>NC_065452.1:99124501-99846376 GCF_917563875.1 Diabrotica virgifera virgifera | reverse complement strand
AAAAACACGTAAAAGCCACAGTCCAGAAGGCTAACATGGCGAGAGCAACTTTAAGAGGACTCACAGGAAGAAAAAGTAAACTAAGACTAAAAACGAGGTTAAGACTAATAAATAGCATAATACTACCGGTATTAACATAGGCATCTCTCGCATGGGGGCAAGTATGCAACACCCACAAAAAGAAGATACAAGCGGTCCACAACAGCAGCCTAAGAGAAGCAGCCAGAGTCCCAAGATACGTAGCAGAAAGATTCCTGTTCAGAGAACTACAACAGGTAAGAGTCACCGAAATGATGACAGATAAGGCAAGAGTCAAATTCGCGGAGCTGGAGCACCACCCAAGTCACATACTGTGAGAGATGCTAGGGTATGACGCTTTCCACCGATGGAAGCGCAAACGGCCTGAACAGCAAATAGTGGATTAAAGTGAATAATAAAAGCAAATAATGAGTGATAAAGTAAAGAAAAAAGTAAAAGTAGTAGATAGTTCGTAGCTCGAAACACCAAGTGCCGAAGAAACACGCAGAAGTTCTTGCGCAAGAAATTGTGCAATTAATTGCGCAATTACTTGCATCGTGTAAAGTGGCTATTAGGAATTTTCCACCTCGAGTATAGCTTTGATGTGATAATTTATTACAAGACAGTTTCATTTAGATTTTTTTTACTTATTTTTGGTGTTGGTGCTTGTATACAGTGCTAGTCAAAAGTCCGTACCCCCCCTCGTATCTTTTGAACGGTTATACTTATAATAGTGAAATTTGGAGGGAGGAAATAAACGGATTTAGGCGTCTTAACTAGTTATGACAGGTGACGTAATAATGACAGATGACGTTGCAGCGCCACCATGACAGATAATTTTAAATGGGACCTTATGGCAAGTGATACCTCGTTTGAAAGGTATTGAAAATACCTATTCAGTCATACTAATTTTGTTTGAGTTTAAGCTAAGTTTGATGAATAAATGAAATAATAGAAAATTGTAATTTCGCATTTAATTAATAAAAATTCAAACCTCCGCCTATTATTACTTGTCAAAAGGGTTGACGTTGACGTAAAAACTATTAGAGAACTGAAAAACGTGAACTTTTTTGACAAAAAAAAACATAGGCGGACATTTGAATTTTTATTAATTAAATGCGAAACTACAATTTTATATTTATTTCATTTATTCACCAAAATCAAAATCAATTTATATCCAAAAAAATTAGTATGGCTGAATAGGTATTTTCAATACCTTTCAAACGAGGTATCACTTGCCATAAGGTCTCATTTAAAATTATCTGTCATGGTGGCGCTGCAACGTCATCTGTCACTATTACGTCACCTGTCATGACTAGTTAAGACGCCTACATCCGTTTATTTCCTCCCTCCAAATTTCACTATTATAAGTATAACCGTTCAAAAGATACGAGGGGGGGTACGGACTTTTGACTAGCACTGTAGTGTGGTTTCATGTTATCTTATTCAGGTGAGTGTTTTTTAACTTATATACTCATACTGAAAAATGTATTTTGTGGGTGAGGAAGTTGTCTTAAAACAGATTTTTTTAAATTATTGTAAATAACAACCCACTTCTAAATTTCTAAATATTTAGAGCAGTTGCAAAAATGAATTGATTTTCGGAGGCACACAAGGCAGACATACATTTAGCAGTATTATTTATTTATATGTGTGTATTTCCATGGGTTAATTAATGCTTCAGTTGATGATGGTTGTGATAAAATATTCTTTATCAAAAGTATCCAGTTTTATAATTTGATATTCTTTCTTTATAGAAGCGGCAATATAAAGCCAAAAATGTAGTGATAAGAAGGTGGCGGAGCAAGAAATTGGACGATGGTTGAGGAGAGCCGGGGATCGCTTAAAAACTTTCAAGGAAAAGGAATCAGAATAAAAATTGAATTTAGTTTTTTAAAAAATAATAAAGATAATATATTCACCTATATTTACTTTTATTTACATAAATCATCATAAGTGTGTATAGTATGTACATAATATATAGGTATATATAATATGCACTAGGTACATACCTTCAATACGTACTAGGTACGTACTTTCAGTACGTACTAGGTATGTACCATCAATTGGAAAATGTACGTCTTATGTACGTATTAAGTATGTACTTCGTACAGCAAAGTACGTACATTGTACATACTTTATGTCCCATCAGTACGTACTTAGTTTGTTTTATGTACGTACTTGTGCTTACTGGGTGGCCGAGCCAGGTAGCATTCAGCTACCAAAAAATATATTATAGCAAATCAAGTTACATACAAGTTGTAGTGTCGTATTTAACGATCCAAGAAGAAGAAATTTATGTATTATAATACTCCAGTGAAATAAGGCAAAAATATACCATGTTCGGGACACTTGAGCAGCAAGGTTGCAAATGGATTTTTTGGGTACTATATACCTAATACATTATCAATACAAAAAGGCCCATCACTGTTTGGACGAGAATTTTAGTTATTAACAAATAAGTGTCAGAAATGGCAGTTTTTTCGTTTAAATCGCTACAGGTAAAAATACGTAATTAAATATCTTATTTGGAGTATACATTTTTAATAGATGAACAAAGGTTTAAAATGGCAGTTTTTGAATTTTGGTCCGATCATTTGTTGCTTCGGAAATTGCAAAATAAAACTAATAAGACTAAAATTTCGAAAATCAAAAATTTGCTCTAACTTTTGCGAAAATGAACTTAGACTTTGATATTGCATGAAAAGTAGAGTCAAATAGTCCATATAATATGCAAAAACTTCAAGGTGATTCGTCAATTAGTTTAAATTTTATTCAATTTGTTTATCCCACAGAGATTTTTTGCAATGTCATTGCTCAGAAAATGATAAAGATGCAGCCATTTTGCGGGTACCACAAGAAAGAAGAATACCTATATTTTCATAGTTGTTAAAAAAAATCACCAAAAATCATTTTTACCATTGCAAAATCCTTTTACTAAATAAAGTCATTTCTGGCTCATAAATAATTTTAACAACTTTGTTAATATTAACTGTAGACTAAATCCACTTTGTTATTTGCAAAGCTAATATTTTTACACAAATTATCACGAAAATAATTTCGCCTAGATCAGCTAAGGTCAAAGTTAGCCACTTTTTTTTATTTAATTGACAGGTACTTTGTTTATAACAAATAAGCAACCTAACTAGCGCCACTTTGAAGTTCAAGGGCTATAGTTTATGTGTAAAAGTTTAAATAAACTTTGAACTTCAACAGAACGGTTAATAAAGCTTTAAAAATGACGTCCTAGCAAAATCGGCTCGGGGTCGGTGGAGGGGAATTATTAAAATCTCTGTATTTAAAAAATGAATTTGATTCTTTAAACATATTTATGCTGCGATTAATATTTCTGGAGCTTGTTGATGGATTTTGATCATTATTTTTTAAATTTGTATATACTCGTAGTCTTGTAGAGTACGTTATGTACACATATCCCCAACTAACACTACAAAATGTTCCCTTATCACTTATCACTCAGGGATATGAAAAATAGATTACGACCGATTCTTAGGCCTACCGAATATACATATATAATTTCATAAAAATCGGTCAAGCCGTCTCGAAGGAGTATGGCAACTAACACTATGACAGGAGAATTTTATAGATGTAAATATACAGATGGCTAAAAAATAGGGGTTGGTGATTCAAGGGCGAAAATTAAGGATTGTGAGTATTTTTTAATGCTACAGTCGATAATTTTGTCCAAAAAAATAAAAAAATATATATCGGGGGGCAAACCCCCTTATAACTTATGAATATGAAAAATAGATTACAACATATTCTCAGTCCTACAGGATATACGTGTAAAATTTCATAAAATCGGTCAATCCGTTTCAGAGGAGTATGATAACTAACACTGTTACAGGAGAATTTTATATTTATAGAAGTAGTTGTGAATTAAATAAACAGTAAAATTTTGTTTTTAAAAATGTTTGTAAAAATCTCAGATTTTCAAATCCCAAGGTAGATTTAGTCCACAATCAATATTAACAAAGTTATTCAAATTATTTATAAGCCATAAATGATTCTACTTTAGTAAAATGTTTTCGGAATGGTAAAAATGACTTTTTGTTGATTTTTTAAATGCGTTAAAAATATAAGTATTCTTCTTTCATGTGATTTCCACAGAATTGCTGTATCATTATTATTTTCTGAGCAATAACATTGCAAACAAAGCTCAGTGGGATAAACAAATTGAATAAAATTTAAACTTATTGACGAATCGTCTTGAAATTTTTTGTGTATGATATGGACTGTTTGACTCTACTTTTTATGCAATATCAAGTCTTAAGATCATTTTCGCAAAAGTTATAGCAAATTTTGGATTTTTAAAATTTTAGTCTTATTTTGCAATTTCCGAAGCAACAACCCGTGTTAAGCTGCCCCCCCTTGCAAAAATTAAAAAACAAATAGCCCTGATTTATGAGCTATTTACGAGCTTTCATATTCCGCAAATTAAAAATTTTGAGCTCGTCACACTGAGCAGTAATTTAATATTTTAATGGGGGGGGCTGACTTAGCCCCCCACTACTCAAAAATAGGGATATTGAATCAATTTTTGAGGCAGAATTACGAGCTGTTTGTGAGCTCTTGAAATTATATAGTTTCGATTTTTGAGCTCATCCACTTCACCCCCAAACAACCCTTTAATTGATTTTACTTAAAAAATACATGCTTAAAAAATTAAAATATATCGTATCGCTTACATAATTCCTATAGCTTATATATTCTAAGAATAAACTCCTAAATCATGCGCATTTCGATTATTGAGCTACAACCCCTTCACAAGAAAACCACCCCATCTTTCCGGATTAAGGAAGAGTTGTACTTAATTGAATTAAATTAATTATTTGGCGACCACATATCGTTTAATAATTTATGAGCTCCCAAAATACGTACCATTAGGTCATTAAATTGCAATTTCTTTTGTATAGTGCAGTCACTGAAGGTAAAAATCAACTATTACTTTTAATTTCGGTGAACCTTAATCGATTTTCACGAAAATTGGTGAGTGGTTGTTAGAGGATACCACAAGAAACAAAGGTGACATGGTGCCACCTTGCACCTTTACCCTAAGAGGAGATACCGCCCCTTCTCGGGGGTGAAAATTATTTTATTAAAAATAACTCCACAAATCGATAGAAGAACAAATTATAAGCAAAATTTGTTACATAAAGTTATTAAAATAAGGCAATACTTTTTGAGTTATTAGAGATCAAAGATTTTAATTATTCGTGAAAAAAATGCATATTTTAAAGCGGTATTTCGTAAATCACTGAAAAACTGAAGTTTTTACAAAAAAGTTAATAGAAGTTTAATTCGTATAGCTTATATTCTAAGAATAAACTCTTAAATCACGCGCATTTCGATTATTGAGCTACAACCTCTTCGCAAGAAAACCACCCCATCTTCCCGGCTTAAGAGAGAATTTCACTTAAATGAATTAGATTAATTATTTGGCGAGTACATATCGTTTAATAATTTATGAGCTCGCAAAATACACGCATTTCAATTATTTAATTGCAATTTTCTTTCTATAGTGCAGTCACTGAAGGTAAAAATCAACTATGATCTTCGATTTAGGTGAACCTCCATTCAGTTTCACGAAAATTGGTGAGTGGATAGAGGATACCTCAAGAAACAAAAGTAACATGGTACCAACTTGCGGTTTTAGCCTGGGGTAGAGATGTCACCCCTTCTCGGGGGTGAAAATTGCTTTATTAAAAATAACCCCACAAATCGATAGAGGGATAAATTCTAGCAAAATTTGTTACATAACGTTATTAAAATAAATAGTAATCCGTATCAGCAAACGGACGAACGATAGGTTGTAGAATGGTGTCGAGGTATTTCTGAGCTATAAGGCACATCAAAGAAACATAAAACGGGAAACATGAAACGTGAAACATGAAACGTGAAACATGACACGTGAAACATGAAACGTGAATAATGAAAAAAATAAATTGTGAAGAACGAAACCGTTTCATGTTATATACTAATCAAAGAAACAAAAATAATATATTTGATATACTACATTTTTTATTTCCTCTATTCATTCAAGTGTGTACAAACTTATCAGTCTTTCAACTATTTTTTATACAACAAAAATAAAATTTGTATAGTCAACAATGGAAAGTAATGATGACGAGGTCATTGCTTTTGTGGTTATTACTCTTTTATTACTGTCCAAAAATCATAACCATAGTCAAATTTGGTAAAAAACGAATTAAATAACCATTTTGCCAAATTTCAATCATGTTATAGAATGAGTATTTAACCATTTACATTGTTTTATTGTGGGTCCTGGTTTAAATAAAAACGATATTTTATTGTCATTGTCTATTCGAGTACCTCTCCAGGTTATATTATATTTCAACTCTTCATTCTGCCCCACCACAGAAACCAATGTAATATGAAGTTCTTGGTCGGCATTCATTTACGCACGTAATCAATTGTTTAAAACAATGAAACTGGAACCGAAAAATAGAACACGACCTATTTCATGAAACACGTTTCAAGAAGATAAAAAAATGTTTCATGGGCATGAATCACACTCGTTTCATAGATGGGCGGACGTCTATTTGTTTAGCAGTGTTTTATTTACGGGAGTTAAGGGATCGGACTTAACAACAATATATCAATCGATCCAAAAGTCAAGCTCACCTGCACGAGTGGTAGTCTAAAAATACCCGGTGCCTCCTGCTACATAACAGACGAGGCTCTGGCGACCGAGTATGAGTGGGATAACCATACAACAGTTACAGGGAAACAAGGAAATGTGATCCATACAACTCACCAACCCGCCTGTCCAGCGTGGAGTTTTAAGGCTTTTTTTTCCAAACTAACAATGTCGAACTTACAACAAAGCGGAAATGTACTCCAGGTGGGTAGGAGAAATCCGGAGTCCCACATCGGGAAACCGATCAGTCTTAAGGATTCTGGGGGAGGCAAAAGCTCGACAAGGACAAATCAGAGAAAACGGAAAAAGAAGAAATGCAACAGAATACCCATAGCGACATATAACATCAGATCCATGGCTCAAGATGAAAAGCTGTACGAACTCGAAGAGGAATTAACTAAAATCAAATGGGACATTGTAGGATTGTTAGAGGTCAAAAGAAGAGGAGAAATGTGTATAGAACTAGAATCAGGAAATCGCCTCTATTACAAAGGAAAGGAGGACGAAACATATGGCGGAATAGGATTTCTGATCAAAGAGAAAATTATACAAAACGTAATCGAGTATAAGAGCATATCAGATAGAGTAGAATATATCATACTAGAAATTAACTGGAAGGCAAGAATGTAACTAATACAAGTATATGCCCCAACAACAACACATGAGGAGGAAGAAATTGATAAATTTTATGATGACATCACCACAGCAATGGAAGACAAAAATTTAAAAACAACAATCGTTATGGGAGATTTTAATGCAAAAATCGGAAAGAAAATGAAAGATTTAGAAACAAAATAGGAAACTATGGACTTGGATCAAGGAATATTAGGGGTAAAAGACTACTAGAATATTTAGAACAACAAAACCTTCATGCAATAAATACATATGTACTTTAAAAAGAAGCCAGACCGAAAATGGACATGGGTCTCCCCCAATGGGGTGACAAAAAATGAAATAGGCTACTTCCTCTGCCAAAATAAACGAACCTTCTAAGACGTAACTGCACTTAATACATTCTCAACTGGCAATGACCACCGCATACTACGAGCCAAAATAGAAATAAGCAAACTAGAGACGCAGAAAGCTAGAAGAAAACCAACGGCTATTGACAATAGCAGAATAAGACAAAACGCAGAAGAATATAGATAGACTTTAAGGGAAAACTATAAACAACAAGTAGCAAAGGATAATTCAGAAATTAATAAGATTAATGAAGAAATGAAAGAAAAACTCTTAGAAGCGGGAATGAAAACTGCCAAAAAAGTAAGAACAAAAGAAAATAGATTAAGTAGCGGGACAGTTAAATTAATGGAAAGTAGACGAAAACTAATAAGCGACAACAAAAGAAACACAGTAGAATACGTAGCACTAAACAAACTTATTAGGAGAAAAAGAAGAGAAGATCTAAGAAAACACACTGAAAATGAAATCGAGAAAGTAATTGAGAGAAATAAGGGCCTAAAATGCTTACGACTAAATTTAGGGAAACCACTATTTATTTCAATAAAGGATAAAACAGGACGGGAAGAGAGGAGAAAATATAAGATATCAGAAGAAGTAGAAAGGTTTTATAAAGAACATTAAAAGAAAGACGGAAACCTCAACACTCAGGAATATATTAAGAAAATAATCACGAATGTAAACTCAGAAACATTACCAAAAATAGAGAATTATGAAATAGAAGCAGCACTATCACAATTAAAGAACAACAAAGCACCGGGGCCAGATGAAATCCTTGCTGAAATGTTGAAAGAAGTGAAAGAAGAAATCTTACAAACATTAAGAAATCTATTTAATCATTGTCTACATAAAGGAGAAATACCCGACGAATGGAACGAAAGTCTTACAATCCTTCTCTTTAAAAAAGGCGACAGAAAGGACATAAAAAATTACAGACCCATCTCATTGCTGTCGCAAACGTATAAACTATTCATGAGGATTATCAACAACAGGCCAACACACAAATTGGACTCATATCAACCAGTAGAGCAGGCAAGATTCCGAAAGGGATATAGCACCACTGACAATCTTCTAACAATTAAGACACTAATAGAGAAAGCTAACGATTACCATATATATATATCTGCACTTAGCGTTCGTTGACTACGAAAAAGCATTTGACAGAGTGGAAATGTGGGCAATAGAAAAAGCTATAAACAACTCTAGAATAGATTCCAGATACAGAATGCTAATACATAATATACAGTGATGAGCGCGCTAATAACCGGCAAAATAGCACAAAAGATGGAAAACATAATACATTGCGAAACAAAAAGAGACGAAACTAGTGGAGATGGAAATGATCGTTATAAACGTAAAAATTAACATTAGATTACACATAGTTTCCCACCTTTAGATGTATCCGAGGAGTATGACAACTGTCACTGTGACAGTAGAATTTTATAAAATACTCCTGTCACAGAGGTCTAAAGGTAGGAAATTATGTAATATAATGTTATTTTATACGTTTATAACGATCATTTCCACCTCCACTAGTTACATCTCTTTTTGTTCTCAACGTATTATGTTTTCCATCTTTTGCGCTATTTTGCCGGTTATTAGCGCGCTCATCACTGTATATAAGAAAGCAACAATGACATTACAATTGGAAGAAACAACAAAACTCATACCAATTAACAGAGGAGTGCGACAGGGAGATGTTATTTCTCCTAAACTATTTACATTAGCACTGGAAGATGTTTTCAAAACAATAGAATGGACAAACATGGGAATAAACATAAATGGAAAGAAACTAAACCACCTGAGATATGCAGACGATGTAGTAGTCATAGCATCAAGTTTTGAAGAACTACAAACCATGCTAACCGAACTAGCAAATGAATCCGAACAAATAGGTCTAAAAATGAATTTTGCCAAAACAAAAACAATGACAAACACACAAGACAATAGAAACGTAATACTAAACGACACCACAATAGAAGCGGTTGATGATTATATACAGGCTGTCCCCGAAAATAGTGCGTTCCTATAAGGTATGGATATAATACACAATTTAGAACAAAAAAGTCCTATAATATGTTTTTCTAAAGTTAACCGTTTCCAAGAAAAAAATTACATTCTTCTCCATATAAGCGAATTTTATTTTCATAAATTTAACTGACATGGCAATGTGTCATAGAAGAACTTGTTGTGACTGTGAAAATTTAGCCAAATCCAACCACTTGTTCTTAGTTTATTTAGCAGTTTATTTACTATTTGAAGTGTGATTTTTGGGGTTGTTGACATCGGTAGGTACCTACCTGCAAAATAATTATTTCTTGCTTTAATAATGTGGCATCTTTGCTATTATGTGAATTAATTAAGGTTTTATAATTAAGGCTCGAAATTTTACATAAATTATAACTTTTACTTAAGTAACTAGGGTTTAATTCCTAAAATGTAAATGCACTTAGGAAAAATTATTTGTAGCTAATGTTTTTCTGAAATCTATTGAACTATGGAATAATTTTACACTAATTGATAAAATGTCAATTATTTACCATGAGAAACACTTTATCTTTTTACTAAACTAGTAGTATGTGATTATTAAGCTTCACATAAGCAATTAAATACAACAGACAACGTTTAATAATTCTAATTTAGTTTTTTTTAGATTATGCTCGGACTATCAGTAGTTTGTTTACTTGTAATCTAAAATTAAATTAGAGGTTTGTACTTAATTGACAATCATTTTTATAATAAATAATCTAAGTGAGCTTCACCTGCGCGAGCACATGCATCGATACGACGAATCTAGTTGTTAGTAATGCCATAGTTACTCCCAATCCTAAGGTGTAACACCATCGTGCCAATGGGATGCATGGTACAGGGAGTAAAGTGTATCTGAAGCGATGCCCTAGAGAGATGGCGAACTCTAGGGGAATATAGCCTTGGTGCGGTAAGGGCGCACTGCCGTACTCGACATTTATTTCGACCCTACTCGTGGGAACAATCGTGGAACCAAAGAGAAACATTAAACAAGCGGAGAGGGACTCAGAAATGGGCGACCTCTCCGAAGAAACAAGAATGGAAGCTGCGGGAGCAGCAGACCATATAGAACACACGGACAAGGGAGCTGTGGAAACAGCAGACCATGCCGAGGAGAGAGGTATTGAAGCTGACCAGCTAGAGACAAGCCTCGAGAAACTAAGTCTCGGGACAAAAAAGCTATCTGGGGCTCAAAAACGGAGGCTTAAGAAAGCCGAAAAAATAGCTGCTGGGACGTGGGTTAAAGAGAACCCACATAAGACCAAAGGCCAAAAGGGGAAAAGTGACCAGACCACAGGAGTGAAAAGGACCCGGTCTGACAACTCGACCCCAACAAAAAACCCCGAGGCCAAAAGACCGAAGGGAATTACGAAACAAGCAGCTAACAACGCGACCAGGAGCGGTAATACGCAGACTGGCACAGTTGCTAGCGCTAAAGAGGTAAGGGGCAGTAAAACGCAGACTGGCACTTACGGCGAAGTGACAGACAAACTGAGGATGGCGGTGGTAGACAGACGTCATCCTGAGGTAAAACTGAACCAGGAACAAGCAGAACTGGTTCGAACAAAACTGGAAGAGGCAGTGGATAAGGCACCCGGCGGAAGTCAGAATCCACTGCAGTTCCTAAGAACTACATTCAGCGCGGGGATTCTGTGGATCGGTACGAGAGCTTCGGGATCTCTGGGAGTCGGCGGATTTGAAGTTGATCGAATCCAAGGACTTGAGAAGACCGATTGTGCTTGTGCACGTGCCTGAGACCGGCATAAGCGAAAAAGTGTTCAGGAGTCGCTTGGGCAAGCAGAATGCAGGGCTCAATACGACAGACTGGACACTGAAAAGCCAGAAGGTCGAGGGGCAAGGAGAAATCCTTGCGTACTCGATCGACAAGGTCTCCTTTAGGGCTTTGAAGCAGACCCAACTCAAGGCCTTTTATAGGATGGGAAGGGTAGCATTCAAGATCGTGCGGGAGACAGATGGAGATGACAAAGGTGAGAGTGATCCAAGCCAACCTTCAACACAGTAAGGCAGCTTCGGCAGAACTTGCTGTGGCGATGGAAAGGTTTGATGTTGCTCTCATCCAAGAACCCTGGGTAAACCAGGGTAAAATAAAAGGTCTCTCAGGAATAAGTGGAGAACTGATTTACAGTAGATCCGCTGAAGTACCAAGAACCTGCATAATAGCTAAAAGCAACATTAAGGTACTGCCGTTAACTAATTTCTGTTCTAGGGATCTAACAGCAGTAATACTAAAAGTTACAGAGGGAGGTAGGATGAAGGAGATAATACTCGGATCAGCCTATCTGCCCTATGATGATCCTAACCCACCACCACCAAGGGAATTGGAGGAGCTGATGAGAGACTGCAGAGGCAAAGGATCACAGATAATCATCGGTTGTGACTCCAACTCACATCACATCAGCTGGGGGAGCACCGGAAACAACGAAAGAGGTGAGCACTTACTACAATTTATTATGGAACATAATTTAGACATACTAAATGTAGGCAACAAACCTACCTTTGTGACTGCTAATAGGAAGGAGGTTATCGATATAACGATGGCGACTGCATTTGCAAGCAGCATCGTTAGGGACTGGCATGTGTCTGATGAGGCGAGTTTCTCAGACCACAGACACATATACTTTGAAATAACGGGCTATGAGCACGAAACAGAGACTTATCGAAACCCCAGGAAAACTGATTGGGAAGCGTATCAAGAAGACCTGACATATAGTTTTCGTGGGGCTATAAAGAGGATAAGGAACACAATAGAGCTAGATATGGCTACTGAACAATTTCAGGATATAGTCATAGAAGCATATAAAGATAACTGTCCCGTAACAGTGAGGAGCTCCAACAGGAAAGTGCCCTGGTGGAACAATGAACTTGCTAAAAGAAGGAGAGATGCGAGAAAAGAATTCAATTCTGCCAAGAGATCAGGCGAGTGGAGCGAATATCGCAAAGCTCTGACTGAATATAACAAGGCTCTACGGAAAGCCAAAAGAGAATCATGGAGGAAGCACTGCGAGGAGATAGAACAGACTGCAGTAGTGGCTAGACTCCAAAAGGTTCTCTCGAAAGAACCTAAGAGCAATATCGCCACGCTCCAAATGGAGTCAGGCGATTACACACAGACCAGTGAAGAGACGCTGAGGGAACTCTTCAATGTTCACTTCCCTGGGTCGGTCACCAGAATGATGACACCAGAAGTTTTACAGCAAGAAGGACCAGTTACCATGAAATATGGAAATAGGGGAAGCTGGAGAGCTGCAAAAGAGATGGTGACACCAGACAAAATAAAATGGGCAGTAAGTTCATTTAAACCATATAAATCACCGGGAACGGACGGGATTTATCCTGTACTTTTGCAAAAAGGTACAGAAGCAATGTACAAGCAAATGTGTACAATACTTCGTGCAAGTATTGCGCTGGGGTATGTACCGGTTACTTGGAGGTCGACAAGGGTAGCATTCATACCTAAGCCTGGTAAGGGTGGACGTATGACTGCGAAGTCCCTTAGACCAATAAGTCTGATGTCCTTTGTACTAAAGACATTGGAAAAACTGGTAGATAGACATATTAGGGATGGAATATTGGTTGAAAGACCAATAGAACAAGACCAATATCCATATAGGCCAGGTGTATCAACAGAAACAGCACTGCACCATCTAGTACGGAGGGTGGAGTACGTTCTGGAAAACAAAGAGGTGATGTTGGGAGCCTTTCTCGACATAGAGGGAGCCTTCAACAACACCTCATTCGATGCAATCACAAAGGCTGTCCGGCTGAAAGGAGTGGATGAAATAAGCTGCAGGTGGATAGAATGCATGCTTAAAAGCCGCGTGGTATATTCGACACTGATGGGCGAGACCATGTCAGCACGGGTTGCCAGAGGATGCCCACAGGGAGGTGTATTATCTCCGTTAGTGTGGAATCTGGTTATGGACGGACTGATTGGAACGCTCAACAGGAAAAAATATAATGTCCTGGGCTATGCAGATGATTTTGTCATTCTGGCTCAGGGCAAGTTCAATACAACTGTCAGGGATAACATGCAACAGGCCCTGAATGTAGTATCAAAATGGACAAGTGAGGTAGGATTGTCCGTAAGCCCTCACAAATCCAAAATAGTAGCCTTCACCAGAAGGACAAAATTAGAGGGAATAGGACCTGTGAATCTCATGGGGATCTCCCTAAAGGTGGAGAGGGAGGTAAAATATCTCGGAGTCATAATAGACTCAAGGCTTACCTGGAATCAACACCTGGAACGAATAACCAAAAGAGCGATGGCCACTTTAATGGTGACCAGACGCACACATGGCAGAACATGGGGACTTAAACCGGACATGATGTATTGGATATACAACATGATGGTAAAGCCCACAATAACGTATGCAGCATTGGTCTGGTGGCCAAAGGTGCAACAGAGAAATGCTATAGAGAAGTTAGGCAAGATACAAAGGCTTGTCTGTCTCAGCATAACAGGAGCAATGAGAGGCACACCAACTGCAGCAATGGAAGCCTTACTAGACCTTCCTCCGTTACATATCACAGTGAAGGGCGAGGCAAGGATGGGGTTACATAGACTGCAGGGTAATCAAAGCAAAATTGCAGTGGGCAAAGGACACTGCAGCATCAATGATATATGCGGGGATCCAATATGGGAGATGATAACAGACCATTGTATCCCCAAATATAAAATGGAAATACCTTTTCAGGTGGAAATACACTCCAGAGAGGTATGGGAAGATCCTGGCAGACATCTGAAGTATGAGGGCCACACCTGGTATACAGATGGGTCCAAGACAGAAGAGGGTTCGGGATCAGGAGTATATAGTGAGGATAGGAACTATAACGGTTCCATCCCACTAGGAGAATATACCTCTGTATTTCAGGCGGAGGTATATGCAATCCTGCACTGTGCACGGATAAACAGATTGAGGACTTATACTAATAAGAGAATCAATATCTGTTCAGACAGCCAAGCGGCCTTGAGGGCTTTAAAGAACCCAAGGATAACCTCAAGGCTTGTATGGGAATGCCGCGAAGAACTTGACACCCTGGCGGAACATAATGAGGTAAAACTCATTTGGGTGCCTGGACATCAAGGGATCGCTGGTAATGAAAAAGCTGACGAACTTGCTAGACGAGGATCAGCAACAGGATACTTCGGTCCAGAACCGGCACTGGGAGTGCCCAAAAGGACAATCAGAGACCGATTAAGAGGCTGGATACGAAGACAGCACAAAGAATACTGGGAAGAAATTCCCACGCAAAAGCATGCGAAGAGATTTATACCTCAGACATGCGCAAAAAGAGCTGAAGAACTGTTCAAAATGAACAGGAATCAGCTCAAAATTATTACAGGTTTCTTAACTGGACACTTTCCAGTAAAAGGACACCTACACACGATAGGACTATATAACGGAGATCTCAGCTGCAGACTATGCAATAGAGAGACCGAGACAGTCAGACATTTATTGTGCGATTGCGAGGCGCTGGATCGTAAGAGACAAGCAATATATGGAGACTGCAAACCAAGTCCGACAGTGTATGGCACTAACCCAATGGACCTTTACAGGCTAGTAAAGGGCACTGCATTATTGGATTGGGTGTCATGAGAACAAATGGAAGGAAGCACAATAAGCTGAAAAGCTGCAGTGCCACCGGGGTGCATGCACGGACGGCTTCCGGAAGAAAAAAAAAAAAAAAAAAAAAAAAAAATGCCATAGTTAACTAAAAACGCGTTCCTCTAATTTAGCTTATGTTTGGATTTCATGTCGGTTATCATACACTAACGATTTCAGATGCCCACAAAAATAAAAATCCAGTACATTGAATTCGGGACTTCGTTGGTGGCCACAGAATGAGTCAATTCCTACCAATTCAACGATGAGGATAAGTGGTATCCAGAAGATTTTTCACAGCTCTGGGGCTCCGTCGTGAAGAAATTACAATTCACGTCGTGTTTGCAAAGGCACTTCAAGAAGTATCGGAAAAACATTTTACAAGAAATTTATAGGCCTCTATGGTTAGTGTTCTGGGTAATTCATAAAATACTGCACCCTTTACTCCTTATGTATCCTTTAAAATGTAACGATATAATATTTTTAATTCCCAAAATACCTACTTGTTAAGAAATAAGAAAAACACCTTCTTTTGGTACAGAATAAAACTATATAACAATTACGCCAAATTTTCAATGTCAATAACTTCAAACAAACCAAATTCTTGGTTTGTTTGATGCAGGGGCGTCGTTTGCATGACTGAAATTTACAAAAAATACATCAATTTTCATCATTACATCATATATAATGTATTGTATATATAATGCTTGCCCCCCCCCCCAATCAAAATTTCAAATGACGCTCCTGGTTTGATGTGAGGGGACGACCAACCCACAGGGTGAAAAAAATGTAAACACTAGACCCCTGTTTGGTTGATATTTACATTATTTTACCTACCAGATACAACTGACCTACAAACCTACTATTTTTAATTGTGACCCTGTCTATCTTTAGATGTTTGAATTGGACGTTGTTATCAGACTTTAATTTGCATATCAAAATGTATTTTCGTTTTTTGGCCAAACGGCTGAATTTAGAAAAAAATGTTATAAAACTTTTTTGCTCTACATTGTGATTTTTACCTATACCTGTGACGAACGTACTATTTTCGGGGACACCCTGTATATCTGGGACAGATAATAAAAATAAATAAGGAAAACCAAACAGCGGAGGTAAACAGAAGGGTCAGATTAGCCTGGGCAGGATTTCGGAAATTAAAATGGGTCCTAAAGAATAAAAAAATACAACAATACTTAAAAACAAGAGTGTTTGACCAGTGCATACTCCCAATTCTCACATACGCATGCCAAACTTGGACGTTTACCAAAGCAAACATGGATAAAATAATGAAGACACAAAGAGCCATGGAGAGAGCAATGTTAGGACTAAAATTAACAGACAAAAAGCAAAACAACTGGGTAAGAAATAAAACAAAAGTCAAAGACGCAGGACAACATATAGCCAGGCTAAAATGGAGCTTCGCAGGTCATAACGCTAGAGACCAACGGACAATAGGTGGAATATCACGACACAACAATGGAGATGAGATGGGGAGACGATATTAAAAAGAAAAAACGAGGTCCGTTCTACCAGAGACTATTATTCCACTTCATACCATTATTGTACCACCTCTGTATGTATAAACGTCCTGCACATGTTTTAAGCGTTGTACATTTCCAGATCGTCTCCACACTCTTAATCGACGAGAATCTGGAAGAAATGCAAATCTAGATTCTTCGAAGAATAAAACTGTAGCCCAATCATTTGCATCCTTGACATCACTATAATCTTGTAGCGCGATTTCCTTTGGAGACAGGTGCCACCTCAATGGTCTTCGTCATGGAGATTGTCTTTATGGAGACGATTTCTTACAGTATCACGCTCTATAATTACCTGGTGTGTGCGCTGCAAGTCGCTAACCAATTCAGGTACTGTAATTGTTGGTTGTCTCCTCCCGGTTAATACTAAAAATCGGTCTTGAGCTGCAGCTCAAGCTTATGATAATAACAGTGTAATTTTTACACCCCTTAAAAATTTTTATTGGGGTTTTGTTCCCTTAACTCCCCCCCCCCCAACTTTTGTGTATGTTGCAATTAAATTATTATTGCGGTACCATTAGTTAAACACAATGTTTTGAAAACTTTTTTGCCTCTTATTATTTTTTGGTAAGCCAGTTTTTATCGAGATATTTTGAACATTTCTAAAATCCAACACATATTTTTACATGGTTAAATAAGATTATAGACACCTGGTAATAATATTACATTTTTTTAATTTACATTTTTTAGGTACATTTTAAAACATTAAGAAAGAAGCCGCATCTCGATAAAAATTAACTTATCGAAAAAGATATTAAAAGGCAGAAAAGTTTTAAAAACTTTGTGTTTAACTAATGGTACCACAATACTAATTTAATTCGAATGTACACAAACATGTGGGGGGTTTGGGGAACAAAACCCTCATCAAATTTTTATGTAAACATATTAAATAAACCACACTTCCATAAAAACTGGCTTATCGAAGAAATACTAAGAGGCAAATACGTTTTAGAGACATTGTGTTTAACTAATGGTACCTCAATAATAATTTAATAGGCACGTACACAAAAGTTTGGGGGGTCTAAGGGAACCAAACCCCCATAAAATGTTTATGGGGTGTACAAAATTCACTGTCATTATTTTTAAGATGTCCCTGCCATAAGAATAGCACTTCATTTTGTAGCTTCAAAGGGTTGTAACTTTTTTATGTGCACATTTGTCTGTACTAAGGTAAGTAAGTTCAATCGAACTACTTTTGGTCCCAGAATATGTGATTTAATTTATAAGATGTCCCTGTCATAAGAATAGCACTTCATTTTGTAACTTCAAAGGGCTGTAACTTTTTTTATGTGCACATTTGTATGTACTAAGGTAAGTTGGGTTCAATCGAACTATTTTTGGTCTCAGAACATGTGATTTAATTTATGACCTGCCTTTTCGTTACGTCATGTATTTTGTATACCTATAAATAAATGATTATAAACTTACCTTTAAATGACGACTGAGCTTCCGCAACAGCTTTTTCAATAAAATCATCTGATATCCTTCTAGATGGATGTTCATTAAAAACGGAATTCATTAAAGCTATTTTCGCTGCACTTCGGCGTGCCTCGGCTTTCGTCGGACAGTTCTGTAAGCATAGGGAAAAAATTAATTAACTCAGCTATTTCAAAAGTGTGGAATATTTCAAAAATAGAAATACAAAAAGGTGTTCGACAAGGGTGTATACTCTCATCAGTATTATTTAATATACAGGCTGTCCAGAAACTCTACCTACAAACGAAGACAGGAGATTCTTCAGATAATTTTGAGACAATTTAGCTCAATTCACTTAGTCCGAAAATGCTTCCTAAGAGAGTTAGAGCTCTTTGAAAATGGCGTCTTGTAATTATTTTTTCTTAAATACCTCCAGAACACTGTAATTAAGAAAAACTAAGATTGGTACGCATATTTATCTTCCAGAGATAAATCGATTCCATCCATTGCGAATTTCTAGTACCGATCATAGGCGTCCGTTTTGGGTAGGGCAACGGTTAGTTTATCATATAACATTTTTGTCTTTAACTTTTAAGCATTTCTGACACTGGATTATTAAATTGTGCGGTATTTTGGTACTAAAAGGTACTCTTGCTTTAAGTCGGTGTGACTCACGGTTTTCTAGAAAAATCGATTTTAAAATTTTCGTACGAAAAAAAAAATGAAAAAATTTTTCAAAAAAAAAACGGTGTTTTACCAACTTAAAGCAAGAGTAACTTTAAGTACTAGAATATCTCATAACTTAATAGTCTTGAGTCAAAAATGCTTAAAAATTAAAGACAAAACTGTTATGCGATAAAATAACCGTTACCTACCCAAAATGGACGCATACCACCCGTACTAGAAATTCGCAATTAATCGATTCATCTCTCAAATATAAATAAACGTACCAGTTTTTGGATTTCTAAATAGTATTTTTTTGAAATTTTTTTTGGAAATTAAAAAAAAAATTAAATCGATTTTTCTAGAAATCGGTGTATCCTATGGACTTAAAACAAGAGTACCTTTTAGTTGTAGAATACCTCACAATTTACTAATTCAGAGTCAAAAATGATTAAAAATTAAAGATAAAAAAGTTATGCGATAAAATAACTGTTGCCCTACCCAAAACGGACGCCTATGACCGCTACTAGAAATTGGCAATGCATGGAATCGATTTATCTCTGGAAAATAAATGCGTGTACTAATTTTCGGTTTTCTCAATAGAAGCGTTTTGCAGTTATTTACGAAAAACTAATTACAAGATGCCATCTTCAAAGAGCTCTAGCTCTAGCTAAGGAAGCATTTTCGAACTAGGTGAATTGGGTTAAAATATCTTAAAATTATCTGAGGAATCTCCTGTCTTCGTTTGTCGGTAGAGTTTCTGGACACCCTGTATACTCGGAAAACATATATTAAGTAAAGCAATGGATGAACAAAACGTAGACATTAGATTAGAATCAGTGGCGTAACAAAATCCGTCGGTGCCCCCCTGCAGAATTGGAAATGGGGCGCCTTTAAAAAATTACTAAATGCGCCATGTGTAACAAAAACGTATGTGTTATGAACGTGAAATACGGCGATACCGTGTAATTTTCAATGCCACCACCGAAGTGGTCCAGTCAATACTTTTCGAGTTATTTACAAGAGAAAATGTTCAACATTGTTCTACAAAAAAACCACGTTTTCAGGCGGTTTTTTGCAAATAACTTAAAAAGTAAGTATTCATAATGTAAAAAGCAAAAATGTAGCTTAGACAAAAATGAAGTCTATCGACCAAGTAAATGCAAATTTGTAGCTCCTGAAAAATTGTTCTTGTTCGTCAAATTCCAAATCGAATATTTCAACGTGAAATAACCAAAAAATGAAGCACTTTTCGGGGAAAACGCATTAAAACATTTTTTTAAGTTTTAGGTATTTTTACTTTCTATAAAAATCTCTATCATCAAAACTAAGTGAGTTACGCTCAAAATACAGTTAAAGCCTTTTTTGGAAAAAAATTTGAAAATCTCCCCCTATTTAGCACTCCAAATAAAACTAATCATTACCGCTTTACAAATTACTTAACTTTTTTTTATATGACCTGTTATAAGTTTCATCGGTTCAAAGTGCTTATCTTTGAATGGGTTTTATTTGAAAGGGCTCAAAAATGAACATTCAGTCACATTAATGACAATTAATGTTGTACAACTTGTCACAAAGACCACCAAGAGACAGGTTTAGCAAATATTCAGGTGAATATATCAATAAACTATTACCTCCCTTTTAGTTAATAAACTATTAGTTAAAATGATTTAAAAAGACAGTTATATTCATGAAATAATCTCAGCGAATTACACTCGATCTTTAAAATTATTATCGACTTGTTGCCTCGTGACACTTTAACATAATTTTACTCCCATTCGGGTCGTAAAATTAAAACTGTCAAAGTGTCACTCGGGAAACAAATCGATAATTTTAGAGCTCTCGTGCAATTACTACTGATAATTCCACTTCAAAACGGTCATTTACTGGTGTAAGGGTTTATCAACATCCAAAATTGAGATCAACACATATTCATTTAATTCTTAAATGTACTAGAAACGAAAACCAAAACATACACATTTGTTTACATTTTTATTGGGTCACCTAGTTTTGTTAGAAGCACCAGTCGACGATATTGCATAGTCAACTAATTCATATTTTCGTATGTCATGGCCACGCTGAGTCGACAATATAAACAAACTAGATGTTATAAGTTTGTTTATATAAACACGAAGGTATGGTGATTCATTCTAATTCATTCGTATTATTAAAAAGAACATTCTTAATCCAGATGCTCTAGCAGATGGTTTTACCGCGAGCACATCAGCTATTTACTGTGGTCTTTATAGTTGGTTATAAATAAGCAGTTATACATATTGTTTAATTCAGCAACCCCTATTGGTAGGGGGTAACTACCCCCAACTACCCTAAGATGTTTCCCGAGGGTGCATACCCGCATATGGCGATCTAAGACCAGGGACGAACACGGGAACTAGCAGTTTGGAACGAGTATGGGAGGAAAGTCGTCCAAGGATGAACTCCAGGAGAAGTGAACAGCAACTTTATCGTCAAGAGTAAGGACGTCAAACCCGATACGGAGCTGAAGGTGCTGCTTTACATAATTACGGCTGTTCTGATTCTTAGATTGGCGTGGTCACTATGGAAGGCCCACAGAAGGAACCTCAAAATGAACATTCATCGTGGACTGGCGAGATCAACAGCGAACATTGACGTTTAAAGTGGTGAGTCCATATTATCTGTTCTTATGGTTTTTCCATGATATAGTCGTAATTCACAATATAATAATAATATAATCGTAATTTAAGATACACATAATCTAAGTTTCACCTATTTTTATCTACAAATTCTATTTTAATTACCTTATTGGTATTATAGGGAATTTTTTTTACAAATATCATGGTTATTTATAGGACGCAATGATACATTTTTATATGATTTTTATATATTTATTAGCATATATTTTTATCTTTACCGACTTTTATCCAATTATTATTTTACCTACTGATTTTTATGACATTTTGATTTGACTACTGATTTTTATGGTGATTTATATTGATTGATATAATGATTTTTATTGCAATTTACTATATTTTTACCATTTTTGACATAATATTTTTTATATATATTTACTATACCTCGTAAGACTGTCAAATTTATGCGTTCGTTACGAGTACAGGAATAAGGATAGGAAAATTATGAATAAATGAGTAGCAACAAAGTTACTTGGGAAGACTTCATCAAAATAGTTGAGGAGATTACGCAAGAAGTAGTAAGACAAAGTAGAAGGGTCTTGAAGAAGAAAGTACCTAAATCTAAGGATATACAAGAAGAAGTAACGACACAGTTAATTAAATTATATAACAAATTCACACACTTAACGAAGAAAAATTGGGAAGCGCTATCGGAGAAACAAAGAGAAGCGTGCAACAAATATTTTGGAAGAATCAGAGACAAACTTATACGCTCATTTCAAGCTGTAAACTTAAGAACAGTAGTTCCAAGTTCAATACATCAGCCTATCGACAAGGAAATAGAAGAAGAACAAAGCGACGAGGAAATAGAAGAGGAAAAAAGTGACGAGGAGATAGAAGAGGAAAAATTGACGAGGAAATAGAAGAGGGAAAAAGCGACATAAAACAAGATATAAAAATATTATACATGGCTCTGACAATCAACGAATTTTTTAATATTGCAAGCAAGGTATTGCCCAACGAGTTTGATGGAAGTGCAGGGAAACTACAACCATTTTTAGACGCACTAGAACTACTTGGAAAAATAGCAGAAGGACATGAACAAACAGCGATAACATTAATAAAGACAAGATTGACCAATAAGGCTAGAAACCTGATAACTACAGAGGATACGATCCCACTTATAGCCGCGGCACTGAAGAAAGAATTAAGAGGCGACAATCCGAAAACGATAATAGACAAATTACCAAAGAAAAGGCAAGGAAACAAAAATGCAGCAGTGTACGCATCTGAAGTAGAGGAACTAGCGGAACAGTTAAAGGTAGCATACATAGCGGAAGGAATTCCATTGGAACTAGCGAAAAAATACACAACGGAAACAGTTGTAGCAACAATGAAACGGAATGTTAATACGGATAGAGCTAAGTTAATACTGGAGGCAGGTAATTTCACAACACCGCAGGAAGTAGTATCCAAATTTTTATCGATTGATACGACAGAGGAGAATACACAGGGAAGAGTGTTTAATTATAGGAAGAATTATGAAAATAGGAGAGGACAGCAGCAATACCGAAGAGGATACCATAACAAATACGATAGAGGAAGAAGAAATAACTTTGGACAACGGAACGAAGGAGAAGCAACAGAAAACCAACGGAATTATTCGAACAGAGGATATAGACAATTTAACAACCAAACGTACAGAGGGAACCAGAGAGGAGGACGTAACAGAAACGTAAGGCTACTGGAGTTAGAGGACAGCCAAGAGGAACCAGAAAACCAGCAGTTGGGGTTTTAAATGGACGAAACAAGGAAAGTACACAGTCAGAAGTGGAATATAATATTTACAACTTCGACTTAAACCTAACGAATTTTGTACGAATGAAAACAGGAATCCTAGAACATACAAATACATTTATCATAGACACAGGAGCTGATATTTCAATACTGAAATGTTCACAAGATTTTATGAAGGAACACGTGAAACCAAACACAAAGGCGAAAATAAAAGGAGTAACTAAAGGAGAATTACAAACAATGGGAGAAGTTGAAACAACACTAGAAGTAAAAGGATCTCGATTTGAGCATGTCTTTCAATTAGTTGAACCTAGCTTTCCTATTCCAACCAACGGAATCATCGGGAGAGACTTTATTTCAAAATTTCAATGCATACTAGACTACGCTAACCTTAAAATGAACATTAAAGAGGACAACGATTGTTACATTAGTACGAACATTTTGGATGATATAGATAATGACACGATAATAATACCGCCTAGATGTGAAACTTACAGAGTCGTAAAAATTTTTCAAACGCTGAAGAACGACAGGATAGTGGAACAACAGGAAATACAACCAGGAATATTCATAGCGAGAGCAATTATTTCAAGTAATAATCCGTAAATCAAAATTTTGAACACAACCTACGAAAGAGTAAAAGTAGAGACAAACGCAATCAAAACAATAGACATTAAATTATTCAACATATATAGACTGATCAACGACAGCAATGATAGGAAAAAGGAATTACGGGAATCATTGAAGTTAGATATTCCAGAGTACATACGCGATAAATTAGTATCTTTATGCGAAGATTATTCAGATATATTCGCCCTAAGGCATGACATGCTAACATGTAACAACTTCTACGAACAGAAACTGAGAGTTAAAGATCAAACTCCGGTATATATTAAAAATTATAGGACACCTCATGCACAAACAGAGGAATTAAACCGTCAAGAACAAAAACTGAGAGACCAAGGAATAATAGAACCGTCCACATCAGAATACAACAGCCCAGTAGTGCTGGTACCGAAAAAAGCGATAGATGGAAATAAAGCATGGATATTATGCATAGATTTTAGACAACTGAACAAGAAAATAGTCACAGACAAATCTCCTTTACCAAGAATAGACTCGATATTAGATTAACTAGGAAGAGCAAAATGGTTTTCAGTTATAGACTTAATGTCAGGTTTTCACCAAATACCATTAGAAAAATCATCTAGGAAATACACATCGTTTAGCACAGAAAATGGATCATTTCAATTTACCAGATTACCTTTTGGATTAAATGTAAGCCCAAATAGCTTTTCAAGGATGATGTCAATAGCATTTTCAGGATTAACACCAGACAAAGCATTTCTTTACATGGACGCTATAGTAGTAATAGGAATTCGAGACACGTCGAAAATTCAATTTGAAACTTAACCCAGGAAAATGTCAATTTTTTAGAAGAGAAGTAACATATTTAGGACATGATCTTTCTCAGGAAGGAGTATCACCGGACAAAGCGAAATATGCAACGATTGAACAATACCCGACACCTAAGACAGCGGAAGAAACAAAAAGATTCGTAGCATTATGTAACTATTATAGACGTTTTATTCAAAATTTTGCTGAAATATGCAGATCACTCAACAGATTATCGAGAAAAGGAGTAGAATTTTTTTGGTCAGAAAAATGTGAGGAAGCATTCAATAAGCTTAAATCGTCATTGATGAAACCACCAATCTTAAAATATCCAGATTTCAATAAACAATTCATCCTAACAACAGACGCATCCAACGAGAGTTGTTCAGCAATTTTAAGTCAAGATTATAACGGAATAGACCTACCAATAGCATACGCATCAAGAAGTTTCAATAAAGGAGAATGTAATAAGCCTATAATCGTTAAGGAATTACTAGCGATTCATTGGGGAATTAATCATTTCAAATGTTATTTATATGGAGCACCAACATTTTTAGTCAAAACGGATCATAAACCACTAACATATTTATTTGCAATGAAAGAACCAACTTCGAAACTTACAAGGATCAGATTAGATTTAGAGGAATACGATTTCGAAATAGAGTATATAACAGGGAAAAATAACTATGCAGACAGTCTTTCAAGAATAACATTACATCAACTAAAGAACCTATACATAGAAAATACCCATATATTAGCTATAACACGAGCTCAAACAAGAGAAAAGAAGAAGGAAGCAAGGCAAACGAAGGCAGAAAGTGAACTCGCACTAAAGCCAGAAGCCCCCAGACAGACAGTAAGAAAGGTACTAAATAATTTGGAGGAGCATAGACTACCAATTTTGTCTTTTGAAGCAGAACTAATCTCACCAAGGCTGAGCATTAGGGTCAAAAACAAAATAAAATGCAGCAAGAGCATAGCCACAGGATTCAATCATTTCGATTTAAACCAAATGTTGGCACAGCTTGATAAGCTGGCGGTAGAGAATGCAGTACGTAAAGTAAAAGTATACGTAAACGATATTATTTTTAAAGTGTGCACAATTGAGGAATTTATTAAACAAGGAAACAAAATATTGAAGAATGTAGAAATATACATATGTGAAGTACCAGAAACAATACAAGATGACAAAGGAAAACACAGATTAATAGAAGAATACCATAACCACCCGATGTTTGGAGGACACGTAGGAAATAATAGACTAATAAAGATGCTAAAAGCAAGATTTAGATGGAAAATTTTGGAAAAAGACGTAAGAAAATACGTTAAACCATGTCATAAATGTCAAATTAACAAACCGAAAAGAACACATGTCGAAGAATTCGTGATATCGGACTCTTCTTCCAAACCATGGGACATAGTATACATAGATACGATAGGTCCATTCACTAAAAGTAACGAAGGTAATAGATACTGTATAAAAATGTTATGTGAACTTACTAAATACGCGGTCAGCATACCCGTGTGCAATAAAGAAGCAGAGACAATAGTCCGAGGAATTTTTGATCATTTTATACCAACATACGGACTCATGAAGCAAATAAGAACAGACCAAGGCACAGAGTATAAGAATGAAATAATGCAGGAACTAACAAAGCTACTTAAAATAGAGCACAACTTCTCAACGGCATACCATCCACAGTCCATTGGAAGTTGCGAAAAACTGCACAGAACATTAAACGAGTACGTAAGAGCATTCATAGACGAAGACAGAGAAAATTGGGATGTGTGTTGCAGAATGTTCACATACTGCTACAATACAACCCCTAACGCGTATCATGGTTACACACCGTTTGAACTGTTATATGGCAGGAAGGTTAACCTACCAGAAGACCTTACACAGGAGTTTCAACCATGTTACAATATAGATGCTTACTACAATGAGTTACGTTACAAACTACAAAGCGCACACGAGAGAGCTAGAACCTTCTTACTAAAGCACAAAAAAGAGCGACAAGAAAAGAATAAGCTCGAAGCAACACCACAACATTTTAAAATAGGAGACCTAGTCCTGGTAAAAAGGGAAGAGAATGGTAAGTTTGATAGTCTTTATGTAGGTCCCTTCGCAATAACAGAGGTAAACAACGTTAATTGTAAGATCAAAACAGAAAACAATAAAATCATGGAAATACATAAGAATAGATTATATGCTTACTGTCCGAGGACACAGTGAGTGACAGTGAAACGGGAACAGTGTTGATGTAGAACATTTTTTTGTACCTTACTTTATTTACTAATTAGTTATAGGAAATAAATATTTAATTTTGTATCGATTAAAACACAGTAACCAGTTGGTGGCGCTATTAAACAACAATTTTCTTCCTTGCATGTAGTCAGAAAATTTCTCGAAGGGGATGGATGTAAGGGTTTATCAACATCCAAAATTGAGATCAACACATATTCATTTAATTCTTAAATGTACTAGAAACGAAAACCAAAACATACAGATTTGTTTACATTTTTACTGGGTCACCTAGTTTTGTTAGAAGCACCAGTCGACGATATTGCATAGTCAACTAATTCATATTGTCGTATGTCATGGCCACGCTGAGTCGACAATATAAACAAACTAGATGTTATAAGTTTGTTTATATAAACACGAAGGTATGGTGATTCATTCTAATTCATTCGTATTATTAAAAAGAACATTCTTAATCCAGATGCTCTAGCAGATGGTTTTACCGCGAGCACATCAGCTATTTACTGTGGTCTTTATAGTTGGTAATAAATAAGCAGTTATACATATTGTTTAATTCAGCAACCCCTATTGGTAGGGGGTAACTACCCCCAACCACCCTAAGATGTTTCCCGAGGGTGCATACCCGCATACTGGGCTATTAGTGTATTCATTGAGCGGCCGTGGGGTAACGGCATAATAGCTGGCCTCATACGCCAGTGTACGTGGGTTCGATCCCTGCCAAAGACAAACCATTTTCATTTCCAATAATGACACGAGCCGTCTCACCGTGCCTCGGAGAGTACGTTAAGCCGTCGGTCCCCCTGGGCTAGTGTACATCGACACTAGTTACTTGAAACAGGGTTAAAGATGTAATTGGCGCTGGAACTATCCGAAAGGATCTCCCCGGCAAAAATGCCATACGATATTATTATTATAGTGTATTCATGCGCTGTTTATGGCAACTTACATTTTTCATCTTTATTGGTATAGAATATAATAGAAAGAAAATTAATAAACGACTACATTATTACATAGTATTATTCTATGAGATGAACAACTTTCTTCGTGCACTACTATCAGCGAATATATCTACAATTTTATTAATACATACATACAATACATACATACGACACATTGTAACAATGTGATGGGCAACTTCATTTTCAATACTGCGTTGCTTAAATACGTTGCGTATGTATGCGCAAAATAATATAACAATAACACATTTTTACATATTATATGTGTTAGACGACAAGATGAGACCCCTGACAAGATGGGCCAGCCCGCAAGCTTCATGCTGCGGGGGCCTCTGTTACGCCCCTGATTAGAATTAATGGTATGATTATAAATAACCTGAGATACGCTGATGATACAGTTCTTTTAGCCAAATCACATGAAGACCTACATATACTGCTTAATAAAGTGACCGCAGTAATAAAGAAGTAATAAAGTGACTATCGCTCAACATAAGCAAGACTAAATATATGATAATAACAAAGACAATTCAAGATATTCATGAGATATATGCATAGAATAAGCCTAGGTACAAATACTTAGGAACAATCATTAACGAAAACAATGATAGTTATCAAGAAATATGAAACAGAATTGAACAGACCAAAAGCACATTTACAAGAATGAAGAGGCTTCTCTGCTGTCGGGACTTAAACCTTGCGATTAACGATTGCTGAGGTGCTATGTGCTATTGATATTATACTACGGGATGGAAGCGTGGACACTGAACAAAAAAATTGACATGAGGAGACTGGAGGCATTCGAGATGTGGATGTACCGAAGAGTACTGAAGATCTCTTGGGTAGTTAGAATAACCAACGTAGAGGTAATAAGACGTATCAATAAGGAAAGAGAATTACTTCTTACAATTATTAAGAGAAGAAAACTGAGATATATGGGACATGTGATGAGAGGAGATAAATATCTAATACTTCAGGTAATTATATGCAAGGTAATCATATACTCCATCCTCATGCAAGGAAGAAGATCCATAGGAAGGAGACGTAACTCCTGGCTGAAGAGCCTTAGGGCCTGGTATGGATGTAGTAACAACGAATTATTTAGAGCCACGGTCTCAAAAATCAAAAACGCTCTGATGATTGCCAACCTTCGAAGCGGAGACGGCACCTAGAGAAGAAGATGATTTCAAAAGTGTGAGTGTCCCAGGAAACGAAACCGAAAAAGTACTTGATAAATAGAAAAACTACTGCCCGCGGTTTTTGAATTGGAATATATGAGGGAAGTCGATAGAAAAGGCTCACCGTCTCGTGGGTATCGAAATTTTGATTGCGTCATGGTTGTTTATTAATATTTCAGCACAAAATCGACATTTTCAATATTTTCAATATTTTGAAAAAACTACGCATTGTAGATGAAAACATTCAACAGACGACTTTCTTGAAAATACTTGCTCTTTTAAATGAGATTTTCTAAATTAAAAAATGCTTATAAACAAAAAGGTTATTGCAAATTAAACGCGAAAGCAGGTATTTTCTTCAATTGTTTATGATTATTAAAATAAACAATAACAATATTTAAAACAGATTTCACAATATGAGATTTTGTGTAGTTACTACAGGTTGTAATAAAAATGCAGGTCATAAATTAAATCACATATTTTTGGACAAAAATAGTTCGATTGAACCTAACTTACCTTAGTACAAATGTGCTCATAAAAAAAGTTACAGCCCTTCAAGTTGCAAAATGAAATTGATTTTTTTCAATTAATAGAAAACTATTAAAGATTTTTTATTGGAAATGGACATGTCGCACTCTAATGGCAGGAACATCTTAAAAAAATAACAGTGAAAGTACACTCCATAAAAATTTGATGGGGTTTTGTTCCCTTAAACCCCCCGCCCAAACTTTTGTGTACTTTAGAAACAAATTATTATTGTGGTACCATTAGTTAAACACAATGTTTTTAAAACTTATTTATTTGCCTCTTAGTATTTTTTCGATAAGCCAGTATTTATCGAGATGCGGCTTCTTTTTTAATATGTTTACATAAAAATTGTATGGGGTTTTGTTCGTTTAAACCCCCCAAATGTTTGTGTATGTTCCAATTAAAATATTATTGTGGTACCATTAGTAGTTAAACACAGTACTTTAAAACTTTTTTGCCTCTTAGTATTTTTTCGATAAGCCACCTTTTATCGAGATGTGGCTTCTTTTTCAAGATGTTTCAAAATATACCTAAAAATGTAAATCTATACAGGGTGAGTCATGAGGAACTGTACATACTCCTACCTCGTATAGAGGCTCCTATGGGGAATAACAAATGACCATTAAAAAGTGTCTGCTCCGATTGTTTAATAATATACAGGGCGAGTTTCGCATTTTGACAGAAATTTGTAGTCGTCATAATTTTTGAACGGTCAGATCGATGTGTCTCTTATTTTGGTCAATTGTTACACTATCACCGCCTAATCAACTGATTTATTCAAACTAGAAAAAATCAGGTCCGGCTTTAAAAAATTAGTTCGTTTGGGCCTTAGAAAAAATTTCACCCTGTATACGCTTTTTGAGAGTTGAGAGCTCTAATATGAATTTTACAAATTAGACAAATAGGCAATTAACATGGCATATTTATTTTTTCCCCACACGATTACTTAACTTTTTATAAAACAATCTTTGACTATGAATAATTAAAAGTTTGGTAAAGTGAACCATAGATTTAAAAAAATTAACTTTTATTACAAAAATTATTATTTTTTGAACAAATATTTATTTTATGTTACCACCGAATCAACTGATTTATTCAAACTAGATAAAAGTCAGGCCCAGATTTAAAAAATTAGTTCGTTTTGGTCTTAGAAAAAATTTTAACCTAAATATGAAAAAAAAAAAATGAAATCACGGTTTAACTCGCTACAACTCTGTTCCATTTTAATATTTTTTTTTCTGAAATTTTTACAGCACATAAATATCTCTTACCATTGTGAAGACTATGAAAATTGTTGTAGACTTTCAGTCTTCTTCTCGTAAAAGTTATGAAGTCCAAAAAAGAAGTGTTATGGGGAGTTTTTGATCTAGACGTGTTATAGAAAATAAATGGTGAAACTTTTAATTTTAAGAAAAGCGTTGTTTCATTTTTTTTTATTTTTATTGTAAAATTGCGATTTTGACAAATTTGATTTTTTTAATAAATAATCGTGTGGGGAAAAAATAAATATGGCATTTTAATTGCCTATTTGTCTAATTTGTAAAATTCATATTAGAGTTTTCAAAAAGCGTATACAAGGTGAAATTTCTTCTAATACCCAAACGAACTAATTTTTTAAAGCCGGACCTGATTTTTTTCTAGTTTGAATAAATCAGTTGATTAGGCAGTAATAGTGTAACGATTGACCAAAATAAGACACACATCGATCTGACCGTTCAAAAATTATGACGAATACAAGTTTCTGTTAAAATGCGAAACTCGCCATGTATATTATTAAACAATGGAAGCAGACACCTTTTAATGTTCTTTTGTTATTCTCCATAGGGGCCTCTATACGAGGTAGGAGTATGTACAGTTCCTCATGACTCACCCTGTATAAATAAAAATGAATGTTTGTATGTACATATGTATGTACCTTATAGACTCGCAAACTATGCATTTGATCGTATGATGATCTTAATAAAAGTTGTTGTGCATGAACCCGGGAATGTTTCTGAGTTGGTACGATCAACCTAAGTGAAAAGGGGGTTGCCCCCCGAAATTATTTTTTATTTTTTTGGACAAACTTTTTTTTCTTAATTTTATATGATGTAGAATTAAAATCTGCATTCAACCCTAAATTTTCACTTTTCTATCACCAACTGTTATTTTTTAATAGCCATCTAAATATTTGCCTCTTTTATATAAATAAAAATGAATGTTTGTATTTATATGTATGTATGTACATATGTACCTTATAGACTCGCAAACTATGCATTGATCACGTGATGATCTTAAACCAAGTTGTTGTACATGAAAATGGTAACCCGTACCCTGAGTGGGTACAACCAAACTTAAGTAATCATTATTTAAAAGCATTCACCACAAAAATACTGTTTATCAGAAAAAAGTATACACAATATTTTTGAGTATTTTTTTGGCTTGCTGGTAATTTTTAGTTATTTAACTTTTAAACATTATTTAGTTCTAATGCGGTACGAAGTTCGCCGGGTCAGCTAGTTATAAATCAATTTTCAGATTATTAAAAGGCCTCTACAATCGTGCTTAACCAGATACAAATATGTGGTAGCTTCGACAAATTAATATTCAAAATATCTCGATAAACACTGGCTTCTCGAAACAGTACTAAGAGGCAAAAAAGTTTTTAAAAACATTGTGGTTAACTAATGGTACCATAATAACAATTTAGTTGAAACGCAAACAAAAGTTTGGGGGGGTTTAAAGGGAACAAATCCCCCATAGAATTGATATGGGGTGCACAAATTTCACTATAATTTTTTTAAAGATATTCCTGTCATAAGAATACCACATATCCACTTTTAATAAAAAAATTATATTTTGCGATATATTGGAAAAAATCTATTTTCATTTTGTAGCTTCAAAGGGCTGTAACTTTTGTTATGTGTACATTTGTACTACGGTAAGTTAGGTTCAATCAAACTATTTTTGGTCCCAGAAAATGTGATTTAATTTATGACCTGCATTTTTGTTACACCTTGTATATGTGGAAAACATAATATAGATCGGCATATAAGATATGTATGGATTTTTATTATGTGTCTACACTTAAAATTCTTTAAGTGAATAGGTTGAGGAGCGAGGACATGTTTGTCTCAAGTTGGTCATACAGAATTATGACTGTTTTTTAATTCATTAGGTAATTTCCATAGATTCTAATAAAGATAGCTTAATGCCTTTATTTTGAATATGGAGTAATTTATTCTGTTCATTAAATTTAAATTAAAATTACAATTAACTTAAATTTAAGACAAAAACTTATGTGATGTGATAAAATAACCGTTGCCCTACCCAAAACGGACGCCTATGACCGGTACCAGAAATTCGTAATTTTTTGAATCGATGTATTCCTGGAAGATAAATAGGCGTACCAGTTTCGTGTTTCTAAGAAGAGTTTTGCTAGAGGTATTTAAAAAACGCTGTGTCTGACGCGAGCCAAACGTCATCAAGCCGGTGACGTCATTATTTAGCGTGCGCTGTGATTGTTTTTTTGGTACACGCTAACTTGTGTCGCATAGAGATTATGTTTTTGTCTAATCGCAATGAAGATACTGGAAGCAATAGAGACTGTTTGAAGAGAAGGTCATGAAGTAGCCATAAATGTAATTCCTAGTAGCACTGACGAAAATACATATCAAAGCATTACAAATAATGAAGATCCAAATGATTTTTGTGACATTTTATATGCAAATAGATATGGTCAACTCTATAACTATGGGTTCCATTACATCTCGTAACGCGACAGTTCGTAACCAGATAAATGGTAACGGACAATTCGTAACAGCGACAGTTCGTAACGGTGACACTTCGTAACGGCGACAGATCGTAACTATACAAATTCGTAACGGAAAATTCGTAACGGACAATTCGTAACATCCAAATTGAATTATTCTGTTTATTTTTGTTTCGTGGAGACTAACTGTTTTACAGTTATAAATGAAATTATGTTTATCAATTTAATGAATCAGTATCATCAAATCAGGATCAGTATCACAAGGTTTATTATAATACCATGTAATTATAAACTTTTCTTTACAAAATGTTTACTTAGAAAGTTGGGAAGTCTAAAGACGGTTGTCGGCTTAAAGATTTCACGAGTTACTTCATTATTTCTCTCTAGGTATGTATATTCAAATTTAAGGAACAATAAGAGGGATACACTTTTAAAAATATTGTTAAAAAATTGTATGTACATATTTAAATATTTGTTTGTGTTTAAAGACTTTTTTTATTTCGATTAACGTGTCTCGGCTGCTGCGGCCATTGACACAAGGAACTTTATTACAATAACAATAAATAATTTAGTTAAATTTACAGTAGATGGTATACTTTACAATGTTTAAGGAACTCTATCACATTACACATTTTGTTGTTAGAGTTTAAAATAATACACAAATTTCCATGGATACCATATTTGGTCCGTCCTGCTGCGTAGTTCATTCCACAAGAATGTGCTGTACATTTAGTCGAGTGTTGCAGTGTTGGCAGTTTGGAGATTCTTCGGGAACCATCAAGTATACATGGGCTAGGCGGGTGTGCCCAATTCGGAGCCTTCTGATGATGGTCTTCAGTTTTCTTTCCATTTTTACCAGTCTAGGTCCGAAAATGCTTGGTTGGATGGACTTTAATTGGGCAATTTAATTGCAAAGTGTGCACGTTAATGAGATGGGTCTAAATGACATAGTTGTATTGGTAGAAGTATCATTTTTCTTGAGTGGAATAGTTATAGCTTGTCGCCAAAATGATGGAAATTGGTTACCTAGCCACATGTTCTTATACAATTCTAGTAACTTTATTACGGAATATTCATGAAGATGTTTTAGAAATATCGATGGAATGTCATCCGGCCCTGCAGTACTTTGATTTAGGGGATTAACAGCTTCGAGTAATTCGTCGATCGTTAGTGGGAGATTGAGAGGATGATCATCGAAATTTGGATTCTTATGTACAAAACATTTATTTGATATGTTTATTATTCCAGCAGCGTTGTTATTATGTTTTGTTTTATTTGAGAAGTATTTGGCAAGTGTATTTACAATCTGGTGATCATCAGTTACCCATGACATTATTATCTTCTATAACGGCTGGAATTTTATATGTTGTATACCTACCTTTTATCTGTTTTATTTTAGTCCATATTTGACTAGGAGGTGTGTCAGAAGTTATGCTACTGATGTATTTGTGCCATGAGTCCTTTTTGCTTTCTTTGACAATTCGCTTAGATTTAGCTCTTAGTTTTCTAAAATTTATTAGCTCCGATTGGTTTCTAGTTTTACGAAATCGGTTTAATGCTATTTTACAATCTTTTACAGCTAGTTTACACGATTCATTCCACCACGGAACATTTTTTTTAGAGAGATCGATGTGGTATTTACCGATACATTTTTCAGCAGAAGTTATAATGCAATTGATCAACATATTAAGATCTTCATCAGCAGAGTTCATAAAAGACATTTGATCCGTCTGTTCCTTGACAGTTAAACTAAATAGATCCCAGTCAGCGTGAGCAATTTTACACTTAATTTTACTTTGTCTGTGTGAATTATCATTGTTAGAAATTAAAATGGGAAAATGGTTGCTGCCATAGGCTTGTAATTTCCAGAGCAGTTAGGGTGTGATGTGGAGGAATATATACGTTACAAATTACAATTTTATTTGGACACCAGGCATCTACGGCGACGGCTTCTAGAGTTGTTGTTAAGTGGAATTCTTGGTGGAATATGTCTGTAGAAATAAATACCACTTGTCCGGTTACGAATCGTCGCGTTACGAGATGTCTGGTCACGATAACTATGCCAAAAGACATCTTAGACTCAAATTTAACTGGTTTGTTGATTATTTGAAATTATTGTTAAAATAAACTTGTTAATATAAATCAATAATATTTATTTTTTCTAAATCCTAATGAAAATTTGGTACCTAACAAAAGTATGATTTTCATAACTACGTTTTATTTGTAATCTTTTTAAATTAATACATATATTTTTAGCTATAAGTGAAATAGTACCGCCCAAAATTAAAATAAAAGGAAGACCTAAAGGGGCCGACTAAACCGTTATTGGATTAAAGCGAAAACGAATTAAAAATAATTTTCTGAGCTTTGACAATAATAATTATCTTACGTATAAAAATTATTTTAACAGTATTTTGTACATGTCATGTCAACTAAATGTATCTTTTGCTAACCTGAATATATAATTTTATATATGTACACATTGATTTATTTATTTAAAGTTTGAGACATCTGAATAGTTCTGCTTCCCTTCCCTTAATCACAAATAATTTTATATCAAACAAACACTAAACATACCAAAAAATTGGAAAATTAGCGTGTACCAAAAATACAGTCACTGCGCACGCTAAATTATGACATCAGTGGCTTGATGACGTTCCGTTCGCGTGTATCTAACTTTTTTATTTGCGTACAAGTTAGCGTGTACCTAGACACAGCGTTTAAAAAACTAATTACAAGACGCCGCCTTCAAAGAGCAATAGGATAGGAAGCAGCATTTTCATTTTCTAGACAAAATATTTCCAATTATTAATGAAACACCCTGTATAGCGAATTCAAGCCTACTACAATCGTACATCGATCTATATAAAAAAAAACGAGACTTCCCACAACAAATACAAAAAACTTAATAGGAAAGTGAAGAACGTAAACTGAGAACTCCAACATGAAACCAAACAATCAGAAATGAAGAGACGAAAAATAATAAGTAGGTATTGGAAAAGTCGAACTGTTTGCACGGTGTAACACATACAGTCGGAAAAATGAAAGAATACCCATGAACGAACATATAAAACACGTTGTATTTTCCTGTCACCGTGTCACAAAGAAAATTGTCCAGTGCAAGTACATGTAACAATAATTATTACATGTACTTGCGCTGGCCAATTTTTTGTGTGACACGGTGACAGGAAAATACAGCGTGTTTTATATGTGCGTTCATGGGTATTCTTTCATTTTTCCTACTGTATCTACAATAAACACTCCTCATATTTTCATTTCAATCAGCTACTACTACGAGAAATATTACGAATAACCTGAACGAACCGTTAAAATGTTAATATGTAATGTACCTATATAAAAAAGAAATACGGTAGATAATATGAACTACAGTTCAATAGAACTCTTCTAAATTTTATTTATAAATTTCATATTTATATAGTCCAGAGAAATAAGGTTTTTGTCGGGACACTTGAGCAGCCAGGTTGCAAATGGGTTTTTTTTGGTACTATACAGGGTGAGGCAGATAACTGGCCTATTAGAAATATCTCGAGAACTAAAGGCAACAGAATCATGAAAATTGGAATACAAGGGTTTTAAAGGATGATCTATTAAATGAAAAGATTTTCATCTCTTTGCAACTTCCGGTTATACCGGAAGTTGCTTATAACTTCGTTTTTTTTAAAACGGACACCCTGTATATTTTTACATTTTTGGATTCTCTTCGATGTCTTCTTTCTAAAAATATGAGGATTTGTAATGTTATACAGGGTATTTTAAAAGATAATTACGTTTTTTTTTTATTAATTTCGTAGCAATATTCACACCCTGTAGAACTGTAGTAGTTTGACAACTAAAACTCTACTTACGTTCAAATGATTTTTAATATAGTCTACTATTGTTAAAAATCATTAGTATAGCTAAATTTTTAATTTTAGTATACAGGGTTGGTCGAAACTCGGAATGAGTATTTTCTGAGTTTTCTTAAATGGAACACCCTGTATTTTAGTATTGTAATGAAATGATATTTTATGGTACTTTTTTATTTCTTAAGCATTCCCTATACCTAACTGCTTTAATTTGTGCTTAATAGTTAGTCGCACCAACAATCTTAACTACGTAGGTATTTTGATAGCTAAACCATTATTGGTAATTTTAAGGATCAGTCTGGATTAATATGTATTTATTTCTGAAAAATTATTTGTGATTGAATATTTTCACGGCCAACCTAATAAAATTTTACGTATTTTTTGTTGCAATTAATGTTTAGTTTGAATCACCAATAACTCACAAATTAAAGCAGTTAGGTATAGGGAATACTTATAAAATAAAAAAGTACTATGAAATGTCATTTCATTACAATACTAAAATACAGGGTGTTCTATTTAAGAAAACTCAGAAAATATTCATTTTGAGTTTCGACCAACCCTGTATACTAAAATTTCAAAATGAGCTATACTAATGATTCTTAACAATAATAGACTATATTAAAAATCACTTGAACGTAAGCAAAGTTTTTAATGTCAAACTATTACAATTCTACAGGGTGTGAATGTTGCTACGAAATTAATAAAAAAACGTAAATATCTTTTAAAATACCCTATATAATATTACAAAATCTCATATTTTAAGAAAGAAGATATTAAGGAGAATCCAAAAATGTAAAAATATACAGGGTGTCCCATTTAAAAAAGCCAAGTTATAAGCAACTTTCGGTATAACCGGAAGTTTCAAAGAGATGAAAATATTTTCATTTAATAGATCATCCCTCAAAACCCCTTTATTCCAAGTTTCATGATTATGTTGCCTTTAGTTCTCGAAATATTTCTAATAGGCCAGTTATCTGTCCCTACACACACTCAAAAATGTTTTGCATAATGTAATATTTTCAAAATTATCCACCAAATCTGGTGAAATCTATTTTTTTTAACAGAATACTTTATTATATATATAAAATTGTATGTTTTGAAAAAAACAATAAACAAAATTTAAAGGATTAACAATTTATTATTATTATTTATAATATATATTATAAATATATTTTTTTAAATTTGTACAGATATAGGAACTAATACTTAATATGCTGTATTTCTACCTCTTGCATAAATGCAAGACTGAATGCGATGTCCCATGCTTCTTATAAGTGTATTAATGTAGTTCTGGTCCATGGTGCCTCATTCATCAATCGCTGTTTTTCTAAGGTCTTGTAGTGGCCTTGGGGGTGGCTGCCGGGACTGAAGTTTTCTTTTGAGCATATCTCATCTGTGCTCAATGGGATTTAGGTCAGGTGAGCAAGGTGGCCATTGTAATCTGACGATATCTTCTGTCTCTAAAAAATCTGCCACATGTCTCGTACGATGGGGAGGCGCATTGTCGTCCATAAAAAGAAATTCTGAACCAACAGCTCCTCGCCACAAGCGAACAACAGATCTAAGAATGGTATCAATATAAATTTGTCCATTCATGTTACCAACAATAGGAATTAAAGGAGTTTTATTATTTAGCATGATGCCGCCCCCAAACATTATGGAGCCACCTTGATATGGGACTCTTTGGACAGCTTGGTTAAGTCTATCCTGTCGATTTGGGTTCCTCCAAATCCTAATTCGGCGATTATCTGACAAAAGGCTAATTTTGGTTTCATCAGAAAATAACAGGTTTCCCCATCTGTTGTCATGCCATTGTAAATGTTCATTGGCCCATTCCAGTCGAGTCCTTTTCTGCTCTAACGTAAGCTTTGGTGCAAACAATGGTCTTCTTGTAAATAAATTCGCCGACTGTAACCTGTTTCTAATAGCCTGATCGCAAATTACAATATTATGAGCTTGCTGAAGCTCTCTTCTAATAACTGGGGAAGTCATCGAGGGGTTTCTCCGGGCAGTTAACGTTAAAAAGCGTTCTTGGACATTGGTAGTAATTCTGGGTCTTCCGCTTTTTGGACGATCGCTAACAGAATTCGTCTCTCGATATTTTTTCACAATCCTAGACACATCACTCTGATTAACTCCAACCCGGACAGCAACGTCGACTTTTGTGCGGCCTTCCTCAATAAAAGTAACGATTCTAACTCTGTTGAACTCAGATATCATTTGTCTATTCATTTTGTTCACTACAAAGTGAATAAAACTCAAACCAATTTTTACAAATATCGGTTTTCGAAAACTGATGAACGCAATATGAATACTGAGAATCTTTGCCACGATTAAGAAACAAAAAACAAGCAATAAAATATATTATTTTAGCAGACAAAAAAAAATCAGTGCAAAAATTTTTAAATGAGAAACGTTCAGTGGCGTTACAGATAATATGCAAAACATTTTTGAGTGTGTGTATATACTATATACATAATACATTATAAATACAAAAATGCCCGTCACAATTCGGACGAGAATTTTAGTTATTAAGAAATAAGGGTCAAAAATGGTAGTTTTTTCGTTTAAATCGCTACAGGCAAAAATAGGGTAATTAAATATCTTATTTGTTGTATTCATCTTTTAGTAAATCAGTAAAGGTTTAAAATTGCAATTTTTGAATTTTGGGCCGATTATTTGTTGCTTCAAAAATTGCAAAGTAGGACCAAAATTTCGAAAATTCAAAAGTTGCTATAACTTTTGCAAAAATGAACTTGAGACTTTAATATTGCGTTAAAAGTAGATTCAAAGAGTTCGTATAATAAACAAAAAATTTCAAGACGATTCGTCAATTAGTTTAAATTGTATTCAATTTGTTTTTCCCAGAGAACTTTTTTTGCAATGTTATTGCTCAGAAAATAATAATGATACAGCAATTCGGTGGAAACCGCATAAAAGAAGAATACTTATTATTTTCAACGTATTTAAAAAATCACTGAAAAGTCATTTTAAAACATTCCGAAAACATTTTACCAAAGTAGAGTCATTGTTGGCTTACAAATAATTTGAATAAGTTTGTTAATATTGACTTTGGACTAAATCTACTTTGGGATTTGAAAAGCTGATATTTTTACACGAATTTTCAAAAAAAAAACTTTTCGCCTAGGTTAATTACGGCCAAAGTTAGACACTTTTTTTTTATTTAATTCACAGTTACATATACAGGGTGTTTCATTAATAATTGTCCATATAGTAACTGGAGAAACCTTAGCACAAAATACGAAGATTTAACCTCAAACACTTAAATAAAATGTGGTTCCGTACTGAGTTACAGGGTGTTTTAAAAATTTAAAAATTATTTTTCTCAGTATTTTAAAACTATTTGACGTATCCTTTTCATACTTGGCAGGAAGTATAGGTACGACGGGGGAAAGTGAATGGTTGACCCTTTTCAAATTCTACGCCACTGCCGGAATTGCTATTTTAGTTCAATTTTTTGGATTCTCCAATACTTTCTATGAAAATAATATACTCTTCATTCATAACGATAAACTCATTAGTTTTCGAGATATTTGAAGTTAAAAATGAAATGATACGGTTATTTTTAAATTTTAATCATATGAATCATATCATAACTTAAACAAAGTAACTGTGCCCTTTCATATTTAACTTCAAATATCTCGAAAACTAATAACTATCGTTACCAATGAAGAGTATATTATTAACGTAGAAAGTATTGGAGAATATAAGAATGGCCCTAAAATAGTAATTACTCCAGTGGCGTAGAATTTGAGAAGGGTCAACCATTCACTATCCCTTGTCGTACGCCTCCGGTCGTAGCTAGAAACATTTGTTTATAATAATTTAGTAGGGTGTACAGTAGTCGCACTTTATGTCAAGTATGAAAAGGATACGTCGAATAGTTTTAAAATTTTGAGCAAAAATAATTTTTAAATTTCTAGATAACACTTTGTAACTCAGTAAGGAACCACATTTTATTTAGGTGTTTTAGATTAAATCTTCGTATTTTGTGCTAAGGTTTCTCCAGTTACTATATGGACAATTATTAATGAAACACCCTGTATACATAAAATTCTTCATAAAATGATGTAGCATTAAAAAATACATACAACTCTTAATTTTCACCCTTCTATCAACAACCCCCATTTTTTAATACCCATCTATATACTTACATCTATAAAATTCTCCTGTCACAGTGTTAGTTGCCATACTCCTCCGAGACGGCTTGATCAATTTTTATTAAAATATATATGTATATTCAGTAGGTCTGAGAAGCGGTCGTAATCTATTTTTCATATCCCTGATTGATAAAGTAGGTGCTCCCCTAACATATTGTAATGTTAGGTGGGGATATGTGTACATAATGTACTCTACAAGACTACGAGTACATACAAATTAAACAAATAATGATCAAACATACACAAGCTCTGGAGATATTACTCGCAGCATATATTTGAAGAATCAATTTCATTTTTTGAGTGCACGGATTTTAATATTTCCCCTCCATCGACCCCGAACCGATTTCGTTAGGACGTCATTTTTAAAGCTTTATTAAACACTTTGTTAAAGTTCAAAAATTACTCAACCTTTTAAATACATATAAATTATATACCTTGAACTTCAAAATGGCGTTAGTTAGGTTGCTTAATTGCTATAAACAAAATAGCTGAGATTAAAATAAGTGACTAACTTTGACATTCATTGATACAGGAATTTTTTTTGTAATAATTTGTGTAAAAATATAAGCTTTAAAAATTTCAAAGTGAATTTAGTTTACAGTTAATATTAACAAAGTTATTCAAAGCCAAAAATGACTTTACTTCACTTAAATTTTTTTGCAATGGTAAAAATGATGTTGATTTGTTATGAATGAATGAATGAATGATTGTTGATTTTTTATTAAAAATAATGAAATATTGTTCCATAAGCCTCATGGGATAAACAAATTGAGTAAGATTTAAACAAATTGATGAATCATCTTGAAATTTTTTGTGCATTATAAGGACTGTTTGATTCAACTTTTCATGCAATATCAAAGTCCTAAATTCATTTTCGCAACAGTTATAGCAAATTTTTGATTTTCGAAATTTTAGTTTTATTTTGCAATTTTCGAAACAACAAATGATCGGACCAAAATTCAAAAACTGCCATTTCAAACCTTTGCCCATCTACTCAAGGATAAATACTCGATATAAGATATTTACTGTTTATACCTGTAGCGATTTAAACAAAACACTGCCATTTTTGAACCTTATTTGTTAATAACTAAAATTCTCGTCCGAACTGTGACGGGCCTTTTTGTATTGATAATGTATTAGCTATATAGTACCCAAAAAATTTATTTGCAACCTGGCTGCTCAAGTGTCCCGAACATGGTATATTATTTTTGCCTGATTTCCCTGGAGTAATAACAGTCATGTGCCAGTAATTGAAGACGAAAGATGTACCATCAAACAGCTGTTCGCTTTAGACCAGGGCATTTAGCACTAAAAACACAGTAATAAATCGATTTTTAAATACAGCACCTAGAGACTTACAACTTTTTTCATTGTGTTCAGAATAACGTCAGAGAAAAATCAGAGAAAAAAGTGGATGGAAATGCATAATTGCACTTTAAGGTGCATAAACATGTATTAAGCGAAGATTTTGTTATTCAGCGTTTTTTTTGGGGTTACTGAACACGAAAACCCAATCAGAACCGACACCCGATGCACCTCGTGCCCAGGGTTACTGCTAAGGTACGTCATCTGGAGTTTCGAGCGTTTTCGGCACTAAATAAAATTGATGCAAACAGATTACTCGAGGGTTTCTGGGATGGCTGAACACAAATACGTCATCAGAAGCGACCCCCCGGGCCCCTGGTGCCCAGGGTCACAGCCGATGCACGTCATTTTCTGGAGTTTCGTGGGTTTTCGGCACTAAATTGGTACAAACAGATTACTCGGGAGGTTTTTGGGGTTGCTGAACACGAATATGATATCAAACCCGACCCACGGAGCACCTACTGCCCAAGGTGATGTGATATATGTGCACGAAATATTTTATAATTTCGAAGGTTTCCAGTTTTTGAAGGTCGATTCTAATGACATATTTCTGTTCAGCAATCCCAAAAACCTCCGAGTAACCTATTTGCATCAATTTGGCGTACCAGTTTCGTGTTTCTAAATAGAAGAGTTCTGCTGGAGATATTTAGGTATTTAAAAAAACTAATTACAAGACGGAATCTTCAAAGAGCGCTAGCTAGGGAGGAGAATTTTCAGACTAGGTGATTTGGGTTAAACCAGAATATTTTGAGCCAAGTATACCAGTTAAAATATTTCCAATTATTAATGAAACACCCTGTATAGCGAATTCAAGCCTACTATATCGATCTATATAAAACAAAACGAGACTTCCCATAACAAATACAAAAAACTTAATAGGAAAGTGAAGAACGTAAACTGAGAACTCCAACATGAAATCAATCAATCAGAAATAAAGAGACCTGTAAAGGAGATGAAAAATAATAAGCATTGGAAAAGTCGAACTGTTTGCACGGTCACGCACGGTGTTAACACGTATCTACAATAAACACTCCTCATATTTTTATCTCAATCAGCTACTACAAGCGAGAAATATTACGAATAACCTGAACGAAGCTGCGAAGCGTTGAAATGTTATATATACGTAATATGTATATAGAAAAAGAAATAAGGTAGGTAATATGAACTACAGTTCAATAAAACTCTTCTGAATTTTATTTATAAATTGCATATAACATAGTCCAGGGTTATAAGGTTTTTTCCATGACACTTTAACAGCCAGGGTACTAAAGCGATTTTGCGACAGGTAATACCTATAAGAACAAATTGCAACTATTTCCTGCGTAGGATCTGGCGGCCATTTTTATTTATAAACAATTTAGTGACAAAAAACGGTTTTTTTCCCTTTTTTCTTAGTCCAGACATCTTCGAAAGAATGGAAAAATCTTTAAAATGGCGTATTAAAAAGTTTAATATACTCATTTATTTTTAATATAATTACGAAAAAAGTCGAAATTAAAAAAAATAATTTTGCAATAACTATTGTAAAATAAGTGTATAGCTTTCAAATTTTCTGTCAAATAAGGGTTCTTTGGTGTTTAATATGTATGTGACAAAAATTTCAAAGCAATTTATTCAATTGTTTAAATTTTATTGAAATTGTTTATCCCAGACAGCTTTTTTTTGCAATAATATAAGTTAGAAAAAAAAAGATAATGTTAGAACATTCTACAGGTGTCAAATGAAAGAGCATGAGCTAAATTTTTCAATCGGTTTAAAAAAAGTGAATAAAAATGCATTTATTAGTAATAAATAATTATGTAAAAGTGTGGTAAATTTTTCCTTATATACTTTTTTTTATAATAAATTATATATATTTTTTACAATTTTTTATCGATTATCATATACATAACATTACTTGGTAGTTGTGCACCTAAAATATTGTAAAAAAACTAATTTTTTTGAAAAAAATTATTCAAAAAGTTTATATCGAAAAAATTTACCATACTTTTACATAATTGTTTATTACTAAAAAAAAGGAATTTTTTATTCACTTTTTTTAAACCAATTTTAAAATTTAGCTCATGCTCTTTCATTTGACACCTGTAAAATGGTTCTAACATTATTTTTTTCTGACTTATGTTATTGCAAAAAGCTCTCTGGGATAAACAATTTGAATACAATTTAAACAATTGAATGAATCGCTTTGAATTTTTTGTCACATATTAAGCACCAAAGAACCCTCATTTGACAAAAATTTCAAAGCTGTACACTTATTTTTATAATAGTTATTGAGAAATATTTTTGTTTGAAAATTTCGCCCTTTTTCACAATTATATTAACAATAATTTCCCAATTATATTAACATTAAACCTTGTGATACGCCATTCTAAAGCTTTTTCCTCGAAGATATTTGTGCTACGAAAACCATAGGTCTTACTGTTTTTCATTAATTTGAAAACAAAGGCAAAATGTCCGTTTTTTGACACTAAATTGCTTATAAATTAAAATGGCCGCCAGATCCTACGCAGGAAATAGTTACAATTTGTTCTTATAGCTTTTACCTGTCGAAAAAACGCTTCAGTACACTCAGCGTATTCGCGCAGCATGCACTGAAGGTATCCTGAACTTACCCAGAGGGAGATCGCCTGCGCATTAGGTTTTCGGAGGGAAATAATCGACCTTATTGAACGTCCAATTTTGTAATGCGCAGGCGTTCTCCCTCTGAGTACGTTCGGGGTATACAGCGCGAATAGGCCTACTGGCTGTTGAAGTGTCACGAACAGGGTATATTTTTGTCTTATTACCCTGGCCTAACAGTCGTGTGCCGGTAATTGAAGGCGAAAGACGTTTTTTACAGCAATTCGCTTAGACCAGGGCATTTAGCATTAAAACACCGCAATAAATCGATTTTTAAATACAGCACCTAGAGACTTGCAACTTTTTGTATTGTGTTCAGGATAACGTCAGAGAAAAAAGTGGGTGGAAATGCATAATTGCACTTTAGAGTGCATAAACATGTCAAAATAAGTATTTTAAGCGCAGATTTTGTTATTCAGGGGGTTTTTGGACAATCAGACGCAATCAGAACCGGCACCCGATGTACCTGGTGCCCAGGGTTACTGCTAAGGTACGCCATCTGTAGATTCGAGCGTTTTCGGCAGTAAATTGATGCAAACAGATTACTCGATGTTTTCTGGGAGGGCTGAACACAAATACGTCATCAGAACTGACCCCCGGAGCCCAGGGTCACTGCCGACGCACGTCATTTTCCGGAGTTTCGTGAGTTTTCGGCACTAAATTGGTACAAACAGATTACTTGGGAGATTTCTGGGGTTTCTGAACACGAATATGACATCAAAACCGACCCTTGGAGCACCTAGTGCCTAGAGTGACTGATGTGCACGTAATCTTCTGTAATTTCGAGGGTTTCCAGTTTTTGGAGGTCGATTCTAACAACATATTTGTGTTCAGCAATCCCAAAAACCTTCGAGTAACCTATTTGCATCAATTTCATATCAGTTACCCTGGATACTAGGTGTTCCAAGAGTCGGTTTTGATACCATATTCGTGTTCACCAACCCCCAGTAGCGTAGCTAAAGATTGAGGGCCCCCCCCCCGCAATAATTTTTGTGGGCCCCCGTATTATAAACATAACGACAACTAATAACACTATAATTATTAAAATCTGTGCAAATGACAATCGGCCTTACTTTAATAAGTCTTCGTCAGTTAGTGTTATAAATAGAATATATTTTTTGGGAATAGACATGAAAACCTATTATACATGTCTCTTATGCTTGGTTGTACCAACAGATCAGCCCACCAACAGATCCAGCTTAGCTATGCTCATCTTATACTTTAATACTTAGGCCACACTAGCATCTAATACCGTTAATTATCGCATTATTTGCATTAGAAATATGTCAAATAAAGCGATAATGAATCCAGCATATGGATTTACATTTATATTTAAGCTTAAAGTACGTCTTAATCTTAATGTTTGTTGGTGCAACCAGGCATTAATCTGACAAACCTATTAGTACGTTGTTACAATATTATATCTAAATTTACAATTAAACCCTTTTTTTGCTACAAGTGATTTTTCGTCGCAGCTAAGCTTATCGTAAAATTGTTTTATACGTGTTATCCGTTTATTTTTAAATTCCGGTATAATACCCCACTATTCTGCTATTCCTGCAGCTTCTACTAAAGTTTCGGAAAATGAATTTCTCATTTCTCGATGATAATCTGGAGTTTTTTTAAGTTGTGGCCGTTAACTCTGTTATTTCATGCAGATCGCAAAAGTTTTGATGTTAGATTCATCATCATCATCATGGCATCTACACTCCTAGCGGAGTGATTGCCGCCCTCTTTGGGCTCTTCCGATTCGTTTGTCGCGGTGAATCAATCCGTATTAACATTTTCGTTTTACAATTGGTTGTGTGACATGGCATCTTCTACAATTTTCCTCCATTCGTTCCTGTTTTTGCTTCTGGTTACCCATTCTCTGACTCCCATCTTCTTAAGGTCCTCTGACCACTATCTGGTTTTCCCATCTAGTTTTGGGTCTTCCTCGTGGTCTGCCTGATACAGGTCTCCATTTGGAAATTTTCTTGATAACGGCTTCTGGATTCCTCCTTTCTATATGTCCCATCCATCTGAGTCTCTGTGCCTTGATAAATCTGACGATTTCTTCCTTTCAGAAGTTCTCTTACTTCGTGGTTCATGAGTTTTCTAAATTCATTATTGCCTAAGTTTAGTGGTCCTGCTATCCTCCGAATTATCTTTCTTCCTCTTTCTGGGTCAGACACATTACTTCAGCACCATATGTGATTACTGGTCTACTTGCTGCTTTGTAAATTTTCAGTTTTGTATTCTGAGTTGTTAGGTTAATAAAGTTAAGTATTTTAGATTGAACAGTAATGTTAACGGCAAATTCAAAATTATTCATATGCTCTAATAATGCATTAGCTTCTAATTTTTCATCGTTTTTTAGACAGCAATGAAATTTTCGTTAAAGGTTCCATTACTTTTTGTAAAGTTCGACGCAAAGCCGTAAGAGCAAAGAGCATCATCATGTCTGGATGACCTGCGGGTTTCACAGAATCTTTTAAGTGTTGGCAAACGCGATGAATCCACAGTTATGATAGTACATAGTACATGCCATATTTTAATACTTGCACTAAAAAACATTATCTCTTAATTATGTCGTAAGAAACACCAACTCCTGTACAGCAGCAACGGCATCATTCAACACTAGTTTCAGATTATGGGATGCACATGAATACAGGAGACGGATCACGAAAGTCGACTCGACTAAATCGACTTAACTCGTTATCGAGTCTATTGAGTTATTCACGAACCTCGATTTTATTTTATTCATTTTATTTTATTTTACTCGATTTTATTCACGAAAATCGAGTTCCTCGATTGTACCTAACTTCTGTTCAGTTTATGTAGGCAACCGAAGACACGTTCAAAACGTTTATTTTCGTTGTTTAGGGCTGTGTTTTAGGGTTAAAATTGTCGTTATTGTTGTTACGGTTGATTTAAATTGAAATAACAATGTCAACTAGACCAACCCCAAAACAGTGGGAAATTTTATTAGATTCATTTGAGTCTAACCCTGAAAAGGTTTCTGGAAGAGCTATGGGTCCCAATGCCAAACATATTATAAGAAATAAGTGGGAAACTCTTGCTACCCAGCTTAATACTAATAAACCAGTTGAAAAATGGATAAAAGTAAGAACATATTTAGTTATTCTAAATATGGCAAAAATCATTTAAAATAATTATGCTTTTCAGACTTGGACCGATTTTAAGTCGGCATTGAAAAAGAAGGCTGCAGAAATAAAACCTAAAAGATTAGTTTTTGTAGAAAATAATTACATATTAGAGTTTTTATATAAAAAAATTTTAATTTCGTCCAAAACACACTAATCATAACTTTCAAAACTGGTTAACTCGACACCTTTAGGGTTGTCGAGAGATTTTGGTAGAGTCGAGTCGATTGATCGAATGTCGTGAAACAAAGTTCCCGATTATCGAGTTAACTCGATCGACTAAAGTCGATAATCGAGTTTCGTGATCCACCTGCAGGAAACAGTTTTTTCAATGTCAGTTATGCGCCTTTGTACGCCTGAATATACACCACTCATAACGCTTGCCCCATCATATCACTTTCCTCTGTAGTTGTGTATGGAAAGGTTCTTTGATTGTATAAATTTTAAAATTCCATTTACAAGACCTTCTGCACTTGAGTCTAATATGCGAATAAATCCCAAAAACTTTCAACAACTTCTGCTTTGGAAAGTAAATTATTTTCATCGCAAGTTATTCTTACATACCGGAAAATAAAACCAAGCTGATCATGTTTTGAAATATCTTGAGTGGTATCAAGAATTCTGTGGTCTCAGGGTAAAAGTTCTTAAGTCAAAAATCATCGTATTGAGATTCGACTCGGGAAATCGCATTATTATTTCTGTATGTTTTAATTGTTGTATACGACTTAGGATTTTTTACCCACAAATATAGATCGCCATCTATCCGTTTGTCCACTTAACTCAAAATGACCAAAACTTGACTTAAGAACTTTTACCCTGAGACCAAAGAATTATTGAATAAAAACAACTTTTTTTAATTAAAGTAATAAAGGGCCTAGCCGGGTAAGATGATGAAAAGTGCCCCCAGCTCGATTCGAATTCCATATAGGTCACCGCTTAGCATATATAGTGAAACTAACTTTCTGAAATTTTTAGCCCCCTAGGTGGTCACGTGACCCACCTAGAGCCTAATTAGGCTTTTTATGTTTTTATTTTTTATCTCAGCCGCATCGAGAACTAGCGAAAAACTTTAAATAAAAAATTTGTAAGATTTAAAAAGTTCTGTGCGAAAATTTTTTTTTTAATTTTTGGCGGGAAATTAAAATTTTAGAACGATTATAAAATTTTAAATGAGTATAAAAAAATAACTAAGACATTCGTTTTCACGAAAAAAATATATAACATGTATTTTTGCATAATATTTCACCCTGAATTTTTTCAAATGTTTATAATTGGTGAAACGCACCTTCAAAAATAAAAAACCGCATTTTTTCGTTTTTTTTTCGTTTTTTGATATAATTTTATACATATTTTTCAAAAAAGGTAACACCGTCACTGGAGCAGGTAAAAAATTTAAAAAGAATTGGGGTTTGCTTAATAAAAATTTTTTGTAACACCATCCATTTTCAAGATACAGGGCGTTGAAAAAACAAAATTTTACATATTTTTTACGATTTTGCCGAAACTACTGGCAACATTGTATTAAAACTTGGCGGGTTTTAAGAGGTAGTTATTGTGCATGTTTTGACATAGAATTAAGGATTTGATATTTATCACTGGCGCGCTTAGGGGTAATGGTCTGGACTTTTCAAAGAAAAAAAGATAGTACGCCACTGACATATTCCAAATTAACAATTATTTTTAAATTCCTCATTCAATTTGCGATAAAAAAACTTTCTTATCATTTTTTCATACAAGGCGCCGTTTTGCTGCAAAAAATAAAATATCTTTACGCTTCCAAAGTATTCGAATTAGTTTTTATAATGGACGTACGAGTTTACGTATGTAGATGTAGAAACTACTAATAGAAGTTCGAATACTTTGTAAGGGTTAAGATGTTTTATTTTTTGAATAAAAATGGCGCGTCGTATGAAAAAATAGGAAGATAGATTTTTTGTCACAAATTAAACGAGGAATTCAAAAAGGATTGTTAATTTGAAATATGTCAGTGACGTACTATCTTTTTTCTTTAAAAAGTTCAGACTATTACCCGTATACGCGCCAATTATAAATATAAAATTCTTAATTGTATGTCAAAAAATTCACAACAACTACCTCTTAAAACTCGCCAAATTGTATTACAATGTTGCCAGTAGTTTCGGCAAAATCGTAAAAAATGTGTAAAATTTTGTTTTCTTCAACGCCCTGTATATTGAAAATGGATAGGAATACAAACAATTTTTATTAACCAAACCCCAATTATTTTTCAGTTTTTTACCTATTCTAGTGACGGTATTACCTTTTTTGAAAATATGTATAAAATTATATCAAAAAACGAAAAAAAAAAACCGAAAAAATGCGGTTTTTTATTTTTAAAGGTGCGTCTCACCAATTTTAAAAATTTGAAAAAATTCTGGGTGAAATATTATGCAAAAATACAGGTTATATATTTTTTTCGTGAAAACGAATGTCGTAGTTATTTTTTTATACTCATTTAAAATTTTAAAATCGTTCTAAAATTTAAATTTCCCGCCAAAAACTAAAAAAAAAATTTTTTCGGACAGAACTTTTTAAAGCTTACAACTTTTTTATTTAAAGTTTTTCGCTAGTTCTCGATGCGGCTAAGATAAAAAATAAAAACTTAAAAAGCCTAATTAGGCTCTAGGTGGGTCACATGACCACCTAGGGGGCTAAAAATTTCAGAAAGTTAGTTTCACTTTATATGCTAAACGGTGACCTATATGGAATTCGAATCGAGTTGGGGGCACTTTTCATCATCTTTCCCGGCTAGGCCCTTTGTTTTCAGTTTCTTGAGCCAGCAAATTTATAACTTCGTTTCGTATTTGAGGGCTCAAGGAATTTATTTTCAAGTTATTGTTTTTATTGAATAATTTAGCTAAAACAGGATCATATGTAGCTAGTAAAAGAATCACCGACAAAAATTACCTTTTTGGAATTCACTTTTATCTAAACTCCCAACATGTCCACGAAACGCTAAATTGCACCCGGAAAAACTAAGAGTTACGTCAATTACCCACTTCATTACTTCCTTCAAAATTCCCTATTTTGACGCTTATTAGGAAAATATGTCTTGGTCCCCAATTTAAAGAAAGTACTAAGTATTAAGCTTAAAGACTTTAAGGGGCCCCTCCTAACGTCGGGGCCCCCCGCCTTGCAGACCCTGCGGTCCTGTCAGCTACGCCACTGAACCAACCCCAAAAAACCCACCGAGTAATCTGTTTGTATCAATTTAGTGCCAAAAACCCTCGAAACTTCAGAAAATGACGTGCCTCAGCCGTGACTGTGGGAACCTGGGAACCAAGTGCTCCGGGGGTCGGTTCTGATGACATATTCGTGTTCAGCGATCCCAAAAACCTCCGAGTAATTTGTTTGCATCAATTGAGTGCCGAAAACCCTCGATACTCCAGACGACGGATCATAGCAGTAACCCTGAGCACCAGGTACTTCGGGGGCCAGTTCTGATTATGGATTCGTGTTCATTAACCACAAAAATTCCCTGAGTAACAAAATCTTGCCCTTTATATACTGATTTTGACATGTTTATGCACTTTTGTATGCATTCTATGCACTTTAAAGTGCAATTATGCATTTCCACCCATTTTTGTATAGTAGACTTTTTTCCTGACGCATTATCCTAAACAAAATGCAAAAAGTTACAAGTTTCTAGGTACTGTATTTAAAAATCGATTTATTTTTCCTAGAGAGTCCGAAAATAGTTCCTAAATAAAAAGTCTACATACTTTACCGATAAATTACGGCTTTGAACCGTCTATACACGCTCTATCAAAATCACCTGACTATCGGGGCTGACAGCGTCGGGTATGACTGTTGGAGCGTGTGTGGGCTTGTCGTACGACAAAAATGAGTAATCCTGACAGTCAGGATGACCCATATTATCGGCTTCTTTTGCTTTGTTTTTTTTAACAATCTTAAAAACTGAAAAAAAAATTTTTTTTCATCGATCATAAAAAGTTCTTTTGAGTGTTTCCAAGTTAAAATACATACAATTGACAAGTGACCGAGATAATTGCAAAAACCCCTTATTTTTGCAGGAATTTATAAATGTTAATAATTTTGTGTTTTTGCATAATGACATGTAATATAACAGCTCAAAATTATGGCAGTTAATGAGTTATTACATACATATACGGGGTTTAAAACGGCCTATGCCGCATCCCCACACCTTACCGCCATGTATTCCTATCCTAGACGTCCTCTTCCTCCAAATCTCAATGTTTCATGGCTTTTCTTAAATTTTCATTACAGAATAGCCTTGGTCTTCCACTATTTTTCTTACCAAAGAGTTTCCACTTTAATAACTTTTTTGTCCAACACTGTTCATCCATCCGAAGCATGTGACCAAACCATTCCAAGCTCTTCCTCTCTATTCTGTCCACTGCAGTGTCTTGGGCGTCCTTTCGTCTTCGGATTTCCTCGTTACGAACTCTCTCCTGTCTCGAAACTCAAGCACTTAGGTGCAAGTATTCCATTTATACTGCATTGATTCGTCTCTGGACTCTGCTGTTAACGTCCATACCTTACTCCCATACATCAGAACTGACTCCACGAAAGCCTTTCCTATTCGAATTTTTGTTTTTTTGGTGATATTTTTATCCCACCAAATGGAATTTAAGCATCCTATTACTTTTCTGCTTTGCTCTATTCTTCTTCGAATTTCTGTTTTCCCAGACCTTCTCTACTTACTATAGCACCCAGGTATTTAAACTCGTCCACCTGCTTTAAAGTATTATCGTGTTTTATCAATATTTCAAAGCTAGAATCAGAGTTCACGACCAGATATTCTCTTTTTGTGACATTAACCTTTAAATCATAAATCAGCGCTATTTGTTTTTTAATTTTTGCAAGTGGGATGGGGGGGGGGGGGGTAAAATAAAGACAAAGATCGATTCAATATCCTTATTTAAGTAGTGGAGGGCTGACTTAGCCTCCCCCCCACTAAAAATTAAATTCCTGCCCAGTATAACGAGCTCAAAATTTTTAATTTGCGAAATATGAAAGCTTATAAATAGCTCATAAATAATTTTTAATTTTTGCAATTGGGGAGGGGCCAGCTCAACAGGGGTAGGGTAAAGACACACTTTTTTCTCCTTTATTTAGAAATCTATCAAAAATGACAATAAGCGTTTTTGTTGACAAATAATTATGGCATGTACAGGATGCTTCATTAAGCACTGTGTTTTATAATGTAGCTATTGCTAACTTTATGGCATTGCCTCTACTATTTACAATTTTTCACAAATCACGTGTATAATCAATTGGCAGACGTCAAACTTTTGCTTTATTTGGAAACCTTTTTGACGTCACACTATCACGGTCCAATTAGAAATGCAATTTCCGACGATTGAAGTTGATCCGCCACTGCCGTGAGTCACTTTAGAAGGAATGGAATAAGTGCTGTTGTTGTTATATTTGTCCGAGTACCATTTTCTACGGCACACGGAAGAAAACAATTTCTCATCAGCATACGGTTCCAGTGCCGTATTTTCCATTAAGCCAAATACGCAAAGGCGTCAGGCGGCAAAATATGAAAGGCGGCGAAGACGTACCGCCAAAGAAGGTTTAAAATTTTTTGAAACGGTGCAGAACCTATTTACATTTTTTTAATACCGACAAGAAATAATGGATATTTTTTTGTCCAGAAAATACCGTTTTGTCGGTCAAGATCTCAAAGTGAACGTTAGGGACCGGCAATAACTATTTTTATAACAAGGGAGGAAAGTGCTACTTTTCCTCCCGAGAATGATGTTTACTGCCGGACGCGTAGCGGAGGGCAGTAATCATTCAAGGGAGGAAAAGACACTTTACTCTCATGTTATACATATGATTTTTCCACTTTCCTCAAATAACAAGTCATTTTTTCATTTTTAAATCATTTGTTTATGTAACTAACTAACAAAATTTATTAAAAAACTAAAACTAACAAGTAGGTACAGTAGAACTGTCAACTGTCAAATATTTAGTCAAAGTCAAATTATTAATATAAACATTGTTAAATCAAAATAACGATTTACTGTTTTTCTCTATTGTGCAAAATATAGGGTGTTCTATAAATAAACGTTAAAATGTATAGATATTTAAGTAATAGATAATTGAATATTGTATAGGGCGTCAATAAGTTATTTCATCAATGACATACCATGACTCCACTTACTTTTACTCCCTAGGGAGTAAAAGTACAACTTTGCTCCCTACAATCAGGTCCGGAAAAGAAATTATTTCGCTGGAGGGAGGTGGAAATAGCTATTTGTATAACAAGGGAGGAAAGTGCTACTTTTCCTCCCGAGAATGAAGTTTACTGCCCGACGCGTAGCGGAGGGCAGTAATCATTCAAGGGAGGAAAAGGCACTTTACTCCCATGTTATACATATGGTTTTTCCACCTTCCTCGGATAACAAGTCCTTTTTTCATTTTTACTTAATTTATTTATGTAACTAACCAACAAAATTTATTAGAACTAAAACTAACAAGTAGGTACAATTTAATTGTCAACTGTCAAATATAAGTCAAATTATTATTGTAAACATTGTTAAATCAGAATAACAATTTACTGTTTTTTACCATTCTGCAAAATACAGAGTGTTTTTAAATAAATGTTAAAATGTATAGATACTTACGTAATAGAAAATAGATACAGGGCGCCAATAAGTTATATTTCATGAATGAAATACCATGACGTCACTTTTACTTTTCCTCCCTAGGGAGGAAAAATATTTTTCCACCTACCTCTACCGAAAGTATACTTTTCCGGACCTGATTGTAGGGAGCAAAGTTGTACTTTTCCTCCCTAGGGATGAAAATATTTTTCCTCCCTAGGGAGGAAAAGTAAGACTGACGTCATGATATTTCATTCATGAAATGTAACTTATCGACGCCCTGTACAATATCTATTTTCTATTACGTAAGTTTCTATACATTTTAACGTTTATTTATAAAACACTCTCTGTATTTTGCAGAATGGTAAAAAACAGTAAATTGTTATTTTGATTCAACAATGTTTACATTATTAATTTGACTTATATTTGACAGTTGACAGTTATATTGTACGTACTTGTTAGTTTTAGTTCTAATAAATTTTGTTGGTTAGTTACATAAATAAATTAAGTAAAAATGAAAAAATGACTTGTTATTTGAGGAAGGTGGAAGAACCATATGTATAACATGGGAGTAAAGTGCCTTTTCCTCCCTTGAATGATTACTGCCCTCCGCTACGCGTCGGGCAGTAAACTTCATTCTCGGGAGGAAAAGTAGCACTTTCCTCCCTTGTTATACAAATACCTATTCCTCCCTAGGGAGGAAAGTATTTTTCCTCCCTAGGGAGGAAAAGTAAAAGTGACGTCATTCATGAAATATAACTTATTGACGCCCTGTACAATTTCTTTTTTCTATTACGTACGTATCTATACATTTTAACGTTTATTTATAAAACACCCAGTATTTTGCAGAATGGTAAAAAAAACAGTAAATTGTAATTTTGATTTAACAATGTTTACATTAATAATTTGACTTATATTTGACAGTTGACAGTTTTATTGTACCTACTTGTTAGTTTTAGTTTTAATAAATTTTGTTGGTTAGATACATAAATAAATTAAGTAAAAATGAAAAATGACTTGTTATTAATTTGAGGAAGGTGGAAAAACCATATGTATAACATGGGAGTAAAGTGCCTTTTCCTCCCTTGAATGATTACTGCCCTCCGCTACGCGTCGGGCAGTAAACTTCATTCTCGGGAGGAAAAGTAGCACTTTCCTCCCTTGTTATACAAATAGCTATTTCCACCTACCTCTACCGAAAGTATACTTTTCCGGACCTGATTTTAGGGAGCAAAGTTGAACTTTTCCTCCCTAGGAAGGAAAATATTTTTCCTCCCTAGGGAGGAAAAGTAAAAGTGACGTCATGGTATTTCATTCATGAAATATAACTTATTGACGCCCTGTACAATATCTATTTTCTATTATGTAAGTATGTATACATTTTAACGTTTATTTATAAAACACCCTGTATTTTGCAGAATGGTAAAAAACAGTAAATTTGTTATTTTGATTTAACAATGTTTACATTAATAATTTACTTGTTAGTTTTAGCAATTTTAGTTTTAATAAATTTTTTTGGTTAGTTACATAAATAAATTAAGTAAAAATGAAAAATGACTTGTTATTAATTTGAGGAAGGTGGAAAAACCATATGTATAACATGGGAGTAAAGTGCCTTTTCCTCCCTTGAATGATTACTGCCCTCCGTTACGCGTCGGGCAGTAAACTTCATTCTCGGGAGGAAAAGTAGCACTTTCCTCCCTTGTTATACAAATACCTATTTCCGGTCCCTATATTTTATTTTCCAATCGCTATTTCATAACACAGACTGCCTTGATTACGTTACTAGGACAACAAACAACTTTGCGATTTATTATGAAGTGACAAGTGCCAGTTGATTTTTAATTTGTTGGTTGTCAAACACTTGTTTGGCGAGTTCGCAAATTTATAAATATGGATTCAGATTTTGAATTGTCCTACACAGAAGATGAAATTCCAGAGGAAATTTTGGAAGCAGCAAAGAAAGCGACTTTCGATATGTGCCAGAAAAATCAAAACTCCGTTACGGGAAGTCGTACGACGCATTTAAAAATCATTTTATTATACAGCGTGTCCAATTAAGTCGGCATCATATGGGAAACTTTTTTATTCTTAGATTTATGAAAAAAAGTTATTCTTTATAAAAAGTTGTGCATGGTCTAAAACTTAAAATACAACCATCACTTATCAATTTTTTTAAGCCGCATAAGAGTTATGTCAAAAAATATGAATTTTACTCGAGAGTAAAGTAGCTTTATTTTTCACAATATTGAAAATTGTTATAATGAAAAGTTGTTTGGAATTAAGAACTATATTTTAATATGCAATTTCATCCTTCTAATTGAAAAAAAAATTTGAATTTTTTTTAAGGATAACCAACATTATTTTCAGTTATTTAAATTATGATAACTCTTTGATTATTAATTTTACGAAAAAAATGTATATTTATAAAAAGTTATTCATGGTTAAAAGTCTTGAATACAACCATCTAATATCAAATTTGATCAATTTTATACGAGGTGTGTCAAATAAGATGAATTTCTATCAATAATAAAGTACCTTTATAGTTCAGAATATTTCAATAAGAAGGATGTAATTACATATTGGAACATGATTTTTAGTTCTATACAACGTTACATAATCGCAATTTTCAATATTGTGAAAAATAACTGTATTTTATTTAAGTACTCTTAAGCGAATTCATATTTTTTTATATACCTCTTATAAAATTGATAAAATTTGATATAACATGGTTGTATTTTAGGTTTTAGACCATGCAGAATATTTTATATATAACTGTTTTTCGTAAAATTAATAATAAAAGAGTTATCATAATTGAAATAACTGAAAATAAGTTGGTTTCCATAATTAAAAAACAAATTCAATTTTTTTTTTAATTACAAGGATGAAATTGTATATTAAATATTAGTTCCTAATTCCAAACAACTTTTCATTATAACAATTTTCAATATTGTGAAAAATAAAGCTACTTTACTCTTGAGTAAAATTTATATTGTTCGGCCTACCTCGTATACAGCTTTAAAAAAAATGATAACTGATGGTTGTATTTTAAGTTTTAGACCATGCACAACTTTTTATAAAGAATAACTTTTTTTCATAAAACTAAGAATAAAAAAGTTTCCCATATGATGCCGACTTAATTGGACACGCTGTATAAAGTAAAATAAAATAAAGAATTAAATTTGCAAAAAAAAAAGATGAAGCTTTCGATGCTAATAGCATTATTAATAATATTTAGAAAATATTAAAATATTACTAAAAGATTTTTAAATCGAAAACTTATTGGTCCATTTCCTTGGTAACACCTCCAAGGCTTCTAAAATTTGCAAGCCAAATGGATGCTGAAGCGAAGAAGACAAGAGGGAATTAAAAAAACTTACAATTCACGACCCCGTCTGTTCAGCTGGTAAATTCCAACAGAAAATGGACCTAGTTATTCGAAGGAGTAAAGACGAATATAAAAATAAAATAAAAATTTGGAGAACAAGCCTACGTTCTCTCCGATGAGGCTCCAATAAGAGCCGAAAATCGCGATTCAGGGGACTGGACTGCGCTCCGTATTCTAATTGAAAAGTAAGATTGTTTTGCCTTCGCATTGCAACTGAATTAAAAATAAAATTTTTATTTTATTTTTATAATTAAATTTGCATCAAAGTGTCAGTCAAAAAAAAAAAATAATGTACGTCATGCGACCGAAAATTAATGTTTTTCAGGTCTCCCCAAGCCTCCAGGTTCCAGGGCTCGACCTGAAAAACACCACTTACCGGTCTTGTAATGTAAATAACAATTTCTCAGCATCTATTCGCCGTTGGGAAATTTTACTTTCCAATTTAAAAACTGGCGCTAATGTTCCAAAACGGGTCAATCGAACAAGATGGTCTGCATGCCATGATGCTGTAGTGAGCTTATGCCAGAGTTTGAGCGAATATTTAAATACTTTGACAACTGGATCGATCCCTGAAAAACCAACGGTCCGAGCGGAAGCAACTGGAATAAAAGGTGGCTTAAACCGATTCGAATGTGCCTTTATGACGGTTTTCTGGAAAGTAATATTACAGCGAAAAGACCCAGATGCAAAGTTTACTGTAATAAAACAATTAAAATAATTGAAATAAAATAATAAACAATATTTTAAATCCAAGACTTTTCGTCGAAAGAAACCGCTTTCTGGTTACATCCTGAATCTCTGGCTTTATAAGCACGGAGACGACGAATATAGAAGAAAGTAGAAAGGACAATGGTCACGTATCTTGGAGTCTTGGATCAAAGTCTTGGATTTAAAATATTGTTTATTATTTTATTTCAATTATTTTAATTGTTTTATTACAGTAAACTTTGCATCTGGGCCTTTTCGTCGTCTTCCTAGTTTTACTAGAGATGTCGCTGTTTTGCGTCTCAAAGGTGGAATTACTGCATCGCGGTGATTTCCCTTAAAAAGGCAGGATTGTTGATTTTTGTTTCAGAGTTGGGACTGCATAGCTACACTGATGAAGCATAAGATGCAGAAATAGCTATCTGTATATGGTGGTCCAGCTCTGAATCAAATTAAAACAAAACTGCCTTTCTCCCTCTCCCCTCCCCCTTTATATTACAGCGTTTTGATAAGCTAAATAAAATACTTCAAAGCGTTGATACTAACACTAAAGGCACAACTACTCTTTTTTTATATTTGATAAATTTTGTAAGGTCTTTACGAAATACTGAAATGTGTGAAACGTATCTTCAAAGCTAAAAACTCTATGGACGAAAATTACGATGATAGTCGACAACGAAATCGAAGACGTAAACTTTTTCCAGATGAAAATAGGGATGGTGACACCACTCTCACTGGTAGGGAGCAATTAAAGGTACGATATGCGGCAAAATAAACAGTACTGAAATTCGTATGCCTCAAATTTGTATGTGTCAGGCGCTGAAACCTGAGTGGTTTCCGAACGTCTTTATAACTTTTGTGAATATCGTGATATTAGGTGCTTCAGAATGGTTCTCAGTAAGGCAGAAAACATTTTTATGGAGGAGTACTATTTTCGGTCATACGGAAAAAGTCACGAAAACGGTCCAAGCTTAAAATCAACAATTGTTTCAACAGGACAGGGCAACCTGTCATACTGCCAGGAAGACTCTTCGAATACTGCACGATTATTTTGGGAGTTGCCACTCACCAGAACTCGCCACCAGATGCGTACCTATGGGGAATGCTAAAGGAGTCAGACAGATCCAACATCTGCATCTTTCGGAATTGCGGACTAGAATTACAGATTTTTTTGTGCCAGAGGCAGTAAAAACCAACCAAGACATAAAAAAGATTAACTCAGATTACATAAAAGGCATAAATAATAACTTATAGGCATTAAGTTCCGTTAATTTTCCTAATTAGCGTGTTTATTGGTTTGAATTTGTCTTTCTGTGGTTTCGGTTTTCTGTCAGCTAATATTTTTTTATGTTTGAAAAATTTTTTTCTTTAATTTTTGACCTTGTTAGGGGGAAAATGTCCTCATTTTCCCTCCACGTAGATCCGCCACTATCCAGAGGGCATCTTTAACACCTGTTTTATCTGGAACGTGCGTCGTCGTGAATAATGTTTGCAGGGATATATCATGTATACTAGATATATAAATAATCATAAACATTTCAATATTTATTTCAGTACTGTTTATTTTGCCGCATACTGTAGAAACATATTTTTCTATAGTTGATAGAGTTACGATAGAATTGAAAAAAGATATGAAGCATATGAAAATATTTTCAAAAAATTTAAATTCTTTTTGTCCATTAACGAAAGTTCCCACGAAGAGTTAATAGAGTGTGCCAAGTACCTGTAACAATGCTATCAGGAACATTCATTTCCACAATAGACGAAGCAATAAAGCACTAAAATCGGCCTTACCTCCGAAAAAAAAAAGGACAAGACGGATCTTAATAATTCTTTTTGCATTCGATTCGTGAATGCGCCAGGAAACTTTGTGAACCAGAGCCATGATATAATATTGAAAAACTGCATACAAAAAATGCATTATTATAGTGCATCTCAAACAGACAATAAAAAAAATTCAGAACTCGTCAATTATCGGCGGAAACGAGTTCAATTTTGTTACTTGGGGGTTTTTGGGGTCGTTGAAAACGAATATGACGTCAAAAGTGATCTCCGGAGTACCTGGTGCCCAGGGTACCTACTGTTTACCTCGTCTTGTGAAGTTTTCGGCAAATTCATTAAACATTATTCAAAAATCATTACTCGGGGGTTTTTGGGGCCGCTAACGACGAATATGACATCGGAAGTGATTTTTAGGAGTACCTGGTGCCCAGGGTACCTACTGTTTACCTCTCTTGTGGAGTTTTCGTCAAAAAATTTATTAAAAAATTAGTCAAAAATATTTACTCGGGGGTTTTTGGGGTCGCTAACGACTAATATGGTATCGGAAGCGATCTCCGGAATACCTGGTGCCCAGGGTACCTACTTCTTATGGAGTTTTCGGCAAATTCATTAAAAAATTAGTCAAAAATCATTAGTCACGAGATAAACAATCTTGTAAACCAATTTTTATTAAACATCAAATTTTAACTTTCTACTGCCTATATATCTATAAATAGTTGGTTTTTAATTCCTGGGTTTGCGGTCTGTTATAAATAAAACACTTGATTTTGCTTAGACGTTTCGGCTGTTTGCCATTTTCAATAAGCACTTTTAATTATTAAACATTACACTGTTAACAAACATATTTTATATACCATACACGTAATATTTTGAAAATTTTAAAAAATACACATCGTGTTTCTCTAAGATGTTATGAGAGAATGCCAGGCATTGGGCATATGGTAAAAGCACTTCACAACGGTTTTGGATGGTGGTCGTAAAACCAAAACGATAATATACAGGAGATCAAGTTACATAAGATACGAAAGAAATAAATCTGACTAATGTTTAACTTTTAATAATGGGAGCAAGATTTTTTGTAGTTATGATCTGACGTGCTATAAGAGGTAGCACGTAACAAAAAAATAAAAATGCCGTGTTTAACGTGTTTACCAATGGTGTGCTTACAACCACACTTAATTTATCAAATTGTGATATATATTGGAGAGATCTTTAATATCAGTTTTATTATTGATACAATTTTGGTCTTTCTTTATGTGGATCATCTCCAATATACATCTTTTGTTATAATTTTGCTCTTTTTCCTAAATCTTTTTTTGCTAAATTATAACAAAAGATGTATATTGGAGATGATCCACATAAAGAAAGACCAAAATTGTATCAATAATAAAACTGATATTAAAGATCTCTCCAATATATATCACAATTTGATAAATTAAGTGTAGTTGTAAGCACACCATTGGTAAACACTTTAAATACGGCATTTTTATTTTTTTGTTACGTGCTACCTCTTATAGCAACTCCACAGAGTTGCAGTTTGTATCATTACATTAATTTTGTTTAGCCAGGATATATGTCAGCGTCCTAAGCTTCTTCTGTCCAGTATCTTTTCCTATATAACGATCTACATAAACACATATCTCATTTCTCATAACATGTTTCCAAATAATGTAAATTTCTTATTGTAATTGTATTTAATATCTCATTTTTCTTTATTTCATTCGGTTACAAAACGTGGTTGTCTCTTAATCTTTTGAACCAAGGTTATTTTTAAAAATCTTCTATATGCCCACATATCAAATACTCTGTTCTATTATAATGTTCTATCATTAATGAGTATCCTTGTTTTAGCGTTCAAGCCTCTGTTCCATATAAAATACAAAAAAAAATACGCACCTCAGTATTCATATTTCGAGTTACATACTCAGATCATAACTACAAAAAATCTTGCTCCCATTATTAAAAGTTAAACATTAGTCAGATTTATTTCTTTCGTATCTTATGTAACTTGATCTCCTGTATATTATCGTTTTGGTTTTACGACCACCATCCAAAACCGTTGTGAAGTGCTTTTACCATATGCCCAATGCCTGGCATTCTCTCATAACATCTTAGAGAAACACGATGTGTATTTTTTAAAATTTTCAAAATATTACGTGTATGGTATATAAAATATGTTTGTTAACAGTGTAATGTTTAATAATTAAAAGTGCTTATTGAAAATGGCAAACAGCCGAAACGTCTAAGCAAAATCAAGTGTTTTATTTATAACAGACCGCAAACCCAGGAATTAAAAACCAACTATTTAAAAATTCACGGTCAGGAAATAAGCAATATATATCTATAAATGTTTACTTTATGTAAAAGAGGAAATAAATGCATTTCCAATAAATGCAGACAATCACTATTACAATACAAGAAGTGCTGAATCTTTACGAGTTCCTAAACACAGAACATCCAAATTTCAAAATAGCTTCAGATATATGGGACTGACCTTATACAACCATTTGCCAAAAACTGTGAAAGAAATACCACTTTCCACTAAATTTAAAAAAAAATGTTAAAGATTTACTCTTAAGAAAAGCATATTATTCTATAAATGAATATCTGGAGGACAAACTGCAGTAGCTTCATATTTTACTTGTAAAAATGTTATTTTATATATTTTATGTTTTGTCAATTTTGTTACACTCTGAATATTGTATTATAGACATTAATGTTTTTTTTATACTGAATTCTGTAGTGACGTATCCTATACATTTATTTTGAATGTCTTAAATGATCAATAAAGATGGCTATGACTATGACTAAACAGTAGGTACCCTTGGCACCAGGTACACCGGAGATCACTTCCGATATCATATTCGTCGTCAAAGTTCCCAAAACCCCTGAGTAATGAATGTTGACTAATTTTTTAATGAATTTGACAAAAACTCCAGAAAACGAGGTAAACAGTAGGTACCCTGGGTACCAAGTACCTACTCCGTAGAACACTTCCGATGTCATATTTGTCGTCAGCGACCCAAAAACTCCAGAGTAATTATTTTTGGCTATTTTTTTAATGAATTTGCCGAAAACTTCATAAGAAGTAGGTACCCTGCGCACCAGGTATTCCGGAGATCGCTTCCGATACCATAATCGTCGTTATCGACCCCAAAAACCAGCGAGTAATTATTGTTGACTAATTTTCTAATACATTTTTTGCCGAAAACTCCACAAGACGAGGCACCAGATACTCCAGAAATTACTTCCGATGTCATATTCGTCGTTAGCGGCCCCAAAAACCCCCGAGTAATGATTTTTGATTAATTTTTAATGAATTTGCCGAAAACTCCACAGGACGAGGTACACAGTAGGTACCCTGGGCACCAGGTACTCCGGAGATCACTTTTGACGTTATACAGGGTGTCTGCGTAACTTGGAACCACATGGGAAACTTTTTTAATATCAATTTTACGAAAAAAAGTCATTCTTTATAAAGTGCTCTGCATAGTCTAAAACCTAAGATGCAATCATCAGATATCAAATTTTGTCAACAGTATACGAGGTACCTATGTCAAAATTATGAATTTCGCTCAAGAGCAAACTACCTTTATATTTCAAAATTTCAAAAAATTTTATTATGAAAAGTTATTTGTAATTAAAAACCATATTGAAATATGCAATAACAGCCTTCTACTTGAAAAAAAAAAAATTCTGAAATTTTCCTAAATTACCGATTTCGAAGATCATTTTTATTTATTAGACATGTAATAACTCTTTTATTAATAATTTTAGGAAAAAAAGTTATTCGTCATAAAAATCTGTGCATGGTCTAAACCTCAAGATGCAACCATCAGTTATCCAAGATTGTTAATTTTATACGAGGTGTGTCAAATAAGAAAGAATTTCTAAATTCTTTCTAAATTCATATTATTTGACACACCTCGTATAAAATTAACAAACTTGGATAACTGATGGTTGCATCTTGAGAATTTCTAAATTCTTTCTAAATTCATATTATTTGACACACCTCGTATAAAATTAACAAACTTGGATAACTGATGGTTGCATCTTGAGGTTTAGACCATGCACAGATTTTTATGACGAATAACTTGTTTTCCTAAAATTATTAATAAAAGAGTTATTACATGTCTAATAAATAAAAATGATGTTCGGAATCGGTAATTTAGGAAAATTTTAGAAATTTTTTTTTCAAGTAGAAGCCTGTTATTGCATATTTGAATATGGTTTTTAATTACAAATAACTTTTCATAATAAAATTTTTTGATATTTTGAAATATAAAGGTAGTTTGCTCTTGAGCGAAATTCATATTTTTTGACATACCTCTTATACCGTTGACAAAATTTGATATCTGATGATTGCATCTTAGCTTTTAGACTATGCAGAGCACTTTATAAAGAATGACTTTTTTTCGTAAAATTGATATTAAAAAAGTTTCCCATATGGTTCCAAGTAACGCAGACACCCTGTATTAGTTTTCAGTGACCCCAAAAACCCTCGAGTAACAAAACTGAACCCATTTCCGCCGATAATTGACGAGTTCTGAATATTTTTTATTGTCTGTTTGAGATGTACTTTAAGACTTTTTGTATGCAGTTTTTCAATATTATATCATGGCTCCGGTTCACAAAGTTTCCTGGCGCATTCACGAATCGAATGCAAAACGAATTATTAAGATCCGTCTTGTCCTTTTTTTTCGGAGGTTCAGTGCTTCATTGCTTCGACTACAAAAGTGTTTGCATTTCTCCGAATTATATATTAAAAAATATTTAAAAGTATTTAACGTAATTTCTGAAAAAATTACTCTACCAAATATGCGTTTATATATTCGGGCTCATAATTTGTAAGCCGTTTTTTCTAATGTCGAAATCGCCTTGCGCATATGTGTGGTCTCCATTGCTGTCACAGTTTGCTTGTCGGAGCGGTCCTTTTCAACACTTTTAAACTGTTAAAAACGTACTTCAGATCAACCATGGAGCAAGACAGGCTCAATTCCTTGAGAATATTGACAACGGAATCTGATTTGACAACAACCTTAGATTTTGATACGATTATCAAATCATTTGCATCCATGAAATCTCGACGAAAAATAATGTGATTATCATACATACTGATCTACATGCATTTTTTGAATAAAAATCTAGTTTTGGGGTGTTGTTTCTATTTGCCTAGTTAACTTATAGGGGCGGCATTTTAAACTAGCGTAGGGCGAAAAGTTGGTAAATCCGACACTGTGCGGTTCATATTGCGAGCTTTGGTCTTGTTATAATACTGAATTGTTTCTCATTACAGCATCACGACTGAATGCAAAATTGGTGCAGTAGACAGCTATGTTCCTATTTGAATACAAATTTGTGGGTGGGGATCTTTTATCTTTGTCACAGTTCCTACTAAAATCATATCCCATGAACTCAATAAATTAACTAGCTCTAAATATGTCAAAAGTTACCAGTTGTAACATATCGAATAGGACCTTTATAAGGATTTTCCAAAGTGTACCCCCCGGGAAGATAGGCTAAATCACTTCACCCCCAGAATTATTTTTTTTTAATTTCTTTTCTTGAACATTTCACCCCCTACCCCCTCTACCCAACACTAAAAACGTCATTTTTTCGTTTTAATTTCTTTAGGTGAAGTGCAATCAATTTAAAAATGTAAAAAAATTCACACGCATAATTAAAGCTTTTACAAAACATATCTTTTATTTTTATACACCTGTAAAATGTAAAATGTAAAATGTAGAAGTAAAATGAGCCTCCGTTCGGATCTCCGGGTGAGGACTATCTCAGGGGGAACACCATTACAGGTTAGAAAAATCAGGATAGGGTCTTGGAATCTTGGTAGTCTTACAGGTAAGAGTCTGGAGTTAGTGGATGCGCTCAAACGAAGAAGAGTTCAAATTGCTTGTATTCAAGAAACTAGGTGGAAAGGACAAAGGGCGAAAGAACTAGATGATGGATATAAATTGTGGTATGTAGGGAGTAGTAACACTAGAAATGGAGTTGGTATAATTGCTGATAGTGAAATGAAAGATAACGTAGTAGAAGTTGTAAGAACGAGTGATAGAATGATGTCAGTGAAATTTGTAATTGAAGAGGTATTGAATGTTGTGTGTGTGTATGCTCCTCAAACAGGTCTGGGTGAGAATGAAAGAAGAGCTTTCTATGACCAATTAGGAGACGTACTGAGTGATATTCCAGCAGAGGAGAAAGTTATAATAGGAGGTGATTTCAATGCACATGTGGGCCAAGCCAAGACAGGATATGAAACAATACATGGGGGATTAGGTTTTATAACTAGAAATGAAGCTGGAGATGACATGCTAGAATTAGCAACAGCATTGAATATGGCGATTGTTAACACATTCTTTAAAAAGAGAGAAACTCAACTTATTACCTACAAAAGTGGACAACATCAATCCCAAATAGACTACTTCATGATAAGGAAAGAAGACATACGTGAATGCAAGGACTGCAAGGTAATAGTTAGTGAGACAGTAAACCAACAACATAAGCTGCTTGTTCTGGACATCGAAGTAAAAAGCGAAACTAAACAAAAATATCGGAGAGGACCACAAAAAATCAAGTCGTGGATGCTAAAAGAGGAGAAGGAAGGTCTATTCAGGGAACGAATAGTAGAAAAAATATGTTGGAACATGAAAGGAAGCCCTAACACAATTTGGAGAAAAACGGCAAATATTATTAGAGAGACGGCTATTGAAATACTTGGGAAAACGTCAGGAAAGAAGTTTGAGGATAAAGAGACTTGGTGGTGGTCAAATGAAGTACAAGGAAAAATAAGAGAGAAGGGACAATTATATAAAAAGTGGCAAGAAACCAGATCGGACATAGATCTTCAAAACTATATGGTCGCCAAAAAGGAAGCGAAAGTAGCAGTAGCAAAAGCTAAAGCAGAAGCGTATTCAAACCTATACGATCAACTTGATACCAGGGAAGGCGAAGCAAAGATATATAAAATAGCCAAACAGAGAGCAAAGAAAGCAAGAGATTTTAATAAGATTAGATGTATCCGAGATGAAAATAATAAAATACTAATTCACGAAAAGGATGTCAAAAAGAGATGGAGAAAGTATTTTGACAGTCTATTAAATGAAGAATTTGACAGACAGCCTGTGGAGTTAACGGAGACAGTAACAGCAATGGTTACCAGAATAACAAACGAGGAAGTGGCTCAAGCGCTCCAAAAAATAAAGAAAGGAAAAGCAGTCGGACCAGATGATATTCCTGGGGAAGTATGGAGAGCATTGGGAGAGACAGGAATAAGTTGGCTAGCAGGTCTATTTAATAGAATTATGGAAGTTGGACAAATGCCAGACGAATGGAGAAGCAGTATATTAGTACCTGTCTACAAAAACAAAGGAGACATACAACAATGCACAAACTACAGGGCTATAAAACTACTTAGCCACACCATGAAAATATGGGAGAGAGTAATCGATAGACGGATACGTGAAGAAACCGAAATATCCGATAATCAATTTATCTTTATGCAGGGCAGATCAACAACAGATGCAATTTTCATTGTAAGGCAACTGATGGAAAAATACATTAATAAAGAGACCAACGCTCATATGATATTCATTGATCTTGAGAAAGCATATGATAGAGTTCCTCGAGAGATTCTGTGGTGGGCACTCAATAAGAAAGGAGTCCCTGGCGAATATGTAAAGATTGTGAGAGATATGTATGAGGGAGTAACGACTAGTGTTAGGACAGGTGTGGGAGAGACTGATAAATTTCAGGTGAAAGTAGGACTGCACCAAGGATCGGTGCTTAGTCCTTATTTATTCTCATTAGTTTTGGACGAGATAACAGCTAAACTACAGGGTAGTATTCCATGGTGCCTAATGTATGCTGATGATGTAGTGTTGATAGGAAATAGTGAAAGAGACTTAGAACAAAAACTGGAACAGTGGAGACAAGCTCTATAGGAAAAAGGTTTAAAACTTAGTAGGACAAAAACAGAGTATTTGGAATGTTCATTTAAAGATGGAGTTACTACAAATAAAATGGTATCTTTGGACGGTGAAATGATTGTGAAAAGCAATAGTTTTAAGTACCTAGGATCGGTATTACAGAGTAATGGAGAAATAGATGGAGATGCATGCAGTAGAATTAGGGCTGGATGGATGAAGTGGAAAGAAGCGAGTGGTGTGTTGTGTGACAGAAAAATTCCAATGAAACTGAAGGAAAAATTCTATAAAACAGCCATAAGACCGGCTATGATGCACGGAACTGAATGTTGGGCAGTGAAAAAGAAAGAGGAACAACGAATGCATGTGGCGGAAATGAGAATGCTTAGATGGATGAGTGGAGTGACAAAGAAGGATAAATTTAGAAATGAGTATATTAGGGGAAGTCTAGGTGTGGCACCAATTGATGCCAAAATGAGAGAGCATAGGTTAAGATGGTTTGGTCATGTTCAACATCGAGACGTTAATCACCCAATACGAAGAATAGCTGAAATGCAGATTCCTGGAAGGAGTAGGAGAGGAAGACCAAAGAAGACCTGGGGGTAGACGATAAGGCAGGACATGTTGGTAAAGGGGATTAACATTGATATGACCCAAGATAGAATTTTGTGGAGAAATGCAATTAGGGAAGCCGACCTTGCATAGGGATAAGGCAAAGAGAATGATGATGATCTTTTATTTTTATACACCGTAACAGTACTTTCGATCGTGACAGTACTTTTACAATGTCAACGGGTAAAATTGCACTTTTATTTCTAGGTTAGAATTTTCCGACATTATATAGTGAAAATTTTATTTTATATTTATTTATTTTTTCATTAAAATATTTTCTTCTTCTTCTTCTGGTAGCACTACAACCCGAGGTGCACAACTCGCTTCCATCTCGAACGGTCGTCCATGATAGTTGGATCAGTGGGTAGCCTCATTGTTCTTAAATCTCACCATATATTGTCTCTCCATCGCATTCGTGGGCGTCCTAAGGGTCTTCTTCCTGTGGGGGCTTCCTCACAGATCAGCTTGGCAAGGCGGTTATTAGGGAGTCTATGGACATGGCCAGCCCATCTTAAACGCTGAGATTTAATTTCTTGGACTACGTCGCTCGCCCTATGCATCTACCCCAGCATTTGTTCTCATTCGGTATTTGTTGCTATTAGGGTTGTGATAAGGTCCAAAGATTCTGAGGATTTTTCTCTCAAAACATCTAAGTTTTCTTTCAATTGCTTTAGCCAGAGTCCACGTCTCACAACCATACATGAGCACCGATCTAATCACTGTTTTATATATTCTGATCTTTGATGCTCGTGTTATACTCCAGGGAAATAAGGCAAAAATATACCATGTTCGGGACACTTGAGCAGCCAGGTTGCAAATGGGTTTTTTGGGTACTATATACCTAATACCTAACATATATTATACATACAAAAATGCCCGTCACAGTTTGGACTAGAAATTTAGTTATTAACAAATAAGTGTCAAAAATGGCAGTTCTTTCGTTTAAATCGCTACGGGTAAAAATAGGGTAATTAAATATCTTATTTATACTATTATTCTTTTAGTAGATGAGCCAAAGTTTAAAATGGCAGTTTTTGAATTTCGGTTCGACAATTTGTTGCTTCAGAAATTGCAAAATAAAACTAAAATTTTGAAAATAAAAAATTTGCTATAACTTTCACGAAAGTGACCTTACGACTTTTATATTTCACAAAAAGTTGAGTAAGGAGTCCAAATACTGCACAAAAAATTATAAGACGATTCGTCAATTAGTTTAAATTTTATTCAATTTGTTTATTCCAATGAGCTTTTTTTTTCGCAATATTATTGTTCAGAAAATAGTAATGTAATAGCAATTCTGTGAAAACCACATGAAAGAAGAAAAGTGATGATTTCAAAGTGTTTTAAAAAAATCATTAAAAAGTCATTTTAATTATTCCGAAAACATTTTACTAAAGTAGGGTCATTTTTAGTTCATAAACAATTTGAATAACTTTGTTAATATTGACTGTAGATTAAAACTACTTTGGGATTTAAAAATCTGGTATTTTTATACGAATTTTCAAAAAAATACTTTTTGCCTAGGTTAATTACAGTCAAAGTTAGCCACTTTTTTTATTTAATTGACTGCTACTTTGTTTATAACAATTAAGCAACCCAGCTAGCGCTATTTCAAAGTTGAAGGTATATAGTTTATGTGTAAAAGTTTGAGGAAACTTTAAACTTCAACAGAGTTGTTAATAAAGCTTTAAAAATAACGTTCTAACGAAATCGATTTGTGGTCAGTGGAAATGAATTATTAAATTCCGTGCACTCAAAAAATGAAACTGATTCTTTAAACATATGCTGCGATTAATATGTCCAGAGCTTGTTGATGGATTTTGATCATAATTTTTTTAAATTGTATGTACTCGTAATCTTGTAGAGTACGTTATGTACGTAAATCCCCACTTAACATTTCAAAATGTTAGGGGGAGTTCCCCTTATCACTCAGGGATATGAAAAATAGATTACGACCGATTCTAAGACCTACCAAATATACGTATATAATTTCATAAACATCGGTCAAGCGGCCTCGGAGGAGTACGACAACTAACACTGTGACAGGAGAATTTTATAGATGTAAATATATAGATGGGTATTAACAAATAGGGGTTGGTGATGGAAAAGTGTTAATTAAGGGTTGTATGTATTTTTTAATCCTACATCATATAAAATTAAGATAGACAATTTTGTCCAAAAAAATAAAAAAAATGTCAGGGGGCAACCCCCCTTATTCTCAGATTAAAACCTATTCTCAGTCCCATAGGATACACTTGTAAAATTTTATAAAAATCGGCCAAGCCGTTTCGGAGTAGTATGGTAACTAACACTGTTACAGGAGAATTTTATGTATATTGAAGTAACTGTGAATTAAATAACAAAAGTGGCTAACTTTGACCGTAATTAACATAGGCGAAAAGTTTTTTTTTGAAAATTTGTAAAAAATACCAGCTTTTGAAATTCCAAGGTAAATTTACTCTACAGTCAATATTAACAAAGCTATTCAAATTGTTTTCAAGCCAAAAAAGACTCTACTTTAGTAAAATGTTTTCGTAGTGACAAAAATTACTTTTTAATGATTTTCTTCAATAATTTGAAAACAAGACTATTGTTCTTTCATGTGGTTTTCACAGAATTTCTATATAATTATTATTTTCTGAACAATAACATTACAAAAAAAAGCTCTTTGGGATAAACAAATCGAATAAAATTTAAACTAATTGACGAATCGTCTTATAATTTTTTGTGCAGTATTTGGACTCTTTGACTCAACTTCTTGTGAAACATAAAAGTCGTAAGGTCAATTTCGTGAAAGTTATAGCAAATTTTTTATTTTCGCATTTTAGTTTTATTTTGCAATTTTCGGAGCAACAAATGATCGGACCAAAATAAAAAAACTGCCGTTTTAAACAATGGCTCATCTACTAAAATAAGAATACTATAAATAAGATATTTAATTATCCTATTTTTACTTGTAGCGGTTTAAACGAAAAAACTGCCATTTTTGACCCTTATTTGTTAATAATTAAAATTCTCGTCCGAACTGTGACGGGCATTTTTGTATGTATAATGTATTAGGTATATAGTACCCAAAAAACCCATTTGCAACCTGGCTGCTCAAGTGTCCCGACAAAAACCTTATTTCCCTGGAGTATTAGGGTCTTAGATTTAATAGTATTGCGAACGCTATACACATTGTTGCTCCGAGGTATTTAAAACTCTCCACTCTTTCAAAGTTATATGGGTCTATCGTAACATTTTGCCCTATTCTAGCTCGTCCCTTTTGTCTGATGATGCACATGTATTTGGTTTTCTCTTCATTTACCCTTAAACCAGTTTTCTTTGCTCCTACCTCCAATTTATTGAAAGTCTCCTTCTGTCGACTGTGTTTTCCACAATGTCAATGTCATCCGCGTATGCTAATAGTAATTTTGGTCCATTAACTGTCAGTAATTCTGTTATAATTTCAATTTGTGCTGTTCTTACGACATTCTCCAGGATTATATTTAAAAAGAGAGGTGACAGCGCATCTCCTTGTTTCAGACCACTGCTTATTTCGAACTATTCTGAGAGTTTGTAACCTATCCGTACTCTGGATCTACAGTCATTTACGCATATCTTAACAAGCTGGATAAGTTTTTTTTGGAACTGAAAGTTCTGCCATTGCTTTCCACATCTGATCCCTTTTAATACTATCGTATGCTTGTCCGAAAAATTTGAAGAGATTATGGATAGTTCTATTGAATTCCCATCCTTATTCAAGCAGCTGCCTTAGAGTAAAAATCTGATCTATGGTCGTTCTATTTTTTCTGAAGCCGGCTTGGTACTCCCCTATGAAATCTTCTACAAACGGTGTGAGCCTACTTAATAAGATATAGGAGTTTGATAATATGTACATATTTTATATGCCGTATTAAGTAAGGAGATGCCTCTATAATTAGAGCACTTGGTTTTGTCACCCTTTTTATGGATGGGGATTATTACATTTTTGTGCATTCTTAAAATATTTTAAATATTAATATTCTGGCAAATATTTATATAAATATAAATATTCTCGTAACTGTCATATTTAACTTAAATGTCATGCAATAATTCACGACATTCTTAAAATCCGATATGATGTCAAAATTAATGACGCACTAAAAGAAAGGTTTGGTTTGAACTTCAACAAAATTAAGCTTTTTGAAAAATATTTCCGGAGTGGAAATCGAAACGTCAGATTTTTTAGTTGAAAATCTAATTTTCATTATAATCACAGTGAATAGACGAGGGCATTTCAGCGGCGGATCCAGCATCATTAAGAGGGGGGGCCGATTGGCTAAATTTCTATATACAGTAAAACCTGTGTTACCGGCCACCTGCCAAAATCGGCCACCTGTACTAACGGCCAGTTTAAAAATTCACCAAACCAATTATAGGTAGACTACAAAAACTGGAAATACCGGCCACCTTTCTATATCGGCCAATGGTTCTTTCATTTTTAGTGGCCGTTACTGACAAGTTTTACTGTAATAACAATAATAATAATAATAATTTGGCTTTAAGAATACGAAGACAATGAAGAATGCAAAATACCCTAACAATATCGATTATTATGTCTACTACTGGACTCATTCCGAAGAACCTCCTCGAAAACATAAAAAATCTGAGTCTCTAAATGAATATCTTTATAAGACCATGCAGAAAGCTGTACATATTACTCTCGAGTGCCAGATGTGTATGAAAATTGTTGGGAGATACTCCAGTGCAGCATACCACGTCACCTAGGTCTCGATAACACGGAAAAAGTCACACCAGAGCTCGATCTTTTTGTTACCGCAGGTATCGGGATGAGTAAATTTTCCTCTTAGAGAGAGTGTGAACAGTATGGCTAAATCTGGATAATAATAAAAATAATCATGTAGGCGTAAAAATGTAGATAATACAAAAGTATATTTAAAAATTTTTAATTTTTCATACAAAAATGAAATCATTTCATTTTATATAAGTACTTAATTTGTAATAACATATTGATAATGAATAAAAAATTGAATAAAAAAATATGAAAAAAAAATTTTAAGAAACGCTTTTCTTTAGTTACGAGTGACCAAAATTAAAAGTATTATAAAAAAAATCAACTAAAACCCAAAAAATAAAAAAAAATTCAAAAAATCTTACACATTCGTCAAAGAAAAGCATGGCGCGTCTTCATCGAATAAACGGTTTTCGCCTAACGCTTTTCTTTACCCGTGTTGAGCTGGCCCCCCCCCCACTTGCAAAAATTAAAAAACAAATAGCCCTGATTTATGAGCTATTTATGAGCTCTCATATTTCGCAAACTAAAAATTTTGAGCTCGTTCCACTGAGCAGAAATTTAATACCCTAGTGGGGGGGGGGCTGAGTCAGCCCTCCCACTACTTAAAAATAGGAATATTGAATCGGTTTTTGCGGCAGAATTACGAGCTATTTATGAGCTCTTGAAATTATATAGTTTCGATTTTTGAGCTCATCCCCTTCACCCCCAAACAACCCTTTAATTGATTTAACTTAAGAGAAAGATGCTGAGAAAACTTAAAATATATCGTATTGCGAATATAATTCCTATAGCTTATATACTCTAAGAATAAACTATTAAATCAAGAGCATTTCGATTATTGAGCTACAACCCCTTCGCCAGAAAACCACCCTATCTTCCCGGCTTAAGAGAAAGTTGTACTTAAAATGCGTTAAACTAATTATTTGGCGACTACATAACATTTAATAATTTATAAGCTTCCAAATTACGCGCATTTAGATCAGTAAATTGCAATTTATTTTGTATAGTGCAGTCACTGAAGGTAAAAATAAACGATTACCTTCAATTTCGGTGAACCTTCATCGATTTTCACGAAAATTGGTCAATGGTTAGAGGATACGTCAAGAAACAAAGGTGACATGGTACCACCTTGCGCCTTTACCCTGAGGGTGGATACCGCCCCTTCTCGGGGGTAAAAATTATTTTATAAAAAATAACTGCACAAATCAATAAAAGAACAAATTAAAAGCAAAATTTATTATATAAAGTTAATAAAATAAGTAAATACTTTTTAAGTTATTAAAGATCAAAGATTTTAATTATTTGTGAAAAAAATGCATGTTTTGAAGAGGTTTTTTGTAAATCACTAAAAAACTGTAAGTTTTTACAAAAAAGTTAATAGTAGTTTAATTCGTATAGCTTATATTCTAAAAATAAACTCTAAAATCACGCACCTTTCGATTATTGAACTACAACCCCTTCGCAAGAAAACCATCCCATATTCCCGGCTTAAGAGAGGGTTGTACTTAAAATAATTTAAATTAATTATTTGTCGACTATATATTGTTTAATAATTTATGAGCTCGCAAAATATACGCATCTCAATTATTGAATTGCCATTTTCTTTCTATAGTGCAGTCACTGAAGGTAAAAATCAACTATGACCTTCGATTTCGGTAAATCTCCATTCATTTTCACGAAAATTGGTGAGCGGATTTTGATACTCAACTTTTTCTGGATCTTATTTTTCATAGGTATTTCTAAGTACTTCTAAGTGTTAGATAAACTTATACCTAAGTGTTATAAAATGCATCTCTTTCCCGTTATTTAAGCTTGAACCCTTAGATTTGAACAGTCGCGGAAAAAAATATACATTTAATTACCAATAACTTACTTTAAATTAACATTAAAGGGTTTTTCAAGTAAGCAATTTATTATATTTTTTATTAGCTTCAATTTTAGTGATGAAAACTTTTTTGTAAAAACTTACAGTTTTTGAATCATTTATGAAAAATCGCTCTAAAGCATGCATTTTCTTTCCAAAAATTAAAATATTTGATCTTTAATAACTCAAAAAGTATTGATTTATTTTAATCACATTATATAACAAATTTTGCTTACAATTTGTCCCTCTCTCGATTTGTGGGGTTATTTTTAATAAAGTAATTTTCACTCCCGAGAAGGGGTGACATATACCCCAGGCTAAAACCCCAAGTTGGTATTGTCAATTCGTGAAAATAAATGGCGATTTACCGAAATCGAAGGTAATAGTTGCTTTTTACCTTCAGTGACTGCACTATAGAAAGAAAATGGCAATTCAATAATTGAGATGCGTATATTTTGCAAGCTCATAAATTATTAAACGATATGTAGTCGAAAAATAATTAATTTAAATTATTTTAAGAACAATTAAACTATTATTAACTTTTTTGTAAAAACTTAAAGTTTTTCAGTGATTTACAAAAAACCTCTCCAAAACATTCATTTTTTTCACAAATAATCTTTAATAACTTAAAAAGTATTGACTTATTTTATTAACTTTATATAATGAATTTTGCTTTTAATTTGTTCTTTTATTGATTTGTGCATTTATTTTTTATAAAATAATTTTCACCCCCGAGAAGGGGCGGTATCCACCCTCAGGGTAAAGGCGCAAGGTGGTACCATGTCACCTTTGTTTCTTGACGTATCCTCTAACTACTGACCAATTTTCGTGAAAATCGATGAAGGTTCACCGAAATTGAAGGTAATCGTTTATTTTTACCTTCAGTGACTGCACTATACAAAATAAATTGCAATTTACTGATCTAAATGCGCGTAATTTGGAAGCTTATAAATTATTAAATGTTATGTAGTCGCCAAATAATTAGTTTAACGCATTTTAAGTACAACTTTCTCTTAAGCCGGGAAGATAGGGTGGTTTTCTTGCGAAGGGGTTGTAGCTCAATAATCGAAATGCTCTTGATTTAATAGTTTATTCTTAGAGTATATAAGCTATATGAATTATATCCGCAATACGATATATTTTAAGCTTTCTCAGCATCTTTCTCTTAAGTTAAATCAATTAAAGGGTTGTTTGGGGGTGAAGGGGATGAGCTCAAAAATCGAAAGTATATAATTTCAAGAGCTCATAAATAGCTCGTAATTCTGCCGCAAAAACCGATTCAATATTCCTATTTTTAAGTAGTGGGGGGGGCTGACTCAGCCCCCCCCCCCCACTAGGGTATTAAATTCCTGCTCAGTGGAACGAGCTCAAAATTTTTAGTTTGCGGAATATGAGAGCTCATAAATAGCTCATAAATCAGGGCTATTTGTTTTTTAATTTTTGCAAGTGGGGGGGGCCAGCTTAACACGGGTCTTTTCTTTAACGAATGTGTTAGATTTATTCAATTTTTTTTATTTTTTTGGTTTTTAGTTAATTTTTTTTATAATACTTTTAATTTTGGCCACTCGTAACTAAAGAAAAGCGTTTCTTAAAAAATTTTTTTTCATATTTTTTTATTTTTTACTTTTTAGTCTTACACTTTTCAAACAATAAAATATATCGCCATGTTTATTAAAATATGTATAAAACATATTTATAATGTACTAACATAAAAAGTAGTCGGAATCGACAAAAAATTTAAAACTTTTTTGTTTATTTGTGAAGCATAACGTAAACAATTAACGTAAAAAGTCTTATTTTTAAAAATTCTTGTAGTTGATGCACTAACAAAAAATGACATGTGAAATTATCAACAAAAAAAAAAGAATCTACTTAAAAACATAAAATTGTAATATTTTTCGATATAAAAAAATTTGAGAGGTACACCCAAATTTTTCAAGGTATACACCAACAACTCCAAAAAACAAACCAAATAAGATTTTGTTTAAAATTTATCATCAAACTTCGGAGATATGTTTATATACACATTTGTCAAAAAAAAAACGATAAATCGATATTTTTTGATATATTTTCGCTTAAACATAAAATATTTACACATATGATTGAAGGGTTTCAAAAAAACAAAATGAGACTTATAATTAAAATGAAAAAAGTTTATGCCATAATTACAGGGGAATAGCGCTACTAAACGTTGCGTATAAAATACTTGCAGTACATATAAAAGACAAGGTAACACAAACGATAGATAATGACATAGGAAAATATCAATGTGGATTCAGAAGAGGACGCAGCACAGTGGATCAAATTTTCCTGCTACGTGAAATACAAGCGGAAAGCTACGAATACGGAGAATGTACAGTGGCCCTATTCACCGACTTGAAACAAGCTTGGGACAGGGTAAAACGAAAAAAAATATACAAGGCAATATGTGAAATTAGAATTAGTGAAAAATTAGTACAAATGATAAAAGTGACACTCAGAGAAACAGAGAATAGGATTAAAATAGATGGAAAGGAAAAAGGAAACAGATAAGTTTAAGGTCAGTGAAGGGCTGCGACAAGAATACCCACTGTCGTCATTGTTGTTCAGTATCCTTCTTGAAATTGTCATTAGAGAAGTCGAAGTTGAAGTTAACAGGACACAACTTGTATATTAACGAAAACACCAATGCTTGGCATTCGTTGATGACATAGTACTGATAGCCAGAAGTAAACAAGAAATAAAAGAAATACTAAAAAACCTAGAGGTGATAGCGAAAAATAAAAGGATATGCATAAACCAAGAAAATATACGGAATGGACAAAACGAGAAAAGATACAAGGACAATAGCTGACGATAAGCACAGAAGAAAAAATATGTAAATACGAAGAAGTAGAAAGATTCCAAGATCTAGGAGCAATATTCACTAGGATACCAAATACGAACGAACAAATCCAAGTAAGAATTACGACTGGTTGTATCTTTGCTCTAAACAACTTATTAAGAAGTAAGAACATATCTAGAAGGGTTAAGATAAGAATATATAAGACAGTGATAAAACGTATAGTATTATATGCCAGTGAAACATGGACGATGAACAAATCCGAACAAGCCCTACTGAAACTGTAGAAAAGAAAAGTCCCCAGGAAAATATTTAAAGTAAAGGTATGGAATTGAATGTGGATAAGAAGACTAGATGTAGAACTGGAGACGATTTATGGAGAACCGAATATAGCAGGGATCATAAAATCACAAAAACTGAGATGCTTGGTAGCTTGGGACATATCCAAAAGATGCCAAACACGAGGCTTCCCAAAAGAATTTTAACGGGAGGTATAGCATAGCAGGAAAGAAGGAGAAAGGTAGACCGAAAACCAGATGGAAGAAAGATGTTTAAAGAGACAGAAGAACTTAAAATTACAAATTGGAAAAATAAAGCAGCAAGGAGGAAAGAATGGAAAATAATGATACCAAATACGACCCCCTACTCCATCCCCTGGAGGTGGGGTAGGGGCTCAATTTAAAATCGTAAATGGAAACCCCCAGTTTTTATTGCAGATTTGAACTTCTTACGTAAAAGTGAGCAACTTTTATTCGAGACATTTCTTCAAATTCTGGATATATGGCGCTATAATATATAACATATAGAAATATAATAATATAGAAATAGTTTTTCTTGATCAATACACTTCCAGATGAAAAACTAAACATCACGTGTTTAATATTTTTCAAAAACCTACCAAATGACATCCTGTCGTGTTTGGTGGTATTCGACAGGATTTTGGAAAATATTAAACTTGTGTTTTTTGATTTTTCATTTGAGAGTGTTTTTAGATATATTAAACCATTTCTATAAATTACCTATGGTATCACGATTAATGGTTTTCCGATTATAGCGCCATCTATCCAGAATTCGAAAAATGTCTCGAATAAAAGTTGCTTACTTTTACGTAAGGAATCCAAATCTGCAATTAAAACTGAGGATCTCCATTTAATATTTTAAAGTTACCCCCATCCCACTTTCAGGGGGTCGAGTGGGGGGTCGAGTTTGGTATCATTTGATAGATTTTTAAAAATTATTGAACACATATATTTAATTTTTTCGATTCGATGTTCATTTCGCGAAATATTCAACGTTCCGCTAATTTTGGGTTGGGACACCATATACATAATACATAAAGTTGATGAAAGAAAAATAAATATAATATGTAGTGAATTATCATTAAAATTTGAAAAACCTACAAAATGAGACTTTATAAGTTAACAACTTACAGTAGTTCCGGAAATGTAATAATGAATTAAACGAATGTAATTTTCAAAAAATCAAAATAACTACTTTACTTTTTTCAATGCAAACAAATTCATGTCGAAATAGTTTTAATGTTATTTCGTAATGGGAAAGTACATCATGTCATGTGACACCTCATTTAAAAGCGTTTGAAATACTGATTACAAAAATGGATAATACCTACATGCGCAAAATTTTGGTCAAATACTTTTTAAACACATTCATTCTTTTCGAATCCTGAGAAAGCTAATACGAGAATTTTTGAAAAATTTAAACGCAGAATAAAATACATATTACATTATTACCGAGGGCCGAAAGTCCATTAGAATAAACAAAAGGTTTCTTGTGAATGATATAGGTATTTGAAATTAACAATCATACTCAATTTTCTCTTCTTTTTCACCCCTGTAACTTATTCAAATAAACATTATAGAAGTTTTCAGGGACTTTCGTCCCTCGGTAATAATGTAATCTTGCATTTTGTGTTTAAATTTTTTAAAAATACTTATTAGTTTTCTCAGGATTATAAAACAATGAATGCATTTAAAAAGCATTGGACCGAGATTTTGCACAAGTATTACCTATACATTTTTGTAATCACTATCTCAAAAGCTTTTAAATGAGGTGTCACATGACGTACTTTCCCATATGAAGTTTAAAATTTAATTAATTACCATAATTTTATATGTGGATGATTGCATCCCGCGACATAAATGACTATCTATCGTACTCGTGCATAAATACTCACGTCTATCAAACGTGATATAGAATAAACTTATATAATATACAAGACATACATTTCATGCATATAAGACATAGGTACCTTTTTCCATAAAACTCTCGAAAGTAGAATTGGTATTTACTGCATCATCGTTGATTTGTATCGGACGCACTGAAACATCGCATGACTTGTTTTGAATGCTCTCAGAACTTAAATTTGATCCAAGATCAGTAGGTCTCATAGTATGAGCTATCTGATAAGATGTACCTTGTACATATTTATTATCTTCATTACTATTAATATTATCACTATCACCCAAATTACGTTGATTTTTAAAAAAATAATCAGCTATATTGCGACATTTCAATTTTTTACTTTTCAAGTTCTCGGTAGAAGCTTCTTTTCGTTTATTTGACATTTTATAACTCTTCGTAAATCACAAACTATTAATATAAAAAAGAAGAATAAACTCAAAATAATATTAATCACTCTAACAATTTACAAACTAAGATCTGTACGAATCAGTATTAGAGATGTTACTTGCATCGATAGACAAAATACACTAAACTAATGACTAATAATTAATAAGCAAAGGGTGTTCTTTTTTCCTGGTCAGCAATCGTTTGAACATAATACATTTATATTTTCGGCAAATTAATATAGTTTTGCTGGGCGCGCTATTTTCGAGAGATTTTCGAAGAATCCGTTATCTGCAACCGATTTTATAATTATACGAGGGTGGACATGCTTAGGTATGCGTTCACAGTATATACATACATATTTGTTTAAATATGCTTATTGTAATCATTTTTAATTCTTAATGTATACCTAAGAATTATAAATTACTCATTTCCGAATACACTGGCGTCACTGGCCCGTTTTAGACAAGTCTCATACTAATAAAATATATTTATATGTAATTCATATAATATTGTAATTTTAAAACATGTATAATTATCCATTTGAAAAATCAATGAATGTTTTTGTAATCTTTATACAGTAAAACCTGTCAGTAACGGCCACTAAAAATGAAAGAAACATTGGCCGATATAGAAAGGTGGCCGGTATTGCCAGTTTTTGTAGTCTACTTATAATTGGTTTGGGGATTTTTTAAACTGACCGTTAGTACAGGTGGCCGATTTTGGCAGGTGGCCAGTAACACAGGTTTTACTGTAGTAAAACCTGTCAGTAACGGCAACTAAAAATTAAAGAACCATTGGCCGATATAGAAAGGTGGCCGGTATTGCCAGTTTTTGTAGTCTACTTATAATTGGTTTGGGGATTTTTTAAACTGGCCGTTAGTACAGGTGGCCGATTTTGGCGGGTGGCCGGTAACACAGGTTTTACTGTATTATAATTAAAAAAAAATAAATCACTTGGGTTGAGAGGGGGGGCCGATCGCCCCCATCGCCCCCCCCCTGGATCCGCCACTGGGCATTTAGCACAAAGTAAATAAATTTTTAAATACAGCACATAGAGACTTAGAGCAGTATTTTGCATTATGTTCAGGATGACGTCAGGAAAAAAGTCTACTATTCAAAAATGGGTGGAAATGCATAATTGCACTGCAAAGTGCATAAAATGCATCCAAAATTGCATAAATATAAAAATAAAGTCAAAATCAGTATACTAAGGAACAAAATTTATTATTTGAGGGGTTTTTGGGGTAATACAATTACGCAATCAGAACTGACTCCCGGATCACCTGGTGCCCAAGGTCAGTGCAAGAGACGTCATCTTCTGGAGTTTCGATGGTTTTCGGCATTAAATCGCTGCAAACGGATTACTTACGGGTTTTAGCTATCACTAAGTACTAATATGCTATCAGAATTGACCTACGCAGTACCTGGTGCCCAGGGTCGCTACTAAGGCACGTCATATTCTGGAGTTTCGAGGGATTTCGGCACTAAATTGATGCAACTGGACTATTCGGGGGTTTTTGAGGTGGTTAAACACGAATATGCCATCAGAACAGACCTCTGGATTACCTGGTGCCCAAGGTACGTCATCTTCTGGATTACTCGGGGGTTCTTGAGGTCGCCAAATACGAATATACCATCAGAATTGAATTTCGAAGTATCTGGTGCCCAGGATCGCTACTAAGGCACGTAATCTTCTGAAGTTTCGAGTGTTTTCGGCATTAAATTGATGTAAACGGATTACTCACGGGTTTTTGGGGTCGGTAAACACGAATATGATATCAGAACGGAACTCTGGAGTACCTGGTGCCCAGGGTCGCTACTAGGACACGTCATCTTCTTGGGTTTACAGTGGTTTTGGCCTTTAATTGGTGTAAATGGATTACTGGAGAGTTTAAGGTCGCTAAACACGAGTATCCCATCAGACCGACCCCCTGTGCACCTGGAGCCCAAGGTCACTGCAAGGGACGTCCTCTTCTGGAGTTATGAGGGATTTTGGCATTAAATTGATAAAAATGGATTACTCGGAGGGTTTTGTGGTGTTAGACACAAATATGCCATCAAAACAGACAACCGGATCACCTGGTGCCCAAGGTCACTGCAAGGGATGTCATCTTCAGGAGTTTCGAGGGATTTCGGTATTAAATTGATGCAAACGGTTTACTTACGGGTTTTTTGGGTCGCTAAACATGAATATGCCATCATAATTGAACTTCGGAATACCTGTTCCCAAGGGTCGCTACTAGGGCACGTCATCTTCTGGAGTTTCGAGGTTTTTTGGCATTTAATTGATGCAAATGGATTACTGGAGGGTTTTTGAGGTCACTAAACACGAATATGCCATCACAAAAAACACCTGTGCACCTGGTTTCCAAGGTGACTACAAAGGACGTCATCTTCTGAAATTTTAAGGAATTTCGGCATTAAATTGATGAAAATAAATTACTCTGGAGTTTTTGAGGTCGGTAAACAGTAACATGCCATCAAAACAGACCATCGTAGAAGCTGGTGCCCAGGGTCACTGCAATTGGCGTCATCCGCTAGGCGAGGTTTTCGGTACTATATTGATGCAAACAGATTTTGGGGATGCTGAACACGAATACCACATCGGAACAAACACCGGGGGGGGGGCTTGGTGCCCAAGGCACGTCATCTTCTGGAGTTTCGAAAGTTTTAGGTACTCAATTGAAGCAAACAGATTACTCACGGGTTTTTGGGGTTGCTAAATACAAATACGCCATCAGAAGAGAAACCGGAGCATCTGGGCCTAAGGCACGTTAGCCTCTGGAGTTTCAAGGGTTTTCGGCATTAAATAGATTCAAACGGATTAGGTACTCATGGATTTTTGGGGTTTTTGAAGACAAATACGCCGTCAGAACAAACACCGGAGCATATAAGGTATATAATCTTACGGAGTTTAGAAAAATTTTGGTACTAAATTGATAAGCGAATATCTCATGGGTTTTTGGGTTTACGAAATACGAACTCAACTATGTTGTTCTATTTAAGTTTTTTATTTAATTCCTCATGTAAGCCACATTCATGTTCAACAACCCCAAAACCAAAAAGTAATCCATTTTTCATCAATTTAGTACCGAGCAAATGTTAAACGACCCAATAATCAGACTCGGATGAATGGACGGATCACTCGGCAACGAAAAAAGCAACGAAAAAGGACTATGAATTTTGGAACGTGGAACGTTCAAAGCCTCTCAAATAAAATGGATGAAGTTATATTAGAGCTAAAATACATGAAAATGGACATCGCAGTAGTGACAGAAACTAAGAGGAAAAGCCAAGGATCACAGAAATTGGGCTACTATGATCATTTTTATAGCGGAGTTCCAAAACACATAAGAGCTCAACAAGCAATATCGATTTTCATACGCAGAACATTAAGAAAGCACATAACATCGTGGGAAGGAATAAATGAAAGAATGATAAAGGTCAACATGAACATACATGGCTATAGAATAACTATTTTGGGAGTATATGGTGTAAACGAGGACGCACTGGTAGCTAACAAAGATGAGTTCTATGAACAGCTGAACGATGAAATCGTCAAAATAGGAAATGCCAGAGAAATTATAATATTAGGAGACCTAAATGGAAGAACAGGCAATAAAAATCAGGATGACGTAGTAGGCAGATACGGCGAGGAAGTACTCAACAATAATGGAACAAGAATAATTAACATCTGTAAACAGAACAATTTAAGAATTATGAACGGCTTCTTCCAGCATAGATGCATTCATAAATATACTTGGACCCAACCTACTATGAACCAGAAAAGTATAATTTATTATCTTTTGATAAAACAACGGAGTCGAATGAAAATTAACGATGTAAGGGTTTATAGAGGAGCAACATGCGGCAGTGACCATCATCTTCTAAAAGCGGAAGTACTGTTCCCTGGAATGAAATCTCAAAAAAATCTAAATCCACAAGAACAAGTAGGAAACAAATTGGAACCAAAAAAGAAATACAACCTAGAAAGCTTACAACAAACAAGCATAAGAACGCTATACGAAAAGCGACTGGACGAGAAACTGAAAGGACAATATACATTTATAAATACGGAACACCTTCATATACATATAACACAATGTATACACGAAGCTGCATATGAGGCATTGGGGGAGTACAAAGACAACATAAGAAATAAACCATACTGGTGGGACTTAGAAATAGGCACCGAAATATACGATAAGAGAGAAAAGTACCGGAAATATATGAGTACACAGAAAGATTCCGATAAGGTTTTATACAAAGCAGCACAAGCAAGAGTGCGGAAAAAAATTACACAGAAGAAAAACGAAACGTGGACAAAAAAATGCAATCAACTTAACGCCTATATAGGGGGGACAAGAAACACAGAGAGCTGGAAATTCCTTAAAACGTTGAGAACAGATACCAAAAGGGATATAATAACACCGATTACTCTGGAAAAGTGGGATGGCTATTTCAAGCAGTTACTAGTAGAAAATAGAGAAGATTTTATTAAAAACGAAGATCACGAAAGTTTCAACGTAATTGTCAGTGGATCACCGATTCGGTTAAGACTGGAAGAAGTACGAAATGCATGCAAATCCCTAAAAAATAGAAAAGCGTCAGGGCCTGGAGACATAGCACCAGAACTGCTCAAATATGGTAGCAACACCCTGTATGAATACCTAAGAGATCTATTTAATAGATGTATGAATGGCGAAGTCACACCAAAAGAATGGCAATTGTCTGTAATTTCTACAATACACAAGAAAGGCAGTAAAAATATATGCGATAATTACCGGGGAATATCTGTCACAAGCACCATCAGCAGAGTTTACGGAAAAATTATCAAAAATAAAATAGAAGAAGAATACAAGGACTTAGAGGCCGAAGAGCAAGTCGGTTTCCGCGCTGGCAGATCCACCACTGACCACCTATATTGTGTAACACAGTTAAGAGACAAACAAATAGCCTACAATAAAGAACTGCATTTAGTATACATAGACTTAAAAAAAGCATACGATACTGTACCACAAAGTAAACTTTGGGAAGCCCTCGAAAAAACTAACATTAGTCTGAACCTCATTAAAACTGTAAAAAATCTATACCAACATAATATAACAAAAGTTAAGCTAGGCAAGGAAATCTCGTCAGGATTTGAAGTGAATAAGTGTCTTAAACAGGGCTTCTGCCTATCGCCGACACTATTTAAAATATATTTTGAGCAAGTTTTGAAATCCTGGAAAAGGAAATTTAAGAATATGGGTATACCGCTAAATGATGATAACATGCTATACACTCTATGTTTTGCGGACAATCAGATTCTTATGGCCCATGATTATCACGATATTGAATATATGACCCGAAAAATCATAGAAGAGTACCGGAACTGGGGTTTAGAAGTGAATACCAAGAAAACGGAATATATGTGCGTTGGAGGTATACAGCAGGATCTAGCGTTGGAAAATGAAATAACTATTAATCACTGTCAGGAATATAAATACTTGGGTCTTAAAATTACACAAGATGGAACGTTGGACAAGAATATCCAAGAAAGGTGCACACAAGGAAGGAAAGCTATCGCATTATTGAACAAAATCCTATGGGACCAAAGTATCTCCAAAGAAAATAAACATAACATCTATAACAGCATTGTTAAGAGCATTATAACATACAGCAGCGAAGTTTGGCCACTTAAAGAAAAATCCGAAAATATGCTCAGAACAACTGAAATGGACTTCTGGAGAAGATCTGCTGGTATATCAAGAACACAAAAAATCAGAAATACAAGAATATTGGAGATAATGGATGTAAAGCATACAATAATAGACGATATAAAAACAAAGGAACTAAGATGGTTTGGCCACGTACAACGTATGGAAGACGACAGATTACCCAAGCAAGTGCTACGATGGGCACCAAAAGGACGGCGGAAAAGAGGAAGACCTAGGAAAAGCTGGATAGAAGGAATCCATAGGGAAATCAGAGAAAGAGGCTTGAACGAAGACATGTGCTACGATCGAGAGCAATGGCGATTGGGAATCGGAAGACGTCGTAGAACGTTATGAACCGATTATATATATATATATATATATATATATATATATATATATATATATATATATATATATATAATCCAACCCAAAATGGGGGATGTGTGAATTATTCGTAAGGGGATTTCTCCACATTCTCTATTTCATTTGATTGATATCGTACGAGTGGTCGTTAAACCAATAACTTTTCATCTTATATATATATATATATATATATATATATATATATATATATATATATATATATATATAGTACCGAAAACTCTCGAAACTCCAAAAGATAACGCGCTTTAGGCACCAGATGCTTCAATGTTTGTTCTGATGGCGTTTTCGTGTTAAGGTACCTAAGAAACCCATGAGTAATCCGTTTTTATCAATTTAGTACCGAAAACACTCAAAACTCCAGAAAATGACCTGCCTTAAGCACCAGATGCTGCGTGGGTTTGGTCTGATGGCATATTCATATTCAGCAACCCCAAAAACTCAAAAATAATCCATTTGCACTAATTTAGTACCGAAATCTATCGAAACTACAGAAGATAACGTGCCTTACGCACCAGGTGCTCCGGTGTCTGTTCTGATGGCGTATTTATGTTCAAAACCCCCAAAAACCCATGAGTAATCCATTTGCATCAATTAAGTAACGAAAACCCTCGAAACTCCAGAAGATGACGTGCCGTAGGTACCAGGTGCTCAGATGTCTGTTCTGATGACGCAATCGTGTTCAACAACGCCAAAATCCAATTAGTAAGTAATCCGTTTGCATCAATTAAATGCCGAAAACACTCGGAACTACAGAAGATGACCTGCATTAGGCACCAGGTGCTCCGAGGGTGAAATCTGATGGCGTATTCGCGTTCAGCAACCCCAAAAACCTATGAGTAATCCGTTTGCACCAATTTAGTACCGAAGACTCTCGGAGCTCCAGAAGATGACGCCCCTAGCAATAACCTTGGGCACCAGGTTCTCCGAGATTCGGTTCTGATGGCATATTCGTATTTAGCGACATCAAGAACCCCTCAGTAGTCCATTTGCATCAATTTAATGTCGAAATTTCTCGAAACTCCAGAAGATGACGTCCTTTGCAGTAACCCTGGGTACCAGGTGCTCCGTGGGTCTGTTCTAATGGCATATTCGTGTTTAGCGACCTCAAAAACACCCCGAGTAATACATTTGCATCCATTTTATGCCGAGAATCTTCGAAACTCCAGAAGATGACGTCCCTTGCAGTGACCTTGGGCACCAGGTGATCGAGATGTCTGTTCTGATGACATATTCGTGTCTAACGACTCAAAACCCCCGAGTAATCCATTTTTATCAATTTAATGCCGAAATTTCTCAAACTCTAGAAGAGGACGCCCCTTGAAATGAGCTTATGCTCCAGGTGCACAGGTAGTCGGTGTTGATGGCATATTCGTGTTTACCGACTTTAAAAACCCGTAAGTAATCCGTTTGCGTTTGCATCAATTTGATACCGAAATCCCTCGAAACTCCAGAAGATGACGTCCCTTACAGTGGCCTTGGGCACCAGGTGATCCTAAGGTCTATCCTGATGTCATCTTCGTGTTTAACCACCTCAAAAACCCCCCGAGTAGTCAGTTACATCACTTTAGTGCCGAAATCCCTCGAACTCCAGAAGATGACGTGCCTTAGTAGCGACCCTGGGCACCAGGTACTGCGTAGGTCAATTCTGATAGCATATTAGTACTTAGTGATACCTAAAACCCGTAAGTAATCCGTTTGCATCGATTTAATGCCGAAAACCATCGAAACTCCAGAAGATGACGTCTTTTGCCGTGACCTTGGGCACCAGTTGATCCGGGGATCAGTTCTGATGGCGTAATCGTATTCAGTGACCATCAAAACTCCCCAAATAATAAATTTTGTTCCTTAGTATACTGATTTTGACTTTATTTTTATATTTATGCAATTTTGCATGCATTTTATGCATTTTACCGTGCAATTATGCATTTCCACCCATTTTTGAATATGTTGTTCTGAAGCTATTTCCTTGTGGCATTTTTATAATAAACTATTTTTAATCGGAAATGTAATCGAATGAACTATCTTTTAGTAAAGTCGTCCCAGGAACGCAACTCATAAATATTGGCGATATCATTTTAAAGTCTTCTACTTTAAAATGTATAATATACGTCTGAATTGCCAATATAAATGAGTCAGATTAAATAAATTATTAGAAGAATTTTTTTACTTAGCAACAACATTTTTATATATTTTAGTAGTATTTTGTATTTTGACAACGAAACCCGATTTGGGCTTCGAAACGTTAATAAAATCATTTTTTTGGTAAAATTGTGGCTTATTTCCCATTAAAAATAGTTCATTTTTGAATAGTAGACTTTTTTCCTGACCTCATCCTGAACATATTGCAAAAAACTGCAAGTCTCTAGGTGCTGTATTTAAAAATTTATTTATTCGGGTGCTTTTAGTCCTAATTCCCTGGTCTAGAATCATAATATTAAACCGGTGGCACCCAAAATCCCGACAGCCAAAATCCCGACCGCCAAAATCCCGACATCCCACAATCCTCGCATAAGCAAAAATCCCTACCACCACATTTGGAATATTTATGGTTTCCTTTTCAAACGCAATACCAAATCATATATACATAGAGTATTGAAATTGAAAAATTAATTACTTACTAATAAGTACGGGTATTAATTATAATGTATTTTAAAAAAGAACATTATTAAACACTTCATTTTATAATGTAAAAGCTATACTTACTTAAATGGACGTTTGTAGTGACTTGATAATATCCTATTATATGAAAGTAAACTTAAATTGAGGATTTACATATTCAACTATTTGGCAAAAAAGAAAAATAATGTAATTCATGTTAGAAATTTTATTTAGAAAATGAGTTCATATTAATTGGTAAATACTTTTTTTTAGTAACAAAACATAAAGAAACAGATGTCCATAAATAAAAAAACCACAAATAAATGTAATTATATATGTATGTCAAAAAAGAAATTATTAAACCTTGACCGAAACACAGTATAAAATTTATAATGATAAGTTATGAGAAATCCCGCGAAGAAAATCTAAAACAGGTCTATTTGGACAATTGCCCATTATTCTGTTTTCTCTTTCAATTGTTTTTTTTTTTCTACGTTTTGGTGCAGGCTCTCCACGAAGTACATATTCCACTTGATAATCGGTTTGTTGTTATTCTTTTGAAATTCTGAAATTATTCTGTACACTCCATCATGTGTCGGGATTTTGACTGTCGAGATTTTGGCGTGTCGGGATTCTGGGGTGTCGGGATTTTGGCTTGTCGGGATTCTGGCTGTCGGGATTTTGGCTGTCGGGATTTTGGGGTAGACCTCATTTAAACACATTATTTAACTTGCACGTGCCACAAGAAAACAGTTGCAGAACCCCATATTATAAAACTTTTTATTTAATGATTGTATTATAAGTATATTACCTGAAAACTTCCGAAGCAGGAACCTCCTGGTAGAGTTACGTAACACACGTAGGGTTGTGCATTTGAGGGAACAGATTCATATATTACAAGGGCACCATTCCGAAGATCAGCTCCTCTGGCTTGTTTCATTTGCCAGAACTCTTGTAGAGCTTCGACCACATTTACTATAAAACAATGCTATTATGGATGTTGTTGTATTAAGAAATGTATCTGTTAGTCCAGTCGTCAGAGACAAAAATGTCACTGAACTCTAAAAATCATACTAAGCTGAATTTTGCTGGGGACATCAATTTTGGGAACCCAAAAAAGATGCAAAAAAGTTTTATTAGCACTTTTTGTGTAAAATAAACCGCTCTCTCATAAACAACACTTGAAGTGATCGGCGATTTTGAATGTCAGTTAGCACGTGAAATCAATTTTTTAAATAAAGTTTGTATCAACTTGACGGTAAAAATTGGATGTATTTTGATCAGTGTTCTATTGACAAAAATCAAAATGCATTTTAAAAGTAATGAAAGCAGCTTACGTATGCAATGTTTGCATTTTGCCGCAAATGAAGTCGGTTTCTATAAAGCTGTTAAATAAATAAAGGTTTCACGACTTTTGCCATTTTTTACGATACTCATACGATCAATAAAATTTATCACTGCCATTGATCAGTCGCTATGGAATTTCCATTGTTATAGCCTATACAGGGTGTAACAAAAATGCAGGTTATAAATTAAACCACATATTCTGGGACCAAAAATAGTTCGACTGAACCTAACTTACCTTAGTGCAAATGTGCACATAAAAAAAGTTACAGCCCTTTGAAGTTACAACATAAAAATTCATTTTTTCCAATATATCGAAAACTATTAGAGATTTTTTATTGAAAATGGACATGTGGTATTCTTATGGCAGGGACATCCGAAAAAAATAATAACAGTGAAATTTGTACACCACATAAAAATTTTATAGGGGTTTTGTTCCCTTAAACCCCCCCCCCTCGCCCCACAAACTTTTGTGTGTGGGAATACTGCAGTAATAAATTAAATTATTACTGCAGTACCATTAGTTAAACAAATGTTTTTAAAACTTTTTTGCTTCTTATATATTCTTCGATAAGCCAGGTTTTATCGAGATGCTGCTTATTTTTTAATATGTTTACATAAAAATTTTATGGGGGTTTTGGTCACTTAAACGCCCGAAATGTTTGTGTACGTTCCAATTAAATTATTATTGTGGTACCATTAGTTAAACAAAATGTTTCTAAAACTTTTTTGGCTCTTAGTATTTTTTCAATAAACGATTTTTTATCGAGATATTAATATGTTTCAAAATATACCTAAAAAATGTAAATTCACAATAAATTTTCATATTATTAACAGGTCTCTATAATCTTACCTACCATGTAAAAATTTGTGTTGGATTTTACAAATTTTCAAAATATCTCGATAAAAACTGACTTATCGAAAACTTATAAAGAGACAAAGAAGGTTTAAAAATATTTTGTTTAACTAATGATACCACAATAGAAATTTTATTGGAACGTACACAAATATTTGGGGGGGTTTAAGGGAACAAAACCCCATAAAATTTTTATGGGGTGCACAAATTTCACTTTTATTTTTATTGAAAGATGCTATTGCCATAATATTGCTACATGTCCATTTTCAATAAATACTCTCTAATAGTTTTCAATATATTGAAAAAACCGATTTTTATTTTGTAACTTAAAGGGGCTATAACTTTTTTTATGTGCACATTTATACTAACGTAAGTTAGGTTTAATCGAACTGTTTTTGATCTCAGAATATGCGATTTAATTTATGACGTCTATTTTTGTTACCCTGTATGTATAGGGTGAGGCAGATAAACAGCCTATTAAAAATATCTCGAGAACTAAAGGCAACAGAATCATGAAAATTGGAATGAAGGAGTTTTGAAGAGTAGTCTATTTAATGAAAATATTTTCATCTATTTCCTACTTCCGGTTATACCGGAAGTTGCTTATAACTTCGTTTTTTAATGGGACACCCGTATATTTTTATATTTTTGGATTCTTCTCGATGTCTTATTTCTTAAAATATGAGGTTTTGTAATATTATATAGGGTAGTTTAAAAGATAATTACGTTTTTTTTTTATTAATTTCGTAGCAACTTTTACACGCTGTAGAATTTTAGTAGTTCGACGTCAAAAACTCTATTTATGTTCAAATGATTTTTAATATAGTTTACTATTGTTAAAAGTTATTAGTATAGCTAAATGTTGAATTTTGGTATACAGGGTTGGTCGAAACTAGAAATGAGTATTTTCTGAATTTTCTTAAATGGAACACCCTGTATTTTAGTATTGTATTAAAATGATATTTTATGGTACTTTTTTATTCCTTAAGCATTCCCTATACCTGACTGCTTTAATTTGTGGTTAATTCTTAATTGCACCAACAATCTTAACTACGTAGGTATTTTGATAGCTCAACTATTATTGGTAATTTTAAGGATCAGTCTAGAATAATATATATTTATTGCCAGACAATTTTTTGTGATTGAATATTTTCACGGCCAACCTGACAAAATTTCACGTATTTTTTGTTACAATCAATGTTTGGCTTGAATCCCCAATAATTCACAAATTAAAGCAGTTAGGTATAGGGAATGCTTAAGAAATAAAAAAGTAGCATAAAATATCATTTAATTGCAATACTAAAATACAGGGTCTTCCATTTGAGAATACTCAGAAAATAATCATTCCGAATTTCGACCAACCCTGTATACTAAAATTAAAAATTTAGCTATACTAACAATTCTTAACGATAGTAGACTATCTTAAAAATCATTTTAACATAAATAAAGTTTTTGATGTCAAACTACTACAATTCTACAGGGTGTGAGTGTTGCTACGAAATTAAGAAAAAAAACATAATTGAAATATAATGAAATTTATTATGTATACCATTGTGAAATTTGCTACCGGCTGCCAAGGTGTGAGGGACCAGGCACCTGGCAGAAATTGTGCGACTGAATCCAAATTTTCATTTAATTTAAGAAAATGTCAGCGAATTGGTACATGGAACGTCCAGGGACTGATCCAAAACCCTGGAAAGTTACACATAATTGAGAAAGAAATGGCAGACCACAATCTTTCGGTACTGGGACTCTCAGAAACTCAGAAACTGGAGAGGAAAAGGGCATTTTAAAACAACTGCTGGCAACGTCGTCTATTTTTCAGGCCCAGATAACAATAGCCCAGATAAACTTAGCGACTACGTAATTGGATATAATACTATTGATGACAGGATAATGTTGTTCTGAAGTTATTTTCTTGTGGCATTTTTACATTTTTAACTATTCATAATGGGAAATAAGCCACAATATTATTAAAAATGATTTTTATTAACGTTTCGACGCCCAAATCGGGTGCCGTTGTCAATACAGTAGTATTTTGTATTTTGACAACGGCACCCGATTTGGGCGTCGAAACGTTAATAAAAATCATTTTTAATAATATTGTGGCTTATTTCCCATTATAAATAGTTAAAAATGACAGGATAATATCCATTAAAATGAGAATATCCACCAAAACCCTACACCTTGTCCAGGTATAAGCTCCTACAACAGCTGCACAAGAAGAAGACATCAAGAGGTTCTATGGTTGTCTAGAAGAAACTGTTCGCGCTATTCCGAATCGTGAACTCGTCATAATTTTTGGAGATTTTAACGCCAAAGTGGGGTCATCTAATAAAAATATTGAAGGAGTGCTGGGCAAAAATGGACTGGGACAGAGGAATGAGAATGGCGACCGTCTAGTGGAGTTCTGTGTAGAACAACATCTTACAATTACAAACACGTTATATTAACATCATCCACGGAGATTATACACATGGCGCAGCCCAGATGGACGAACAAGGAATCAAATAGACTATATCCTAATAAGATCACGATGGAAGTCGTCGTCCATCAACTGTAAAACATATCCTGGCGCAGACTGTGGAAGCGATCATCAACTCCTGGTATTGAACGTTCGACTTCGTTTTAAAGTCCCCAAAAGAAGACCCCAGGGAGAAGTCATGTCTCTAAATTCATCAAAAATCAATGACTTCCAACAAAACCTAGAAGAAGCTCTTTCTTTAGACCAAGTAGATAGTGACCCTGAGAGCACTTGGATCTATCTCAAAGATAAGGTAATCGAGGCTGCAAAAGACTGTGAGGCAGCGGTTTCCACTGGCCGTAAGCCATGGATATCCGATAATACGTGGACTGTGATTCAACGCAGAAAAGAACATAAAACTAGGTACGGAACAAACGATCAATACAGAGCGTTATCGAGAGAAATCAGAAAACAGTGCCGTAAAGATAAAGTTGATTACATCTCTCAAATATGCAGAGAGATAGAGGAACATGGCTATAGAAATGAACCGAGCGACTTATTCCAGAAGATAAAACTCCTTACCAGAGAATTTAAACCTCAAACGTGGTCTGTAATAGATAAGGAAGGAGGAAGGTAATTTAAAGACCGATACTGATGAAATATTGGAAACATGGCGAAACTACTGTGGCGAGCTATATAAAAATAACGAGGTATCAGCAGAAAATCAGAGGCCTTCTGACTACCCTAGAGAACCTACTGTCTTACTAGCTGAAGTCAAAGATGCAATTAAATCACTAAAGAGAAATAAATCCCCAGGCATTGATTCAATACCATGTGAAATACTACAGTTACTAGGTGACAAATGATTACATATCATCCATTCCATCTGTGTCGCTGTTTGGAATTCAGGAAAATGGCCATCTGATTGGAGTACCTCAATTTATATTCCACTACACAAAAAAGGAACTATTACCAGATGTGAAAACTACCGCACACTGTCACTAATAACACATGCTAGTGAAATCTTGTTGCATATCATCAAAAACAGATTAAAAACCTATCTAAATTACCAAAAACCTCAGGAACCAGCGGGGTTTGTAAAGGGTAAAGGTACAAGGGAACAAATCCTGAACCTGAGACAACTCACTGAAAGTCTAGAGCATTTCAAGTACCTATGATTATATGCTTCGTTGACTACCAAAATGCATTTGATTGTGTAAGCTGGATAAATCTGTGGTCAATTTTAATAGAAATGGGCGCACCAATGCACCTGGTGACACTTATTAAAAATCTGTACCAGTCTAATATAGCGACAGTACTAGATCAAAAGTTCTCAAACCAATTCAAGACCGAGAGAGGTGTTAGACAAGGATGCGTGTTGTCACCTGACTTATTTAACATTTATGGTGAACATGTCATGAGGATGGTCTTAGAAGAATGGGCCGGTGGAGTAACAGTAGCTGGTAGGAAAATCAATTTAAGATTTGCTGATGACAATACACTTATAGCAGCAAATGAGCAATAAATGTTTGATCTTCTGCGAAGAGTTGAGTACGAAAGCAATAAAGTTGGTCTGAAAATCAATAAAGCTAAGACAAAAATAATGGTGGTCGACAGATTCGACACTATTCAACTGACTAACATGTTACAGGACTACCAGATAGTAAACACCTTTGTCTATCTCGGGTCTAGTATAGCTAACGATGGTAACTGTGAAGCACAAGTTCGGAGACGTATTGGTATGGCAAAAAATGCGATGAGTCGCCTAATTAAAGTTTGGAAAGACAGATCTCTCAAAATATCAAGATGAGACTGGTGAATGCCCTTGTATTCTCAATATTTCTATACGAAGCAGAGACTTGGACTCTTCGCGCATGCGAGCGCCAAAAAATTGATGCTTTTGAGATGTGGTGCTGGAGAAGAATGCTGCGATTCTGTTGCCTTTAGTTCTCGAGATATTTCTAATAGGTCGTTTATCTGCCTCACCCTGTAGTATTCAAAACATGAAATTTCGATTTTGAGTTTTAGTAACAAATATGAGGCATTTGAAATATGCATAAAACTGCTTCCACGAAGAAGGCATTGGATGGAATTTGTAGCTGAAGTTGTGTAGTTTTGAAAAACGTACTTATGCAATCGACAAGAAACAGTTTTAAACGTTATAGGTCGTAAATTCAGCGTTTTTTAGCATATTTCAAATGCCTCATACCTATTTGTTGTCAAAACTGTTTTGAAGATTATTCAGATTTAAATTCTAACAATGGTAATTCCATAACCACCGGTCAATGGAAGTAATAAATTTTATTGATTGATTGTAATGATCTCATAAGAATCTTAAAAAATGGCAAAAATCAAGCAACGTTTATTCATTTAAAGGCTTTACAGAAACGAACTTCATTGGCGACAAGATACAAACAATGAGTACGAAATTTGCACTGTTCAGCTTTTGATTTTTGTCAATAGGACACTCTGATCAAAATATATCGAATTTTTACCATCGAGTTGATACAAATTTTGTTTAAAATATTAATTTCGCGCGTTTAACTGACATTCAAAATCGCCGGTCGCATCAACCGTTGTTTCTGAGAGAACGGTTCATTATAAATAAAAAGTGCTAATAAACATTTTTGTTCAAAATTATCTCAGCGACATTTCTTGTTTGAAACATTTTTTCTACGACATACAGATACATATAGGGGGGTTTTAGGGAGAAGCCCATGGGTAGGAGTGGTTAACTTTTTGGGGTGTCAAAATTGACATTCTCAGCAAAATTCAGCTTGTTTGTATGAGTTTTAGATGTCAAATACGACTGACGATTGGACTATGTGTTAATATTAGAATATAAAAACTTCTAGATCTTAATCTTACTTATACACAGTTTATTTGTCTTATTATAATAGAAATGACATTAAGTGTTCAATTATTACAATAAAAATAGTTATTTTAAAAATGACCTCCAAACTACACCAACGTTACATTTTACATTAGTCATCAATGTTTGCTTTAAATATTTGAAGAACCGATTTTTATACATTCTAATAAAATTCAGATGAAAATATTAACCTTATTCATATTTATTTCATAAAATTGACACATAAATACAAAAGGCAGTATTTTAGTGAATTGTAGCTAGAAATAAACCAGAAAAATTAGCAAATAATTTTTTCGTGATACTCTTTGGCAAAAATAATATCTATAACAACTGCTTTTGACGAATTTGGTTATCTTGGTGGCAATGGCAAAATGGCAATCTTGATCTTATTTACAGAAGCCAGGAAAAGATGCACAGATGTTGTGCTGAGCCAGGTTCTGAGATTCTTTAACCAAAGAAGATTATCACCTTGGTGATAACCAAAAAGCAATTTGGTGATAACAGTATGTAATAAATGAAATATACGAAAGATTAAACGTCAGTTTTTACTTGCAAACAATACATACTATGTAAGATCTTTATTTGATTTTAAGTACTAAAGGCGAAGACCGGTAAACTACATGAAAAAGTGATACAATTTTCCACATGAAGAGAAGTATCCATTCTCAAATTTGGTCTCGAGGTAAGGAAGTACAAAACTCAAAGAAGTACCACAAAATGTATATATTAATAAAATGGTCATATAAGGACGCGTTTCGGCTCTTCACGAGCCATCATCAGCTTAAAAATATAGGAGCAAAGACAAAACTGACCTACAATGTAAAATGGAAATTTTAAGCATGTGGTGATAACGCCCACCTCAGTAAAGGAACTTATCAGACCAGGAAGGAGGAAGAATCTACTAGTTTACATTTTTATGGTTCTATAGACTTCATTATTAAAGTTTTTTGTTTTTTATATGTTGTATTAACATTTAGTTAATTTGAATGTAATTTTTTTTTTAAATTCTTTAAGACTTCCACGTTGGGAGGAACCATCTTGCGAACAGATCAGGTGTAAGGAACTTTCCGGTGAAATGTCAAATTAATGTCAGTGATGACCGATGATATGTAGTACTCTAGGTACTTCATCCTACATGTCATCGGTCATCACTGACACTAATTTGACATTTCACCGGAAAGTTCCTTACACCTGATCTGTTCGCAAGATGGTTCCTCCCAACGTGGAAGTCTTAAAGAATTTTTTAAAAATAAAAAAAAAATTGCATTCAAATTAACTAAATGTTAATACAACATAAAAAAAACTTTAATAATGAAGTCTATAGAACCATAAAAATGTAAACTAGTAGATTCTTCCTCCTTCCTGGTCTGGTAAGTTCCTTTACTGAGGTGGGCGTTATCACCACATGCTTCAAATTTCCATTTTACATTGTAGGTCAGTTTTGTCTTTGCTCCTGTATTTTTAAGCTGATGATGGCTCGTGAAGAGCCGAAACGCGTCCTTATCTGACCATTTTATTAATATATACATTTTGTGGTACTTCTTTGAGTTTTGTACTTCCTTGATACAATTTTACTGACAAAGTATAAAAAGTCCTTTAAAATGAGTGTTTGTAAAGTTATTTTTGTTAATTGGTTGTTTAATTAGATGGTTCTACTATTTTCAAGAAAACTTTTACAACGCGATTTATTAGACTTACTAGTCAGTGGTCTTTGCAGAATATCGCACGTGCAGTTTTGAAAAGGGAGTATGTCGTAAATATCGTTGAAAAGCTTAACTTTAATGTTTAGTTTTTCTTCATAAAGCCTTCATATCATATGATCCTGAGGCTTTTTTTGGCTTTTGAATAGTTTGATAGCGTGAATAACTTCTTTTTTCAAAATACTTGTGACACTCAACTGGTCTGCCAATTGGGTTGGTTTTGTGTTCTCTAGTCGTTTAATAGACCAAGCTGTAATCTGCAAACTGTAGTCATTCAGACTTTTTTAGACGCTACAATTTGCTTTATTTTGTAGAAGGAAAGTACTGTTGGCATCTACAAATTTTTAGGGTGACCCATAACTTTTCAATACCTCCTATATATACCACATCACAGAACGTATGGTTTTTTTCTTCTTTATATACCTACTGCTCTTATAGCGCTGTAGTTGAGTTCCTTCTTTTAGCTATAATGAGCCTTAGTTTAATATTGGAAGTTAAGGCACTATGATCGGACCCCACATTTGTTCTAGATTATGTAGTGACCTTGGGAATAGGCCCAGAGTAGCATATCTCATCATCACAAATATCAGAATTACTAAAAGAACCACTCTGAAAGTGATCCAAGTATACGCTCCAACCAAAAGCCACGATGAAGAAGTAGAATTATTTTATGATGAAATAAGAACAGCTATAGAAACAAATAAAGCAAATTACGAAATACTATTAGGAGATTTTAATGCTAAATTGGGCAAAAAAGAAGAAGATTATGAACATTTAATTGGTAATTATGGCTACGGGAAAAAACCGAGCAGAAAATGGACATGGATGAGCCCCGATAAAAAGACAAAGAATGAAATAGATTATACAGGATGTCCCGAAAAGATTGATCATAATTTATAACACACATTCTGGATTGTTCGGATTGTTCTGGACAGTTCGATTGAACCTAACTTACCTTAGTACAAATGTGCTCATAAAAAAAGTTACAGTTCTTTGAAGTTCTTCTTAAAGTTCCCTCTCCTATCGGAGGTTGGATATCATAATGGCTATGGTCACTTTGTTGGCTGCTGCTCTGAACAGTTGTAATGAACTACAGTTAAACCATTCTCTAAGGTTCCTAAGCCAGGAGATGCGTCTTCTTCCTATGCTTCTTCTTCCTTGGATCCTTCCTTGCATAATAATTCTCAGCAACTCATATTTTTCTCCTCTGGTAATGTGACCCAAATATTCCAGTTTTCTAGTATTTATACTCTTCATAATTTGTAACTCCTTATTTAAACGTCGTAGCACTTCAACATTGGTAATCCATTGAACACACTGAATTTTCAATATTCTTCTGTAACACCACATTTCGAACGCTTCTATTCTTCTTATGTGTTGTGTCTTCAATGTCCAAGCTTCCATTCCGTATAGCAATATAGAAAATACGTAGCAACTTGGAGATCTCAATCTGAGAGGCAACTGAAGGTCTTTGTTTGTAAGCAGTGTCTTCATTTTTAAAAATGCAGGCCTTGCAGTTTCAATTCGGACTTTAATTTCTTGGCTTTGGTCATTTTTGTCATCAACCCAGGTTCAAAGATATTTGTAGGTCTTCACTTTTTCTATTTGGGTTTGCTCTATCATTAACCTTTCATTTCCATGTTCTGTTTTTTTTTTTGTTTTTCAAGTTACAAAATGAAAATCGATTGCTTTCAATATATCGAAAACTATTAAAGATTTTTTATTGAAAATGGACATGTATCATTCTTATGGCAGGATCATCTTACAAAATTATAGTGAGATTTGACCCCCATAAAATTTGTATGGGGGTTTTGATCCCAAACTTTTGTGTACGTTCCAATTAATTCATTCTTGTGGTACCATTAGTTAAACACAACGTTTCTAAAACTTTTTTGCCTCCTAGTATTTTTTCGATAAGCGAGTTTTTATCGAGATTCGGCTTCTTTTTTAATATATTTACATAAAAATTTTATGGGAGTTTTGTTCCTTTAAACACCTCAAATGTTTGTGTACGTTCCAATTAAACTATTATTGTGGTACCATTAGTTAAACACAGTGTTTTTAAAACTTTTTGCCTCTTAGTCTTTTTGTGATTCCTTTTATAGAGATGTGGCTTCTTTTTCAAAATATACCTAAAAATGTAAATTATAAATATGTATATATTTTCAGATTATTAACAGGTCTCTATAATCGTACTTAACCATAATATACAAATATGTGGTGGATTCGATAAATATTCAAAATATCTCGATAAACACTTGCTTATCGAAAAAGTCCTAATAGGCAAAACTGTTTTAAAACAGTGTGTTTAACTAATGGTGCCACACTAATAATTAAATTGAAACGTACACAAAAGTTTGGGGGGATCAGGGGAACAAAACTCCCATAAAATTTTTATGGGGTATAAAAATTTCACTTAAATTTTTATTTAAGATGCTGCTGCCATAAGAATGCCACATGTCCATTTTCTATGAAAAATCTCTAAGAGCTTTCGATATATGAAAAAAAATTAATTTTCATTTTGTAACTTCAAAGGGATGTAACTTTTTTTGTGTGCACTATTGTATATAGGTAAGTGATATTCAATCAACCTATTTTTGACCCCAGAATATGTGGTATAATTTATGACCAATCTTTTCCCGACACCCTGTATTTTAACGAAAAATGGAAACCTAGTAAAAGACGTATCGGTATTAACTCAGTTTCACCTAGGAAGTGACCATAGACTAATAAAAACAAAAGTAATAATAAGCAAAAAAACTAGAAATAAAAATAATACATAAAAAAAGATACAAATGGACATCTGAAGAAATAAAAAATAGTGAATTTAATAAAAAGAAAATGCATGCATTAAATGAAGTTAACATGCAGCAGATGAACTCCAATGATATTGATGATTTGAATACACTTATAACCGAAACAGTGAACAAAAGCATTCTGCAATTGAAAAAACCAAAAACAACACACAATGAATTAGACGAAGAAATATTACAACAAATAGAAAAAAGGAGTTCTGAATTCTGAGTCCTTTGTTATTTATCACTCTAATGGAATTGCAAAATAATGCAGGGGTAAGGTAAAGAGAACTAGGGTAGGGGTGTATAAACTTCAACAAGTTCACGTGTCAGAGTTGATATATGCCGATGACCTGATAATTGTGGCAAAATCAGAAAAAGACTTGCAAGTGAATGTGAATGTTTGGAATGAAGCCTTTAAGAAATTTGGGATGAAAATAAATATTGAAAAAACAGAAGCTTTAGTAATATCGAAAACTCAAGAAAATATAAATGTAAAGCTGAATAATGAGACCATTACACAAGTAAAGGACTTCAAGTATTTAGGATCAACAATGAATGGACAAGGAAATATAGAACCAGAAATAAACAGCAGGGTAATGAGTGCAACAAAATTATACTATGCACTAAATAAAAGTTTTATTAGGAAGAAAGAAGTAAGCCTAAAAACAAAAATGAAAGTGTTTCAAATTGTATACGAGCCGGTGCTACTCTACGGTAGTGAAACGTGGACAGTGAATGACAACATCCGTAGTAAAATTCAAGCATGCGAAATGCGATATTTACGTGCGGTATCCGGGGTGACCAGACGTGATCGTATAAGAAATGAAGACATACGTGAAAGGTGCGGTATTGGAAGGACCTTAGACACTATTAGACAGACTTGAAACGAAATAGTTATCGTGGATTGGACATATGGCGAGAATGAGTGAAGGCAGAACTGTAAAGAGGGTATCGAAAGCGGCATCCGACAACAAACGAAGAAGAGGCAGGCCAGCAAGAACGTGGAACGCAGATATTGGAAAGGCTTGCGTAAAAAAAATATTGGGTGGAGAGAAGCAGAAAGACTAGATACTGACCGGAAGGCATGGAGACGTCTGATTTCTCCACTTACCTCGACACCGTAAGGTACAAGAGGACGGTTTAAGTAAGTAAGTAAGAAAAAAGGAAGATCTTAAATAAATCTAACAAAAAGGGTGCCGAAGAACCTAAAGAACTTAAGATTAGAAAAGGAATCAGAAAACAAAAAAGGAAATAAGAAGAAAAATGATTAACAACAACTATTGAAAAAATAAGAGTATGAAATGCATCAGACCGACACTAGGACGACGTCAGATAATATCATTAATGGGAAAAGATGAAAATGAAATCACAACTAGAGAAAACATACTGAAACGAATAGAAGAGTTTCACACGGAACTTTACAGGACACATCAACAAAACGATGAAATGCGACCAGCACGGAAATTAATAAAAAATGTTGGATCGGACATAATGCCAAAAGTAACAATTTCAGAGGTAACTACAGCATTGGAAAACATGAAAAGAAACAAAGCTGAATATAAGGTAATAAATATCAATGGCCGATATTTCAGTAATCTACGATTTGCAGATGTCATAATACTGATAGCTACTGACCTACAACAACTGCAAACCATGCTTTTAGGATTACATATAGAATCTTCTAAAATATGACTGAAAATGAATTTAAACAAAACAAAAGTCATGCACTCCGAAGTAACCGTGACAATAATAAACGACAAAGTTATAGAAAAAGTTGACGAGTATAATATATACTTAGGATAAAAAATAATACTAAATGGGGAAATTCAAACGGAAGAAATAAAAAGAAGAAGAACGTTAGCATGGACAGCATTCGGCAAGCTGAAATATATACTCAGAAATCAAAAAATTCAGCTACATCTTAGATCCAAAGTTTTTAATGCATGTATTATTACGATATTAACATATGGAGCTCAAACATGGACAATCACAGAAAAGAATATGAATATACTCAGAGTCACTCAACCAACACGCGATGGAAAGAGCAATGTTAGGCATATCACTTAAGGACAGGAAAACAAATACATGGATGAGACATAAAACCAAAGTTACCGATGTGCTACAAAATCATTAAAGTTGAAATGGGAATACGCTGGACATGTAGCTAGTATTGTAGTAGCCATTTGTAAACAGTATAGTATTCTATGCCATTTGTAAACAAATGGCCTAGCACAACTCTAACCTGGAGACCATACCAACACAAAAGACCCAGAGGCAGACCTCCTATGAGATGGACAGATGATCTGAAAGGGACTGCCGGGAAAAATTGGCTAAAAGTAGCATACAATAAAAAACAATGGAAAGGAAGACTTGCAGAAGCTTATGTCCAGATGTGGACATGAATGGCTAGACGAAGAAGAAGAAAGAATGAATAACATTTCTGAACCTCCTATTTATTGTCACGTGGTCTATTTGATTCAGGAAGATCCCCAACAATATTGATCAACCAAATTACAAGAATGTGCAAAAGACCTATGTATGACTTAAAATAAATGGCCAGAGACAGATTATTGGACATGGACAATAGATCAAGATCACCACTAGACTTCTCACTTCCTCCAGGGAACCAGGACTGAAGAGAGGTCTATTAATACTCTACAATATTTTGATGCCCATCTAAAGAACGGACCTAGTACAAATTATGTATGTAAAATATCCTGGTTAGCAACTAGATGACTAGATATTTTTTATGAGATCGTTGTGACTAGAAATTTTAAGTTGAAGACTTGTACGAATATCTTGCCTTTGTCGTTTCCCTGCCCAGGAACATATTGTCCGACTATTTTTTCTATAGCTTCTTCTTATATATTAGCCTTTAATACTAAGCTTCATATAGTTTCATATATGAAGCTTCATTCAAATAAATAGTTATAAGTATAACTTATAACAATATAATAAGCTTCATTCAGCTGTTAATAAAATCGCTCTACTGTTTCTTCTGACTAAAGATTGGCACGCACGAGGAGCTATACCTACCCACTATAATAATATATACACTGCGGTGCAAAAATATCTATCCACTAAAAATTTGATCATTTTTGATGTTTCAAGTTTCCTAAACCTGTTGTCTAAACGTTATAGCCTTATTCATTGACAATATCGCTGTAATAATGTTGTTGCTAGATAGTCAATCTGTCACTGTACACCGGGTGTACGAATCAAACTGTGTTTTTTTCTCAAAGTTCGCATCACCCTGTGGACTATTCTGGCATTAATAAAATACTGAAATTAAAACGCAACTATAGCCTCAGGTTTTCTTAACATTTTGACTTTCGACTCATTCGCTTATGTTGGATAATACAAAAGTTAGGTACTTTAAGAACTGGCCATGTTCGTCATCAGTACAGGGTGTTTCTAAAATATTTGCGCAAAACTTTAAGGGGTAATTGTACATAAGAAAATAATGACAATTTGCTTTATAATCATATGTCCGCAAACGCTTCGTTTCCGAGATACGGGATGTTCAATTTTTTTACAAACTAATGATTTACTTATTGCTTTAAAACCAGTTGAGATATGCAAATCTTTGGTGGGTTTTAAGACATTGCACATTGCACATTTTTTGACATACAATTAAGAATTTAATATTCACCATTGGCGCGCAAACGGGTATTATGACTGATAATATTACCCGTACGCACGCCAGTGGTGAATATAAAATTCTTAATTGTATGTCAAGAAATGTGCAGTAACTACGTCTTAAAACCCACTGAATTTGATTTGCATATCTTAACTGGTTTTAAAGCAATAAATAAATCGTCAGTTTGTCAAAAAAATTGAACATCTCGTATCTCGGAAACGAAGCCTTTGCGGAAATATGATTATAAACCAAATTGTCATTATTTTCTTATGTAAAATCACCCCTTAAAGTTTGTCGCACTTATTAAGAAACACCCTGTACTGATGACGAACATGGCCAGTTTTTAGTACTTAACTTTTTTTATTATCCAACATAAGCGAATGAATCGGAAGACAAAATGTTAAGAAAACCTGAGACTATAGTTGGGTTTGAATTTCAGTATTTTATAAATGATGGAATAATCCACAGGGTGATGCGAACTTTGAGAAAAAAACACAGTTTGATTCGTACACCTGGTATACAATGACAGTTTAACTGTCTAGCAACAATATTATTACATCGATATTTTCAATGGATAAGGCTATAACGTGGTAAAAAATCACTTAAATGGGACAACAGGTTTAGGAAATTCAAAACATCAAAAATGACCAAATTTTTAGTGGATCGATTTTTTTGCACCGCAGTGTATATTACAGAAATATCGCTTACCATAATAGTAATGAGTGCGCCTGCATACAAGGAACCATAATATATATTTTTATACGTACAATATAATATTATACAGGGTGTTTCATTGGGAAACAGAAATACTTGAATGGTGAATAGAGGTCACTGAGGCAGTTCTAGATATACTACATTTATTGCCTCATCGACTTTTATAACCGAGTTACAGGGTGTTTTGTCGATTTTGTCGATTTTTTTCTGGACCCATAACTTTAGAACCACCATGTATATTTTTTTGATATTTGGTACACATATGTCTTATTTAGAACCCAAACCATCCAACTACTAATCACAAGAAAACTCCCACAGGTCCGGACTAAAAAAATAAATTTATTTTTACCTTGAAACAACATCCTGTATACTGAAATTTTCAAAATCCGTTTGCATATTTGAAAAGAGCACAAAAACTATGTTCAATGGCTCGCTTCAATTTTTTGGCCAGTCAATTTAATGACTTTAATTTTAAAAATATATTGAAATTTTTAAGAACTCGATTAGAAAGCAAGTATTCTAACTTTTAATAATAAATTATTAAAGTTGATGAACAAATACTGATTTTAAAAATAATTAATACATATTTACTACATTAGAACGTCCGATTTACTAATCACAAGAAAAATTTAGGTCCGGATTAAAAAAAAATTATATTAAAATTTTCAAAATGCGTTTGCACATTTGAAAGGAGTATAAAAAACAGAGTGTATAGGTTTATTTTAATTTTTTGAGCAGTCAATTTAATGAATTTAATTTTGATATTAAATATATTGAAATTTTTAAGAATTCTGGAATTAAAAACTAGGTTCTTAAGCACTTTTAATAATAAATTATTAAAGTTAATGAATAAATACTCATTTTAAAAATAATCAATAATCATTTACTACATAGGAATGACCCGCTTACTAATCACAAGGTAAATCCAGATCCGAATTAACAAAAAAATATAAAGTTATTGTGACCTTGAAACAACACCCTGTATATTAAAATTTTTAAAATATTTAAACATTTGAAAAGAGCACAATAAACTAAGTTTAATGACTAGCTTCAAATTTTTGCAGTGACAGTACTTTTGAAATTATATTTAAATTTTTGTTAGAGTTCTCCGAGTTCTTAAAAATTTCGTGATAATTTCAAAATTAAAGTTATTAAATTTTCTGCGTCGAAAATTGAAGCGAACCTATAAACGGAGTTTTTGTGCTCTTTTAAAATGTGCAAACGGATTTTTAAAATTTCAATATACAGTGTGTTGTTTCAAGGTCACAATTGGTCTATATTTTTTGTTAATTCGGACTTGGATTTTCCTTGTGATTAGTAAATCGGTCGTTCTTATGTAGTAAATAAGTATTAATTATTTTTAAAATGAGTATTTGTTCTTTAACTTTCATAATTTATAATTAAAAGTTAATAATACCTGCTTTTTAATCTCAAGAGTTCTTAAAAATTTCAATATAATTTCAGAATTAAAGTCATTAAATTGTCTGGCCAAAAAATTGAAACGAACCATTAAACTTAGTTCTTTATACTCTTTTTAAATATGCAAACGGATTTTGAAAATTTCAATATACAGGGTTGTTTCAAGCTCACAATAAATTTGTAATTTTTTTAGTCCGGACCTGGATTTTTCTTGTGATTAGTAGTTGGATGGTTTGGGTTCTAAATAAGACATATGTGTACAAAATATCAAAAAATGTACAGGGCGGTTCTAAAGTTATGGGTCCAGAAAGAAATCAGCAAAATCGGCACCCTGTAACTTGGTTATAAAAATCAGTGACTCAGTGACCTCTGTTCACCATTCAAGTATTTCCCTTTCCCAATAAAACACCCTGTATAAAGTAAAGGATATCTCGAATATGCCTCGTCAATTTTAATTCATAGTCAAATTTGATTTTTTTATAAAAAATAAGTAATCGTGTGGAAAAAAATAAATAGGCCATTTTAATTGCCTATTTGTCTAATTTGTAAAATTATTATTAGAGTTTTCAAAAACCGTATACAGGGTGAAGTTTTTTCTAAGACCACAACGAACTATTTTTTTAAAGCCGGACCTGATTTTTTTTCTAGTTTGAATAAATCGGACAGCTTGTATATTAGTGCATCCTATGTAACCTACAGCTGAATCTTATGTTTGTGCGTCACAGTGTTGCCATACTTTTTTTATTTCTTTCATAATTTCAATCAATGTAAATATCAAGCTTATAATCCAAGGATTATGTCCAAGGATTTGACCTAGGACTTCCGGTTTTAGAAATGCGACCAGAAGTACTGTTTTAAAGTCACTAGAATAGTACAAGTGATATATTATTGGACGCGCCTTCACAAGACGAGAACAAATATATACTTTGGGTTTTATTACTGTCTGTCCGTCTGTCTGTCCGTCTGTCAAAGCCTATGTCAAATTTCTCACCTTTAGTACCATCCTTGGATGATAAGCTTTCATTAGATACCTCATTTATTATTCAATCTGGTATAGTGACGAAGGAATTATATTCGCGGTCGGATGGACAGACAGCCTAGGTCAAATTTCTCACCTTTAGTACCATCCGTAGATTATAAGCTTTCATTTGACATCTCAATTGTCATTCTACCTGGTATAGTGACGGAGGAGATTTCTAGTCTCATCGTGTTTGAGAAATCGGCATCTAACTTCACTTGAACTGCAAATCGTCTGAGCAAAGTAAGAAATGTGGATGTAAGCAGATAGAGAGTTCGTCGACGACTTCTAGAGGGTAATTTATTATCCAGAAGGCCAGCCCTATCTCCACTACTATTCACAGAACATTGCAGAGCTCGCCTTGCCTTTGCAAGAGAACATAAAAACTGAAGTGATGCAGATTGGAGCCATGTATTGTTCTCAGATGAGTCCAGATTTTGTCTGAGGTCATCAGAAGGCTGAAAAAGGATTTGGAGAAGACAAGGAGAGCGATATTTTCAATACAATATTGCGGTTATATATGCGGGACTATAAGTTATAGGGGGGGGGGGCTCCATGTTATGATTTGGGCTGGTATAAGTTCAGAAGCTCATACTGGTTTAGTTATTGTGTATATACGTTCTATGACAGCTGCAAGATACCTACATAGAAAGTATTTTAGATTAGCATGTGGTACCTTTTGCTTCTTTCATTGGACCTTATTTTATTTTTATGGACGACAACGCGCGTCCTCACCGTGCTGGAATCGTCAACCAATATATAGAGGAGTTGGGAATTGTCTGTTTGAACTGGCCAGCTTGCAGCCCCAATCTCAATCCCATAGAGCATATATATGGGATACGATGGGAAGACGTCTTCGAGCACGAGTACCTCGTCCAAACAACTTGGCTGAACTTGGAGCGGCTCTTCAGAAAATATCCAGGACCAACTGGATCAATTTGAGATCCAGAGGTTGATTACCTCAATACCGAGACGTCTACAGGTTGTTATAAGGGCCCGAGGGGGAAACACTAGATATTAATTAACTATCAATGTTTTTTTTTAATTTCAGGAAGTTTTGAATATTCTTCTGTTTTCGAGTTTTGGCGTATTTCTCTATAAGTAAATGATTTTTTTTCGATAATCTGTAAAAATTATTTTAATTTAACATATACTTTTACATCTATACCTGATTTAAAAGATAAATCATCAAACGTTTTCTTTCTTCAACAAAAAATACCAATGGATAGATTTTTTTGCAACTGAGTGTATATCTGGTATCGTATGTGTTAAATTCGTTATTTCGTAAGCCTGCTACTTTAAGGAAAAATTCCGAAACAGGTTGATTTTTATTTTTAAATTATGATATTTTGGCATATATATCATACGAGTGACGTCATCCATATGCGCGTGATGACGTAATCGATGATTTTTTAAATGAGACTAAGAATCGTATGATGGGTCATTCAATTCTGTATTCAGTAATATAAATATTTATATAATTTTTTATACAGGATGTCCAAATTTTTTTTAAATAAAATTAATTGACAAAAAAAGAAGAATATATGTTATTTTGTTTTATTGAAAATACATTTTACTGTTGTCAGAAAACAGAAAAAATATGTATTTAACAAATAAACATTGTTTTTCACTTAAATTCAATGTTCAAACCAGCTCCCGCCAACCACCTGCCTCATGGAAGATTGAACATTTAATTTAAGCGAAAAGCAATGCTTGCTTGTCAAATAAACATTTTTTTATGTTTTCTGACAGAAGTAAAATATATTTAGAATTAAATTAATTACATACTTTCTTCTTTTTTTGTCAATTAATTTAATTTAAAAAAAATTTTTGGTTACCCTGTACAAATAATTATGTTAATAGTTATATTACTGAATACAGAATTGAATAACCTTTCAAATGAAATATCACGCGAACCCTAGTATCATTTAAAAAAATCTTCGATTACGTCATCACGCCAATATCAATGACGTCACTCGTATGATATACAGGGTGTTTGGTAAGAATGGCCCATATCTTAACCTTATACTAAAATATGCCGATTTAAGCTAACTTACCTTAGTACGAAAGTTGATAATAACCGAAATACAGGGTGGCAATGTTAAACTTTTATATTATTTATTCTCGAATATTTCCTACCACTCATGGGATAATAACACAAAATTTGGTAAGCGGGGGTTTTTTGGGACGAGAAATCTAAATTCGCCACCAAAAATGATGTATTACCCAGATGGCGCCACATACGCCTTTCAGCGCTCATTTAATAGGTTCAATTTTTTTATTACCCACTCTACATACTTTTTTGATCAAAACTTTTATTCTCTTAATATTTTTACTTAAAAAAAGGTATATATACTACATGCATCTCGCTAAATTCAGCCGTTTTCGAGATAAACGCATTTTAAGCTGCGAGGCAATATAATTTTTTGTAAAATATCATTGTAGTTACACCCGAAAAATAACCATAACCATAAAAATTTACAAAAATGTATTTCAAATTTCTTCAAGTGGAATTTGCGATGTAATGACATAGATATGAGAACTGGCACAATTATTATGGTTTCAAGTTTATTTTTCGGGTCAAACTACAATAATATTATTCAAAAAATTATGTTGTATCGCAGATTTAAAATGTGTTTATCTCGAAAAGTTTCTCGTTGAGTTTAGCGAGATGAATGTAGTATACCTTTTTTAAGTAAAAATATTAAAAGAATAAAAATTTTAATTCAAAAAGTACGTAGAGATGGGGATAAAAAAAATTGAATGTATCAAATGATCGCTGAAAGACGTATGTGGCGGCCTCTGGGTAATACATCATTTTTGGTGGCGAATTTAGATTTCTCATCCCAAAAAACTCCCGCTTACCAAATTTCGTGTTGTTATGCCATGCCTGTCAGGAAATATTCAAGAATAAATAAAAGAAAAGTTAGAGTTTGACACCCTGTATTTCGGTAATGATCAACTTTCGTACTAAGGTAAGTAAGCTTAAATCGACCTATTTTTAGCTCAGGAATCTAATGGTAAGCTATGACCCATTCTTTACTAAACACCCTGTATATGCCAAAATATCATAATTTAAAAATAAAAATCGACCAGTTTTGGGACATTTGCACCATACTGTATATTATAGTATAGCTCTCCGTGCGTGACAAGCTGAGATATTAATTAACATAGTTCAAAGTTTCAAATATGTAATGTTTTTTCGCATGCACTTACTTAATGTGGTTTTTGTTTGGTTTATAGCAGTTCCAATACGCTAACAATAACTCTCAGTGCTATGTATATAATTTACTGATTTAAAAAGATATTATAAAATAATTATAATAAAAGAATACATTTTTATCTAAAAAGGTTCTGAAACTGCTTCCTTGTGACACGTCTAAATATTAAATATTGTGTTTATATGGGATTAGCCACAGTTGGTTGTAACGACAATTACATTTTTAACTAGCTAACTTTGACGTTTCAATTTCCACTCAAGAATTCGTTTTCAAAAAGATTATTTTAAGATAATAATCTTTTAAAAATAAAAATAGTTTGAAAATCAAACTTTCAATTTACACAACGGTCTAAATTGAAATAAGCTCAGATTACTAGTCAGAATCTTGAAATTGAATGTTTAAACTTTAATTTAAGCACTTGGCAACCTCACAAATAATAATTATAAGTTTATAATTATAATATTATAACATTAATTATAATATTAATACACAATAGTCCAGAGAAATAAGGATTTTCTCAAGACACTAAAATATCCAGGTAGCTGACTACTTTTTTAGTTATTGGAGACCTATAGGAAGAAAACCTACCTCTTTGCTGCCTAGAGTTCGCGTCCGCTTTTTAATTATTAACAATTTAGTACAAAAAAACGCGATTTTTCGATTGTTTGCACTCTGTTAAAAAGCTAATTAGTTGAAATAAATTTACAAAAGTTGATTTTTTAGAACCCTGAAAAAACTTCAAAATGATGTTTTTGAATGTTAAAAAGTCAAAATTGTTGCTTCGCAAATTGCAAAATAAATGAAAATCTCATTGATGCCATTTTATAGAATAAGATGATAAGCTTGATATCGAAATGAACAGACTGAGCTCCAGATATCCCCCATTGTTAAGGGCCACCTGCCTACATCAGGAACATTTCGACCTCACCAACGCTTGGAGAAGACAATGGGAGAGCGACTCACCACAGGAATCACACCAAATGGCCTGTATCGATCAGAAACCGCCAGGCTTTGAACTGCCCCGAAGTACATGGACGGCGCTGAACAGAATAAGAACAGGTACCGGTAGATGTGCTCATAGCTTGCATAGATGGGGAAAGGCCCTTACTCCTGAGTGTGACTGTGGTGGGCAACGGCAGACCGTCCGCCACATTATTGAGGAATGCCCCCGAAGGCGGTACCCTGGAGTTTTCGATGAGTTCCTAAATGCGACCAAAAATGTTTTACATTATATTAATACATTCGATGTTCGTTTGTGATACTTCATGTAATGTTTTATATACTTTTTTTAAATTATGTGTTCTTATTGCATCTATGTCATACGATAAATAAATAAATAATAGAATAAGATTTGTATTTTTTGTTTAAAAGTTTGCACAAACATTATACCTTTACAGGGCCCCTACGAATGTTCAAAAATGTAGTTAAAATAGTTACTAGGGATACCTACAAATCCACTGAGTTGAAATACCGAAAAATAAATTTCAAACTAATACAATTTTCTGTATCTCCGGATCTACTCAATAGATTTTGATCTTTCTTTTTAATCTGCATATAATTTCTACAAACATTAGAAATATGTAATTTGATTATAAATTTATTAATTAATAGACAGTCTAATTTGTTTAAAGAGTTCTCGAAAAAATAATTTTTTTCCAAAAATCTATTTTTTTAATGATAGTATCATTAATGGTCATAGAAAAAGTTAAAGTACACTTTAATAAATAAATTATTTTTATTAAATCCTTATTTATTGAAAATTATTTATTTATTAAAGTATACCTATATTTTTCCAAAAATTGTTTAAATAAATTAGACCGTTTATTAATTAATAAATGTCTAGAAACATTGCATATTTGTAATGTAAACAAAAGTACATACAAATTAAAAAAAGTAAAATCAAAATCCATTGAGTAGATCCCGAGATATAGAAAATGTTTGTAGTTTTAAGTTGTTTTCTTAGTTTTTGAAATCGTGCATTTATCGGCTCCAAGCTCCCTCTTCACTTACCACGAGTAGTCACCATTTGAACTACATTTTTAAAAATTCGTGTAAAATACCAGCTTTTCGAATATTTAAAAAGACTTTTTCTACGGAAAATATTTTTAAAGTTCTAATAGTAATTCTAAATGTTTGTAAATTACAAAAATTTAAAAAAATTTGACTATATTAGATAATTTTTTTATCTTTTATATATTTTCTACTTTCCTTTATTTTTTTATCACTCTTCTACTTTCCTTTGGCATACTCAGAAATGTTGTTGCAAAACAAAGGTCTCTGGGATAAACAAATAGAATAACTTTTAAACTAATTAATGGACCAGTCTCAAATTTTGAGGGTTTGTTAAGTACCCCAATACCCAACTTTGGGTGAAACACTAAAGTGCTAAGTTAATTTTAAGTAAAAGTTATTAACAAATGAAGATTTTCACTTGTTTTGCAGTTTGCTAAGCAACAAATTAACTTTTTAAATTTAAAAAATCGGCAGTTTGAAGGTTTTTCAATGTTCCAAAAAAATTTTAATTTTGTAATTTTATGTCAAGTATTTAGCTATTTAATTGAGTGCAAAAATCGCGATATTTGCACTAAACTGTTAATAATTAAAAAATGGCCGCGAACTGTAGGCAGGAAACAGATAGGTTTTCATCCTATGGGTCTACAATAACTAAAAAAGTTGTCAGCTACCTGGATATTTCAGTGTCCCGAACATGGTCTATTTATTGCTTATTTCCCTGGAGTATAGAGTTATCAGTCTTATCACGCATCAAAAATCCGTATTTTATCGGTTATAACTCGAAAACTATCAGCTTTAAAGAAAAATGACAAGAGACTGTTTAAAATGACCCAAAAAACCCAAAAAAAATGATCGGAGTAAAAAAATATGTTTTATGTATGTTTTAAAATTTGTTTAAAAAAATTGTAACAATTTTTTGTTTCGCCCGAACCCTTATAATTTAGTAATGCATTAGTTAGGTCGCTCTACTCAAGTTACGTCGGATTAGAAAAAAATGAAGAAAATTACTCTATATGGGAAATCAAGAAAATATATTATTTAACGTATCCGATTTTGAACTTTGGAATTATATTTTCTTCAACCTAGTTTTTGATTGGGATTTTGGTATTTTTTATACGTAATAGGTACCGATCGTTTTTATTATTATATCTTAGGAGTCTCTTGATGATATGAAAATTGGTATTTTGAAAGAGGACCGAAATAAAAAGGGTAATGGTTCTAAGATTACAATCCTATTGTTTATAACTTCTTCGCAAATGCCGGTCAACTTTGACCGGTTGTATCTCAGGAACCACTCCTCCTTAGGAACCTCCTCCTCTTAGGAACCACTCCTTTTAAAAGAAGCGTTCTTTCCAACACCGTTATCTTAATTTCATTTAATCTAATAGTTGCCCAGGTATTCTATTTGTTTATAAGTCAAACAATTATGGTTTGTTTAAAACATTCCTGATACTGCTCAAATAGTCCAATTTCAATTCTGTAAAGTACGTTAGATAGGTATAGTGCCGTTTTATACGAAAATCATAGTTATTCTGGTGTATCATAATTATTCTTGTTATTACTGCGACCGAAATTTTTTAATTAACAATTTAATTGTTGCTAAACTATTAGTTAGATTGTTGCTAGCTTTCGGATAAAATATAATCTACTACAAAAAAGATTTTATGTCACCAAGTTATTGAATTATTGATAAATAATTACTTCCCTAAAATTTTAGTTGAAAATCAAAGATTTTGTTTGGAAAACCCGAATTCTCCGAGGAAAATTAAATTGCAGTGAATTTGTATGTGAGTGTTTTTGCTTTAATGTTAAAATCTTCGGAGTTACAGAGCAATAATTGAAAAAAAAGATTTCGAGACGCTAATTTGTTTATAAATAAAATAGCAGACTTTATATTACTAATATATGCAATCCTAAGATTTGATTCCAGCATACCCGACAAATAAATAGCTGGTAAATATCTTTTTCCACCTACCTCTACCGAAAGTATACTTTTCCGGACCTGATTGTAGGGAGCAAAGTTGTACTTTTCCTCCCTAGGGAGGAAAATATTTTTCCTCCCTAAGCAGGAAAAGTAAAAGTGACGTCATGGTATTTCATTCATGAAATATAACTTATTGACGCCCTGTAAAATATCTATTTTCTATTACGTAAGTTTCTATACATTTTAACGTTTATTAAAAACACCCCGTATTTTGCAGAATGGTAAAAAACAGTAAATTGTTATTCTGATTTAACAATGTTTACATTAATAATTTGATTTATATTTGACAGTTGACAGTTATATTGTACCTACTTGTTAGTTTTAGTTCTAATAAATTTTGTTGGTTAGTTAAATAAATAAATGAAGTAAAAATGAAAAAATGACTTGTTATTTGAGGAAGGTGGAAAACCCATATGTATAACATGGGAGTAAAGTGCCTCTTCCTCCCTTGAATGATTACTGCCCTCCGCTACGCGTCGGGCAGTAAACTTCATTCTCGGGAGGAAAAATAGCACTTTCCTCCCTTGTTATACAAATAGCTATTCCTTTTTTTTACTAATTTTCCCAGATTATTACGTTACATCTTTCATTAAGTTGATAATTCACGTTGTGGACATTCTCAATTATTATATGTATTTCTAATTTAATCTAATTCCTCCAAAAACCAGCAAATTTCCATAAAACCCAGCCATATTAATACTTTTTGCTTTAGTTTTCCTTGAAATTAATTGCGACCTATCGAAATTTAATGACGTCCGTTACTTAGTTCAATTGAAATCCATAACGATCGCAAAGTCGCATTTCAACGTCGCCATATTGATTTCGACCTGTTTTGAGTCGAAATTTGAATTAGAATCAGGGCCCTGTACTAAATTCCGGATCCGGACTCCGGATCTGTAAAATTAGAAGGGTAATCGGTAGCAAGGTATACACTGTAATGCACTGGTTCGACAACGACAACGGCATTTCATTTTACGTGACATAGCCAGACAGCAAAAAATAACAAACGCGGCATAAATTTAGTATGAACTTTAACTCGTACTACTGAATACGTACAAAAACTGGATTTTCACAGACTGAATACACAGAGCCGCAAAGCACTTTTTCTCCTTGGAAATTAGCCCACATGTATTTTGTCTGAACGTATCCACCTCGAAAATTACCATTTGTTCGCCTTGTAGGCTTTCTTCTGATCTTAATCTTAACATTTACTATATACACTAATTTTTGGTAATCTTTATTGTTTACACACATAACAATTTTACCGGACTTGTTTCCTTTTTACAGAACAAGGAAATTAGCTTATAAAATAATTTTTGAGCTTAAATGTTTTTTTAAAGTGTAAGTTAGTTTTAAAAATATCGAATATCTATATGACCTACTTATTCTATGTGTTGCTATATTCAAAATTTCTGCAATTTTGTAGGACATGTCTCCTTTTTAACGAACAAGTGAAATTAGCGTATAAAATAATATTTGAGCTTAAATATTTTATAAATGTTAAGAATATCGAATGTCTATGATGATGATGAGGACACTTTATGAAACCGCGTTTAGGCTTTCCCCTTTTCAAGGAATGAATATATGTGTATATGACCTACTTATTCTATTTGTTGCTAATATCCAAAATTTCTACGAAAACTAAAAGATCCAAATTATTTGATCACAAAAGATTAAACAGCAAATGTCTCAATTTGAAAAAAAAAAACGTGCATTCAGTACAAAAAAGATGAAACCATTAATCCGAAAACCAAATGTGCCAATAAACCAGAGCAATTAGCAGAAAAAAAAATCGATTTTTAAATACAGCACCTAGAGACAATGCAACCTTTTGCATTGTATTAAGAAAGACGCCAGGAAAAAGTCTACTCTACAAAAATGGGTGGAAATGCATAATTGCACTTTAAAGTACATAAACTGCATCCGAAAGTGCATAAAAATGCCAAATAAGTATATTAAGGGCCAAATTTTTTTATTCAGAGAGTTTTTGGGGTCACTGAACACGACCACGTAATCAGAACCGACCCCCGAAGCACCCGGTGCTCATGGTTACTGGCAAGACACGTTCTCAAGGGTTTCAAGGGTTTTCGGCACTCAAGTGATATAAACAGATTAGTCGGAAATTTTTGGGGATCGCTAAACATGAATATGTCATCAGAGCCGCCTCCAGCGCACCTGGTGCCCAGAGTCACTGCTGATACACGACATCTTCTGGAGTTTCGATGGTTTTTGGCAATAAATTGATACATACAGATTACTAGGAGAGTTTTTGGGTTATTTAACACGAATATGGTATCAGATCCGACCCTCGGCGCACCTAGTACCAAGGGTGAGTAATATGCACGCCGTTTTCTGGAATTTGGAGGCTTTCCGACACTAAATTGATGCAAATAGATTATTCGGGGGTTTTTTTGGGATTGCTGAACACGAATATGCCATCAGTACCCACCTCCAAAAACTGAAAACCCTCAGAATTCCAGAAGATGACCTGCATGTCAGTCATCCTGGGCACTAGGTGCTCTAAGGGTTGGTTTTGATGTCATATTCCTATTTAGCAACCCCAAAAACCATCCGAGTAATCTGTTTGTATCAATTTAGTACCGAAAATCCACGAAACCTTAGAAGGTGACGTGCCTTAGCAGTAACCCTGGGCACCAGGTGCATCCGGGGTCGGTTCTGACTGCGTATTGGTGTTCATAGACCCCAAAAACCCCCTAAATAACAAAATCTGGTCCTTGCTATACTTATTTTGACATGTTTATGTACTTTTAGATGAATTTTATGAACTTTAAAGTGCAATTAAGTATTTCCACTCATTTTTTATAGTAGACCTTTTTCCTGAAGTCATTCTAAACACAATGCAAAAAGTCTCTAGGTGCTGTACTTAAAAATCGATTTGCTAAAGTGCAACAATAATAATGATCGGCACTGACTCCGAAAAGCAGCGTGCACCTTGGAAGTGCCCTAGTAAAGTAGCAGATTAAATATAAAATGCTTAAATGTTAATTTGAAAAAGTGGTTAATCATAGTATTAGGTGCATTGTTACTTTAATAAATAAAAAAATACATCATAATACACACATCATAATAATCACCTATATTAATAGCTTTAAGTCAATAATTGAAGAAAAAAAAATCTTTTGTGTAAAAGGTATATTTATTTTAAAACCCCAATAAAGGGCTACATTAAAAAATAGAACGTTTTCACCTTTGTATTCTTTCACCTTTCTCTTTGTGAAGACAGAGAAATCGACTCAATCACCCACATGCTTCGTGGAATAGTCATATAATGCCTTAAGGCAGCGATACTCAACCAGCGGCCCGCGGGCCGCATGCGGCCCTCTTACGTTTTTTATGAGGCCCGAAGACTAACTAAAAGGCCCTGTAAATGATCAAATTGTTTTGAACTCAAGTAAGACAGTTGGTGGTGGCTTTTAGCATTTACTTGCGACATAACAGAAAAACTTGGCGAACTTAATCGTCGTTTACACATTAAAAGGTAAACATAAAATATTTTCGTAGTTGACAAAAATAAAGTATTTGCTTTCGTGAATTTCGTGAATTTCGTGAAAAACTTTCCGACATTGGTGAAAGCTCAACAAGATGGAATTGATGTAGTTCCAGAAAACTATGCTACTTATTTCTAATTTTCTAGTTTTCTTGAGCAATGAATTTCACAAAAGATTTAATGATTTATGAAACATTAGGAACTGTCTTCTATTAATGGAAAATCCCTGGCACTTAGAAATAGCCGCTAAGTACTATACAACTTGCGGCCGTTTGGATTTTAATAGCACAAACTTGTCACATGAACTAATTAATTTTAAAAATGACACAACTCTGGAGGCAATTTTTAAAGAAAAACAAAACGCAAATCAATATGAAGAAATCTGGAAATTAGTACCGGACACTACCGGATAACTATAAAACTCTCAAAAGTTGCGCTTACTTGTTCCTCACGTTGTTCGCTTCATCGTACCTGTGCGAATCCTCATATTCAGAAATGAAATATGCAAAAAAATGTTTACCTATCCTGACACTGATTCACACCTGGACGACTGTTATTTCGTAAGCGGGCGACTTTAAATCCTGAATCAGGTCGATTTTTATTTTTAAATTATGATTTGTTTACATATATATCATACTATCGTCATCCATCTGGGCGTGATGACGTAATCGCTCTTTTTTGAATGAGAATAGGGGTCGTGTGCTAGCTCATTTGAAATTCTCTATATAGTAATATAAACATTAACATAATTAAGTATACAGTATGCCCAAAAATTTTTTGTTTTGAATTCAATTAATTGACAAAAAAAAAGAAAAATGAATGTAATTTATTTACAAAATGTCGAAACCCAAAAGACTCCATTTTCAAACAAATAATTGTTTAAAAATAATAAAATCTTTTGATTTCTTAGTTCGGAAACAGATTCTCTCTTATACCTATTCCCATCCTTCTAAAAATTGCAAGGAAAAGGGTGATGAATGTATAGACATGGGGAGTCTACATAGTTGCACTCCACAACATACCAATTCACCGAGGTAAAGATCAACAAAATCTGCTTCCTAGTACTCGATACGTGAGTAAAACCGTGGGTAGATAAAAGGCATTATATTTAATTTCGATTCAGAGATCATTACCATCTTTCTATGGACCATTTCGAACTCTTTTGTTCTCATCAGGAAAGCAACTGTAATGATGCTCTGTTGATGCTGATAGAGCATTATTACAGTTGCTTTCCTGATGGTAATTTATTTAATTTAAAATAAATTTTACTGCTGTCAGAAAACAGAAGAAAATGTTTATTTGACAAGTAAACACTGCTTTTCCCTTAAATCCAAAGTTCCAACTGCCAAGAGGCAGGTGTTTGGAAGCTTGAGCAATAAATTTAAGCGAAAAGCAATGTTTATTTGTGAAACAAACATCTTTGTCTGATTTTTGACAACAATAAGCTAAATTTTGATTTAAATAAATGACATACATTCTTATTTTTGTGTCAATTAATTTAATTCAAAACAAAAATTTTTTGGGCATCCTTTTTTTTTCTTCCTTATTGGCTTTGGATTACTTGATCCATTCAGCCACGATAGATAATAAATTACTGTTTGCTACAATATTCCAAATATAATAAGATTAAGTACATGTGCGCACATATAATACTTATGCACGTTTTGGGCTTCCTGTGAATAACCTTTTAAATGAGCTAGCACACGACCCCTATTCTAATTTAAAAAATCATCGATTACGTCATCACGCCCAGATGGATGACGTTACTAATATGATACATATGCCAAAAATTGTAATTTAAAACTAAAAATCGATGTTTCAGAATTTTTCCTTAAAGTCGCCGGCTTACGAAATAACGAATTTATTCCTTTCATTTGCACCATACTGTATATTACTTCACATAGATTGCGGCCCGCAAGCTGTGGCAATAGCTGCTATGTGGCCCAGGGAAAAAAGGTTGAGTATCGCTGCCTTAAGGTATCTCTATAAATTTCATCCATCGCCACGATTTATTATACAACATGTCAATGTAAGACTCTTAGTCGATATGTTAAGGGCTTTAACCCATGTATTTTTGGCCCAATGTCCGGCATTGGCCTATCAGAGGAGGCAGATCCTGAGATCGGTAGCTACGCAGCCCAGCCAGGTGAGGGAGTTGCCTCTTAAGAGACTTGTGACTTTCTTTTTCTTGCAAAGAACACTGATGATGCTCTCTTTAGAGCAAAAACGTTCTATTTTTTAATGTAGCCCTTAATTGGGGTATTAAAATAAATATACCTTTTACACAGAAGATTTTTTTCTTCAATTTTTGTAATTAATGGTATACAGCCAGCTACAGGAAATGTTTTCCTTATGGACTTTAAGTCAATGTTAGCAGCAAATCCAAAAATAAATTTGTGTTGTTTAATCTTTTTTGTTGTTTTGTTGATTAATGTACCAACTTGACGGTAATGCTAATAATAATGGATATAAAAAATTTAACAAAATTTCAATATGCGTTTTTTGTCTATAAGATAAAAGTAATATTTCTTTATTGGTACTTTATTTTCGATGTCTATGTGGATTTTTATTTAGTTTTGCAATTGCCAATAATGGAGAGACATCATTTGCGTGCTATTGGGATGGTTCAAGCTGACAGAAGTCAAAGAGACGTTGCTGAGGTACTCCACACGAACAGAAGTATCATTTATCGTTTGTGGTTGAGGTTTCAAGAAACTGGTGATGTTGCTAAACGTCATACAGGCCGTACAAGGACAATCAACCAGATTGAAGACCGTTTTATTAGGTTGCAGGCTTTGCGAGATCGCACTGTAACAGCATCATTATTACAAATGAGGCTGCAAGAGACCCATCAGGTGTTTGTAAAGTGGCCAAACCATTAGATATAGACTGCATGAAGTAGGGATAATGCTCGATGATCTGTGAGAGTGGGCTCACAGAGGAAATTGCGCTCATCGACTTAAGTGGACACAAGAACACGCAAATTGGGTTAGACGTCACTGGGCCTCTACTTTGTTAACAGATGAGTCCCGATTTGGATTTGCACCAGATACAAGACGGACAAGAATTTGGAGACGATCTGGCAATGCTGAACGATTGGCCACTGTGAAGGAGGTTCATAGACAGCAAGGCGGCAGTATAATGGCATGGGGTGGCATCAATCTTGGTGAAAGAACCAATCTTGTTCATCTGGAATGGTTTCTAAATGCAACATATTACTGCGTTATTATTCTCGAACCTATTGTTGTATCCTTTGCCCAAAAAGCTGGTCGCCAATTTTAATTATTGCACGACAATGCGCGTCTGCATACGACTAGGGTCGTGCGAACATTCCTCGACAATAATGAAATTGGGGTTTTACCATTACCTGCACAGTCGCCAGTTTTAAACCCAATGAAGCATGTATGGCATATATTGGGCAGACGCATTTTACAACAAAATATTACGTTCAATACAAGACAGCGATTGTTTGAGGGTATTTCAATGGAGTGAAACAGAATACTGCAGCAAGGCATTTGCCATCTAATCATTAGGACAGTAATCAACGACTGTGTAGAGGTCATACACAATAATAACTTAACCTAAAGACTACTCTGTTGGGAGATGAGGGGCAACAAATTAGTTTTTTGATTTTTTTGTTGTTACTATTTTTGGACTTATGGAGTTCTCTTTTAATTTTTCTTAAGAGTTATTGCGATAATTCTAAGAAAACAATGTTTATTTTATATTCGGGACACTTGTTTATAACTTTTTTTTTTTTAGAAATATTTGAAATTCTTCTGTAATCTCTCATTTTCTTTTTTTTTGTCCCCTAGATTATTATTTTGATGCGTGTATAAATAAAATAATCCGTATGATTTATCGAATTAGAAATTTATCATAAAAAATAGACAGTTATGTTGTGTGACAGATATACATTTTAACACAACGTATTTAAACATTCTTGGAACACACATAAAAAATAAAACATTTGACTTGGTAACGAATAAATATTCAAGAAATCTCATGTTTAGTAATATTCAGAAATTTTCCATGTTTCCGTAAAGACATTCATTAATTTCTAACATACATGCACTGTTAGATTCTTAATTAATAATTTACATGACATTGATTAAATCCATTAAATTGCAAATTGCACCTTGTGACTAAATAGGTTTGAACTAGTCTTTAAAACAGTTTGTTGTACTATGTATGTACAGCTAGCAAAATATGTTTTCTTTGCTTTATTTTGCCAGATGTCACACAAAGAACTAGATAGAAGACGAACCACGGAAGCATGTAAATTTTTATTAAATCTAAGAAACTCAGGTAACTGTAATAGTAATTTAGAAACTGTTCCTGGCAATTTTCAAAACAAAGAAACTAATATCAAAAACAAGAATCCCCCGATCGACCAGGTGATCGATTAAAATGAGCTCACCAAAAACCTGCATGAAATTATGAAAACTGTGAAGGGTGTATATTATGTTACCGGCCAAACCCGATTTCGGCCCAAACCGGATTTGGCCTAGGCCAAACTAGTTTATTCTGGTATTGTGATATTAATACGGATACTGCAGGACCCACTAATTACGGCCTAGTATAAACATTATATTATAAGTACCTACAAAGCCAAAATAAATAGATAAACTGAATAAAATACTCTGTAATTGGAAAATAAACATTTTTATTAATACGATAACGAATCGTCTTTAAAATTAACGGACACTTGGTAATACAAACAATCATATTATAAAAAATAATAAGTGTTTTATATAAAAGCAATAATTATAAAAAAACGACTAAAATCCTTTATATAAGGTATATTTGTTAAAATTCCCTAAAAAGGGGCTACATCACAGGTACATTTTAGGGAATAATAACAAATATACCTTTTATAAAGGATTTGAGTCGTTTTTTGTAATATATGGTATACGCTAACTACAGGAAAACTTTTTCCTCGTGGATTTTCAATAATTATAACTCATGTAAAAAAATTATTATTTATTTTTTTATGAAGTGTTTTGGTGACACTTAGACTTTACTCCAGGGAAGTAAGGTTTTTGTCGGGACACTTGAGCAGCCAGGTTGCAAATGGGTTTTTTGGGTACTATATACCTAATACATTATACATACAAAAATGCCCGTCACAGTTCGGACGAGAATTTTAGTTATTAACAAATGAGGGTCAAAAATGGCATTTTTTTGTTTAAATCGCTACAGGTAAAAATAGGATAATTAAATATCTTATTTATAGTATTTTTCTTTTAGTAGATGAGCCAATGTTTAAAACGGCAGTTTTTTAATTTTGGTCCGATCATTTGTTGCTTCGAAAATTGCAAAATAAAACTAAAATTTCGAAAATAAAAAATTTGCTATAACTTTCGCGAAAGTGACCTTACGAATTTTATATTTCACAAACAGTTGAGTCGAAGGGTCCAAATACTGCACAAAAAATTATAAGACGATTCGTCAATTAGTTTAAATTTTATTCAATTTGTTTATCCCAAAGAGCTTTTTTTTGTAATGTTTTTGTTCAGAAAATAATAATTATTTAGAAATTCTGTGAAAACCACATGAAAGAACAATAGTCTTGTTTTCAACTTATTGAAGAAAATCATTATATAGCAATTTTTGTCACTACGAAAACATTTTACAAAAGTAGAGTCATTTTTGGCTTGAAAACAATTTGAATAGATTTGTTAATATTGACTGTAGAGTAAATTTACCTTGGAATTTCAAAAGCTGGCATTTTTACACAAAATTTAAAAAAAAACTTTTCGCCTATGTTAATTACGGTCAAAGTTAGCCACTTTTATTATTTAATTCACAGTTACTTCAATATACATAAAATTCTCCTGTAACAGTGTTAGTTACCATACTACTCCGAAACGGCTTGGCCAATTTTTATGAAATTTTACAAGTGTATCCTATGGGACTGAGGATAGGTTTTAATCTATTTTTCATATCCATAAGTTATAAGGGGGGTTGCCCCCCTGACATTTTCTTTTATTTTTTTGGACAAAATTGTCTATCGTAATTTTATATGATGTAGGATTAAAAAATACATACAACCCTTAATTTACACTTTTCCATCACCAACCCCTATTTGTTAATACCCATCTATATATTTACATCTATAAAATTCTTCTGTCACAGTGTTAGTTGTCATACTCCTCTGAGACCGCTTGACCGATTTTTATGAAATTATATATGTGTATTCGGTAGGTCTTAGAATCGGTCGTAATCTATTCTTCATATCCCTGAGTGATAAGGGTAACTCCCCCTAACATTTTGAAATGTTAGGTGGGGTTTTACGTATATAACGTACTCTACAAGACTACGAGTACATACAATTTTAAAAAATTATGATTAAAATCCATCAAAAAGCTCTGGAGATTTTAATCGCAGCATATGTTTAAAGAATCAATTTCATTTTTTGAGTGTACGGATTTTAATAATTCATTTCCACCGACCACCAATCGATTTCGTTAGAACGTTATTTTTAAAGCTTTATTAACAACTCTGTTGAAGTTTAAAGTTTACTCAAACTTTTACACATAAACTATATATCTTTATCTTCGAAATGGCGCTAGTTGGGTTGCTTAATTGTTATAAACAAAGTAGCTGTGAATTAAATAAAAAAAGTGGCTAACTTTGACTGTAATTAACTTAGGCAAAAAGTGTTTTTTTCAAAATTGGTATAAAAATACCAGCTTTTTAAATCCTAAAGTAGTTTTAATCTACAGTCAATATTAGCAAAGTTATTCAAATTGTTTATGAACTAAAAATGACCCTACTTTAGTAAAATGTTTTCGGAATGATAGAAATGACTTTTTAATAATTTTTTTTTAATATTTTGAAATCATGACTTTTCTTCTTTCATGTGGTTTTCACAGAATTGCTATTACATTACTATTTTCTGAACAATATTATTGCGAAAAAAAAGCTCATTGGGATAAACAAATTGAATAAAATTTAAACTAATTGACGAATCGTCTTAAAATTTTTTGTGCATTATGTAGACTGTTTGTCTCAACTTTTCAAGCAATATGAAAGTCTTAAGGTCATTTTCACAAAAGTTATAGCAATTTTTTTATTTTCGAAATTTTAGTCTTATTTTGCAATTTCTGAAGCAACAAATGATCGAACCGAAATTTAAAAACTGCCATTTTAAACCTTGGCTCTTCTACTACGAGAATAACAGTATAAATAAGATATTTAATTACCCTATTTTTACCCGTAGCGATTTAAACGAAAAAGCTGCCATTTTTGATACTTATTTGTTAATAACTAAATTTCTCGTCGGAACTGTGACGGGCATTTTTGTATGTATAATGTATTAGGTATATAGTACCCAAAAAACCCATTTGCAACCTGGCTGCTCAAGTGTCCCGAACATGGTATATTTTTGCCTTATTTCCCTGGAGTACTTAGAATTGGGAAGTATAATTGCCTTTTTGCACTTGCGTCTGTTTGTGCAACAGTTTTTATTCTAGCTGCATTTGACAAAACCTTGTCCGTATCAACTGAATCTCTCGTAGCTGCAAACCTTGGCGATATGTTAGAGATAATTTATCTAACTTTTTGGGATATTAATCCCTCTAAAAGGTTTTTAATTACTTTCATATCAGAATGCGACATTTGCCATCACACTTTATTAGAGCTAGTAGATATAAACTAACGCATTGAAATATCGTTAAGGGTTGTAGCTACGAGGGGTTAAGTTGGGTCAGGACAAGGTTTGGTCAAAATGTAGCTGCAATAAACACTGTTCCACAAACAGATGCAAGAGCAAAAAGGCAATGATAATCCGCAATTCTAAGTGTCGCCAAAACACTCCATAGAAAAATAAATAATGTTTATAACGGAGGTATAATTATTATTGCTTTTATAAAAAAAACACTGATTATTTTTATAATTTGTATTACCAATAATTATTGTCCATTAATTTTAACGATGCGTCATTATCTTTTACTAAATCATCATCAATGGTGCTACAGCCCTGTGAAAGAGCCTCGACCTTCCCAATTCTATTACGCCAGTCAGTCCTATCCATTGCCAACCGTTGCCAGTTTGCTGCGCCTATTTTTCTCCCATCCTCATCTACACCATCCTTCCATCTAAGTTTTGGCCTACCCCTATTTCTACTTCCCACAGGTTGTGACATAAGGATTCTTCTAGGAGGGTTGTTATGCTGTGATCTTGCTAGATGACCTGCCCATCTTAGTCTTCCTATTCTTATAGGAGATACTACGTCTTTACCACCAAATATATGTTTATATCTGTGGTGTACCTCGTAGTTGTACGTCCTCCTCCAAATACCATTTTCACAGATGCCACCGAATATTGCTCTCAGGATCCTTCGTTCAAATATAAGCAGTAGTTTTCATCTGCCTTGGAGATGGTCCATGTCTCCGATCCATATGTCAACACTGGTTGTATAAGGTTGTTCTATATGGTTATTTTTGTTTTTTGGCTTAAGTTTCTGCTTCTCATATGTCTACTCAGTCCAAAATAGCATTTGTTCGCTAGGATTATCCTTCGATTGATTTCTTCCGTCATGACGTTCTCCTTGGTGATCAGGGAGCCTAAGTATGAGAATTTGTCCACCACTTCAAAGGTAGAGTTATCAACAGTGAATTGGTGAGCGATGTTTCTGGCTGTATTGTTGGGTGTTGATGCCATCATCTTATTTTTCTCCTCGTTTACTTTCAGGCCCATATTTTTTGAGGCATTTGAGACGGTGGTGTACATTTCTTCTAGTTTGCTTGTTGTGCCGTCAACTAGGTTCACGTCATCTACATATGGCAAAATTTGGAATGATTTATTAAAAACATTTCCTCTGTTGGCTATTCGGGCATCTCTGACCGCCTTTTCCAGAGCTATGTTGAAGAGGAGACACGCCAGCACATCTCCCTCTCGCAGCCCAACATTCGTTTCAAATGCCTGTTATTGTTCGCCCTGTATTTCGACTTTGCAAACAACTTTACGCATTGCAGCCTTAACCAATATTATCAGTTTATCAGGGATGTGGAATTCATCCACGGCTTCATACAATTTATTTCTTAGGACACTATCATAGGGCGATTTTAAATCTACGAAAAGATCTTTTACTAAAAATGATTGTTTTCCAATTACAGAGTATTTTATTCAGTTTATCTATTTATTTTGATATTGTAGGTATATTATAAAGGGCTTACTAGTTTATCCTGCAGTGTCCGTATTAATATCAGGATAAACTAGTTTGTCCTAGGCCAAACTAGTTTATTCTAACGCGTTCAGGACAAACTGAAGTTTGTCCTGAAATCGGGTTTGGCCGGTAACATAACATATAAATAAAAATCAAATATTTTTTTTTCATTCCCATTTCAGAAGCCAACGAGTAAAGTACTCCTCTCTTATCGTCTCTGCTAATAGTGTATCATATAAAAACTAGTTAGTTAATGTGCTGTGTTTACCAACAAAAATACTGGTAAGGCGATTTTTAATTAACAGCAAATATCGACAACCAAAAAATTAGGCCAGTTCTTACTGGCCATACATATTTAATATTTTGGCATCCAGAATATTAAAATCAAATTATGGCATCAACATCATCTCAAACATCATCACAAACAGTACAACCCAGCTTCGCCGCAGTAACAAAAATCACACCAAAAAAACCTACAACAGCAATATCATGTCCCAGTAGAAGTTTCGCCATCGTTATGAACGCTCTTCCTGACGTCGTGCTATTTGAATACATCAAGGCAATCGGCGAAATTGTTACCCCTAAAGAAATAACCTTTGCTTCACGAATTTCTAACCAGCGTATATGCATATATCTTTCTTCCTTATCCGTAGTGGATAATCTTCTGCAAAATTATCCGACCATTACTGTTAGAAATCAAACAGTATCTATTCGCAGACTTATTACACCTGCAAAGAGGCTACTACTGTCCAACGTGAGCCCTTCGATCCCGAATTCACTCATAGAGCAAGCACTTAAAGAAGAACTTCGATTAAAACTTGCTTCTCCTATCTCTTTTATCCGATGCGGCTCACATGAGGATGAATACGCTCACATTTTCAGTTTTCGACGCTCTATCTATATTATACCGGATAAAGAAAACTTTGAATTAAATACCTCAATTTTAATATCGCATGAAAATAACAATAATAGAATCTTTATCACTTCGGATAAACTTGAATGTTTCTTATGTAAACAATCTGGACACACTGCAGACTCCTGTTCTAACCCTCAAGAAATATCTACCAATCTTTCTCAAAATACAACTTCTAGCCTAATCCCATTTGAAACTCCTTCTACTATGTCTCGTCATTCCTCCTCCTCAAAAGAAGAAATCAATCCAACTAATAACGACTTAATAACTCCAAATGAACAGTCTCTAATGTCAGTGTCCTTACCTTCAAATCCTTGCATCAAAAGAACTTATTCTACCGACACAAGTCTCGAATCACCCACTTTATCGGTTACTGATAACCCCCCAGACTTAAACCCTATAAATGATAAATCTCCCACAGCCTTTGCAACTCCTAAAACAGCTCCTAAAAAGAAATTAAAAACTGATGACAAAGAACTTGGTAAAATTACTCCCTCTGCTCAATCAACTATTGAACAATTAATTAGTGCTAACCCAGAGAGATTTTCTTTGACAGCATTACAGCTTATTGCCTTCCTGGAAAATTCCTTTGGTAGCAGTGATCCTCTCAAAGAAGCTCATAACTTTACCACCAACATTAAGTCTCTTTTAGAAGACCTTACGCAAATATATCAAGCTGTATCTGATAGATCGCTTAAAAATCGAATTACAAGATTATCTAAAAAGCTTAAGATCACATTAAATCCCGTAGACGCTGACGAAGTTGCAAACCTTTCATCCAATAATTCATGTACCTCCAACACCAATGATACCGATCTTTTCTAAAAATAATACAAAAGTCACTTTATTATGGGTACCATCCCATGTTGGCATTAGTGGTAATGAAAAAGCCGATTGCCTTGCCAAAAAAGCTGCATCATCGATGGATACCATACTTAATGTACAAATCTGTAATGATCTAAAAGCCAGACTGAAGAAGCACACTCTATCCACCTGGCAAATTCACTGGAATAAAATTACTTCAGTGCTGCATAAAATTAAGCCCTCAGTGAACCTATTTACCTGCCCTAGTTTATCTCGGAAAAACATGGCAATCTTACGAAGACTGCGTATAGGACATACCCGTAACGCCAACAGCTTGGTATTAGTCCTAACTTCAAAGATATCCTCAACAGTGCAGACCAAATCAACAAGGTTATCAAATTCCTCGAGAAGAATCAACTGTTAAACAAATTATAATTATTGTTAACTGATCTTTTTTTACTTATGTTAACTACTACTAATGTTAACTATATATTTATAATTTGTAATTTATAATATTACCATGTAAACTGTAACTCGTGCTAATGGCCATAGATGTCACATGCACGTTAATTTAAATAAAAAAAAAAAAAAAAAAATATTTTTCGAACCTGAAATCAATTGGATTTTGTAGGATTTATGAGAAAATATTAACATTATTTACCTAATTGGGTGGAGTAACTCGAGTATCTGAAGCATGGAAGTTTATAGGAAACCTCAGAAAAGTCACAAACGAACAGGGAGATTAAACCCCATAAGTAAAGGGTGATTCATTTAGAGGTATTTTTTTCAAAAAGAAAAACAATGAAAAAAACGAATTTTATTTGAAAATCTTTATTATCATACAAAAGCACCATTCTTTACAATTACTTCTTAATTTCTTTCAAATGTTGACCGTGGCTGCAATTAAAATGGTCCATTCTGAAGTTCCAATGACGCGTTGGAGTATCCTCAGTCGTAGCCGGTATATTCATGTAGACTGTAGACTTTGAACTTTCGATAGCCCCAAAGGAAAACGTCTAGAGGTCTGATGTCACTGGATATAGGCGGCCAATTCAACTTACCGAATCGTTCTCGTGGTAAAGCCATTGGCAAGTGGCGCCATATTTTTGGAACCAAATGTCATCCAAACCACGAGCTTCAATTTCAGGTACCAAATAGTCCGATATCATGGCGCAATAACGGTCTCCATCTACAGTAACATTCTGGCCGGCATGTGTTTTAAAGAAATATGGACCGACGATTTCACCGGCCCATAAACCACACCAAACTATTGTTTTTTCTGGATGTAATGGCAACTCTTGAACCTCTTCGGGTTATTCATCAACCTAAATACGGGCATTTTGTTTATTCACCTCCCCATTAAGCCAAAAATGGGCCTTATCGGAAAACAAATATTTTTTCCAAAACAGTGGATCTTCTGCCAGATTATCGAGAGCACTTAGACTGAAACAGTGACGACTCGGAAGGTCGACGGCGACGAATCGATTCTTCGTTATTTTCACGTATACAATCCGCTACCGCCACTATATTTTCTTGAGTACATGATGAACGTGGTCTATTTCGTCGCGTGTTATCCAATAATGAAAACTGGGTTTCAAATTTGCTGATGGTATAGCGAATTGTGCGCTCGGTAGGCCAATTATGTGGACCATAAGTTGCTCTAAGCTCACGAAACACATTCCTGATTGGACGTCTATTTTCGTAATAAAGCTGAATAGTTTCTAGACGTTTTGCCGGGCTAAGTCTTTCTAGTATGAAATGTCAAACAATACTGAATAAAAACGAAACGCAACGTCAGGTCATACGATTCATGCACGATCTCCCATCAAATCCCCACAGAAAAAAGTACCTATAAATGAAACATTTATAACAGAATAGGAGGATAATTACAAATCCCTATTGACCGGACCAAGATCAGATTGCGAAATAAATTATAGACTTCAGAACAGATCCAATAGACGAAGACGAAGTACAGCCAATCAATGTGGACGAGATAAGACGAACCTTAAGACAAATAAAAAACGGGCAAACTACAGGACCTGGAAACAACCCCATTGAATAAATAAAATTCGGACCGTCAATACTAATATTATAATTGTTGGCGGAGATCTTTAATAAACGTCTAATCAAACAAGGAAATATTCCAGAAGATTGGAGTTTGGCGTGTATAAAGTAACAGTTTAAGGCATCACGGGGCCCTAGGCGGCCATAAGAAGTAGGCCCCTTTATAGCGACCATTTACTTAAAACAAATTTTGGGAAGTAGTTACTCCAAAAATAAATTACGACAATTTAAAAAGATCGTTTTTCTTTATGTTACATTTCGCAACAACTGCTCATTAATAGTCCATATATCCCAAAGAAAAAAAGGGATATTGTGTCGATATGTGATTTTGCCCTGGGTATGAGTGCCACCCCTTCGGGGGTGAAAAAACATACATTCAAAATAAGTGCGGAAATGGATAAACTGATTGATTCTAAATAACTTTTATTCTATCGAGTTTTTTCACTAAATCAATACTTTTTGAGTTATTTGCGAGTGAATATGTTCATTTTTCAACAAAAAAAAAACACGTTTTTGGACGGTTTTTCGCAAATAACTCTAAAATTAAGTATCTTATCCAAAAAATATTCGTAAAAAAATATAGCGTATAAAAAATTTAAAAAAATGGTGTATGTATGAAGTATGTAGACCCAGTATAAACAGAACTGGAGCTAATGAAAAGTAGGTTCTTATTCGACAAATTACAAATCAAATATTTCAACGTAAATATCCAAAAAATTAAGTACTTTTCGGTGAAAAATCATCGCAACTTTTTTAACGTGTTAGTTTTATTTTTGTTTTTTTTTTAACAAGTTTCAAGTATCAAAATTAAGCAAGTAAAGCTTAAAATAATGTTGATTCCTTTTTTTGGCAAAAATCTTGAAAACTCATGAAAATCTTGAAAAAACTTAATAAGTATATCATTTAGATATATGATCTGTAAGTTTCACCGGTTCACAGTGCTTATATTTCAAAACACTAGAATATAAAGTAAAACAAATTTTTTGAAATTTTGAAAAAAAATGTCTTTCTTTTTCAAAATAACTTAAAAATTATTAGTGGTACGAAAAATCTTAAAGAGTAAAAAAATGTAGGTTTTGCTTTTCTGAATATTTCAGATTTTTGCATTTTGGAAGATGAAAATTGGTTAAGATATGAACGTTCAAAATTTTGCATACCCTGGGTACAGAATTTTTCATTTATTAAAGATTAATAAATGAAAATAGTATCTATCCTTGTGGGATCAGTACTCACCGGAGGGACTGCAGACATTCGGATACAATTAGCGTCTCTTTGCATAAACAATGACGACTTTGCTAAGTAACAAGACATTTACTCAACACACACACACTACCCATTACACTAGGTACCTGATTGGAAAAATCCACTGTACCATGCCAATGGCCATTAGTTGTCGAGGCATTAAGCCAAATAAAAAAAATTGCATACAGTCCTGATTAGTGACTTGTTCAAGCCGTTTCTACTACAGCCCTTTTTTTAAATATGTACTTTATACCGATAAAACTCACAGAGCATATAAACAATACATAAACAAAGTAGCTTGTGAAGCGGTAAGGATTAATTTCATTTGGGATGCTAATTAGAGGGATATTTCACCAGTTTTTTTTTACCCAAAAAATGGGATCAACTTTATTCTTAGCGTATCTTGCTTACTTTTTATGTTAGAAAATTTTTAAAAAACAAGTATAATGCTTTTTTAAACATTTAAACAAGTTATGATGAGTTTTCCATGAAAATTGCTTAATTTTTTGATTATTTCACGTTGAAATATTCGATTTGGAATTTGACGAATAAGAACCTACTTTTCATTAGCTACAACTCTGCTTCTACTGGGTCTACAGGCTGCACACATACACCATTTTTTCATTTTTTTTAAAGCTATATTTTTGCTAAGAATATTTTTTCGATAAAATACTTACTTTTTGAGTTATTTGTGAAAAACCGTCTAAAAACGTGTTATTTTTTGTTGCAAAATGAAGATATTCACTTGCAAATAACTCTAAATGTATTGACTTGATGAAAAAACTCTATTGATCAAAAGTTGCTTAGAATTAGTCAGTTTATACACTTCCGGACGTATTTTGACGGTATATTTTTTCACCCCCGAGAAGGGGTGGACTCAACCGTAGAGCAAAAACACACATTGGCACAATATCCAGGGCCGCGTTTAGGTCAATTGCCGCCCTAGGCAATTCTCTAGTAGCCGCCCTTCAAACATGTACCATTTTTGCGAAAAAAAATGCAAGCAGAATTTTTTATTTAGGGAGCGTTCAAGTATTATGTAACACGATTTTTGGTATGAATTGGTGATTATGGTATGAATTCACTTTTGACCGGTGAAAATAAACACAGAATGTTTTACATAAAAATGAAAAATTATGATTATGTATAATTTGCAATTTGCACTAGTATAAGATAGGAATGTGTTGCGATAGCAGTAGCCGTTATTTTTTAACTGTTATTTCACTGAAGCTATTTCACACTGTTACATCATTTTCATAACAACTGAAATATTCAGGTAGCTGACTACTTTTTTAATTATTGTAGACCTATAAGAAGAAAACCTACCCGTGTCCTGTCTAGAGTTCACGTCCGTTTTTTTAATTATTAACAATTTAATTTGTATGTAATTTCTACATACATTACATATATGCAATTTTATTATAAATGTATTAATTAATAAAGGGTCTACTTTGTTTAAACATTTCTTTAAAAAATTATTTTTTTCCAAATACATACCTATTTTCTTAATCATATCATTATAGTATGGTATAACTAGATCCAAACCCAGGCATCCAAAGTGAAAGTTATCCTCCAGCACCAAATTTTTCTATATGGTCTACATAATGTTCAGAAAAAAGTCACACCATTTTGAGCGTCGGGTATGGGGGGAAGAGGGGGGAGAAATCGGTAAATTCGTAGTTTTTTAAGTTTTTCGTCAATATTTCTAAAACTATGCGGTTTAGCATGAATAACCTTCTATACAAAAATGTTCTACATTTTTGAAACAAAAAAGGTCCTCTGCATAATCCGTCTAAAATGAACGGCTCCAAAGTTATGGAGGTAGTATAGTATAATTGGTCCAAAAAAGGCCTAACCCAGACATTAAAAGTAAAAGTTTTCCTCCAACACCAAATTGTTCTGTATGGTCCAGATATTATTCAGTAAACAGTTACACCATTTTGAGCGTCCCGTTTGGGGGGTAAATAGAGGAGAAATCGGTAAATTAGTAGTTTTTTATGTTTTTCGTCAATATTTCTAAAAATATGCTTTAATGTTCTATACAAAAATGTTCTACATTAAATTTAAGACGAAAAAGGTCCTATACAGAGTTGTTATAAAATCAACGATTCCACAGTTACGGAGGGTGAAAGGTGGAGGTTTTCGATACATTTTATATTTTTTGAGCAATTTATAATATTTTTACTGATTGAAATAAATTTTCTTTAACAGGATTTGCTATTTCAGTGGCCGATGGTATGTTAGTGATAATCCGTTGAAGAATTAAACGTCAACCTCACCACCCAAAATCATCTTCAATTGCCCAAAAAATATAAAAAGTATCGAAAACCTCCACATTTCACCCTCCGTAACTCTGGAACCGTTGATTTTATAACAATTAAGGATAGGACCATTTTTGTTTTAAATTTTATGTAGAACGTTTTTGTATATATAACATTGTTTACGCTTAAACATAGTTTTAGAAATATTGACGAAAAACGTAAAGAAGTTACTAATTTACCGACTTCTCCCTCATCTCCCCCCAAACCGGACGCTCAAAATGGTGTAACTTTTTACTGAACAATATGTGGATCATATAGAACAATTTGGTGTTGGAGGAATACTTTTACTTTGGATGTCTAGGTTAGGCCTTTTTTGGACCAATTATATTATACTACCTCCGTCACTTTGGAATCGTTCATTTTAGAAGGATTATGTATAGGACATTTTTTATTTCAAATTTATTGTAGAACATTTTTGTATAAAATGTTGTTCATGCCAAACCTCATAGTTTTAGAAATATTGACGAAAACTTAAAAAACTACGAATTTACCGACTTCCCCTTCTCCCCCTCTCCCCCCCAAACCTGACGCTCAAAAAGTGTACCTTTTTTCTGAACATTATATGGACGATATAGAACAATTTGGTGTTCGAGGATAACTTTCACTTTTGATGTCTGGGTTATGTCATTTTTTGAATCAATTCTATCATACTATTAATGATCATAGAAAAAGTTAAAGTATATTTTAATAAATACATTATTTTTATTAAATAATAATTTATTGAACATAATTTATTCATTAAAATATACCTTTAACTTTTTCTATGATTAATAATGATAGTATCATTACAAAAAATGGATTTTTGAGAAAATATTATTTTTTCAAAAATTATTTAAAAAATTAGACTGTTTATTAATTATTAAATGTCTAGGCAAATTGCATATTTGTAATTTACACAAAAGTACATACAAATTAAAAGAGGAAATATCAAAATTCATTGAGTAGATCCCAAGATATAGAAAATGGTAGTAGTTTTAAGTTGCTTTTTTAGTTTTTGAACTGTTTTAATTGTTGACCTATAGGATGAAAACCTACATGTTTCCTGCCTAGAGTTCGCGTTCGTTTTTTAATTATTAACAATTTAGTGCAATCAACGCAGAAGCTCAGAAGTTTAAGCCAAAAATCAAACTAACAAGATATAGAACACTATAGAATCTTATTAGAGCTAACATACGGGTCAGATACTTGAACTATCTGCATATCGTCTGCTCGTCTTCGAAAGGAAGATACTAAGAAGTATAATGGGCGCAATATATAAGAATGGTATATGAAGAAAGCGATATACTTTCGAATTGTACTAGAAGTACAAAGAAATAGTAAATGGTAGAGGTATAATATCCTTCATATGAATAGGTAAGCTTAGATAGGCTGGACATGCGGACATATGTGTCAAATGAAAATTACCCACCAATATGAACCCTATTAGCGATACCACTTGGAAATAGGAGTAGCAGTAGACCCTCGACCAACACTGAAATGGGTGTGGACGAGGATCCGAGGAAGATAGGCGCAGCAAAATGACAGCGCTTGAAGATGAAGGTCGAAGCTCAACTAGAGCTGTAGCACCACTAACCATAGTGCTTCCTCATGAGACTTTTTTTATTCAGTTCTTCATGTCGAGTTTAACAACTTTTCTAATAAGGAATTATTTTTGGGATTTGGCGTTTCGTAAATGTAGAGGTTTCTATACTTTGGGGCGTCCGACAACTGAAGTACCTTTAAAAATTTGTCGAACAATAATACCAGTAAATTGTAAGTATTTTAAGTATTTTTATCCGACAATTCTGCAAAAAAAAATCATAATTTTTGCTTTATTCGTGCGCCACCCCCCCCCCCCCATATAGGGGGTGCACGAATCATAAATAATTATGCCCTCTCACGAAAATCTCCACATTTATGCAACGCCCCCTTTCCGAAAATTTTTCGTATCAAAAAAGTTGTTAGACTCATGACATGAATAACAATAAAAAAGTCTTAAATGTGTTTTAAGTATTGGTCCTAGACCTTTAAAGCTTCGTTTCGTTTTTTAACCGACTAAACATAATTTCCAGTAGCATTATTTTAAGAATTAAATTGGATTATCTTTCATCATTGCTTTAGGTGGCATGTGCTATCTATTCTTATATCTTTTCGATTCGAACATATGTCGATTTTTTTATATCAATAATCTTTTGTTCTAATTTCCTAGGAAAATACTCAGAACATAAAACCAATTTGTTATTACACAATGAAGGTGAGATGATTAAAAATTTTGCATTTCCAATACGGAAAAATAAATAGTGAATAAATCACCCAAGAAAATACCCATTTTGAAGTTATACTTGTTTAGGCGCGATTGGGAGTGAATGCAAAAGTGCGCGAAGTCATCAAAATTGTTGGTGCCACGCGCAGATACATTATACGTTAGCTCTGATTGGGTATTCTAGTCTAAAGGCTAAGCGGAGAGTCTAATATTTTAATAATTTAATACTAAATAGCCCATGAAAAAAACATGCTATAAATTTTTGTCGAAAAACGACATATTTAGAGCATACGGTTCCTCACGAGAAAAGCAATTGCGGGGACGACACTTCCGTTCATAAAAAATGCCTTATTAACGTTTTTTTTTTTTTAATTTTTGGTATTATTTTAAGTATTAAAATTAGTTTAATATTTAAATAAAAATACAATTAAAATGTTCAAAATATAATATTTGTTTCGTTGAAATCATAAAAATAGAAGTATAACTTCTTACGTGCGTACAAAGTACATACACTCTTTTTTAATTGAAGTGGTACTAATTTCCTCTGAAAATACTCAGAGCATGAACACAATTGACGGACAACTGAGATGGCTAAACATTTTGAATTTTCAATAAGGAAAAATAAATAGTCAATAAATAAAAAGGGCACCCAAAAAAACTACAAAACATTGTTTAATTAAAATGGTACTATGATATTTTTTAACTGAGTAAATACCATTTTCCATGGCATTATTTTAAGAATAAAATAGTGTTAATCGTTTTTCATCTTTTATCAGTGCTTTATGTGATATTTTCCTTTCTATTCTTTCACATTTCTGTATTATTTTTTTGTCGATTTTTTTATATCAATAATATTTTCTTCTAATTTACTATGAAAATACTCAGCCCATAGAACCAATTTGTTATTACAAAATTGATGGACAACTGAGATGATTAAAAATTTTACATTCCCATCATCATCCTCTTTGCTTCTCGCTTCTTTCCACTTCATCCATCCAGCCCTAATTCTACTGCATGCATCTCCATCTATTTCTCCATTACTCTGTAATACCGATCCCAGGTACTTAAAACTATTGCTTTTTACAATCAGTTCACCATCCAAAGGTACCATTTTATTTGTAGTAACTCCGTCTTTAAATGAACGTTCCAAATACTCTGTTTTTGTCCTACTAAGTTTTAAACCTTTTTCCTCCAGAGTTTGCCTCCTCTGTTCCAGTTTTTGTTCTAAGTCTCTTTCACTATTTCCTACTAACACGACATCATCAGCATACATTAAGCACCATGGAATGTTACCCTGTAGTTTCGATGTTATCTGGTCCAAAACTAATGAGAATAAATACGAACTAAGCACAGAGCCTTGGTGCTTGGTACTTTCACATGAAATTTATCAGTCTCTCCCACACCTGTCCTAACACTAGTCGTTACTCCCTCATACATATCCCTCACAATCTTTACATATTCACCAAGGACTCCTTTCTTATTGAGTGCCCACCACAGAATCTCTATCATATGCTTTCTCAAGATCAATGAATACCATATGAGCGTTTGTTTCTTTACTCCTGTATTTTTCCATCAACTGCCTTATAATGAAAATTGCATCTGTTGTTGATCTGCCCTGCATAAAGCCAAATTGATTCTCGGATATTTCGGTCTCTTCACGTATCCGTCTATCAATTACTCTTTCCCATATTTTCATGGTGTGGCTAAGCAGTTTTATAGCCCTGTAGTTTGTACATTGTTGTATATCTCCCTTGTTTTTGTAAACAGGTACCAGTATACTGCTTCTCCATTCGTCTGGCATTTGTCCAACTTCCATAATTCTATTAAATAGGCCTGCTAGCCACCTTGTTCCTGTCTCTCCCAATGCTCTCCATACTTCCCCAGGAATATCATATGGTCCTACCGATTTTTCTTTCTTTATTTTTTGAAGCGCTTGAGCCACTTCCTCGTTTGATATTTTGGTGACCATTGCTGCTACTGTCTCCGTTGACTCTACAGGCTGTCTGTCAAATTCTTCATTTATAAGCTGTCAAAGTACTTTCTCCATCTCTTTTTGGCATCTCTTTCGTGAACTAGTATTTTATTATTTTCATCTCGGATACATCTAATCTGATTAAGATCTCTAAAATTTTACATTTCCAATAAGGAAAAATAAATAGTGGATAAATAAAATAAGCCCCAAAAGAACTTCAAAATTTTTTAATTGAAGTGGTACTTACTATGATATACGTTTTAATTATTCATACTTTTATTTTCTCATGTATAACAGTCAGAGAAAAAATATACAAAAATAAAAGTAATAACTTAATTTTCATTGACAGTACATGGAATAAAAGAGATACATGATGTCAAGAAAATGAATAATTTAATAATGATTCTGAATATACTTTCTTTGTATAAAAACTACATATTTCCAACTGTCTTCAGATGAAACAACAACACATTTTATATTTTTTATACATGAAGGAAAGAATCACCAAAATAATATATATAAAATGTGTAATATAATTTGCCTTACGAATTCTAGAACAAACAATAACATTCTAGTAATAGTCTAGTCGCAACATAAGGGGTCCCGTGGAAAATTCTAGCTCGCCGTGATTTGATGGTGGTATTATAGGTTTTTTGGGTCGCTGAATTCAATGGAAGTGGTCTGGAAGCCCTAATTTTATCCGATTCATTGTTATTAACAAATTATTGTAAAATTAGGTATATTTCAGGTATTATTAGAAGCCCTGTAGGTCCCAAAATATGTTCTTATTTTGTTAATAACAAAATAAACAAAAAAGTTTGTAGTCTTTTTCGTAGTATTTTTGTACGCTTATCGATTGCCACTAGTCGGGATAGCTTAAACCACCTTCCGACTTTTTTATTAATAAATTATTGCAAAAATAACTGTTTATAGTACGTTTACTCACGGTTTTTGCTCTAAATTAAAAAAAACTACTTGAACTGACATGAAATTTGGCATGCACGTAGCTAACATGTCAAAAAAGTGATAGTGTGCCGATCTGTGCTTTTACCCTGGGGGTGAGTTTCGCCCCTTTTCGGGGGTGGAAAAAGATACCTTTAAAATAAGTCCGGAAGTGGATAAACTGATTAATTCTAAGCAACTTTTGTTCTATAGAGTTTTTTCACTAAGTCAATACTTTTCGAGTTATTTGCGAGTGAATATGTTCATTTTTCAACAAAAAATCACGTTTTTAGACGGTTTTTCGCAAATAACTCAATAAGTAAGTATAAAAAATTTAGATAACAAAAACATAGAGTAGCAAAAATATAGACTATAAAAAAGTGAAAATACTGGTGTATGTGTGAGGTCTGTAGAACCAGTAGAAGCGGAGTTGTAGCTAATGAACAACAGGTTCACATTCGTCAAATTCCAAATCGAATATTTCAACATAAAATAACCTAAAAATGAAGCACTTTTTGAGAAAAATTCATTACAACTTAAAAAAAAAATTTAAAAAAAAAGTTTAAAAAAAATCTTTAAAAGCTTAAAAAAAACTTTATTTTTTGTTTAGTGAAAAAACTCTAGGTATAGAACAAAAGTTGCTTAGAAGTAATCAGTTTATCCACTTCCGGACTTATTTTAAAGGTATCTTTTTTCACCTCCAGGGTAAAAGCACACATCGGCACACTATCACTTTTTTGTTTGACATCTTAGTGCATGTTATCATTTTTTTTGTGCATGCCAAATTTCATGTCAATTCAAGTGGTTTTTTAAAATATAGAGCAAAAACCGTGAGTAAACGTACTATAAACAGTTATTTTTGCAATAATTTAATAATAACAAAGTCAGAAGGTGGTTTAAGCTATCACGACTAGTGGCAATCGATTAAGCGTATAAAAATACAAAAAATACTATGGAAAAGACTACAAACTTGCTGTAGATAGCGCATTACTTCGAACTTTTCGGCGAATAAACAATTATTTTGTTATTAACAAAATAAGAATATATTTTGAGTAATCGGGACTAGTCGCATTCGATTCAGCGACCAAAAATACACCAGCGAAGACAACACTATCAATTTATTTACAGGGCTTTTAATAATACCTAAAAAATACCCAATTTTATAATAATAATTACAACTAAACGGGTAATATTTGGGCTTCCAGGCCACTTCCATTGGATTCAGCGACCCAAAAACCTATAATACCACCATCAAATCACGGCGAGCTGGAATTTCCCACGGGACCCCTTATGTTGCGACTAGACTATAAATAAAGAATAAAGATTGACTAATCTGAAAACTTAATACGTAAATTATTAGGTAAATAATAAGGTATTAACCTTGTTTAAATTCTTATGTGGCTCAAGAGAAAACAATGTACATCAGTATATCAATATGTCTATATCAGTATATCAATGTATATCAAAATATCAGTAGGTAATACAAAGAGTTTAAATATAATTTATGGGTTAAAGTAACAAAAGCAACAAAGAATATTTTAAAACTAACTCTATTCTTTAAGCTTTCAGTATAAATAAACAATGTGTAAGTATTTTATAATTTAAGAGACAAAATAAAAGTATTTTAGAAGTTTTTAAAAATGAACTACAAAGAAATTAAATATACAGTATGTCCCTGTAAGTTGTATAATATGGAAAACTTTTTTATTATTAATTTTACGAAAAAAAGTTATTTTTCATAAAAAGCTCTTCATGCTCCAAAACCTAAGATTCAACCATCAGATATCAAATTTTATGAATATTATAGGAGGTGTGTCAAAAAGTTTGAATTTCACTCAAGAGTAAAGTAGCTTTATTTTTCACAATATTGAAAATTGCTATTATAAAAAGTTGTTTGGAATTAAAAACTATATTCTAATATGCAATTACATCCTTCTAATTGAAGTTTTTTTTTATTATGGATAACTAACATTATTTTCAGTTATTTCAATTATTCTGATAACTCTTTTATTATTAATGTAAAGACGGAAATAGTTTTGTACACACTTATGACAACAGGTGAACAGGGAAAAGTGTACTTTTGAAGTGTGTAAAACAAATAATTCCTAGCTGAGCGCTTTCGGCTTATAAAGCCATCTTCGGGGCTATGGTCAAAAGGTTCAAAATACCACTATGAAGAGAGATGGATCCCATGTACGATATACAAAAAATACTTCTATTACTTGTGCAGTTTTTTAATGATGGAAAAAATATAGAAAAAAACCTTGTCTGTCTGTTGAAAAAAGGTGGTCAATTCTTGCTGTTCTTAGTAGGAAAAGATGAAAAAACATATATATTACAAGCACAAAGGACTTTCACGAAAAACTACATTACATATAACAAAAATTTGATCATGGTAAGGTCAAGAGACCTTACCATCTGATGTGTGCTGTGTCAGTATGAAGAATTCTTCTGAAGAAGACATGGAATTCTTCTTATTACATGGGATCCATCTCTCTTCATAGTGGTATTTTGAACCTTTCGACCATAGCTCCGAAGATGGCTTTATAAGCCGAAAGCGCTCAGCTAGGAATTATTTGTTTTACACGCTTCAAAAGTACACTTTTCCCTGTTCACCTGCTTTTATTATTAATTTTACGAAAAAAAATTGATTCTTAATAAAAAGTTCTGGATGGTCTAAAACCTAAAATACTACCATCTTATATCAAATTTTATCAATTTTATACGAGGTATGTCAAAAAAGATAAACTTAGATCAAAAGTAAAGTACCTTTATAGTTCAGAATATTTCAATTAGAAGGATGTAATTACATACTGAAACATAGTTTTTAATTCTAAATAACTTTTCATAATAACAATTTTCGATATTGTAAAAAATAAACGTATTTTACTCTTGAGCGAAATTCATATTTTTTGATATACCTCGTATAAAATTGATAAAATTTGACATAAAATGGTTGTATTTTAGGTTTCAGACCATGCAGAACTTTTTTAGAAAATTAATAATAAAAGAGTTATCTGAATTGAAATAACTGAAAATAATGTTAGTTATCCATAATTCTTCAAAAAAAAAATTTAATTAGAAAGATGTAATTGCATACTAGAATATAGTTTTTAATTCCAAACAGCTTTTCATAATAGCAATTTTCAATATTGTCAAAAATAAAGCTACTTTACTCTTGAGTGAAATTCAAACTATTTGACACACCTCGTAGAATATTCAAAAAAATTTATATTTGATGGTTAAATCTTAGGTTTTGAACCATGCAGAGCTTTTTATGAAAAATAACTTTTTTTTGTAAAATTAATAATAAAAAATTTTCCATATGGATACAACTTACAGGGACATACTGTAGAAATAAAATTGTGCAACCAAAGAAATCAGAACAGTAGTACTTTTATTTTATTTTAGTACATAACACAAATAGTTTAAATATAATTTAAGGGTTGAGGTAACAAGAGTAACAAAGAATATTTTAAAAGTAGCTCTATTCTTTAAGTGTTCAAAATGAATAAACAATGTATAGGTGTTTTATAAGTCAAGAGACAAAATAAAAGTATTCCATAAGTTTTTAAAAATGAACTGTTACAAAGAAATTTAATAAAGAACGAAAATTATTATGTAACCAAAGAAATCAGAACAGTAATAATTTTATTTTATTTTAGTAGGTAATAAATTAAATAAATTGATTATGTATTTAAAGAAATCAGAAAAGTAGTAATTTCATTTTATTTTAGTAGGCAACAAAAAGAATTTATAAGGATTTTATAATGTAAGAGACAAAATATAAGTATTCCAGAAGTTAAAAATGAACTACAAAGAAATTTAACAAAAAAATAAATTTATTATGTACATATTTAAAGAAATCAGAAAAGTAGTAATTTTATTTTATTTTAGTAGGTAACACAAAGAATTTAAATATAATTTAAGGGTCAAGGTAACAAGAGCACAAAGGATATTTTAAAAATATGGAATTCTATTCTTTAAGTCTTCAAAATAAATAAACAATGTATAAGCATATTATAATTTTACCGACAAAATAAAAGTATTCCAGAAGTTTTTAAAAATGAACTACAAAGAAATTTAATAAAGAAATAAAATAATTTTAATAATTATTATTATGTAGGTAGCCAAAGAAGTCGGAACAATAGTACTTTGATTACTTATAGCTCTGGTAATTTGTATTGGGGACTAAGTATGTTAAGGTTAAAGGGTTAAAGTAACAAAAGCAACAAATAATATTTTTTAAGCAGCTCTATTCTTTAAGTGTTCAATATAAATAAACGTTGTATAAGCATTTTATAATTTGACAGACAAAATAAAAGTATTCCAGAAGTTATTAAAGATGAGCAACAAAGAAATTTAACAAAGAAATCAATTTATTATGTAATTAAAGAAATCAGAAAAGTGGTACTTTTATTTTATATTAGTGGGTAGCACAAAGAGTTTATATCTAATTTAATGGTTAAAGTATCAAGAGCGACACAGAATATTTTAAAAGTAGCTATGTTCTTTGTGTTCAATTCAAATAAACAATGTAAGTATAAGCATTTTATAATTTGACAAACCAAATAAAAGTTTTCTAGATGATTTTAAAAATGAACTACAAAGATTTAATAAAGAAATAAAATTATTACGTAATTTGTAAAATAATTTTATAATTTGACAGCCACCATAAAAGTATTCCAGAAGTTTTTAAAAATTAGCTACAAAATAATTTAACAAAGAAATTAATTTATTATGTAATTTAAAGAAATCAGAACAGAAGTAGATACTTTTAGTTTAGTATGTAACACAAAGAGTTTAAATTTAATTTAAGGGTTAAGTTAAAAAGAGCAACAAAGAATATTTTGAAAGTATGTAGCTCTATTCTTTAAATTTTCAAAATAAATAAACAATGTATAAGCATTTTATAATTTGACAGACAAAATAAAAGTATTCCAAAAGTTTTTAAAAATGAGCTACAAAAAGAAATTTAACAAAGAAATAAATTTATTATGTAATTTGTAGAAATCAGAACAGTAGTGACAGTAGTAAATACTTTTAGTATAGTACGTAACACAAAGAGTTTAAATATGATTGAAGGGTTAAGTTAACAAGAGCAACAAAGAATATTTTAAAAGTATGTAGCTCTATTCTTTAAGTGTTCAAAATAAATAAACAATTAAGCATTTTATAATTTGATAGACAAACCAAAAGTATTCTAGAAGTTTTTAAAAGTGAACTACAAAGAAATTTAAATAAAGAAATAAAATTATGTAACCAAAGAAATCAAAACAGTAGTTGTACTTTTATCGTATTTTAGTAGGCAACACAAAAAGTTTAAATATAATTTAAGGGTTAAGATAACAAGATCAACAATGAATATTTTAAAAGTACCTCTATTCTTTAAGTGTTTAATATAAATAAACAATGTATAAGCATTTTATAATTTGACAGACAAAATAAAAAAGTATTCACGAAGTTCTTAAAAATGAACAAATTTAATAAGGAAATAAAATAATTATGCAACCAAAGAAATCAGAACAGCAGTACTGTGTTATAACACTGGTAATTTGTATTGGTGACTAAGTATGTGTAAAGGGTTTAGGTAACAAAAGCAACAAAGAATATTTTTTAAAATAGCTCTATTTTTTAAGTGTTCAATATAAATAAACAATGTGTAAGCAATTTATAATTTAAGAGACTAAATAAAAGTATTCCAGAAGTTTTTATGACTGAACTTCAAAGAAATTTAATAAAGAACTAAAATTATTATGGAACCAAAGAAATCAGAACAGTAGTAGATAATTTCATTTTAGTACGTAACACAAAGAGTTTAAATATAATTTAAGGGTTAAGTGAACAAGAGCAACAAAGAATATTTTGAAAGTATGTAGCTCTATTCTTTAAGAGTAGAAAACAAAGTATAAATATTTATTAATTTGACAGACAAAATAAATGTATTCCAGAAGTTTTTAAAATCGAACTACAAAGAAATTTAATAAAAAATAAAATTATGTAACCAAAGAAATCAGAACAGTAGTACTTTTATTGTAGTTTAGTAGGTAACACAAAGAGTTTAAATATAATTTAAGTGTTAAGATAACAAGAGCAACAAGGAATATTTGAAAAGTAGCTCTGTACTTTAAGTGTTTAATATAAATAAACAATGTATAAGCATTTTATAATATGACAGACAAAATAGAAGTAAGTATTCCAGAAGTTTTTAAAAATGAACCATAAAGAAATTTAATAGAGAAATAAATTTATTATGTAACGAAAGAAATAAGCACAGTAGTAAGTACTTTTGTTAGTTATAAGTCTGGTAGTTTGTATTGGTGACTAAGTATACGTGAGTTTGTTAGATTTGCGAATAAAAGTTTTTAGTTGCGAATTATAAATTGGATTTGATTTGGTGTATTTAAATATAGAATTAATGTGTGGGTACGTTACCTCGATAGCTGACATCATCGTAAAGTTGAAGCATGGGAGCCGTTGACGAACAAGTCCATTGGGGGTCCGGGTACACCATCATGTCAGTCCTATTCTTTGTAGCTGCATTAGCCGCAGTGACCCCGTCAGCATCGCCAGAAGGTTCAAGAATGCGCCGCGAAACAAGATCGCGGCTTGCACATGCACTTCGCATTAATAAGTACCACTGGTAGTGCCACTGGTATGGTGGGCGCGCTCACTTTTTGTTTTTTGCGTTTGCATCCCGTTCCTGTGCACCGAGTAGGTGAAGGTGATAGCGTCCTGTCCCTGGCTGTTGGCTCCAATTTACATCGAAGCTACACAAGACAAAGCTTTCGTAATCATAAAAATAAAATAAAACGAAGATAAAAAAAGACGAAATAAAGGTAAAAGCGATCTTGTTCCCAAAATCGTCCGGCAAGCCGGCAAGAGCCCGAGCCGTCGAGAGCCGACAAGAAGTGTCAGTGCCCTGCTTGCGACTGTGATTGCCTCTGCCTATCCCTGCGACTGCCTGCGACCGTCAGATGGTAATCGCGACCACCTTACTGCACAAATGCACACTACTGAGTAACGAGTCTACACTCCAACATCACCATCTGCTTCGCCGTTTTCTTCCTCTCGCTTTCTTTTCCTCGACGTGATCCGTTTAATCCCTCTTTCTTCTCCCTGTTTCTATGCAATCGATCGCGACTTTCGGTTTAATGTCGAACTCGCGAATGTAAACGGTCTTACTTCTCTTAGTATGCTTGTACGTACGTACGTCCATGCTCTGCCAATGCGAGTGTTAGTACCAATGTCGATGTGTTCAGGCCCGAATCCGGCCACTGCTGCTTTTCTTTTTTCGGTACTTTATTATGAATTTTAATTTGACTTACTTTCATTTAAATAGTCGCTTCTAACAAAATGTAAAAACTATAAAGAATAAAAATAGCATATATCCACTTAAAGTGAATGTTAGATCCCAGTTAATTTTTTTAGGTAGTACTTGCTGAAATATTAAATATATTATCTCAAATTTTAATGATGTAAATCATTACTAGTGAGGGACAACAAGGTTTTCGGAAAAATAGGTCCACAATAGACGCCATAGTCATAGCCAGACAAATTGCTGAGAACAAGGGCGGATCCAGCTAGGGGGCCATGGCCCCCTCCGAGAATTTAAAAAAATATAAATTTAAATATTTGCAGTTAAATTTTTTTAGTTTTAAACACATATAATATATGTATAAAACAGAGGATAAATATGTCTTCTGGACTAGAACTGAACAAAAGCAGCAACGGAAGGTTCAATAATGACGTAGAATATTTTGTAAATCAAAATGTTAATAATGTTACAAAGTGCCGATTGTTAGAACGATCTTGGTAGCCATTTAAATCGTATAAATTTCCACATTCTGTACGCATATAGAATAAAAAAGAAATGAAGCGTTACTTGGGTCACCAGCACTGAGAACAAAGAAGTTTGCTGGTACTTTCGCACATTCAAAAGGGATTGTTTTGAAAGTATTGCCTTTTATTTTTCTAATGAAAAATATGGTCACAATAAAAGGATGACAGCCCAAAGCGTTGTAACTAAACCTTTATCATATTTTGCCAAACTCATGGGCAAAGACAGAGGCACACAAACCCATGAAAAAACATCATACCACAAGGAGTTCGTTCAGGTTGGGCTGGATTTGCTACAAAGTTATCGCAACCCGCAAAAGTTATTAACCAGATAGAATCTCAGAGGTCTAAAGAGATACAAAAAGACTACGACCAATAGTAGAGTCTGTAGGGTTCTTAGGTCGACAAAATATTCCTTTAAAAAGTCATCGTCATACTGGCCTTCTGCTTCTGAACGAAGATGCTGGACCTAGCAATGAGGGGAATTGTTAAGGTTTAAAATCGCATCAGGAGATAAGACTCTTAAACAACACCTATCCATAGCATCTTCCTGGGCAACATACATTAGTAGCACCATTCAAAATAAATTGATAAAAGGTTGTGAAAAAATAATTGAACAAATAATGAATCAGGTTCAAAAATATTACTCTGTCATGTTTGACGAAACGACCGACGTATCCCACATAGAACAGCTTTCTCTAAATTTGAGATACATACACAATAACAACATTCGTGAAGACTTTATCAAGTTCATTGACGCTTATGAGAACATAAAAATAATTAGTGAAAATCAAGAAAGAGGGGAAAAAGAAGGACTGGTAGGAGAAGCATTGGAAAAAATAGTATTAAACTTATTGAAAGAACTGCACTTGGATCCGAAGAAATATGTAGGAATCGGTTCTTCTTCTTCTTCAAGTGCCGTCTCCTAATCGGAGGTTGGATATCATCATCACTATCTTTACTCTATCCACCGCTGCTCTAAAGAGTTCTATAGAACTGCATCTAAACCAGTCCCTTAAATTCTTTAACCATGACACTCTCCTTCTTCCTATACTCCTTCCGCCTCTTATCTTTCCCTGTATTATCAGTCTTAGCATTTCATATCGCGGTCCCCTCATTACGTGTCCCAGATATTGTAACTTTCTTATTTTTATTGTGTTTATTATTTCGCATTCTTTACCCATTTCTCGCAGTACTTCCGTGTTCGTTTTCCTCTGTGTCCATGCTATTCTAAGCATTCTTCTGTAACACCACATTTCAAATGACTGTAGCTTATTTATGTGTTCTTGCTTTAATGTCCAGCTTTCAAGTCCATATTGTAGTATCGAGAACACGTAGCATCTCAAAGCTCTTGCTCTCAGTTCTAAGCTAAGGTCTTTGTTGCAGAGAACTGTTTTCATTTTTACAAACGCATTTCTTGCTATTTCTATCCTGGTCCTTATTTCTGTTGTTTGATCATTTTTCTCTGAAATCCAGGTTCCTAGGTATTTGTATTTATCAACCCTTTCTATCGGTACATTTCCCAAATGTATGCTTGTTTGTATGTTTGTTTTCTTAGTTATTATCATGTATTTGGTCTTTTTTATATTCATTTTTAGTCCATATTCTTTACAGAAATTGTTTGTTTTGTTCAGTAGTAGTTGGAGTTGTTCAGAAGAGCTTGCTATAATCACGGTGTCATCTGCATATCTTATGTTGTTAATAGATCTTCCGTTAATTATTATTCCTTCACTTTGTGATAGCAATGCTTCTTCAAAAATGGCTTCACTATATGCATTAAAGAGTAATGGAGACATAATACATCCCTGCCGAACTCCTCTCCTGATTTCAATTTCTGGACTGGGTTCGTTATCTATTACAATTTGTGCTCTTTGATTCCAGTAAAGGTTTGTTATTATTCGTAAGTCCCTTTTGTCTATGTGTTTTGTCTTTAGAATTTGGACTAATTTTTCATGTCTTACTTTGTCAAAAGCCTTCTCAAAATCAACGTAACAAACATGCACATCAACATTCATGTCCATGCATCTTTGAGCTAACACATTAAAAGCAAATAACGCCTCTCTGGTTCCTAGTCCGTTTCTGAACCCAAACTGACTATCATCTATTCCTTCTTCTAGTTTTTTGTTTATACGACCATGTATTATTTTCAAGAATAATTTGAGAATGTGACTTATTAATGATATTGTTCTGTATTCACTGCAATCTTTAGCGTTTGTATTTTTAGGGATAGCACAAAAGGTTGAGAGTAACCATTGTTTTGGTATGTTTCCTGTTTTGTACACTGTGTTAAACAAGTCTACGATAATGTCTAAGGTTTAATCATTTATACATTTTAAGCTTTCTACTGGGATTTGGTCTGGACCTACTGCTTTACCATTTTTGCTGTTTTTTAATGCCGATTTAATTTCTTCTTTTAATATCTTCAAAACCGTATCATCTTCTACTTCGACTTCCATCTGCTCTGTTCTATTGTCTTTGAACAATTCATTTATGTATTCTGTCCATCTCTTTAATTTTTCGTTAGTACTCAACACAAGTTTCCCATCTGTATCTTTTAGTATTCCCGGTTTTCTTTTTCTGTTGATCTGCGTTAATTCCTTAATTTTTTTATGTGTGTTAAAATTATCATGTCTTTTCTGGTGTTCTTCTATTTCTGCGCATTGTTCTTTTAACCACTGTTCTTTAGCCTGTTTAATTTTGGATTTTATTTGTTTATCCACATTTTTGTACATCTGATTATCTTTGTTTTTATGCTGACGTCTTTCTTCCATTAAATCTAAGATTTCCTCCGTCATCCATTGTTTCTTTTTGTATCTGGTTGGTGTAAGAATTTCTTTTTGACATTTATCTATTTCTGTCTTTATTAATAACCATTTTGTCTCTGTTTCAGTATTTTGCTGGATTTGTTCTTTAACATTCATTAAACGGTTATTAATTTCATCTGTCAGGCGTTGTTTTATGAGTGGGTTTCTTAGTTTACTTGTATCGATTTTTACATCTGTTGTTCTGCGTTTTATTATTTTCATTTTGAGCCTAATTTTGGTCACTACTGGATTGTGATCTGATCCTATGTCGGCACCTGGATAGGTTTTTGAAGATATAATTGCGTTCTTGTATCTTTGTCTAATCAATACATAATCTATTTGGTTTCTTACAATTCTCCCTTCTTGATCTGCTGGTGACTTCCAGGTATATAGTCTTCTCTTTGGCATTTTAAACAATGTATTAGTTATGACAAAATTATTGTTTTGGCAAAATTCGATAAGCCTGTCACCTCTTTCGTTTCTGTTGCCCAGACCATATCCTCCTGTACATTCTTCTACTTTTTCGTCTCCAACCTTTGCGTTAAAATCTCCCATTATAATTGTAACATCCTGCGTTTTAATGGATTTTAAAATATTGTCTAGGTCTTCGTAGAAAGTTTCAATATCGCTCTCTGGTTTGTCCGCAGTCGGAGCAAAGGAATCGGTACGGACTTTAATAATACGTTATTAATGTTAAGTTTTGAATGTCTTTCTGGCCCTCAAAAGTGCGTCAAAATTGTCTTAAAACTCGCCATTATAACCCTAATTTTTAAAAATTACCCCCAGACCCCTTGGTACTCCTCCCCAAAAAAGGTCATGGCCCCTCCCGAAAATCGGTCCTCGATCCGCCCTTGGCTGAGAAAGCACTGGAATATAATAAAAACCTGCACTTATGTGCTTTATAGATCTGACTAAGGCCTTCGATTGTGTAAGATTGGAAGATGTGCTAAGATTGCTAAAGGAGAAAAAGCAGCCCAATAAGATGATAAGGATAATTAAAGATATTAACATCGGAAGTAGAAATCAACTCGGGAATCAGACAAGGGGATAGCTTGAGCCCATTGCTTTTTAATTTAGTAATGGACAAAATTATAAAAAACAAAAAAGGTACTCGAAAAGGATAAAAGATGGCAGAAAAACAAATAAAAATCCTGTTATGCTGACGACGCAATCGTAATCCCCGATAACGAGGATAACCTACAGCGAATGGCACAAACTTTCAATGCAGTGGCGAAGAACTACAACATGAAAATATCAAAAGCTAAGACAAAATCCCTGGTAGTGTCAAGGGAACCCATCAGATGTAAATTAGTAATTAACAACGAACTAATTGAACAAGTCTCGAGATAAAATATGTTGTTATGGAAATGTTAAAGAGAGTGTCCGAAAGCAAGCAAATAAAGCCAATCACGTGTCAGGCTGTCTGAGGGATGTCATCTGGAGGACCAAAAATATGAGGCTGAAAGGGAAAGTACGCATATACAAATCATGCGTAAGACCGATCATGACGTACGTGATAGAAACAAGATGTGATACAGCAGAAACCAAGAGGATACTGAGAATATCAGAAATGAGAACGTTCATGCCAATAACTGGGAAAACACCTATGGAAAACACTGACAGACAGAATACCGAACGACACAATAAGAGATCTCTGTAACATACAAGATATAATACGGTGGGGAAGACAGAGAAGACGAGAGTGGAATCAGCATGTAACGAGAATGGACAGCGAGAGAATAGCCCGTATAGCGAGCGATTCGAAGCCAACAGGCAAGAGACCAATAGAAAGGCCCTTTAAAAGGTGGCGAGGTAGCTGGCAGTCAACATCACAGCTACAAATACAAGCTCAAAATCGGTTAAGAACAGGCCAAGAGGTCTAATATAAGAAGAAAAAGAAGATGAAGGATCATTACTCAACAATAATTTGATTATATTTCAATTAATGTAGCTTTAATTTCTTCAGTACCTTAGTCGTTCAACTAAAATTATGAAGGTTCTGAAACTGTTTTCTTGTGGCATGTCTAATTTAAGTAGTGTGTTTATATGGCATTGAGCCACCATTATTGGTGTAATTAATATTACATTTTTATTTAACAAATGTTTGACGTTTCGTTTTCCACTCCGGAAATCGTTCTCAAAAAAGATTCTAAAAATTCTGAGAAGATTACATCTAGATTTATTAGGCTATGTATGTCTTCTCAAACGTTGATATATTTGGCCTGGATCTCACAGGACAGAAGAACAACCAGGATTTAGAGACGGAATATCTACAATTGACCACCTTTTTGCAATCACACAAGTCATGGAAAAGAAAACAGCGGTTAACCAAGAGATTCATTTCGTATATATTGATCTGAAAAAAGCATACGACGGCGTACCTTTGGTAAAGTTATGGGAGGCAATGAAGAATACAAATATAAACATAGAAATCATAAAAATAATTAAAAATTTTTTATAACAACACGACCACGAGAATTAAACAAGGAAACAAACTCACCGAAGGATTTCTGACAAATAAAGGGCTCAAACAAGAATGCTGCCTCTCTCCAACACTTTTTAAATTATACCTATTTAGAACAAGCTCTTAAAAATTGGAAACAGAAATGCAAGAACATGGGACTCCCACTAAATGACCATACACTATATACTCTTTGTTTCGCAGACGACCAAATATTAATAGCACAAGACTACGATGATATATGTTACATGACAAAAAAGCTAATAGAGGAATACAGGAAATGGGGACTAGAGATCAACATAAGAAAAACCAAATATATGAATATCGGTGGAATGCAGCAGGACTTGATACTAGAAGGAGGAGAAACAAACTGGACGGAGCCATTAAAGAACGAAATACTCAGGGCAGGAAAGCAATTACGCTCCTAAACTCAGTACTCTGGGACAAGCAGATAAAAAACCAAAACAAGAAAAAGATCTATAACGCCGTAGTGAAAAGCATCATAACATACAGCTGCGAAGTATGGCCTATGAAGGAAAAAGCAAAACGAATGTTAGAGGTCACCGAAATGGATTTCTGGAGAAGAGCTGCAGGAAGATCAAGAAGAGAACATGTCACCAACGAACGAATACGAGAAATAATGAAAGTCACACATACAATAAATGACGAAATCAATGAAATACAACTGCGATGGTTTGGTCACGTACAAAGAATGCACGAAGACAGAATCCCAAAACAAATACAAAACTGGAAACCGCAAGGTAGAAGAAGAAGAGGTAGACCGAGGAAAAGCTGGCAGGCAGGAATAAACAAAGCCATGGATGAAAGAGGTCTGCAAGTAGATCAATGTGCGGACAGAGAGGAATGGCGAACGGGTATCGGAAAACGGAGAATGTTGTAAACCGATAATATATATATCTCACAGGGCACAGCAAGTGTGTGGTTGAAAAAAATTGCTTGAAACTGATGTTATTACCATAGTGGTATAAAACCAGTATCATAGATGTGGTTGTATACAAGTAAGTTTTTTAAAAGTTTTATATCTAGAGTGTGTTAGTGTATTGTGTGTTAGATATGTATTGTGCATAAGATTGTTGTGATATGTTCTTAGACTTCCTTTATTTCGAAATTGTTGATATGTTCTTGATGTTGACTTCTTCTTTTAGTATTGTCAACCAAAGCCTGCTGTATGGGTTTGCTACATATTTTTCTTCGTTAAGTAGAATGAGGACTGCTTCTTGGACTTTTATCTTTTTCGTGTATGCTTCTTTCATGATTATTTGTGCATCCTTTCATTGTACTCTGTGCTCCTTGTTCCAGGCATGTTTGCCTATCTGGGATTTCTCGAAGTCTCTGTTCTTGATGTATGATTTATGCTCGTTTACCCTGACACTAAGTGCTCTTGCAGTTTGTCCCACAGAACTATGATACTGACTTCACAAATTAACAGAAAATAACACAAAAAACAGTCAGAATTTGATACCCCTAAGGCCTAGGGTATAACATCAACTTTAAGCAATTTCTTTTCAACTACACACTTGCTGTGGCCTGTGAGTTCTAGGGCAAATATTTCAGTCATTTGAGGAGACGTACATAACCTAATAAATCTACATTACACCAATAATTGTGGCTCAATCCCATATAAACAAAATATTTAAAACAAAATATAAAGAAACTACTCGAAATATATGTTACGGTTAAAACGCGAATATCGGATAATATTATAATTAGCCGGTAGAGTTAAAATAATTATCCAAGAATAGTGGATAAAGCTACATTTTATTTTAATTTAATCAGTTAAACCCATTGTACTTTTCGGTGTTGGGCTGTTTACATCTAGTTCAATATCTACAATTTAATACATTTTAATAATTATAAAATACCTACTTATTTTAACAATACAATTTTAACAAATATAAAGTACTTATTTCAACACATTTTTCTGTGCATATTTATATTTACTCTTGCGGTGCTTCTTTAATGCTTCTTTTCCATAATGTTCTATTTCGAGTTAATTGTTTTAACATATTCCATAGCAGTCCTCTTTTCTCAGCTTTCTGTCTAACTTGTTCTTCCCATCTCATTCTTGGGCGGCCTACTTTGTTTTTACCTTGTAGGTACCCTGACTTCATATACTTTTTGTATTATTCTTTTGTCGTTCATTCTATGAATGTGGCCTAGCAATTCTGCCTGTCTTTCCCCTATACTAATTGTCTCTATGGGTTTTTACTTTAGAGCTTGAGTTATTGTGTCGTTTATTATTTTATCTCTTCTTGTGACCCCTTCTATTTTTCTTAGGAATCTCATTTCTGTCTTGATTCTGTTTTCTGTTTTGATTTTTCTTTTGTTCTTTGTTAGCGTCCACGACTCACTCCCATAGACGATTGATGGCCTTACCATCAGTAAGTGTACTTGTTCTAATACTTGTCCTTCGACATTAATTTTTATTACTTTTTTCGTAGTTGTCATAACCATTGTTTTACTTTTATCTGTGCTTGTTTCCATGTTTATTTTTTTAGTTCTTTTATATAAATATGTATTATTTGTTGCAGTTTCTCTTCCGTATCAGCTAGCAGTACCATATCATCTGCAAATAGTCATTCTTGTATTTCTACATTATTCATTTTCCATTTCCCTATATCATTATTTTACTTTTGTCTTTACTTTTCTCCTTGCATTGCTTTATTGCATCATTAACTACCATTGAGAAGAGTAATGGACTTAGTACGCAGCCTTGTTTTACTCCTATTCTTGCCTGGAATTCATCAGATTCTTGATAATGAGTCCTTATTTTTATTTTATTATTTTTATATAAGGCTTTTATGATTTCTATCATATCCTTTTCTATTCCATTTTTCTTCAAACATTTCTATAATATATCTTCCCTTCTTATTTTATCAAAAGCTTTTTTCAAATCAATAAAGCATATATTATGTATCTCTTTGCCTTTCATCAATAGTTTTTCTCCTATTTAAAAATTAACAAGGAAAAAGTTTTCCTGTGGTTGGCTGTATACCATGTACTACAAAAAAAACAGTAAAATCCTGTATAAAAGGTATATTTAAAAACCCTCAAAAGGGCCACATCAAAATCACATAACTAGTTTTCGACTGGTTTACCAGTCATCATCAGTGCTTACGTGCAATGTACATGCTAACCACCAAGATAGTATTTAACAAAAATATTAGAGTCAAAGCCCAGTAAAAGAAGTCCGTCTAGGAAACATTGGTTTAAAAAGCTACATAAAGTATGGGTATTTAAAATATTAAACTAATCTGCTCCAGGTAACATCTGAGATGTGGATTTGACTTGTTTACATGTTGAATGTATGACGGCAAGTGCCGTCACTTCAGGCTTCAACAACCACCACATATTCGTGGATTTCAGAGCCACACATGGCTCACTTAATAGATTCTTCTTCTTACTATGGTGGAATTGCAAATATCGCGTCATCTTGTTCAACTTACTGAACTTGCACTTACAGGAGTAACGAGCATGGTCAGAATCCAGAATGATTTTTCAAGCTATTCTAATATAAAAATTGATGAAGACAGTGTGAGAGACTATCGTGTATTTTATTTAACCTTGCTCTAGAAAAAGTAATTCGATAGTCCCAGATTAATACGACTGGTACTATCTTTAACTAATCTTTACAAGTTGTCGGATATGCAGATGACATCGACGTCATAGCTAGGTTCACCGAGTTTCTAACCGAAGCATTCCGGTCATTAAGGGCGTCTGCACTGAAAATGGGACTAAATATAAATGCCCTGAACACCAAATATACTTATGTCAAGCTAGGCTAGTCTTATTTGCATACATCTATACATATAAAAGAATAGTAATTGACGATTTGAAACTGGACGGTCTAGTACGTTTCATCGCCGCCAGTTCATCGCCGGTCGATTCATCGCCGACCGATTCATCGCCAGTTAATTAATCGCTAACTGATTTATTTCCAAATTTCCGACCAATTTTCACAGTTACATTTATTATTTATTTTTAATATTAATTAGGAATTCTAAGAAATGACCTAACCTAACCTAACCTGACTCTACATAAATTTGAACATATATATTTCTACAAGGCCATTTAACACTATAAATTTAATACTATTTAGTATCAAATTTGAGGGAAGTAGAAATAGAACAGTAAATTAATATAATAATATTTTTTATCTTTTTAATTGTCATAAGTTTTGAACTGAATTTAACGTCGTGTCGTGTCATCTCCCATAATACAAAATCAACTGACTAACTGGCGATGAAACGGACGGCGATGAAATGGACTGGCGATGAACTGGCGGCGATGAACTGGCAGCGATGAACCGACGGCGATGAACCGGCGGCGATGAAACGTCCCATTCCGGAAATTGGAAGGTGTGGCCACCTTCATATACCCAGGCTCGTTGTTGACTAAAGATAACAACGTCAGCGAAGAAATTAAAAGAATAACGGTGCTTGCAATAAGTGTTACTATTGCTTGGCAAGACACATGTCTTGAAAACTACCCAGAAAAATTACAGTGACCGTTTATAAAACACTCATTAGGACAGACTAACATATGAAGCAGAAACATGGTCACTTACACAGAATGGTCAAGAAATGCTTAAACGTTTGGAGTGAAAAATCGTAAGAAGAATATTTGGAGTAATAAAAGGGCAAGGTTTGTAGCGCTACAACTTTGAGGTGTATAGAAATTTTGGGGAACCTGACGTAAAATGTATTAAGGTAGCACGCCTTAGGATGGATAGGGCATGTATTCAGGCGTGAGGAATTTATATGTCAGAAAAGTTTTTGATCGAAGAAGGCCGATGGGAGAGCGAGCCAGAGGAAGACCAAGACTTTGGTATCAAGATAACTTAGACGATGATTTAACATCTATTGGAGTTTGGAGTTAGAGCATGGAGAAAAGTTGTCAGAGACAGAGACGAATGGAGGATTGTTCTGATGAAGGCTTTGGATCATAACGAGCTGTGATGCCAGTGATTAAAATAAGGTTTTCAACTAGAGTCTTTGAGTCTTTTCCAATGGTGCTCCCACTTATTGTACTTTCACGAAATTATTCCATTTCATTTATTTATGTTCTCATAAAACCGCTGTTCGAGGCCAGTTTTAAACTATTGAAATTAGGGGCTATTTTACAATCAAGCTGATAATAGTTAACCGAAGCCATACTTAAATTTTTTACCTAAAAAAGTAGTTAACAAATGATAATGCAGAAACATAGATAAACGAAATTGTACTAGGTGTGTTTAAAAGTTACACATACTAATCATTCGACTGCGATCGTTTTGATTATTTTGCTTATGTAATTATTATGCTGTTGTCGGTCAGATGGCTTAGTGGGCTGAGGCGCTCGATCGACAAATATAGCGGATTGACGATCGAGATTCGATTCCCGGCCCGGTCATTGAAAAATAAAAAGGCCAACGTCGTAGTATAAAATTCTATAGAATCTAGGACTTGGTCTGGAATAAGTTGGTGTCTAATCGGCCAATGGAGGAGCGGTACGGCAAGGGATAAGGGCTTGTGGCTTGGTGATACTCCTCCATAGATCCCTACCGGAAGGGCGTTGACGCCTAAAAATAGTGTATACAGGGTGGTTCATCTTATTCGCCTCGGTCTCTGTACGGAAAACCACTTGATATTTAAAAAAAAAAATTTCACAGAAATATACAGGGCCTTTAATACTACAACCTAAAAATAATGTGAATTATACAGGGTGTTCCAAAAAAGAGTGGTATATCAAAGTTTTATTTTTTCTTATGGAATGCCCTATATCTGATGACATTATTGAATTGACCTTAAAAAATAAGCTATACTTTCATAAGGGTTCCCTATACCTAAATACAGGGTGTTTTGATTTATTTCGATTTTTAAAAAAATGTAAGGTTTTAGAAAAAAATAAATATCTACCAATCTAAGAAGCAGTAACAAATTCTTTCTTGGATCTTAATAAAAGACTATTTATTATACTTAAATAGATGCTTATTGCAACAAAATTTCTTACAGGGTGGTCAAAATATGAGATTGTTTTATTAAAAAATTCAAGCTGTAATAACTTACTTATTTTAAATGGAACACCCTGTATTTTACTAGTCTATTGCGTAGAAAATTTACTTAGCTTTCAATTTGTACTAGGGTTTCCTATACCTATCTTTTTACAGGGCGGTCAAAATAGTAGATTGTTCTATTAATAAATTCAAGCTGTAATAACTTACTTATTTTAAATGGAACACCCTGCATCTTACTAGTCTATCGAGTAGAAAATTTACTTAGCTTTCAATTCTTATTAGGGTTTCCTATACCTATCTCCCTTCATTTTTTAAATATTTAAAGATTTCCTAATTTGTAAGCTTTATAAATTAGAATTACATAAGTACCTATGTCGTGTTTATGTACAACACATCACCAACACCGGCAATATACTTAGACAAGATACTGTCATTAATGAAATTTTCAGTGTTATCATGTAGTCACACAGAGTGTTGTATTATTTTAGTTGATTTTGGCCTACATGTGAAATTGAATAATACGTTTATTTTAAACTGCATACCCTATATTAGATGCCGTATTCTGGAAGATAATTAAATTATATTTCATTCCGTATAAGTATTTTCCATATCTTAACTCAACGGTTATTAAGTAAATTTAAGAACGCCACTTTTTGTTTGAATCTTTAAATCGCAATTACAAACAATTAAATGCAATGGCTACTTTGACGAAAACGAGCCTATTGTACAAAAATATGTAAAAATGGGTATCTACAGAATAACACGGGAATTTATATCTACAGAATAACATGTGCATTGAGAATGTTAACATGGAATTGAAGAGATTTTAAATATCTTCCATTATAAAGAATAGAATATCGAGTATGTCATTTAAAATAAGAACACTCTGTGTGATTAAATGATAAAAATGTGAATTTTATTAATGAAACTATCTTGACTAAGATATTTAAGTATATTGCCGGTGTTGGTGATGTGCTGTACATAACCACGACATAGGTACTTAATTCTAATTTTAAAGCTCTCAAATTAGGAAATCTTTAAATATTTAAAAAATGAAGGGAGATAGGTATAGGAAACCCTAATAAGAATTGAAAGCTAAGTAAATTTTCTACGCGATAGACTAGTAAGATACAGGATGTTCCATTTAAAATAAGTAAGTTATTACAGCTTGAATTTGTTAATAGAACAATCTCATATTTTGACCACCCTGTAAGAAATTTTGTTGCAACAAGCATCTGTTTAAGTATGCTAAATAGTCTATTATTAAGATCCAAGAAAGAATTTGTTACTGCTTCTTAGATTCGTAGATATTTATTTTTTTCTAAAACCTTACATTTTTATAAATATCGAAATAAACACCCTGTATTTAGGTATAGGGAACCCTTATGAAAGTATAGCTTATTTTTTAAGGTCAATTCAATAATGTCATCAGATATAGGGCATTCCATAAGAAAAAATATAACTTTGATATACTACTCTTTTTTGGAACACACTGTATAATTCACATTATTTTTAGGTTGTAGTATTAAAGGCCCTGTATATTTCTGTTAAGAAATTTTTTTAAAATATCATGTGGTTTTCTGTACAGAGACCGAGGCGAATAAGATGAACCACCATGTATATATTTATTATGCTTTTTAAACATTTCCTTACGATCGTCCAATAATCTGTGTAAGAAGAGCACATAACAAAATAAATAGCACGCTTTTTATATTATGACACGGCACTTAAAAGTTGTTTTACTTCTGTTCTATATCACTGTAAAGGTATGTATACATAATATGCGCTCCGCTCGCGCGCAGCATATTTGTTAGATTAGTATGTGTTTTGTGCGCACAAACGGAGCATCGTTAAAAACACGTACTAATCTAACGAATATGTTGTGCGCGAATGCCGCGCACGCTAAGCGGAGCGCATATGTATACATACCTTTAGATAGGCCCTGATTTATATTTTTATGTAGTTAAGTACAGTAGAACCCCGCAAATCCGAACTAATTGGGGGGACAGCCTGTTCGGATTCCGAAAAGTTCGGATTATCCGAAAGTTAGCCTTAACTAGTAGTTCAAAGCTTTCATTGTGATTTTGAGTAGCCAAACGTTCTTGTAAGAGTGTGGACAATATTTTTGGACTCAAGTTGACTACGAGAGAACCAAAGTAAGTTTGTGTTTAACCTTTATAAACACTTTATAAACCTATATATTAAAGTATAATATTTATTTTTAAGAAATTTTAAATGTCAAAGTCCTAGTAATCCTACATTGTCCAATTTTCTGGCTTTACTCTGTATAATAAACATGTTTTTAAGTTTTTGTCTTGAATTTTTAAATTTTTTTCACTTTCCGTTGGTTCGGATTTGCCGAAAGTTCGGATTCGCGGGGTTCGGATTTACGGGGTTCTACTGTACTTATATATTTCGGAGGAGAGTTACAGCTTTTGGTGTATTTGTGTTTTTTATGGAAGAAAAATTGTTTTAATATAAATTGAATTAGACTTAATTGCAATAATTATGTTATGTTATACTAATCATCGTATTATCTTTAGGTTTTAATCGTGTTTGAGTTTTAACTGTCCCTAAAGGAACGGTAGCAGAAAGAGTTAGAAAATTTACTGATGGAAACAAATAAATTTCCTTTTACATACAAATGAGAAAGTTCAGTCATTTGTACTCTACTGTCGCCAATTAGCAACACTGGTATCATAAAACGATGGAATTACCTAACCTCACATCAATGTATTGTATCATTTGCATAGCGGTCTGGGCAAGAAATTAATATTAATAATTATTAATTAATGTTATTACATGTAAGTAAAATGTAATAAATAGTAATTAAAATGTAAGGTATTTTTGCAAACAATAATCTAGTGGGACCGTTTGTTCCCTTCCGTAATTATTTACACATCAGTAATAAACTTTTCCTCTTTCTGACATGAGGCGAAAGAGGCCTCTTAGTGAAAAGCGTTAGAAGAAGCTGTAAATAATATAGCTGACTCAGAGTGCTATTTCAGTGTCTTGAAAACAGCGAAAATGGAAGTGAAGGAGAAGTGCAAATGAGCGACGAAAAAGAGGAAGGTAACAGCAGTACTGAAGAGCAGATATAAGCAGTGATGATGAATGCCTTTCATCGAATGAAGAAAATGGTAATATCGGGAATTGTGAAACTAGTGAGTTGAACCCTAAAGGTACGTATAGATATGCGCGCCGAACACTTCGCGCCGTGTGTGCGGTACGCGTTCGTGGCTGGTTCGTTAGATTAGTACGCGTTAGTACGTGTTTTCAAGTGACACACAAACGGTGCGCACACGATCCAACTTCTGTCGGCGCCAAGAACGCATGGCGCACACACGGCTCGAAGTGCGCGGCGCGATTATCTATACATACCTTAATGTAAACATGAATTTTTTAACTTGGAAAACGTCTTCAAAAAGTTTTATACCTAGAATAAAATCGCCTAAGGAATCAAATGGTGTCAATCTTTTGGAATTAAACCGTTTGTAAAAACGATAAAGGTATAGGGCAGTTAGATCATCATCATCATTCAACCCGGATCTATCCACTGCTGGATATAGGTCTCCCTCAGTCTGTTCCATGCATTTCTGTTTTGTGCTGTTTGCATCCAGTTTTTGTCGATCGGTTTTATGTCATCAGACCATCTGGTTGGCGGACGACCTCTACTTCGATATGCTTCTTGTCTTGGTCTCCAGTGTATTATTCGCTATGTCCATCTGTTGTCCGACATTCTAGCTATGTGTCCAGCCCAGTTGCACTTTAGGGTCATAATTCTTTCTATGGCATCCGTCACTCATGTGGCAGTTAGATAACAGGATACTAAAGGAGTTTTATTTTTATCAAAGTGCCACTCACCATAGAACACTTAACAGGTGGAAAATGTGCTTTTAATTGCCCTGAAGCTATAGTATTTAACAATTAGAGCCCCCTCACATGAGAGGCGCTTAACGCGCGTTTTGATAACGCGCGATTACAACTACATACATTTTACTTGAGACCGTTCATATGCTAACGCGCGTTTTAGGTCATTAAACGTTTTAGGACCTAAAACGCGCGTTAGCACGTGAAAGGTCTCAAGTAAAATGTATGTAGTTGAGTAGTTGTAATCGCGCATTATCAAACCGCGCGTTAAGCGCCTCTCATGTGAACTGATTTTAAACATATGGGAGGGATTGATTTGGCTCATCAAAATATTGCCATCAACTATTTAGACATAAAATGTATGTATTAAATAGTGGCGTAAAGTTTTCTACAAATTGTTAATGGCATCTGTAACTATGAATTCATGGATAATATTATCAGAAATGCAGAATTAATGGAAGAAAGTTCCTCTTCTAAACTATTTAGTACCTATAGCTGAGCAGTAGATATGTTATGTTTGGAAAGATCCAAAGCCAAAATTTAAACAAAAATCGCTAGTCGTCCAAGTAGGCACACAAAAATGAAAAAATTAAGACAAATAGATCACCTCCCAAAACAAATTCAAAATAAAAGAATATTTCAGTTGTTCCTAACATAAGAAGGAAAGCGGTACAAACATTTTATGTTTTGCAATGTGTTTTGCAGCTCAATTTTCAGGATAGCTCAGAAGTAGTTAACAATGCAATATTTAACTGCTATTATATGGATATATCGAGTTTTAACGGAGCTAGAGCTCTTTAAAAATGGCGTCTTGGAATTAGTTTTCTTAAATATCACCAGAGCTCTTCTATTTAGAAAAACGAAACAGGTACGCTTATTTATCTTCCAAAGATAAATCGATTTCCAAAATTGCGACATTCTAGTACCAGTAATATGCGTCCGTTTTGGGTAGGCCACCGGTTATTTTATTGCATAACTTTTTTGTCTTAATTTTGAAGCATTTTTGACATTTGATGATTAATATGTTGTTTGTGGATATATCGCATACATTTAATCACGGCGATATAGAGGCCACACAATCTCAACAATGTTACCCATAGCCCCATTAACTAGTCCTTTTTCGACATTAATGTTAACTCGTAACATTACTCTTGCGCTGACGAATATCTCCAACTCCTTTAGTAATCCACCTATAAAGGCTATAGGGGGGAAAGGGATGGTCTGGAGCATTTGAGCGTGGTGGAGTGATTCCTGTATAACACGAATTAATACACCTCGCTCCAATGAATTTTTGCAACCGGACGCCATTTTTAGGCGTCTAGACTGGGTTGAATCAAATTGCTTGTTTGCTCACTCAAAATGCCATATATCACCCCGTAGTGGATCTGGGATTCCAAATTAAATTTGAAAACCAAGTACACAATAGAAATAAAATTTGATGAAATATATTTTGATGAATAAATAATTTCCAATATTTCCCTTAAAGTTGTGTGTTAAACATTTTCTTTGGTTTATATGAGTTTAACCCTTTAACGCTCTCTGGTAGCTATATATACCATGAGCTATTACGGCTTATTTTGTCATCAGAGTTGCGGTGAAAACAATCCTTATAGGCGCAGTCGATACACTGAATGCTTGCTGGTAGGTGTGAATACCGAAAACCTGTATGCGGCGTGATAATGACGTGCTTTTCACAAAACTGGTATGATAAGCTACCAGCGCCTTTCTGCAATAGTGTATGTAAAAAATCGTTCAATTTTATTTTTGTTTTTTGCACAAGTGTCATTTGGAATAAACTACTTGGACAAAAATTGAAGGTAAGACTTTTTTTAACTAGCAGATAATTCTTTAAAATCACTGGAATAGTTACTGCAAGAATAAATATATTTTATGAGAATTCTATCCCCAAAATTCATTGTTTTGATTTATCACGGCGTACAAACAATTTTTATTTCTTAGTTTTGAAACTTATGCCAGTTATTAAACAATATTGTGGCAATAAATTTCTATAAAAATCTTGTTGTTTGACATTAGCGATAGGAAAATACTTTTAATCATTTTGAGGATTGTACCAAATAAGAGGTTATTTTTTCACATATTAAACCAACAAAACCTCGAGATCGTAGTTTACGCACAATACTAAATTTTTTACGGATACATTAAAGCAAAATTTAGTATTTAATTGCTAGACGAGGTATAAGACTTTAAAGCAAAATTTAGTATTTAATTGCTAGACGAGGTATAAGACTTTATTATTTATTAGGCCTATTTGTCATTACAATTTTCTAGTACATTATTTAGGTTTGGTTAGATTTTTCCAGTACATTATTCCTATGTTTTTTTTAGATGTCTAGAAATCGACCGCTTACAGAAGCTGAACTCCAGTATATGATGGCGATGATGATGGCGATGACAATTTCCCTGAGACAAACTCAATTTCCATAACTCCGTCACAATCCTCGACTACTATAGTTGAATTTTAAACAAGAGGAGTAAACTAAAAAGACAGATTCACACCCAAGAAATTTACTAGAAAAGTCACCAAATTCATCTTCTTTTTTCGTTGATCATATCACCTTTCGATGATAATCCATACATATTATATTATACTAACACATCGCTAAAGAGGTCTAAAAACAACTGTTTTTATATAAAAGTAGACTAAAAATCTAAAAATTAAAGGAATAATGCAGAAAACACAAAAAATCGCCGATATACTTAATTAACCTATAAAATGACAGAAGTGCCAAAATTTCATAAATGTCATTAGTGTCAAAATTTAATAACAGTGGAGTAAACTTGCCTGCGATTGAACCAATTAGAAACAAACATTACGGCGCGGTAAGTTTGAATCACTCCTCTTGGTTAAAAAACAAACAATAGTATCGAGAACCAGCCGACATATTCCAGTACTTCAGTACAGCTCTTAAAAAGGGTGCGTCAATGTGCTCTTACATGAAAGACAAAAATAATTCTAGCGGAAACGAAGATTTTGGTGATTCGGATCAAGATCCAGACTTTGATCCAGATGACGGATTTGGTTTCAAATACAACAAATTGGCTAGGTTATTTCCTAAAAACATTTTTCCTGATGAAGACGACGAGGATGAACAACTGTTAACATTACCTCAAGCAACAAATTCCCTAACTCCTGCTGATAAAGATGAGAAGGCGGAACAAGCTCCTGTTCCTTTAAATCAATCTTTTGTGTGGTCCAAGAAAAACGACCCCAATGTTCTTTTCGAATTATTTTATTTTACTGAGCCTTCAAGCGTCAATGTCGACATAATTCGAGTAAGCCAATCGACAAAGAATCGAACCTCTACGCTAACCAGAAGAATTCAATACCACTGATGCAGAAACTACTGGAAAAGAAAACTTTTGCTTGTGACACTGTAAGGCAAACAAGAAAATATTTTCTAAAACAAATATTAAGTGTTGATGAAGAGCTTTCCCAAAATCAGTCAGATTCGATTAGTTCTTGGGGAATATCTGTTTAAAAGTGGAAAGATTGAGGCGTAAAATGTGTTAGTGTTGTCAGCAATCTACATAATTTTCAACAGAAAACTCAGGTTTTGAGAACAAACAAAAGCGGAAATAGAGATTATATACCATGTCCTCAGGCAATAGTGGATTATAAAAATACATGGGTGGAGTAGATCTATTCGATCAATATCATGCTACTACTCCATCGCATGGAAATCAAGACGTTTGTGGGTAAAAATATTTTACTACCTTTTAGACGCAGCAATAGTAAACAGCTATATTTTATATAAGGAGAAAAAAACTCAAGTGCTAAGCCTTACTTAATGAATGCATTACAGTTCCTAGCATTACATTGAACTAGCTGATAATTTGATTAGCACTTTTACTTTCAGAAAAAAGACTGGACCTTCATCAAATTCAACTTTGAATGATGGTTCACACTTACCCACCAAAGGAACTTATAGACGCTGTGCCCTTTGTGCTTCATCTAAAAAGAAACAAACGCGCAGCAATTCGATTTGTCAAGTTTTTAACGTTGCCCTATGCAAAGACTGCTTTGCACCCTACCATAGTAGATAGAAAGTTCTTAGATAATAAATCTAAAATATTCCTGTATTTAGTTTTTTTATATTTTCAAAATAAAGTATTTTTTTATAAATTTTTGTAATTGTTTTTACCGGTCGCTATATATACCATTGCCCACTAAGTATTGTTGTCACTAAGTGTTGTTTGTCAAAATTCACACTGGTAGCTATATATACCACCCTTTCCAGCCCTTCTTTTTTTTACATTTTTTATTTTTTTTTAACATTTTTTGTCTTACTAATGATGCATAATGAACTACTTTCACTATTCAAAAGTATAGTTTTACAAAAACAATAGTTCTGCCCGTTAAAGGGTTAAAGTCGATTACAAAATTCTTTTATGACATAGAAATTGAAACAACAAAATAGTTTATAATTTGATATTGGGTCCTATAAATAATGAAAACGTTTTATTATAAAAAGTTCTTTTTTATAAAAGTGTAATTATTTACATTTCAGTTCGGTCGTATAAATTTTTTGTTAATTAAAAAGGGAGCTATCATTGTTGGTAAATGCAGCTCATTATAAACTGTTATTATACCTCCATCGTTCTGAGAAACGATCATCGAAAGCAGCGGCCAAATGTTTTCGCGAACAAAAAACGTCGGAAAGGCACCACCATTATGTTGGTACGTACAATATATTTTGCAACAATCCTTAGCATTTTAGATCAATCCAATTAAAGTGAAGACCGTTAGGCCGGCCCTGTTTTTATTCACTACTGTCCCCTTGAGATGGCCATTAGCAATCTCGCAACAAACTGGACGCGATGTTGGCAAGTGGTAAATTATTTATTCGTTTTAAGGAAAATGTTTTTCTGAAGCTATTTCCTTGTGGCATTTTTATAATCAATTACTTTTAATGGGAAATAAGCCACAATTTTATTAAAAATTTTATTAAAAATGGAACAATGAGAAAATAGAACTTGACAAAAGATGGGTAGAAATCTTTCGGCATTTTAGAGTAGAACATATCCCACATGAAAATTTAAAAGTTTTAGTAGAAATTTTCTTATGTTGTCTAGGCACTAACTAATGCTGCTGTTGAAAGGGTATTTTCACTAGTAAATGATTATTGGAGCAGTGAGAAGTCGCAACTTTCTGGAAAAACATTATCAAAGTTGTTCGGATGTGGCTACATTATTATAGGAACATCCTCATTTAGCAAAAAAATTCATTCCGAAGAAAAATATGTTTTTAAAAGAAAATAAAGTTTTTATCTTTTTTTCTTCTTCTTTTTTTGTTTCGCATATGAAATACAGTAGACTCCCTCTATAACGAGATCTGAAATGGCGGACTAATTACCACGTTATAAGCGGATCTCATTATATGAGACAACAATAATATTGAAATGTTTTGATGCCTCTTACGTAGTTTATTAGGTGTCGTTGGTCGACCTGAACAATGACCGCCATCGTAAATTCTAAATTTTTATTTTGAAGGCGGAGTTTATTCCAGCACTGGCCTCGATAATAACACAGATGTTGGGTTTTTCTATATACAGGCAGTTGGTGTATTTATTTATAACCATTACTGCGCTAAAAACAGGTAAAGAAAGAAAAATATTCTTCGATTTAATTTTTCCTCGTTATAACCAAATATGCCCCGTTATAGAGGGTTACAGCTTAATCGGAATTTCATGGGACACCTATTGTACCTCGTTATAAGCAAAACCTCGTAATATCCGTGTTCGTTATAGAGAGAATCCACTGTACTTGCAAATTGTACTCATTTTGAACAAAAAATAGTTGGTCACCTTAGTATTACATACTCATTGTATATCTATCTATTATTAATATTATTTATAATTTAAACGTATTAAAGTCAGAATTTGGTATTAGTTTTTTGAAAGTAAATTAAATGTAAGACCAAATACTTACGATGTCGTGATAGTATCACGAGGTTCTTTCCTGATTTTCCCTCGTGATTTACTATGGAATCTCTAACGCGAGAATTTTACTGTCATCGTTGCATTTGGTTGTCTTTTTAAAGACAGATCACATGCTATGATTTTTTTGTGACGGATATTCTTGAGTTGGGATTGATTTCATTTAATTGAATGAACTATCTTTTAGTAAAGTCTTCTCAGGAACGCAACTCATAAATATTGGCGATATCATTTTAAAGTCTTCTACTTTAAAATGTATAATATACGTCTGAATTGCCAATATAAATGAGTCAGATTAAATAAATTATTAAAAGAATTTTTTTTTACTTAGCTACAACATTTTTGTTTATTTTAGGAGTATTTTGTATTTTGACAACGAAACCCGATTTGGGCTTCGAAACGTTAATAAAATCATTTTTTTGGTAAAATTGTGGCTTATTTCCTATTAAAAGTAATTGATTATAAGGAAAATGTGTTTGACGTTCAATTTGCCAAAATTGTGAATACAGTAAAACCTCCGTTAACCGAATCCTTTTTAACCGAAACATCGGTTAACCGAATCGCTGAGTTTCAATAATTTCGACAACATCGTCAACATTTCTTTCATACAAAAACGTAATTAAATTTACAACACATGTTTTTATTACTGTACTTATTTAATTATGTAACATGTAAATAAAAAAGAAAGCGATAAAATTAAGGAAAACAAACATGTTTAAAGGGTTTTTAAATAAATCTTTAAAAGAAAGGATTCTGATCACTACCTGGTCGAAAGTAGAGTAAGGGCTAGAATTTCAAACATCAAAAAGGAAAGAGGCTCTAAACATGAACGATACAAGGTAGAAGGACTCAAAGAAACAAACAGAAATAAAGAGTATAAAGAAAAGATAAGCATCAAACTAGAAAACATACCAAAACATGAAAACCCAAATAAGGAGTGGGAAGAGTGCAGAGAAATTATAAAAGAGAAAGCTAAAGAAGTATTAGGCATAGAATGTAAAGAAAGAAGAACAAGAACGAATGAATGGTTTGACGAAGAATGTCAGATTATAACAGACAGAAAAAACAGAGCATATTTACTGATGCAACAGGGGCACAGAACCCGACAAGCAGAGGAAGAATATAAACAACTACGCAAAGAAGAAAAGAAAACTCACCGAAGAAAAAAGAGAAAATATATGAACAAAGAACTTCAAGAACTGCAAGAACTAAGTAGATCGACAGAGACAAGAAAATTTTATCAGAAACTGAACAAAAGCAGAAAATACTTCAAACCGAGAACGACGATGTGTAGAGATAAGGAAGGCAATATATTGACAGAACAGCAAGAGATTCTAAGAAGATGCACAGAACATTTTACGGAAAAGTTTGAAGGAGATGGGAGTAAGACGAACCCTGATATACCATTAGACCAAGCAGACAACAGAGAAAAGAGTCCACCAAGAATAGCCGAGATTAGAACAGCAGTAGACAAATTAAAGAACAATAAATCACCGGGATCGGATCAAGTAGCATCGGAATTACTGAGGGAATGAGGAGACGCACTACAGAAAACAATACATGAATTGATAACAAAGATATGGTCAAATAAACAGCTACCAGCGGAGTGGAATAGTGGTATTATTGTACCATTACATAAAAAAGGGAATCAGTTAGAATGTGGAAACTACCGTGGAATCACGCTGCTGAATGCAGCATACAAAATAATGTCCAACGTCATTTATGAAAGACTTAGATCACACGCTGAAAAAATAGTTGGCAGGTACCAAAGTGGCTTCTGTAGACAGAAGTCAACAATAGACCAGATATTTGTTCTGCGACAGATCCTCGAAAAGACAAGTGAACATAACATCGACAAACATCATCTCTTCATAGACTTCGAAAGCGCATATGACAATATAAACCGATAATTCTTAATAAAAGCAATGAAAGAATTTAATATACCAACACAACTAATATAACTGAAAAAAGAATCTCTAAAAGTAGAAAGAAAAATCCGGATACAAAACGAACTAATGGAAACAATAGATGTAAAAAATGGACTACGCCAGGGAGACGCTGTATCATGCATCTTGTTCAACATCGTACTCGAGAAAATAATGAGGGACACAACAGTCAATACTCGAGGAACAATAATTAATAAAAGCGTGCAAATACTAGCATTTGCAGATGATGTTGACATAATCGCAAGATCAAGAAGAGAAATGATAGAGGCATTCAATCAAATAGAACGAGCTGCACAAAATAGTGGCCTTAAAATCAACCAGAACAAAACAAAATATATGCAGGTAAGTAAAAACACAGAAATAAGGCAGCCACAAAATATAACAATAGGAGAATAAAACATTGAGGGGGTAAAAAACTTTACATACTTGGGATCCCTAGTCACATTTGATAATAACGTAGCAGAGGAAGTGAAGAGGCGAATATTTATTGCTAATAAAAGTTACCATGGCTTAATTCGGCAACTAAGATCAGATAACGTCGCAAGGAAAACAAAATGCCAAATATAAAAAACCCCGGTACTCACATAGGGCTCAGAAACCTGGACACTCATTAAAAGAGAGGAAATATTGCTAGCCACCTTTGAAAGAAAAATCTTGCGACACATATATAAGGGCACAAAAGAAAATGGAATTTGGCGAAGAAGGTACAACTTTGAACTCTACGAAATATACCAAGATCCGGATATCATAATATTCATTAAAATAGGACGGCTGCGTTGGATGGGACATGTAGAAAGAATGGAAGAAGGCGAAATATCAAACAAAATATTCAAACAAATGCCAGTAGGAAAAAGAACAAGAGGAAGACCGAAGCTGAGATATTTAGAACAAATAGAAAATGATATAAAAACCTTAAAAATAAAAAACTGGAGAAAAAAAGCACGAAACAGATCAGAGTGGAGAAGAATCCTGGAACAGGCCAAGACCCAGAAAGGGCTGTCGAGCCAATGATGATGATGACTTATTTAATTATGTAACATGTAAATACAAAAGAAACCAATAAAATTAAGGAAAACAAACATGTTTAAAGGGTTTTTAAAGAAATCTTATATCTTCTTTTGTGTTTTCCTTTGACAACGATGTTTTGCAGATATATCTCTCCAATACTATGTAATTTGATACCTACAAGAAGAATACAAAAAACAATGTTATTTGTAAACGAAATATTCTTGTTATCCTTACAGTGCCGGTTTAACCTAACTTCGGGCCCTGGGCACTAGAGATTTAGGGGCCCCCTTCATTGTTATTCGTTGTCAATTTTTTTAACAAAAAAACACATGCATTATCCTGCATTAACTATAAACGTTTACTGTAAAACCCATACATTATTAAAAATTTTTAAAAAGATTTTTAAAACAAACGAGAAAAATAGCAAACGTAAAAAATATTACAAAAATACATTTGAACATATAAAAAAACAGAAAGTTCTACAGAACAACACATGACAAACAAAAAAACATATTCTAAAAACGATATAGAACAAAAATTAGCTCACTTTTTTTCTTGACTAGGCATTAGCAAACTGCCATATTAATACTATCAAAATTCAGTTGCTCCACTTCTTCATCTTTTATAATACGATAGTGATAATGCGTCGTTTTCTTGACCCTTTGACCTTTAATATATTATGTTATGTATCGTTATTCTTTGTAAACCCAAAAAAGACCGCTCGCCTGACGCATTAGAAATTGGTATCGTCAAATAAACTTGCACTAAAGTTAAAAATTAACAAAAGTTGGATGACATCCTGGATGACACCAAATTTTCAAATGTTTATTCAAATTTTGGCATAACGTTATAAAATGAATAATTTCATTATGCAAGTTTTCTTTGGTTTCATCAACATTTTTTTATATTCCTCGCATAAAATATTAATTCACTTTTTGACTTCTTCTTTATTTAGCGTAGAAAACATCTAAAAGCTGATTAACATTTTTGTAGCATTATATTCTCTTTAAAAGATCTTAAGAAATATTGGGGCATAAAACATTAAATAGGTACTTCAATTCTGAATATGTATCCCTTGTCCCTTTAAAATTGTTTCACTTTCAACTGCTTCATCGAAAAATGTTTTTTTCTTTGTTTTTTGAAGGCCAAATCTATAGAATATGTTTGAGATAATTGCCTTCACAAAAAAATATTTTTGACTTCTAGTTCAATTTCGCTTAATTTATTTCTTACATCTCCAACAATGCTCAAATGTCATTAATTCTACTCCAATTGACACGTTAAAGGCCACAGTTTCTAACGTTTTGCTTGTTGCATTCACTCGTTTTAAAATCCTAGGCCAAATAGAGTATCCAAGTTAACCTGTCTCAAAGGTATCCATTTTATTATGCAGTGCCTTGGCTTCACTTCTAACTTCTGATTTTTTGTTTCTATTATTACTTAACTGGAAAAATAGGTTTGATGGATGCGTAGTTTTTAAGTAAAGCATTTACAGCGTCAAAAGTTCCTACATGTTTTGTTTTCATCGCTTCCAGGAATTCATTGCAAGTTTGGTAAGACAGATAGCTAACTGAACCTTTTTCTTTATTCGCATTCCGCTGTAAATGCTGAGTTGTCAAAAGCAAAGTATATAAGACAATTTAAGTAATTTCCCTTATGACGACTCGTTAAATTCTCATGGGATCAACGAAGAGCTAGTCCTTGAGAAGTAAGTAATTTAATGGTGACAACAACTCTTCTTATGACCTTCAATCAATAGTCAGCTTTGCGTTTTACTTGCTTTTTCAAGCCAGCGTCTCTAATTTAACTGATGATCCATCTAACTCCAACTGATGATCTTGTTATTAATGTAACCATAGAGTTCAGATGAAATTTACTTTCTTCGTGAGATTTGAGTAAATTATTCAAATATTTCCAGTGGGTAAAACATATCCAAAATCAGTTAAACTATTTATTTTAATTGAAAATAATTTGCACGGGTAACAATAAACAGCTTTAACATTTCTCTTTGCCTCCATTGGGTTTTACTCTATAAGAGTTGCTTTCATTTAATCTTCTATAATAAGCTTTGTGTTAGGAATAAATTGATCTCTGGCAGATGAAAATTTTCATAAGAAAAATTCATTTAAAGTGCATCTCGAAGAGATGGAAAATGAAAAATTTATAACTCAGGAACAACTGACGGAAATGAGTTCAATTTTTATACTCTGGGGTTTTGGAGGTATGTAGTTGAATAGGAATTTCATCTAGGCGATGGACTCCAAGGTACCAGGTGCTCAGGGAGGAACACGTCGCCTGGAGTTTTATGTTATAATCAAAATCAATCAATAACCATTACTCGGGGGTTTTGGTGATCGCTGAGCACGAATTTCATGCCGGCAAAGGTCTCCGTAGTACCCTGGTGCCCATGGTGCAACTCGTCGCCTGGGGTTTTATGATATAGTCATTTAAAATCAGTCAACAACCGTTACTCGGCGGGTTTTGGTGGTCGCTGAGCACGAATTTCATGACGGCGATGGTCTCCGTGGTACCTGGTGCTCATGGTGGAACTCGTCGCCTGAAGTGTTCTGTTATAATCATTCAAAATCAGTCAATAAAAATTTCTCGGAGGTTTTGGGGGTCACTGACCACGAATTTAATGACGGGGATAGTCTCCGAGGTATCTAATATGCAGGGTGGAAGTCGAAGCCTGTAGTTTTATTATTATTCCTCGCCTGGTCAATAACCATTACTCGGGGGTTTTGGGGGACGCTGAATATGAATTTTTCATTAGTAAACTATGTATTGAATGATCTGAACGATTATAACATAAAACTCCAGGCAACGACTTCCACCCTGGGCATCGGGTACCTCGGAGACTATCGCCGTCATGAAATTCGTAGTCAGCGACCCCCAAAATACCCGAGTAATGGTTATTGACTGATTTTGAATAATTATAACAGAAAATTCCAGATCACGAGTTCCACGATGGGCACCAGGTACCTTGGAGACCATCGCCGTCAGGGAATTCGTACTCTGCGACCACCAAAACCCGCCGAGAAATGGTTATTGACTGAGATTGAATAATTACAACATAAAACCCCAGGCGATGAGTTCCACCATGGGCACCAGGTACCACGGAAACCTTTGCCGGCATGAAATTCGTGCTCAACACCCCCGAGTAATGGTTATTGATTGATTTTGAATATAACATAAAACTCCACGAGACGAGTTCCACCCTGGGCACCAGGTACCTTGGAGTCCATCGCCGAAATGAAATTCGTATTCAACGACCTCCAAAACCCCCAAGTATAAAAATTGAACTCATTTTCGTCAGTATTCCCTGAGTTATAAATTTTTCATTTCGAATCTCTTCGAGGTGCACTTTGAATGCATTTTTCTTATGGAAATTTTCATCTGCCGGAGATCAATTTAGTTCACAAACTTTCCTGACACTTTCCTAAATCGAATGCAAAAAGAAATGCGTCCAATTGTATTGATCTTCTTAATAAAAAAAACTTTGTGGTACTTATTCGCGTTTTTTGTACTTTGAAATAAATTTAATCCTTGAGCTGGTTTTGCGTTCAGGACTGTTTGAGGCTTAAGTATACCTTTTTCATACATATAGTAGTAGTTAAACTGAACCACTTCTTTGAAAGCCCGGAAGAGCTCGTTTGTTTAATTGTGAAGATGCTGTTTTCTCTTAAAAGATAATTAAAATAATAATATTAAAACGAAAGAGCCGTGAAACGTTCTCGTATTGGAGGGGTTATTTATGGTCAGTCGGACTTTTTGAACACAACTGAAGATATATGGACAGCTTAACTTCGAGCTTATGAAAAATTATAAACATATAGTACACAAAAATCTTTCAATTAAAGTGTGGAAGATCCCTTTGTGTATAATCTACAAATGTTGAGATTTTATAAGAATGTACATCGAGAGCCTATATTAAGAGAAGTATTTGAGAAGGGGTGAAAATAGAAACAAAAATCTCCCTTGTTCGTAGATATTTTTTAAAACCAAGAGATATACTAAAAATAGGTATGTGATCGATACACAGTGCTAATGTTCATAGACAAATCGCAAAGATGGACACTGAGTTTTTTAATACACGGTCACAAAAGCCCGTCTATTCCTCAAAAGCTACTAGAAAAAGCTCGCCTATCATCTCACATTGAAATGAATTGTTCCTATTTACTACATTAAACCCGTTGTGTAGCTCTCGTGACGGATCTATCGTTCTTTTATTAGACCCCAACAATGTGAAAAGAACCGTCGAAAGAACACCAGTAATGAAAATAATATGTATCGCAATATATAACTATACTATCTTGTACCTTTTCCTATATGAAGGAAAACGGAATGTGATTGCATATTGTAGAATCCTTTTCGTTTTCTATTTCATCGTCTCTATGCCTTGTAAATGGTAGAAGGCAGAGATGTAGGATGTTAACAGAAAACGGTTCTAATAAGGAAGGTTTCTAGATTTAAATTAGTGTATATTATTTTTAATAATGTATTCTATATCTGAGACCTTCCTGCTTTCTTTAATATATGTCGCTGCAGCGTCCTTAGAGGGGTTTCAATCTATCCTTGAAATTTCCCTTAAATATGCAATTTGGATTGGTTTTGGTTCAGAGGCGAGCAAGCATCTGTACTGACGACGGTGATACCAGAAACAGCGGTGTCTGCAGATTATGCTTTGCCGCTGAATCGAAATAAAAAATAAATTGCCTTTCACTTCACAGATAACTATACCTCTGAAAATGTGGATGTCTTCACATATCTGGGCACAGAAATCAATCGAAAAAATTCCTTCCGTAAGTAGCGAAATTAATGTACGTATTTCCAGTGGAAATCGTGCATATTATGCTAATAAAGGATTGATGATATCGAAATTATTAGACAAAAAGAACCAAAATCGCTATCTACAGAACATTGATTAGACCCGTAGTACCTATGGTTCTGAAACCTGGGCAGTGGCAGAAAAAGATGAAGCTCAACTCAGGACATTGGAGAAAAAAATACTGAGAAAAGTTGGTAGGTACCTATATGGTCAGGTGCAAGAGGAAGACGGCACATGGAAAATCAAGAGAAACGACGAGGTTAATGAATTGAATAGAGGTTGTGATATTGCAATATTTGTGAAAATTCAAAGACTATCATGGCTGGGACTTGTGTAAAGACAAGAAGATGCAAGAAAAATAGCAAAAAAAATATTACGATGGAAGCCGATAGGAAGACGAAAAAAGGAAAGCCCAGACCGAGTGATGGTTGGATGACGTGGGAGACGACCTAAAAACCATGAATATAAGACAATGGAGGAGAAGGACGCAAGAGAGATCTGAATGAAAGGACATAGCCAGACAAGACTCATCCAATGTTATGATGCCAGAAGAAGAACAAAGTGAAGTATAGACAGGGCCGTAAGTACGATGTTGGGGGCCAAGGGGCAAACCTGATCTGGGGCCCCCTAGCGGGGGTCTCGAGGGTTTACCGCCCAGCAAAAGGGGAGCTAAACCCCATCTCTCATCTTGAATTATCTGGAAAACCTTTTACGAATTGACTGCGTTGTTTTGAAGATCTTGTTCGTTTGCATTCAAAATAAAATCAGGTTGAACAATTCGGTACGTATCTAACACCACTTTTATTCCTGGAAAGCGAGTGTCTAGCTGATGGAATAATGTGTCGAGTAAAACACGGTTATTCTAAAGCATGACTTGGGATCTTGAAGTCTTCGCACAGTTCATCGAAACGTTTTTTCGTTTTCTGCATTATTTTTGGAGCGAACCCTACTGGTATTCCCCAACGTTAGCATATATTTGAAGCCTCTTCAAAAAAGATTTCAAATTGCCCTCTCATTTCAGTTAGTTTTAAGAGGCTCTCTTCAAGTAAACTGTAAGCTGTTACATGGTCCAAAGATTTTGATTGTAGTGTTTTCGAGACTGTGTTGGAGGATTTCAAGGATTTTATTTTGCACAACTAGTAAAAAAACAAATTTGAATGATTCTATTTTCTTTTTTTTAGTAGTGTTGCGTCGTCTCTTTCATTTCTTTTGTTACTAAACTTTGTTTTTTAACCAAGAAGAGTAAACTAAAAAGACAGATTCACACCCAAGAAAGTCACTAGAAATATCACCAAATACATCTTCTTTTTTGGTTGATCATATCGACCTTTGACGGTAATCCATGAATATTATATTATACTAATACGTCGCTAAATAGTTCCAAAAACAACTGTTTTTATGTACAAACAGACTAGAAATCTAAAAATTAAAGGAATACCGCAGAAAATACAAAAAATCGTTGAAGACTTAACCTATGAAATGCCAATAGGGTCAAAATTTTATAAATGTCATTAATGTCAAAAGGACACCGCACACATCTTATGGAAAATATAATGTCACTCAAATTCAATAAAATTTATGTGAATAGATTCGTTTTAAATTAACAGTCAATTCTTATCATTGCGCCAACTCTGTATTTTCAATAATAAGAGCAGGAATTGATATAAATAACTCTGAAATCAAATGGGTACATACATAAGTTAGAGAGAGAAAAAATATTTTAAAATACCCAAATTATCGGTACTTCATAAATCAGCGGATTAGTTTCACTAATCCGCTTAGGCCCAGCGGGGCTTAAGCTATTTTGAATAGCACCGAGAGCAATAGTGATTGTAACTGACAACTGACACATTTATAGATTCCAAAAATGTGATTTCGATAAACTTTAATTGCAATTTGCGCCGTACTTAATCATAATTAAGAGTTGGCGCAATGATAAGAATTGACCGTTAATTTAAAACGAATCTATTCATATAAATTTTATTGAATTTGAGTGACATTATATTTTCCATAAGATGTGTGCGGTGTCCTTTGATAACAGAGTAAACTTGACTGAAGTTGGACCCATTACAAACAAGCTTTACGGCACGGGAGATTTGAACTACTCCTCTTGGTTTAAAAATAGACTACAGTTAGAACTAGACTTGAAAGGCACTTCAAAACATCGCAAAATGTGTGTTTCAATGTATTGACTGCATCAAATCTTCCAGCCCAGCGTGTTGGATTGAGAGGTTTTAGTTTTAGAGTCACTTTCGAGGAACATCTTTCAGATTGGTATGAGAACTTCAGTATCTCTCAATGAACGATACGGTTCGTTCGAAGTTGTAAAGATATGAAGATATGAAGGTTTATTTAGAGAAAATGCAGAAAGAGGTAAACCGGATTCCTAAAAAAAGCCAGAAAATTGAAAAGGCGAAAGAAAAATTCGAGAATCCGTTAAAATTCGATATGAAAAAGTGGAAGAAAAATTGAAGGAGATAGGAAAATGACAAAAAGAGGAGGCCGTCGAGAAATAATTATTGTATACAGCTCTAATGAGATATCCAATTTGGCGGAGTTATTAGAAAACGACATCCGGTACCTTTTATTAAAATCTTAAAAAACAAATTCCAACATAATATGCAGAACTTCGAAGACTGCAAAGATATTATAAGAAGCCATCCAAAAGACGGAGCTGCTTTGCAGGTGAAATATGTTAAAATCGACTATTGAAGTTGTTAGAATAATTAATATGCCGTGTAGGTACTTATTACAATCGGACAACTTCAAGTAGAACTAGACTGAAAGTACTTTTAAAAGTTTATTTGACCTCGTTACAATCTATGCACGGCCAAACAAACGAGGGCCCGTGCGGGGGCCCTGGGGCCCCGGGGCACTGCCCCATTTGCCCCAATGGTAGTTACGGTCCTGAGTATAGAATTCGTTGATTCAAACAAACTTAAGTGAAAAAAAGTAAAACAGATGAATAAAATAATTCACAAAACTCAAAATACAATAGGATAAAACGCTAGGTAGTAACATAGTAGCACAAAAATAAAAAGGTAAGACCCATATACAGAACTTACCAAAAATATTTTAACAATCTCAACTTTAAAATTAAAGAATGCTGGTACCGTCTAAAATATCGGCAACATCGCTTGACAGACTTACTCTTCAACCTCTTAGCCATCAGAGCAGTCACATGATTTTTGCATCTTACCATTTACCAACTTTTTTTAATTAAAACTGGTATTCCCTCTCACTGTACCGTTAGTCTGTGAAAATAACAGCAATATAATTGTTCAATAGATATCTAGCTCACCCACGTCTAACAATTCATTAACATTTTTTTTATTTCTCAGCGTTTATTAGTACTCCCGTTAAATAAAAATATGCACATTTTACAATAACAAACATAAAAGAGAAATTAAGTTGGTAGGTAATCAATATTTTGTGATTTTTATAATGCGTTTTGCATAACGTTATAAGAATACCTAGATATATGGATATCCGGAGAAAGAAACTTAGTTAACATACATTAATATAATTAATTATATTACAGTAATTTTAGAATTTTACAATAAATATTGCTTAATTCTTCTTAGTCTTCTATCGTCCATTTTTGGACACAGGTCTCCCCCGACTCCTTACATCAATCTGTATCCTGAGTATACTTCCAATTTGTTCCAAGTTATTTTTTTGATGTCATCTACTACACACCCCATATTAGTGATGTTGAAAAAGTAAGTATTCGTTACAAAGTACTCGTTACTTAGGAATACCAAACGTAACGATTACTATACGAAGAGGCAAATCGTTACTTTGATTACTCTGATTACTTCGTACCAATCGTATCAGAGCGAGTAACGACTATTGTATCTACAACCTGTACACTTTATTACTTTCTACCAATCGTATCCCAGCGAGTAACGGACCGGACCCGTATTTTACGAGTGTTATCGAATATCGTTATCGGTTTGAAGCGTTTTAAGGGTGTGAGGGTGAGGAGAAGATAGAAGATGAAACAGAGGGAGGTATAATATGGTATACGTAAAATATGTAATGTATGTCACTAACAAAGATCGAATGCGAGAACCCTATATTTTTATCTAGATCTATATCTATACCTATACAAAATACCTACCTACTGAGAAATACGATTCTCGATATGATTACCGGTACTCAAATACAAAAGTAACAAAAGTAATCATAGTAATCAAAGTAACGAATACTGTAAATGATTACTTTATACAAAAGTCACGATTTGTAACGAATACTCGAAAGTAACTATAATCAACATCACTACCCCATATGCGGTCTTCCTCTTGGTCGTCTACCCTCTAATGTCTCCAAATTGTGACGTTCCAACGTTGGTCTTTTTGTATAACAGTGTGGCCTGCGAAGGTCCATTTGGGTTTGGCAATTTATTTTGTTGCGATATCTTTAACTTTTGTTTTTGATTTTACTTAGTCGTTTCTTTTTCTGAGAGTCGTATACCTAACTATGCCCTTTCCATTGCTCTTTATGTTGAGGCTAGTTTGTTCATATTTGCCTTGGTCATGATAGGAAGGATGCACTGGTTGAACACTCTGTCAATAGTGTTAATACTTTTCGAGTTATTTGAGAGCAAAAAAGAAAACATATTTTTGGACTGTTTTTTCGCAAATTACTCAAAAATTAAATATTTTATCGAAAAAAATATTCTTAGAAAAAATATACCTAGCCTATAAAAGAAAGTGAAAAAAAATTGTGTATGCACGAAGTCTGTAGACCCAGTAGAAGCAGAGTTGTAGCTAATGAAAAGTAGGTTCTTCTTCGTCAAATTCCAAATTGAATATTTTAACGTGAAATAACCAAAAAAGGAGTACTTTTCGGGAAAAACTCATTACAAATTTTTTAAAGTGTTAAAAAAGGGTTTATTTTTGTTTAAAAAAAAATTCTAACATTAAAATTAAGTGAGTTACGCTCAAAATATTGTTGGCCCCTTTTTTTTTGGTAAAAAGAATCTCGAAAATCACCCCCTAATTAGCATTCGAAATAAAATTAATCGTTACCGCTTCACAAGTTACTTTGCTTATCTATTCTTTATAATATGATCTGCAAGTTCCATCGGTTTAAAGTGCTTATTTTTGAAAAGGCTGTAGTTAAAGTAACAATAATATACGTTTACTCAAATCAATTAATAGTTATTAAAATAATTTACAATTTCAGTTTACTTACAATAAAATAAACGTAAAAAAGTCTTGAAAGCATAAACATGCTTGTTGACTTAATCTGTCTAATATTGAGAAGTTTATGTTTATTGTTTTTTTTACAAATCATTATTTTATTTTTACAGTTTCTAATCTAAGTTCTATATTTTTTTTGTCTAGTATAATTTAACATTTATTAAATTGTTACACAATTCCCTTTTTTGTCTTACCAAGCAGTAAGTATGTTTGATATTTTTAAAATTTATAAGCAATTGATTGTATATTCTTGGAGAAAAAAATAATTGACCGTTGCATGATTGTTTTTAAAGTGTGAAGACATTCGACATTCAATTTTCTTCTTGTTTCATAATTTGACACTTTTACTTTAAGAGAAATATTTTATCTGTATAAATATTTTTAAGTAGCTCTAAGCAGTACAATTGCCGAACATCAAGAACCTGAGTTTCATGAAAAAGTTGGTCTGAGAGATATGTTGAACCAACAAAATGACTTGAACGAGTCACTAATCACGAGTGTGAGCAAATTTTGAACAGCCATAGCATAGCCAATTTTTGTCTAACAGGAAAATAAAAAATTCAAAATATTCAGAAAAGCAAAACGTACATTTTATTACTCTTTGAGATTTTTCGTATTACTAATGATTTTTAAGTTATTTGGAAAGAAATGTAATTTTTTTCAAAACTAAAAAAATACTTTAGAACCAAAAGGAGCACTTTGAACAAATGAAACTTACAGATCATATAAAAAATACATAAGTAAAGTAACCTGTGAAGCGGTAACGATTAATTTTATTTGGGATGCTAACTAGGGGGTGATTTTTGCGATTCTTCTTACCAAAATATAAAATATATTTTCTACGTCGTAGTACAAAACTCACTAGACTCTACGACTTGGTGATACTCCTCCATAGATCCCTACCGAAGGGCGTTGACGCCTAAGGACAGTATATATATATATATATATATATATATATATATATATATATATATATATATAAGGGACCAACAATATTTTGACCGTAACTAACTTACTTTTAATGTTAAAAGGTTTTTTAAAAAACAAAAATAAACCATTTTTTCAATCACTTTAAAAAAGTTGTAATGAGTTTTCCCCGAAAAGTGCTGTTTTTTTGGTTATTTCACGTTGAAGTATTCGATTTGGAATTTAACGAATAAAAACCTACTTTTCATAAGCTACAACTCCACTTTTACTGGGTATGCAGACTTCATGCATACACCATTTTTTTCACTTTTTATAAGCTATATTTTTGCTAAGAATATTTTTTTTGATAAAATACTTATTTTTTGAGTTATTTGCGAAAAACCGTCTAAAACATGGTTTTTTTTATTAAAAATGAATTTATTCACTCGCAAATAACTCGAATAGTATTGACTTAGTGAAAACACTCTATAGAACAAAAGTTACTTAGAATTAGTCATTTTTTCTAAATCCGGACTTATTTTGAATGTATATTTTTTCACTCCTAAGGAGGGGATGTAGAATTGTAAACTCTTTCTTATATAATAATAGACAATTTCAACTACATATTCATAAATTTTCATCCTTCCTTTATTTTTTTTGGGTCAGATTGTTCTTTTGATCGGGCTATCCTGATTATGTGGAGGATCTGATTCGAAATTATGTACTCGCTAAATCCTTTCGGATTTTCTCTTAAAAACTAGTAATTTAATTAATCCCAGTAATGAGAAATGAAATATTGGCATAAATAGTAACCGGATGGCAGAGTGATGCACTACCAACACCGTTTTAATTTGTTAATTGACAAGAGACATCTTACTATTTTACCGCCTCTCATAAAACAGGAATGTGTAAATAACTACTAAATAGATTTGAAAGTATTTGTTTGTTTGGTTGTGCAAGTAATTAGATAAATTAACTAATTAGGTCATAAAATTAAAGTATACTGCGATCCGATATTTATAGTTCTTTAGCAGGAAAATTCCAATAAAGGTAAATATCTTCGTAGAAATTACGCTCTCTTCGTATGGTAAATGTCAGATTTTATTGGTTTCTATTTAACTGAATTTATAGTCCAGAGAAATAAGGATTTCCTCAGGACACTCAAATATCCAGGTAGCTGACTACTTATAACTTAGTAGTTATACTTAACTTAGTTATTGTAGACCTATAGGAAGTAAACCTACCTGTTTCCTGCCTAGAGTTCGCGTCGGTTTTTTAATTATTAACAATTTAGTGCAAAAAACGCGATTTTTTTTTATTTTTTGCACCACATTAAAAAGCTAAATAGTTGACATAAAATTACAAAATTTGATTTTTTTAGAACATTGAAAAAGCTTCAAAATGCCGATTTTTTAATGTTAAAAAGTCAATTTGGTGCTTCTCGAATTACAAAATAAATGAAAATCGATATTTGTTAATAACTTTTTGTATTTTGATACTTAACAAATCCTCAAAATTTGAGGCCGATCCGTTAATTAGTTTAAAAGATATTCCATTTGTTTATCCCAGAGACCTTTGTTCTGCAATAACATAAGACAGAAAATAATGAATATAGGGAATTCTGCATATGCCAAATGAAAGTATAAGAATGATAGTATCAAAATGTATTAAAAAAAGCTAAAAAGTTTAATTAAAATAGTCAAAAATCTTAATGCCAAATTTTTGAAATTTTGTGGTTTATAAATATTTAGAATAACTTTTAAAACATTGTCCGTAAAAACGATATTTTTATACATTCGAAAAACTAGTATTTTAACACGAATTTTCAAATAAAAAAATTTAGCCTGAGTTCATTTGGGACAAAGTGAGTCATGTGTTTTTTTTCAATTCACAGCTAATTTGTTTATAATAATTAAGGAATCTCATTGATGCTATTTTAAAGAATGGGATTTGCATTTTTTGTTAAAAAATTTGCACAAAGATTGTACCTTCCCAGCACACTCTACGAATTTTTAAAAATGTAGTTCAAACGGTTACTAGGGGGAACCTACAAATCCACCTAGTTAAAATACCGAAAAAGCAATTTGAAACTAATACAATGTTCTGTATCGCCGGATCAACTCAATGGATTTTGATCTTTCTTTTCTTAATTTGTATGTAATTTCTACGTACATTGCAAATATGCAATTTGTTTATAAATTTAATAATTAGTAATTAACTATTTAGATGGAAAATAAGCCACAATTAAATTGAAAATCGGGTGTCGTTGTCAAAATACAAAATAATACTCTAAACAGTTAATTATAAAAATGCCACAAGGAAATAGCTTCAGAACAATATTAATAATTAATAAACAGTCTAATTTGTTTAAACAATTCTTGAAAAAATAATTTTTTTCCAAAAATCTATTGATTTTTGTATATTTAATTATATATTTAATTAAGTATCATTAATGATCATAGAAAAAGTTAAAGTACACTTTAATAAATAAATTATTTTTATTAGATAATTATTGTATGAAGATAATTTATTTATTAAAATATACCTTAAGTTTTTCCATGATTAATAATGATAGTATGATTAAAAACATGGATTTTTTGGAAAAAATTATTTTTTCAAAAATTATTCAAACAAGTTAAGCTGTTTATTAATTAATAAATGTCTAGAAAAATTGCATATTTGTAATGTACAGAAAAATTACTTACAAATTAAAAAAATGCAAGATCAAAATCTATTCAGCAGATCCCGAGATATAGAAAATGAAAATATTTTAAGTTGTTGTTCTAAATCTATTTCCTTTATAAAAATAATTTTAGTAACGTTTCGACACCCAAATCGGTTATAAAATAACTGTGGTTATAAAATAAAAACTTTATCATTAAGCCGAAATGTTACTTGCAAAGAGATTTTCTTCCACAAAAGAATTGCGCAGATTAATTATTTATGATTTAATCGTCAGTGTTTGTCAAGATGGCGTGATATTAGTTCATGTTCATATAGATGGATTTTGGATTTGTTGGTGTCCTTTAAAAATTAACGGATATTTTGAAGGTACGTACATATTATTAAATAAAAGTAAATTGAGTAATTTATGATGTAATAATAATATTGTTGTGTATCCGAATGGTTATAAAAGAAACATAATAATATCTTTATATGTTTTTTAGGTATAATGATGAACAACTCTGAAAGAAAGGAGCTTATTATTATAACTGGGAAATAAGCCATAATTTAAAGCTGGGACAGAATGATATAATATATAGATTCAGAACAATATTAAGAAAGGAGCTATTAACCAACTGCGGGGCCTTCCAGAAATGGTAGAACTTTATACATGTAAGTACCTTCCTAAAAATATGTATACTTATGTATCAACTATAATAGGTTTCTTGAATATATCGTCTTCTATAAAAACATACAATACAATACTATATCAAACATGACGGGTACAAGGCTGAGGATGTTTTCTGTTCATTTATTTGTGATAAAGAAATCAGTTAGCCTATAAGAAATTTTATTGTCGAAAACTGTGAATTAGTTAATATGTATTAAATGAATTCCCGTAATAAAATTTCTTAATGATTAGGTATGATGTCTGTTTTAGATTATAAAAATAAAGAAAATTACATATTATTGTCTGCTTCAATGATTTACATTGGTTGTATTTTCCCTCTTGTTTTAGCTAAACAATATTTATTGTGTGACTTAATATTATACAGATAAATAATTAATATTTCATTAACAAAAAGAAAAAAATTACCAAAGATGTGTAGGTTAAATAATGCCATGTTTGCAATAAATAAGATTGATTATTATTAGTATTAATAGTTCTTATGTGGGGCCGTGTATTTGTTTTTTTTTGTATTTCCTAAATTTGTCAAAATAAATATCTATATTTTTATAAACTTTTTCTACGCGAACTCCGCGCCGTGTGAGCGCCGCTCGTTCGTGGCGCGGTTAATGTTCGTTAAAATTTTTCATTTTGACGAACCTTCCGCGATCCAGAGGAAACTTACGAACAATTAGGAATTGTAGATAATTAGTATTAAATGTGGGTGCCTACATTGGATCCGTTTTTCTCCGATCAGATCAGATCCGATATCGGCCGACGTCGGGAGTAGCTTCTCCTATTCTCATTGAGAAGTGTTTGGTTTCATTTCGAGTTGCAAGTTGGTTGCAAGTTGGTTGCAAGTTGGTTGCAAGTTGGTTGTAAGTTGGTTGTAAGTTGGTTGCAAGTTGGTTGCAAGTTGGTTGCAAGTTGGGGGTTGCAAACTAACATGTTTAAATATATTTAATGTCATCATCTCATTTTCCTTTTCCACGGTAAACATCAATAAGTTTGATATTTCCTTCCGACCACTCCATTACTAACTAATATTCAACTCAGGCGCCCCAAAACCAACAAACCACTCGCAAACCCGTCCAAACACGTATTGCGAACCATCAAAGCATTTGTTGAAAAGCCGAAGTTAGATCGTGGTGCGCCGTGTGCGAGCCGTTTGTGTGCCACTTGAAAACACGTACTAACCGCTTAACGCACACATTTATTTGCAAAAATACGTCAAAAAATTACCTATTTATTTTATTACAATAAAATGAACTACGAACAAGACTATTATCACTAGATATAATCTAAAGTAATAAAACGCATATTTTATTAGAAAAATATAAAATAGCAAATACCCTCATGCGCTCACCCGAGTTAACTTGGTCGTAACTTTTTACATAAAAAATACTACAATAAAAGAAGAAAATCGCAATTATTCAAGTATAATCATGTTAAATATTGTTAACAGTGTGTTACACTCTAAGACAAGTGGTTACACACAGAGGTACGTCCCAGTCAGGGCAGAAAGTGACGTCAGCAAAATATAATTCTACTCATCGTGATCCCACCCCAGTCGGCAGTCGATCGTAGAAAGTTTAAAATTAGAAACGAGAAAACAAGTGGGCACGGGTGCCCATATAAGAATTTTTAGGGGCGGCCAGACGTGAAGATGTGGCAGATTACATTTCTTATACTTTGGAAAACCATATATAGTTTAAAGCACCCGAAAGCTAGGGAGGGGGCCACGGGCCCCCCTGCCCATAGGTATGGACGCCCATGCCAGTGGGGATACCGTTATTTAGCGCTAGAGGAGTTAAAACGCGTAGGCGCCTTATATATAGTACAAATATTTTAAACACGAGTTAACTCGGTTAAGCGAAAATAGAAACGTACTTTAAAACCGAGTTAACTCGGGTAAGCACGTTAAGCGGCTAATCTAACAAATATGTTGCGCGCGAGCGGCTCGCACACCGAGCAGAGCGCATATGTATACCCGCCTTAACGATTTTGTTTTAGTGAATTGTTGATATACAAAATGCTATTAACAAAAGAAGGAAAAATTGACCAAGTTGGATTTGCCTCTCCATCCTTTTATTGTTGTGTAGAAGCAGTGGTTTAAGAGTGAAGAAAATATTTGTATGTAATAATAACGTTTTATACCTTGTTTTTATTAATAAATAATGATTTTACCTTAACACAATGATTTATTTCGCCGTATGTAATATCACTTTATTTTCAAGAAATATTAACTTAACTCTAAATATACGTTTATATCTGCGAAATATATTTCTTAACATTAAATACATTAATTATTAATATTAAGATACTAATATTCCTTACTAAGAAATATTATTGCTCTAAAAGAATAGTTTTGTAATGTCAAGAAAATAATATATTCGTATGACTAATAAAATCATTTAACATCAAGTGTAATTTCTTTGTGATAAATGGGTTTGAAGTTTGCCAGAAAGTGATACATATTTCAATCATGTTTAATATATATTTCTTTTGGCTATAGTAAAATTTATTTGAAATATTTTAGAAAATTATATATTACATACAAAGATATATTTCTTAGTCAATATTCCAAGTCGATCTTTCTTAAATAATATAAATAAAGTTTCTTTATGCCAAGAATTTTTTTCTCTCGGTGTAGTTCATTCGATTACATGAAATCAACCCCAACTCAAGAATATCCGCCACAAAAGTTTTAATTTGCTTTTTTAGTTTTTGAACTCGTGCATTTGTCGGCTCCCAGCTCCCCCTTCACTTACCATGACTAGTCACCATTTGAACTACAGTTTTTAAAATTCGACTAAAATACCAGCTTTTCGAATATGTAAAATGATTTTTTCTACGGACGATATTTTTAAAGTTATTCTAAATGTTTATAAACTAAAAAATTTCAAATATTTGACATTAGGATTTTTGACTATATTAGATAATTTTCTCTCTCTCTCTCTCTCTTTCTCTCTCTCTCTCTCTCTCTCTCTCTCTCTCTCTCTCTCTCTCTAAATAATTAGAAATTTAAAAAAAATTTAATAAGGTCTCTAGGAAAAACAAATAAAATAACTTTTAAACTAATTAATAGATCGCTCTCAAATTTTGACGGTTTGTTAAGTACAGTACCCCAATATCCAACTTTGGGTGAAACACTAAAGTTATAAATAAGTTTTAGTAAAAGTTATTAACAAATAACGATTTTCATTTATTTTGTAGGTTGCGAAGCAACAAATTTACTTTTTAACTGTCAAAAATCGGCATTTTGAAGGTTTTTCAATGTTTTAAGAAATTAAATTTTGTAATTTTATGTCAACTATTTAGCTTATCAATGGGGTGCAAAAAGTCGAAAAAACGCATTTTTGGCACTAAATTGTTAATAATTAAAAACGGACGCGAACTTTAGGCAGGAAACAGGTAGGTTTTCTTCCTTTAGGTCTACAATAACTAAAAAGTAGTCAGCTACCTGGATATTTAAGTGTCCCGAATATGATATATTTCTTGCCTATTTCCTTAGCCAAGCCGCACACCAAAGAAACATGAAACGAAAAACATGAAACATGAAACGAAAAACATGTTTCATGAAAAGAAAACACTGCTAAAAACATCTCAAAGTCCGCCTACTAATGAAACGAGTGTGATTCATACTCATGACACATTTTTATTTTCGAAGAGTCTCATAAATGGCCGGATATATATTTGTTTAGCAGTGGTTTATTTCCATGAAACGTAATTTACGTTTCATGTTTCTTTGATGTGCGGCCGGGCTTAGAGTTGTGGCCGGTTTGCGGGCTGCAAAGTAGTCGGGGCACACTTTAAACTATTTTATTTGTTTATTTACAACAAACTACATACATAAAACAAGTAAGAAAAATTATGACAGTTGTATTCTAAGTTTCTAAAATCTTCTGACAGACGTCCGTCAATCCGTCTCCTCTTCTTTCCCCAGCCAGTCAACACATATGTGGTCGTAGGCTAACTGTCAATCTGCCACAGGGCTCCCCTCCAGTGAAGAACCTACTGGTTTCGAACGGCAATGTTGACCGTGTTACTCATCAGACGGTTGGCATATACATGTTCTTCCTGCACCTGTTGGGCCGCTGGAATATATGCTGGCTTGAGTCGGTCCATGGAAATTCTCTGAGGAACATTTTTGACATCTACAGTTAGAAACTTGTCACTTCGTTCCAACACTCTGAACGGGTCGGTATAGTGAGGTGTAAGCGGAGGCTTTACTTTATCAGTCCGCACAAACACATGACTCGTAGTCTGCAGATCCGGATGGACAAAGGCAGTGCGGACTGAGTGGTTGCTCGTCGGTATAGGCCGCAATGCTCCCATGGTCTGACGTAGTCGTTGGACAAAACTATGCTCGTCGGGTGTAGCAGCACTAGGGACAAGCAGCTGTCCAGGGAGACATATTGGTTTACCATACACTAACTCGGAGGCTGTACACGCAATGTCCTGTTTGAAAGTGTTTCGAAGGCTTAGCATGACCAGAGGGAGGGCGTCAACCCACGATACTGTGTCCGCGGCGATGAGAGCAGCCTTAAGGGTTCGGTGGAAACGTTCAATACATCCATTTGACTGTGGGTGGTAGGCAGTGGTTTTAATATGTTGTACACCTAGTAATCTATTGAGCTGGCGAAATAAGTGGCTCTCAAATTGCCTACCTCGATCCGTTGTTATGGTTGCTGGCACACCAAACCGAGATATCCATCCCTCAAGGAGCTTCTGCGCAACATCTTCGGCTGTAATTTCCGAGATAGGTATGGCCTCGGGCCATCTTGTGAAACGATCGATGATTGTGAGCAGGTATCGAAAGTTCTGATTTGTTGGAAGTGGGCCCACAATGTCGACATGTATGTGTGCGAATCGATCGTCTGGCATTCCTATAGGTGTCACAGGTGTAACAGTGTGACGTCCAATTTTGGCACGTTGACATTGGATGCACTCTCGTGACCACTGCTTGACTTGGCGATTCATGTTATGCCACACAAAGCGTTCGGCAATCATTCGTAATGTAGCAGCATGTCCTGGGTGGGACTGCGTGTGGAACTTCAGGAAAACGTCTCTCTGGAACACAGCTGGCACATAAACTCGTATACGACCATCTTGGACTGAACAATAAATAGGTCGTTGGCTATCTGGTAGAACTATTCGCTGAAGTTGTAAGGAGCTAGCAGGATCGTTCAGAGTTTGTTGGAGAGTCTCATCTGTAGTCTGAGCTTCGGATAGCCGGTTATAGTCAATCGTAATGGGTGTTGTGACAGCGTCTACTTCGGGTCGTGAGAGACAATCGGCAACGATATTGGCTGCACCCTGAATATGTCGAATGTCGGTCGAGAATTGTCCAATAAATTCTAGTTGGCGTATCTGTCGTGGGGACTGCCGCTCATGTCGCTGTTGGAAGGCAAACGTTAAAGGCTTGTGGTCAGTATAAATGGTAAACGGCATGCCCTCAAGAAAATGGCGGAAGTGATGTATGCCACTGAATATGGCCAGCAGCTCTCGGTCATAAGTGCTATAGTTTCGCTCCGTCTTAGAAAGCTTTCTAGAGAAGAAAGCGATGGGTTGTAGATGTTCACCTATAAGCTGTTGCAAAACACCGCCGATGGCAACATCTGAGGCATCAACTGACATGTTCAATTGGGCATTCGGTGCTGGGAAAACCAATTCAGTCGACGCGGCCAAGAGTTCTTTGACTTTGGAGAAAGCTGCTGCAGCTGCTGGTGTTAATGTCAGTTCTTGCTTCTTTTTCTTTTGCTGAGACAGTAAGTCGGTTAATGGCATTAGTTCATTCGCAGCATTTGGTAACCAACGTCTGTAGAAATTGAGCATACCCATAAACCTTCGTAGCTGTCGATAGGTCGTAGGTTGTGGAAAGTTGCGAATTGCGCCTACTTTAGCCGGCAATGGACGAACGCCAGTTGGGGAGACCGTGGCACCCAGGAAGTTTACTTCACTTTCACGGAATTTTGATTTATCCTTATTGATTTGAAGTACATTTGCTTCCAGAATCCTAAGTACTGATGCCAGGTGTTTCTCATGCTCGGTATCAGTCTCCGAGGCAACCAAAATATCGTCGATGTATACATACACATATGGGCATTCTCGAAAAAGGTGATCGAGGTACCTCTGGAACGTCTGGGCAGCATTTCGCAAACCGAATGGCATTCGGAGAAACTCGTAAAGTCCAAAGGGGGTTATTACAGCCGTCTTTTGTACATCCTTCGGGTGGACTGGAATTTGGTAAAAAGCACGTACCAAATCAATACAAGAGAAAATTCTCTTTCCATGTAGCTGGTTAGCAAAATCCTGGATGTGCGGTATTGGGTAGCGATCTGGTTTGGTCATGGCATTTAGACGGCGAAAATCTCCACAGGCTCGCCATCGTCCATTGGACTTCTTAACCAAGTGAAGCGGACTAGCCCAAGATGACTTTGATGGTCGGATAATGCCTGCCTGCATCAGCTCATTGAATTCTGCTCGTGCAGCTTGAAAACGATCTGGTGGAAGTCTTCGTGGTTTAGAAAATACTGGTGTACCTCGAGTCTCAATATAGTGCTGGACCCTTTCAGTATCCTCTGGTATAGTGGCTGCCGGACGATCGTAAGGATGGGCAGTGGATAGGCCTACTTCTGATACTTTAACACGACGAGACACACAGGTAATACTGCTTGACATATTTGAGCTTACTAGTCGTTTGTTTCTCATGTCAACACTAATGCCATAATGTGTAAGAAAATCGGCTCCTAGTATGGGTGTGGTGACATCTGCGACTACAAAAGTCCATGTTACAGGTTGGTCTAGACCAAGGTTTAATGAAAGTTGTCTCTGCCCATACGTTTGGATGCACGATCCGGTGGCAGAATATAGGCATACAGTGCTGGGCCGAGTCGCAGTGCAGATTTTACGTGGAAGCACACTCAGGTCTGCCCCTGTATCAATAAGGAACTGAAGTTGGAGAACACTATCGGTAATGAAGAGGCGGCGTGGTATGTGAGGGGCTGCAGTTGCCGCCATTACTGCGCCCTTTCGTCGTTTTTTGTAAAACTGCAGGGTGGTCTACATTTCTTTGCTTGTGCACCAAATCTTCGATGGTAGTAACACTGCTCGTCAGATGATGACTTGGCACTCTTGACCATTTGAATCTGTTGCCGTTCTTCAGCTACAGCTAATCTGTTGGATAAAGCGCTCACTTGGTCATTCAATGCAGCCACTGCTTTGTCTAAGATAGGGCTTTCGGTAACAGCCATGACTGGAAAATTGGAACATCGGAGGTACTTATCGGCTTTCTTAGCAAGCTCTTCTAGATCTCCATCAAGAACAGATATAACACTTCGAACCGAAGGTGGTAGGCGGTCCAACCAAAAATTTTTTAGAACTTGTGTACTAATGCTATCCGTGGCCAGAGCTTGCATTCTGTGGAGTAGTTGAGTGGGTTTTAAGTCACCCAGAGTGAGCTCCATTAATCTGTGGATCCTGTCATCTGAGCTAATGCCATACCTTTCGAGAAGGCGAGCTTTCAGTTGTGTATAGGCATTGCCAGCAGTTGGATTCTTTACAATATCCGCCACTTCTATTAGTATGTCACTGTTTAAACTAGCAACAGTATGATCGAATTTGCAGTTGTCAGATGTTATTTTGGCTTGTCGGAACTGCGCCTCCAGCCGAAGAAACCATAGTTCTGGTTCATTGCGCCAAAACTCTGGAGCTTTTATGCCTACCCGTGCAATTATTGGGTGATCATTGCCTTCGTATGGTGTAGCATTATCGTTTGGCATTGTTTGGTCGTTATCTGTCATAATGTCGTCTTTAAATCCTTGTACTTACAGTCTTTTTCTCGGGGTCACCAATGTGGCCGGTTTGCGGGCTGCAAAGTAGTCGGGGCACACTTTAAACTATTTTATTTGTTTATTTACAACAAACTACATACATAAAACAAGTAAGAAAAATTATGACAGTTGTATTCTAAGTTTCTAAAATCTTCTGACAGACGTCCGTCAATCCGTCTCCTCTTCTTTCCCCAGCCAGTCAACACATATGTGGTCGTAGGCTAACTGTCAATCTGCCACAGAGTATTAATTATAGTAATCGTTTCATACATATTATTACATTTTTACCTTCAGAACTGATTTATATTGATTAAAATGAATGTTCATAAAAACAGCTCTACTTAATACCAATTAATAATTCAATTATGTATGTATGTGGGCAAACATAACTCAATCTCACATAAGTTTAAAAAAACTATATTATGTAACATTGTGTGATAGTCTGTGTAAATGCTAGGTAACATTGGGTTGCAATATTATAATATGATATTAACAAGAAATAAATGTTAATGTGCCTAGTAAAATATGAAATACAGTACGTACAATATAAATACCGTTACACGTTATAGCACATGATGGCACATGATACCAACACGAAATATTTAAGTGGTAGGTCTGGTCCTTTTTTAGGCTATGGTCTCCAATAAATGCCGTAGGTTGCGTACAGCGGCATGCCTACAGCGTCATGTGGAAAATTTTTTCATTTTCGTTATTTTTAATAAACTTTTGAGTCGCAAAAACTATCTTACAACCGAAAATAGATACAAAAGAGTAATTCTAAAACAAATTCAAATTACGGGGTGAATTGTAGTGACCACCGACTTAGCCGATGGTTTCCAATAGATTCCGCAGGCTGCGTACAGCGTATATTGGAGACCACCGTCTAAGATGCCGCCTAAGGGTAAGAACAGAACAAGTGGGTCGCGGTGGAGGTGGAGGTCGCGGTCGATGTCGATATCTATGTAAAACAAACACATTGTACTGAATGAAAGAGAAGAGAGCAGGTAAGTCGCGGTGGAGTGTAGCTTGCAAACCCGCTACTTTGTAGAATTTATTTTAATGAGACTCACTCTGCATTTAGAGGTCCTCTCAGGTAGCTGTTGATTTTCATTTTTAGCAAATATTTATTAGTCGGTCCATTCATATTCTTTTTGTGCACCCTGTATATACATTTTCAGTTCTATAATGGAATTAGTGATGCCTCATTTAAATTAGAAAAGTTGTTTCCATCATCTCGAATAATATTTATTGAGAAAATATTATTGTCGTTTTAATTTTAAACCGTTTAATTAAATATTTCCAGTTTTCGTTCTTTCTAAATATTTTATTCCGAAGCAAAATTATTTATCAAGCCATTAATTTTTTGTAATTTTAAAACGTTCAACTTTGTCAATTTCAATAAGAGTGTCTCTTTCGTTATCAGCTAATACTGACCTTCAATTAATTTCTTCTTTCATAAATACCATGATGGTGCCTTTCTGGTTCATTTCTATATTCTTCTCCAAGTAGGTAGCATCGAGCAACTACATACCTAATTGGTAAGTTGTTTTTGTGGTTTTATCGTTTACTTTTCCGACCATATCTTTTATTAATTGACTAACTCGAATTTGCAGAATGTATTTATATTTTTACCTATTTGTATTGTAAATTTGATTCATCCAACAAGAAAATAATTTTGGCGTATTTATTTATGTATTTTCCGTGAATGCTAATTCATTAGCATCAGCAGTTGTGTTAAATATTAATTATTTTCAAGTTTAATTTAGTACATTAATTTTATAGAAATATGAGGGATTAAATTAATTTATTTTTATTCATTTATTTTATTGTATTTTGTAATTGGGGTGTTAAAATTAAAATATTTGGGGTCTACTGTTTGATTTAGAAGTCACCTCTAAGATTTGCTGTGCTGCTGGTGGGGAATATTAGGGTTTTGTTGACTTGGGTGGTAGGAGCCCTTCATAGATTTATGCTGCGGGTTATCTACATCTTGATTTCTCTTCTAGGCACCCAGGAGAAGGGCGTGGCCCTAGCTTTACATCGTCTGTTTTGGCCCTGACAATAGAATGCTCTCCAGGAAGCAAATCACATCGTAAATGGTAAATAGCAGTTCCCCAAGACCGTCACCCATGGGTTCGACGAACAGTTAGACAGCTCCGGAGGCAACCACCGAACCACCAGTACATCAAACTACCACCTGACGCCTCCCGAAGAAGATCTGGAGCTGTAGATAACCTAGGACAGCACCGGAAGAAGCCTTCACACCACAAGCTAAGTCTTTAATTTAATCTTATATTTGCCTGTCAGCAGAGACAGTTTTTTTTATATAAAATAACTTCACAATGAATATGATGTAGATCCTGAATTATAACCAATGAAATGAGAAAATAAAGCATTTATACCGAAATTCATTCCTTTTACTGATAGTGTACCGTATGCCTGGAGAATGCAGAGGAGTAGAGTACAAGGAACCACATAAAGTCTCATGCTCGCCGCGTTGGTGTTGGTGATGTTATGTCGAATTTGTTTCTTGGTCCAATGTTGACATTTGGAGATAGGTTCGATATATCATTGTCAATATGAACACGACAGGAGGTTTAGCGCGATGCCATCTAGGAAGTTGACATCGATGCTTTTGAAAATAAAATGATTTTGTTTTACATGGATGTCTACTGCGCGGCCTACAAGGATGCTTTCCTGTAATTGATCCATTGTTCGAAGGCAAGTTGTTATTACCTGAGCTATCTGATTTGATACTTTTTATATAATCCCTTTTTTGTATTTAGTTTATTTTTGAATTTCTAAAGTAATTAAATTCAGTAAATTTTCGAAATAGGAAGGAGGATCTGATTATTTACAGCTGATATTTCATCACTATCATCACTTGACTGACACAACATCGCAAAAGCACAGTCTTTTGTCATTCAAATTTCATTAAACTACTTCACTTGAGAGTGGTTCTAGTTCGACTGACAGCGCAGGTGACCTCCTTGCCATGTGCTGTCGACATCGACCGCGACTTAACTAATAGCATCCACCACGACCTACTCCTCCACCTCGACCCACTTGTTCTTACCCTTAGAATCGTTTAGCCAAGTACACTGGAATTAGAGGAATTAGAGACGTCATTTATTATATACGCGTAGAAATAATATTGGAAGATTTCTATTAATGTAAATTTAAAGAAACATACCCTAACTAGTTTCATTTAATTTGTATAATGGAGTATACATTGTTTTTATAAAGCACACTTGTTCGGATTACACTCTAACTGAATTCGAAAAAAGGAGACTTTTTGGCATAAATTGGTAACATTTATTTGATAGCTGCTTGTGTTGACATTTCAGATTCCTTTTTGTTCTTTACTATAAGTATTTGTTTTATTATATTTAGTATAAACAATATAGTAGTATTAACAATAGTACGAAGCATCATGATATATGCCGCAGAAATTTGGGTCATAAACAAAAAAACCCAAAAGAAAATTCTGGCAACCGAAATCAAATACTGGAGAAGATGCTGTGGTCTCACCAGAAGAGACAGAATACCAAATGAAGAGATAAGGAGAAGAATGCAAGTGGAAAAAGATGCCCTGCAACATATCGACGAGAGGAGATCTTGGGAAAAAGAAGTCGACGAAGCCATGTCCAAGGAAGGATTGGAAGACGGAGACTGGGAAGATCGAAAAAATGGAAGTCATGAAATATTAATTTGTTTTGTTGTAAAATCCACTTCCAATTAGGTGATATATTTGATGTAAAATGAATTCAAAATATTTTTGGAATTGACGTAGATAATGACATGCAACGGTATCTATATTGTATTGTATACAGTGGCGTACTGATAGATCAGCGGGCCCTGGTTCCAGTTGGGATGCGAGCCCGCTCGCCCAATAAAAACACACATTGTATATCAAAAGTTTTAACATCACACATAAAATATATATCATATACATATTTATAAAAACTCAAACTAATTTATAGTCCATTTACTCAGGGCTTTTGCTGTAATTAAAAAAAACCGCTTGGATTGGCATGAGATTTGGCGTACACACACATGGCTAACATGTCAAAAAAAGCAAGTGATATTGTGCCGATGTGTGTTTTTGCCCTGGAGGTGAGTTTTAGCTCTTCTTGGGGGTGAAAAAACATATATTCAAAATAAGTCCGAAATTGAATAAACTGAGTAATTCTAAGTAACTTTAGTTATATAGTGTTTTTTCACTAAGTCAATACTTATTGAGTTATTTGCGGGTGACTATGTTTATTTTTCTACAAAAAAAACAGGTTTTTGGACTGTTTGTCTCAAATAACTCAAAAATGAACAACTCAATGGGCAAGTATTTTATCGAAAAAAATTTTCTTAGTACAAATATAGCTTATAAAAAAGTGAAAAAACGGTGTATATACGAAGTCTGTAGACCCAGTAGGAGCAGAGTTGTGGGTAATAAAAAGTAGGTTCTTATTCGTCAAATTTCAAATCGAATATTTCAACTTGAAATAATCAAAAAATGAAGCACTTTTAGGGAAAAACTCTTTAAAAGTCTTTAAAAAAGCTTTATTTTTATTTTTTTAAGTTTCTAGCATCAAAATTAAGTATGTAACGCTCAAAATCAAGTTGGTCCATTGTAAGTTATTGGTGATACCAAAAATCTCAAGAAGTAAAAAAATATAGGCTTTACTATTGTGAATATTTTGAACTTTTTGTTTTTCTGAAGACAAAAATTTGTTAAGATGTGGCTGTTCAAAATTTACATACACTCGTGATTATTGACCCGTTTAAGCCCATTTAACTACAGCCTTTTCAAAAATAAGCACTTTGAGCAAATGAATCTTACAGATGTTATAAACAATAAATAAGTAAAGTAATTTGTGACGCCTTAACGATTAATTTAATTTCGGATGCTAATTGGGAGTGATTTTCACGATTTTTTTTACCAACAAAACAAAATGGACCAACAATATCTTGATCGTAACTTACTTAATTTTGATGTTAGACAATTAAAAAAAAAATAAAGCTTCTTTTAAATACTTTAAAAAATTGGAGTTTTCCCCGAAAAGTGCTTGATTTTTTGGTTATTTCACGTTGAAATATTCGATTTGGAATTTAACTAGTAAGAACCCACTTTTCGTTAGCTCTCTGCTTCTACTGGATCTACAGACTTTATAGCTACATACAACATTTTTTCACTTTGTTATAAGCTATATTTTGCTAATAATATTTTTTTTTGATAAAATACTTACTTTTTGAATTATTTGCGAAAAACTGCCTGCAACGTGATTTGTTTGTGAAAAATAAACATTTTCACTCGCAAATAACTCGAAAAGTATTGACTTAGTAAAAAAAAACTGTATAGAAAAAAGTTGCTTAGAATTAGTTAGTTTATCCAATTCCGGACTTATTCAATTCCCTGTGTTTCTTAGTAAATTTTGTCTTTTAAATTTTTAATTTTTTTGATGAATTGGTAGGTATTTTTCGTTTTTATTTATAAGTATCTACACAAAAATTAAAATTTATTCAGTTAGTTAGATTTCCTAGTGTGTACTTGTGTAGTTCAAAAGGTCCCCGTCAAATTAGAACCAAAAGAAGCAAAAACGGCGTTAGAGCGGGCCCCTGCGGGGCACGGGCCCTCACGGAACCCGCGGAATCATGCTCAGTACGCCACTGATTGTATACAAAAAATACTTATTTTGTTTATAAATTTTTTTATACCTATTTTATTTTTGTACGGTCAATGGACCCCCAAAAATGTAAAAACCGCTGAGTGCTGCCCTTTTATGGGGTGTTTTTGAGAAAGGGGCGAATTAGTATACTTCAGTTTTTTATTTTTCATTTTCCGTACACATACATTTATAGAAAAGTTCATAAAAATTAAACATTTTCTATCGAAATGTAATCTTCTAAAATCAGAAAAAGGTTTTTCTTTCGTTTTATTTTCACGGGGGTATAGGTATAGACATTGCTTCACAGACAAAAAACTTCTGTCCTTCCTCTTCACAAAGACGTTTGAAAGAAGTCTTTAGGATTCATAACATCTCAGATCAGATTTTTCAAATTTCGCCACTCACACAATTTTTGGAACGTTTTCCCTATTATTCGCAATCATTCTTCTATAAGACTTCTTAAAATTAGACTTGTACGAGGACCTAGAAATAATCAAAGAAAAACAAAAAAGTCCGAATTGTGTCAATCGACATGTTTCGTTCAATCGGGACTTCCAACCACTCCATCGACAACTTTTTTCTTAACACATTTACAATAATACTTCACCCCCCTTTATTTCTTCGTCCACACTCACACTTATAATTCATCTGATACAAGCCACAATATTCCTGGTTTTCATCTTCAGCCATCAAACTACTTTTATCTATCCATAACATACATATAAATTACTGACATCATCATCCACAGACATCCACATTATATAAATTTTCACCTACATACAACCCACCATCATATTTCTACATATGACTATTCTCACTCTACCTATTTAATCTGTCATTACCAACATATAACACTCATCTATAGTAAAACCAAATCAAAAGTCTAATTTTCTTTCTGGGTCCCGTTCATGTTCCTTTCTCATTAACTTTCTCACAGACGTTTCATACCCCCCAGCCCCTACTGTCATCATTAGAGAGCGGAATATATGCAAAGTGCATATAGATGCATATATTGCATATTTTCAGACAACAAACACAACATTGCATATTTAAGCTAAACACGATTTATTTTGCATATTTTAAAAATAAATTATATAAAAGTTTAAAATTTTCCTCTCTTAGTTGGAATTTTATAACTTCGATATGAACGAGCTCGTTATTTATCTATCTATCGCTCATCTGGACTTTCCCATTACTACCTGAATTTAACAATTATGGGTGTTCCCAGAAAAATATTATTTTATTAGCGTAGCAAGTCGTAGGTACCTACCTGCTTTTAAGGGTCTAATAATTATTTTGTCAGTTTCCGGCCAACATTTAAACGTTTTATCATATTTAGTGTTTTTGAAGTGATTGGTATATATTAAATTTAAATATGTCTACCATTTAAAAAAGTGCTTGGATAAAGTGTTTTCCCGAGTTAAAGCTAAGTGGAGACAAAGTATTTTGCAAGGCCTGTTCCAAAATCGTAAGTTACATTCATTTTCACATTTCATTTTTTAAATGAGGAACTGACAAACAAAAGCATCATGTCCCACAAAAGAAATTTTTCTGGAAAGAGTGTTTTTATTCGACAAATTCGCTTTTACTTCTATAAAGACGGACATAGAGAGAAGCATCAAAATACAAAAATCCATCAAATTGTAGACAATTCCGCTTTTGTTCTTCAGCTTAAGTAACGTACTTTGTTCTTTAAGTAACGTACAAATTGCTAAAGAACTTATGTTCATAAAAGTTAATTTTAGTTTGTTACCAGATCTAATAAAGTCATTAGAACAAAGGAATTTACAATTAAGTGATTCGGTTAATCTTGTTAACACTTTTTCTGCTCATTGTCAAAAAATTCCCGGAAATACAGGGATTACAATTAGAAATAAATTAAAAAATGTTTTAGAAAAAAATGAGGGCTTCGATTGTTTGAGGAAAATTGTACGTATTTTTGAAGGCAACTTTTCTGAAGATCTTACGACTTAATGTATTGTTTTATTTTTGAGTATTTTTAATATGCATTTGCATATTTAGACAAATTTAGAAAAAATACCTGCATATTTGTAGTAAAAGTAATGCATATACATATATGCGCATATTTTGGTAATGTTGTGTTGCATATATTCCGCTCTCTAGTCATCATCTTACGACGGTTTTGGTTTTTGGACCCTTAGGGATCCGGGCAGCCTGCGAAGTCTTCAGGAATTAGTCGCCTAATTTTGAGCTTGTGCTTTCTTAACGATACATCCCCCTAGATTATTTAAGACATTTTTACACCTCAGTCACCCCCATTGTGATTTCTTTTAAATTTACACAAATTCCAACAGCTGTCAATAAGTTAAATAAATTCGATAACTTTAAATTAACACAAAATTGCTTTTTAAATCTTAGGTCTTTTGACAAAAAGATTTTATCACTGACTTCAGTTCTCGAATACAAACATTTGTGTAATGTGGTTTGCCTGTCCACCTCCACTAACAGTATACTCAAATACATTTTTAACTACAACATCTAGTTTACTGAATTTCAAATGATTATTTTCACAATGGAGTGTGTTATTACATCATTTCTAATTTTAACAAGTTGTACACCATAGTCTTAAAATATGACAGGCTAATTTTTCAACTTCCTGTGGAACTGTCATTTCTGTCTTGTGATCGTTCTGAGGTCTCTACCCATTTCATTGTCACTTGCTACCAGACTTTCACCATGTAATCAAGTCAAACCTCAGCTCAGATATTACCTGGGGCATAATATTAAAATACTTTAAACATCCATGCTTTAGTTGGCATTTTCAACCGATGTTTCCTTAAAGGACCACTTATAAAGGGCTTTGACCCACATATTTTTGTTAAACTATATCTTGGTGGTTAGCATGTAAACTTCACGTGAGTATAACCGATAGCTTTTTTAACCTTAGTCAAAATTTCAATATCTTTGCATTATTTTATCAGGTTATATTCATTTTAGGTAAGCACTGATGATGACTGGCAAACCAGTCGAAAACTAGTTATGTGATTGTGATGCAGCCCTTTTTAGGGATTTTAAATATATACCTTTTATAAAGGATTTACTTGTTTTTTTATTCTTCTATAACTTTTTTTACTAGTTTTATGCAATGTTAGATAATAAAAAGAAAAATTAGTTGCTTTTAAAATGGTCTATTATAGTTGGCTCTAGGACTAATTTCAAGCAATATATCTAGAAGTTTTTTACTTTTAATGCTCTTTCTTTCTATATACCATTGCATATTATACCTAAAACTGCCTATTCTACCTAAAACTAATAGAAAAAAGTTATAGAACAATGGCAATAAAGCATACCTTACTTACTTACTTACTAATGTTTGCGAACAAATAAGGGAAATGGTGTAAATGGTGAATGGCGAAAAAGCGCGCTAGATTCAGGCGAAAAACATATTAAATAAAGTATTAATTAAAAATAGGCCATATAACACCAATGTGTTACTAAACGTTATCTGAATAGTATCTTCTTCTTTTTGATGCCGTATCCATATTCAGACGTTAGCTGTCATAATGTTTACAATTTCCTGAAACCCTTCTCTATCGGTTGCTGTGCCAAATAATCATTTTTCTATATACTGTGGAACTACGCTATTGTCTAATATTACGTAGATACGAAAGTCTCGTTCGAATAATCCATCTCGTTCCCTCCACTTTTCCTTGTATTATAAGGCGAAAAGATGGAATTCATGTCCTCTAATTATATGGCGGAAGTATTCTGTTTTTCTTCTCTTTATGATGTTTATAAGTAGACAATCTCTATTCGTCATGTTAAGAAGATCTTCATTGAAAGTGTGCGAAACACACAATATTTTTAGGATCCGTCGATAGCACCACAATTCGAATGCTTCTATTTTGTTAAGCATTGTGATTTTTAATGTCCATGTCTCACAATCATATAATAGGATACACCACACATAACATTTCATGACTTTCTTGCGAATATGCATCGATAGATTTCTGTTAGATAAAACTGGTTTCCAGGGCATAAAAGCCTTACAATACGTGATATTTCGATCCTGCTTATTATCTCTTCATCAAAGTCACAACTTACTTTTAACAAGCTACCAAGGTATTTAAAATTATTTACACATTACATCTCCTCTCTGAGAAAGCAGACCTTGATCTATATTCCTCTTTCCAAGTGCCATCCAATTTGTCTTCTTCTTCTTCTTTTTGTATAGACATGACTCTCTCTGTTTTTTCAATGTGCCTCTAGTAAGTTGTCGTTCCATTGTTTTCGTGGTCTTCCCACTGATCGTCTTCCTATTGGGGAACCGTCTCTCGCTGTCCTGACTATCCTATTTGTTGGCATTCGGCTTATGTGGTCATTCCATTATATTTTTCTGTTTCTTACCCAGTTATTAATGTTATACACGATCTCCGTCGTATATCTGTACTTCTAGCTCTGTCCCATAGAGTCTTACCATCGATTTTTCGAAGAGTTTTCATCTCCTCTGTTTCGAGCAATCTTTTTGCCCTCTCTGTGTCGGGTCGTGTTTCTGTCGCGTATGCCGTTATTGGTTTGATGACTGTTTTGTAAATTCTGCCTTTCATTTCTTTCCCGATGTTTTTATTTCTCCCAAATTGTGTCATTCAGGCAACCTGTGGCTCTGTTTGCTCTATTAACTTGATCTTCCGCTTCTGTTTCGAGCCATCCGTAGCTAGATAGTGTGATGCCTAAATATTTAAACTCCATCACTTGTTCTATTGTCTGACCTTCCAGCTCCAATTTACATCTTATTGGATATCTGCTGTTATAACCATGCATTTTGTCTTTTGTGAGGAAATTAACATGTTACATTTTCTGGCAATTATGTTGAATTGGTGCTGCATAGGTTGAAAATCATCTTCACTTTGAGAGATTAGTATTATTTTAAATTGTTTTTTCCCATTTGGTATCCTTTTTTAGTTCTTACTTTTTTTATTATTCCGTCCATGATCAGGTTGAACAAAAAAGACTCAAGGAATCCCCCTGTCTTATCTCATTACCGGGTTCAATTGGGTCAGTTAATTCATCGTCCACTTTTACTTGTATTGTGTTGTTCTGGTACATGTTTTCGATCGTTTTAATTATTCCTAGAGATACCTCTCTCGAGTATAACAAATAGATAACGTCCTTTAATGTGACCCTGTCAAATGTTTTCATAAGGTCTACGAAACATAAATATGCCGGTTTGTTGTATTCCAACGATTTCTCTTGAACTTGCCTCATTATAAATATAGCGTCAGTGCATGACCTTCCCGACCTAAAACCTTGTTGTTCTTCTGCTAATGTTATAATTTCATTCAATTTGTTTATCACTTTGGTTGTTAATTTTAATGTTGTGTTTAAGTTAATTCCTCTGTAATTCTCCGGGTCCGATTTGTCTCCTTTTTTGAAGAGGGGTATTAGGATGCTTGATTTCCATTCTTGTGGTATTCTGTTTTGTTCTATTATTTTTTGTATTAGTTTTAATAGTTGTTTGGTTAGATCTTGTCCTTCGTACTTTAAGAGTTCTTTCGATATTCTGTCCTCTCCTGGAGATTTTCTATTTTTTAATTTTCTTAATGCTTCCTTTACCTCTCCCTCCTCGATGTTTATTTCTTCGTTTGTTGTAACTTCAGGTGTTGGTGGTTCATTATCGTCGCCTTTAGCAAATAGAGATCGGAAGTAGTCTGCCCATGTTTCCTTCTGAATGTGTTTCGCTTTTATTAATTCGTTCATTTCCTTTCTTTGCCCTCTGATCATTCTCCATACTTTTTTTTGTGTTCCGTAGAAGTCGTGTTCCATCTGTTTTGAGGAACTCTGTCAGTGCTCCCTTTTTATTTGCCTCACTAAAGTATTCGTTTCGTTTCTGATTCGTTTGTAGTGGTTGTATGCCGGTTGTGTTTGTTTCATTCTGTATTGTAAAAATGCTTTCTTCTTTTCTTCACATTTTATCTTAACTTCCTCTCTAAACCACGGGGTTTTCTTCTTTAATATGTGAGTATTCGTTACTTTTCTCTCTCCAAGTGATTCTGTTGCAGCGTTGATTATGTTCTTTCTATTCTATTCTATTCTCTGGAATTACTTCCAGTTATCAATTTCAGTCCATAAAGTATTTGTTATTGATATCAAAATATAAATGAAACTAACATAATAAATCTAAAAATTTATTATAAAATTCAAAAACAATGTAGTCAAGGTGCAGTTATATAAAAAATATTATCAGTAATGAAATTAAAAACTGAATCACAGTAAATTTTCTTTTTAAATGGTCGTAGATACTAAAATTTAAATAGTAATTTCCAAAAAAAAATTAACGAAAATTTATTATTTGATTGTGCCAAATTTTGGTTTAAAGGGCACAAAAAAGTAATAACATTAATTAATTAATTATTTTTTAAATGTGAATTCCATCTCCTTGTTTCTACCATCATGCCCCGTTCTCACACAATTTTTTTTTTATTTAAAAGTCATCACTCTATCGCCAGACGTAGTTGTCGTCTGTCCCATGCTATTCCAACAGTCTATTATTTATCCATCGGCCATCTCTCATTCTATTTATCCTATCCAACTTCATTTTATTTTAGCCATGCTTTAAACGATGTAAGTTACTTTAGTTCTCTTGTTTATGTCGTTTGTATTTAACTTTTTGTTTATCTGTTTTAATTTTTTACTGTGCCTCTGTCTGGTCCACTGGTAGACACTGATCATACACTTTTCTTTTCAAACTTATCAGCTATCTTTAAAATGTTTCGTAGTTTTCCATAGACTGCTCATTCCAGACATGACACTGTCCCAAAACCTGTCGTTAGCATAGCAAGAAGCACAACCAAAAGAACATATAATATAGGACTAGGTGGAATGGATAAAGCCTAACCACTGGTACGACCAAATGGCAAGGCTTTTAGACATGAACCTTTGAAGACGAGATCTAAAGATCTGCTGATATGAATAGGAATGACCTGAAAATCATCGTAGGTCTCTAACAGATTTTGTCGAGACGGCAGAACACGTTTTGTACAACTACACAGGGTTAGATAGGATAAGGTCCAATACATTTGAGACTTCGTAAAAGTGTTACCAAAGACCATAATAGACTTTGTTAAAAACGCTGGGCTGAAGGAACAACTTTTAGCCTGGGAATCAGTCACAACACACCTATTAGGTCGAGTGGAAGGAAGGGTGATTATACACCCACTAATATTGAACCTAACCTATTATCGAAGACAGATTCGCCTTTTTAATTGATGGTTTTGGATTTCTCTGTAAATCATATCTCATGCGTTTTATTTTTGATTTTAACGTGCTGTTGACTACTCAATTTGTAATCATGATAGTGTAAGATATGTTTATGTTTAAACCATGCTTTACAATTGTCTTAATGAATGGATGTAGCATATCATTTGTCATTCCAGAACCTAATCAAAAAGTTTAGGTGATTTTGGATCATTGTCTGATTCAACATTTTCTTTGTAAATACTTACTGTTTCTATGCAATTTAAAAGTGGTTGCCTCCTTTTTATTTAGAAAATCAGTCAAGACTAGAAAAAAGCCTGCCGTATTCCACTATTTTGTGAATAATGGTTTTCATGTTTTGTAGATGGTCGTTGGTTCCTTTTTGAAATCCTGCATTTTCCCTAGGTCTCTAGATCTCCAAGTTTCTTCCCATTACACATATTATGCTAGTAAACAACTTGTACGGGTGGCTTAAAAGACTATTAGGTCGAATGTGCCGTTCTTTCATTTCTTGGGAAATTGAGGTAAAGAAAATTGTTGAGAGAATATATATACCTGAAAGAAACTGTTTTCGTATATATCAAGATAGGCATGGAAGACTAGAAAGTTCACATGCGGGCATGCGGGACTAGGGCCAGGACGCGTGCAGGTAATGGTTAAGACTGCTTTACAGCTTGCAAGAAAACTTGCTGCAATTTTTTGCATGCAAGACTTTCATGCAAGTCTATTGCATGGTCTTTTACAGCTTGCAATCCGGCTTGCATGCAATTTGAAAGTTTTACCCTTAACCTAACTTATAAACTTTTGTTTTTTTTTTAATTACTTTATTGCTGTTTATTTAACTTGGTAAATTTCGAAATGCCAAGACTATCAGAAATAACCAAATATAAAAGGAAAAAGGCGGTACCAGCAACTTTAAGTATTAACTATTGCTGCAGCCAGCCTTTTCGTCACTAATTTAGAACGCCCGAGATCGGAGATGGTGAGTAAGATCTTAGTTGAACAAGAAGAGGGGTAATAATGTATCTCCAACAGAAGAATTTATCCAAGTAGATGATGAAAATGACTCTAATTTTCTAGGAATGAATGTACATTTTAATAAACCCTAGGGAAAAATTGAACAATTACAAAGAAATCTATATTTCGAAATAATATTTCTGCGAAACACAAATTAATTATTATCCTAAGGTACTTAGCTAGAGGAGAGAGAGCTCCCGTAACTTAATATACAATTTACAATAATTATAGAATCTCAGAAAGTGCCATTTCATTATTCATTCATTTCCATCGTTGATATATTTCACAAACAGAAAACAGCCGATCGGCATGTATTCGTGAATCCTTGTCGTCAATGACATTTGATATTGTGGAAAAATCAAATTCCCCTAGACTTGCATGAAAACTTGCAGAAAAAATGGCACCAAACCGATTATCGCGCAATTGCAAGAAGTTGCATGCAATAATCAACTGACGCCATACTGCGCATGCCTTTAGGCAACTTTCTTGCGTCTTGCAGGTAGAATTGCAAGCTGTAAAGCGCCCTTTATAAAGGGTCGGATTCTGTTATGGGTAAATTGTGTCTTCTAAAATGAGTCCTTGGTCAAACATGACACTAAAAATTTAAAATGATATGTGGTCTACAAAAATACCGATAGATTTGTAAAACAAATATATGTTTTGGTAAATATAGTAGAATATATCCATTGGATATATTCTACTCTTATATCCAATATTATAGTTGGATATAATAAATTTAATTCGTGCGAAAAGTCTGCAACTAGCTGTATATATGGCACGACAGAACTAACTATGCTCCTCATCAAATTATATATCATCAAACTATATCGTTTGACATAGCTTCATTTACATATGCAGCTTGCTGTTTGGAATCCATCTTATTATCATTGACTTCCTTTCCGCAATGTTTTTCTTGAAGACTTCTTCTCCAGGAAGAAATTAGGAACATAAGCAGATGAAGAATAATCAAGAAGACTATCACACCACAGCATGTGCCTACAGTGAGACCTGGTTTTGTCCAATCTACTATTTTGTAAATAAATGTATATCCATCTCTGAAACAAAAAATTAAATTGGTTAATGTTATACAGGGTGTTTCATTAACAATTGTCCATAACGTAACTGGAGAAACCTTAGCACGAATTACGAAGATTTAACCCAAAACACTTAAATAAAATATTCCTCCTTACCGAGATACAGGGTGTTTTATTACAAATATTCTAAAATGATTTAAGCCCATTGTTCAAGCACCTTTTAATATTTTTTGTTCAAACTTGACACACAGTTTACACATGCTAGGAAACTTTAACTACTGTTAAAAGATAGTTTTCCGCTGTTACCAGAGGCGTGCTGTAGGGATATATACTTCATTTTCGCTCCTTTTTCCTCCTCACAATCTACGCCACTGTCATAGTAATCATTTTATTCCTTGTTACTTTTTACATAAATATCATCATTTTTTCATTGCGATAAAGTAAGTAGTTTTCAAGTCAGTGGCGGCTTGTACCACTTTAAAAAGTAGTGTAAGAATTCGGACAGCTGCCAAAATTTTTAGTGACAGGTTCACGATATTGTCAAAAAAGTTATAAAACAAAAATTAAAAAAAAAATAGACGCTGATACTTTTATCTTATGTATCTTATGTATGTATATTTATCTGAGGTGCAAAGAAATTGTTCAAAATTTATCAAAACAGTTCCGTAAATTCATTAACAATAAAAAACTCTCAACTTACAACCATTATTTACTGCTAATATTACCTAGCTTGTATTACGATTTAGTCTCTATTTACAAAATTATAAAAATAATACTATTTCATTATTGACACACAGGAACAAAGTTGTGTTAATACCACTTTTAAAGTTTACGATACATCCTTCTTGTTTTCTTTTTGGTTGCAAAGTTTTCAATGACTTTATTATTAAAATTATCAATACCATTTACAAAATGCTTTTCTGCAGATAACATACCTTTCATTGTATTTTTAACTAATGTTTTAATTCGTTTTAACATCGAAAAACAGCGTTCTGCTTCAGATATTGATGTAGGAATGGTAATAAAAATGCTTAAAAGTTTAACAGTTTCTTCCAATGTGCTTTTTAAACCTTCCTCATTTAATAAAACTCATAGCGGAACTCTATGAGGAACTTTCTCTTTATGAGAAACTCCAAAGGTAAAATAATTCTCGACTTGGATGAAAAAAAGGAACAATGGACTAACTATATAAAAGAGCTCTTCCTGGATACGAGGCCACCACTTAACACCACAAAGTATACGAATACTGGTCCTAGCATTTTAAAAGCGGAAGTAGAGAAAGCCATCCAACAGAGCAAAAATGGAAAATCTCCAGGCCCTGACCAAGTACCATCAGACTGGCTCAAACTTCTGGATGACGACAATGTCTCACAACTAACAAACATTTATAACCATATATACGAGACTGGAATGATGCCACAGATATGGTTAGAGTCTACATTTATTCCACTCCCAAAAAAACCTAATACATCATCATGTAAAGACTTTAGACTAATTAGTCTCATGAGCCACTCTCTCAAGCTACTTCTTAAGATAATTCTTAATAGAATCAAGCAGAAATGTGAAGAGACAATGGGAAACAAACAATTCGGTTTCAGAGAAGGATTGGGAACAAGGGAAGCTTTGTTCTCAATGTTAACATTACTTTAACGATCATGGGGAGTACAGAAACCAATTTACGTCTGCTTTATAGATTTTGAGAAGGCGTTTGATAGAGTTCAACATGATAGGTTGTTTCAATATCTAGAAATGATTGGAATAGATGATAAAGATCTGAGACTTTTACAACATCTATAATGGAATCAAGAAGCTTCTATTCTGGTAGACGGCAAAGAAACAGACAAAATTTGCATTCAAAGAGGTGTCAGACAGGATTGTGTGTTATCCCCAACTTTGTTTAACGTATACTCAGAAATAATTTTTAATGAAGCCTTGGAAGGACAATGTGGAGTTCGAATCGGGGGTGAAACTATTAACAACATCAGATATGCAGACGACACCGCGATCATGGCTGAGAACATCGAAGATCTTCAATTCCTTATAGATCGAGTCACTAGAGAATGCTCCAATAACGAACTTAACATAAATGCAACAAAGACAAAGTTACTTGTGGTTAGTAAACAAGACGTCGGCCCTATGCAACTAATTGTCAGTGATGAATCAATAACAAAAGTTAACTATTTTAAATACCCAGGATGGTGGATAAACGAGACACTAAATCCGGATGAAGGAATTAAAACTCGTATAGAAATTGCAAGAGGAGCATTTATGAAACTTAGATCTATTCTGAGCAACTCTCAGCTGAACTTACAACTAAGAATCAAGTTGCTAAAATGTTATGTGTATCCTGTATTACTATATGGATGTGAAACCTGGATCATGAAGGTTAACATGATGAACAAATTAGAAGCCTTTGAGATGTGGTCATATCGTAGAATGCTCAGAATATCTTGGGTTCAACGCATTTCTAACAGAGAAGTCTTAAACAGAGTAGGTCAAGGCGAAGGTGACTTAATGAAGATGATAAAAAAGAGAAAACTTGAATATCTGGGGCATATAATGAGAGGTAGCACATACAGGATGCTGCAGTTAATACTCAATGGAAAGATCGACGGAAAAAGAGGAATTGGTCGAAAGAAATATTCATGGCTCCGAAACCTTCGTCAATGGACTGGCTTATCAGCAGATCAATTGTTACATGCCGCACAAGATCGAGAACGATATCGGCAAATTGTTATGGAAGCTACCCACGCCTAAAAATTTGGGCACGGTACTTAAAGAAGAAGATAGCGGAACAGCTCCAGAGGTATTACTTAATTCGTCTCACTAATACAGTACTTTTAATTCAGTTTTAAACCAAGTTTTGTTTAAAAATTAAAATTGTCTCCATGTTTCATTAAAAAATGATTCGGGGAACCGACGCTTGTAAGCAGAAAACTTCTCCGACATAAATAAATTAGAAGCAACTACATGTCAGAAGACGGTAGACCTTTGAAAGATCTGGAACTTTAAATATTATGAACCCATAAGTCGTTGTCTAATTCGGCGCTAAAATTGGCCAGTTCCTTAAATATGCCTCTATTTTGTGAATTTTTTTTCGTCGTGACCTCTTTAAGCTAACTCGAAAGCTCCACCAAACCTTATAAAATTTGTAAAGAAAAACCACCAAAAGAGTTTTTAAGATACTAATCTGATTCATTGTCAATTAATAAATTAAACTTAAGAAATAATCAAAATATTATTTATACTACACCCACGATCATGATGCACTAAAAGTTTAACAATAATATTATAAATACAAAAACTTTAACAGAAAAGAGACATAACAAAAGCGACAAGCCAGCACTTAAAGAAACTCAAATAATAGATACCTTCTCGTGCAAGGCACGAGATTCTCATTTAAGGTATACTAAATAGTCCAATATAGCTCTTTCTCTGTCACCTATATAGGATGCTTGTAAAATCTTTCTCCTTTCAGTCGTGCCAATACCAATTTTGGCTCAAGATTCTCCAGCTGAATAATCTCCGCTGTAAGTGGCAGCGATTGCACTACGCGCACAGTTGCCAGATTATATATAATTTATGAAGATAAAAAGAAATACACACAAAAATATTAACAGGCATTAAAAGATTTTAAAAATAAAAAATATGCTTCTGCATAGTTAGGAAGGTAGTGCCATGGCTCTATGGCACTACCTCACGGGCTGCCACTGTTTCAAGTTATTTGCGTTTAAAGATAATGGATTCCATAAGACTATGTACTTTAAACTACATTCAATAAGATTATGTGTTTAAAATACATAATCTTATTGATTCCATTACATTAAAACGCAAATAACTTGAAAACTACTTACTCTATCGCATTGAAACAACGGATGATATTTACGTAAAAAGTAAGAAGAATAAAAAAACATGCTGAAATGATTATTACGACAGTGACGTAGATTGTAAAGGGGGAAAGGGGTGAAAAGGAACTATATATCCCTACAGCACGCCTCCGCTAATAGCGAAAAACTATCTTTTAAGACTAGTTAAAGTACCTTAGCATGTGTAAACTGTGTGTCAAGTTTGAACAAAAAAAAGGTGTCTTAAACATGGGCTAAAATCATTTTAGAACATTTGTAATAAAACACTCTGTATCTCGGTAAGGAAGAATATTTTATTTAAGTGTTTTGGCTTAAATCTTCGTATTTTGTGCTAAGGTTTCTCCAGTTACGATATGGACAATTGTTAATGAAACACCCTGTATACAGGGTTGGGATAAAGCATGGAACCAAGTAAATATCTTTGAAACGTAAAAGACAATATTCATGAGACTTTCCTTTACATATTTTTGGTTAATATTTTACTTACGATTTCACGAGACGATATTCTCAACCTTTTCATTTGAAATAAGTATATTTTTGAAGTTTTTCAAAAAGTTTGTTATTTCTAATTCAAATATACCAAGTTTGGTACAGGAAATTTATTAAAAGGAGAAGAAATCACGTAAACAGGGAATTGTTAGAACTTTATAAGCAACTCTGGTGGTTCATTTGGAATTGATACCTCTATGGAAGGTTGTCACTCCATCTTTTACGTGGTCGTCCGATAAATCTTCTACCGATTGGTGATTTATCTGTTGTTATTTTGGCCACACGGGTCTCCCCATTCTGCTTATGTGGTTATTCCATTCCTTTTTCTGTTTAGTGTCCATTCGTTTATACACTCTCCGTTACATTTTCTTCTAATGTTTTCATAGTCCAGGGCGCATCTGTTTTGAGATGTACGTTGAGAGGTGACTCATATTTTTTTGCAGAAATTGCTTGGAATTAACTCATATAATAATATTTGAGTTATCCTCCCACTCAAAATGGTCCGGAACATTGTTTAAATAATCAAGATGTCAAAAAATGAAAGAAAAATTCGATTTTTTCTTCGTTTTTTGATTATAACTTTAAAAGTATTCACTTCCGAGAAAATTTGCACTGACATAAAAGTTGTGAAATTATATTTTCTACAATATAGGAATGGTTAGAAATTTTAAAAGTTGTCACCCTTGGTGCAAAATAGCAATAATTGCGAAAAATCCATAAAAAACAAGTTTTCGTATTTTACGGTTTTCAACCATTTTTGCTAAAGATAGGACCTTCATATTTTACACAGAAAAACTATCTAATATAATAAAAGAACACAGTAAATTTCATTAAGATCGGTTTAATAGATTTTGCAAAATAAATTTTGCAATCCAGCTTTAGCAAAAAAAATTCACTTTTTCAAAATGTTGCAGGACTGAAAATAAAGCAGATAGTAAGTTGAATTTTTTTACATATAGAAGAATACTGTACCTTTCATTTGCAATTTGTAAAATTAAAGTCGGTTAACTAACACGGCTTCAGGAATTTTTTTAAATAAACATTTATTTTTGGTGCTACGCGCAGTAGGGATGGCGGTTTTTGACAAAACACCGGTTTTCGGTTATACCGGTTTTTTTTTGCTTACGGTTTAACCTAGCGGTTAAGACCGGCCCAAAAAAGCGGTTTTTGCAAAAACCGGTTTTCCGGATATCAATATGATCAAAATTAGTACTATCGAAAGAACATGTATTACTTTTAACACGTTTGTATATTTGTAGAATAGGTACATTTTAACTCATTTAATAGTTCCTGTATGAGTGTATCGTTTTGAAAACGTAGCGAAATTCTTGGAGATTTGTATTCATAATCAGTAATTCGATATTCATGGTCAGAGCATTATTTTTGGTAATCAGAAAAGTAATTCACCCACTTTCAATGTCAAATATTATGATTACAAATACCTTTTCAAGGAAATATTATCATAAAACTTATAATTGTTTCTGGCTGATGCGAGATTGCACTTTCAGTTTGCTTCTGTATTTTATAAAATAAAATAAAATTTGAATTATGGTTTTGTTTGGAATAATTACTTGAGAATAATAATTATTATTGGGATACAAAATAATACCTAACCTAATCGTAATCACCGTAAAAACCTAATAACCGGTTTTTACTTTAAAAAGAAAAAACCGGTTATAACCGGGATAAAATAACAACCCGTAAAACCGGTTATTGCGAAGTAAAAAAACCGGTTTTAGGTTTTCCCATCCCTAACGCGCAGGACAGCGGTGTTCGATTCACATAAGTTGATTTCCAAAAAAATGTCTTCCAATCTTTATCTAATATATTAATTTTTTACTCTATATTTTGTTGTATTTTAATATTTTAATTCCACAAAAATCAAACTAATTTGACTATTGTTTGTGACATATTGTTTAAACAATTGCATATGTTCAAAAATAATAAATTTTTATTCTCTAAGTTAAGATATATTATTATGAACAAAGAAAGTTTTTGCTAAAAAAGTGTTATTTCAAAGGACAGAGTATGTGTTTTTATTTTGCAATAAACAAATTTATTTATTTACATCGAAATGTACTAAAAATAAAAATTTATCAATCGTTCAATCGTTAAAAATTAATGTTTATTTTAAAAAAATTCCTGACGCTGTGGTAGTTAACCGATTTTAATTTTGCAAATTGAAAATGAAAGGTACAGTATTTTTCTATGTAAAAAAATTAACTTGCTATCTGCTTTATTTTCAGTCCTGCAATATTTTGAAAAAATGGTTTTTTTTGCCGAAGCTGGATTGCAAAATTTATTTTGCAAAATCTATTAAACCGATCTTAATGAAATTTACACTATTGTTTTATTATATCATATAGTTTTTCTGGATGAAATATGAAGGTTTTAAGTTTAGCATAAATGGTTGAAAAACTAAAATGCGGATAGTTGTTTTATTATGTTTTTTTTGCAATTATTGCTATTTTGCAATAAGGGTGACATTTTTTAAAATTTTAAGCTAATCCTATATTGTAGGAAATTTAATTACGAAACTTTTATGTCAGTAAAACTTTTCACGGAAATGAATACGTTTAAAGTTATAATCAAAAACGTAGAAAAAAAATCGAATTTTTCCTTCATTTTTTGACGTTTTGATTATTTAAACAATGTTTCGGACCTTTTTGAGCGGGAGGATAACTCTAATATTATTATATGAGTTATTTTCAAGTAATTTGTGCAAAAAAATGAGTCACCTCTCAAATATTTTTACACATGCGCCCTGGTCTATCACTCCTCTGTCGATCTCCCGATATACATTGCATAAATCTCAAATCATGATTTACAAAGTTTATACATCGTAAATCATGATTCGAGGGTGTTCCTCATAACATTGAAGTGTCTTGGTTTGTTTATTTCTACTGCATCTTGATTGTAAATTTATTATAGTTTCAATTAATCTTTTTAAACATTTGCCACTTTCTCTCATTAAATTGCACCTTTGAGGAAAAGTGAAAAACGAGTATCTGGATACTTTGAACAGTACTGAAATAATCAGTTGCTTCCCAGCTAGATTCACATGCAAAATTCACTGCTAGATAAAGAATGATTCGCACATGGAACGGAAATAGCGGTTGACCATAATGCTCGTATTCGTGCTTGAAGCCCTGTATAACGACCCGACATTAAGTAGAATCTTTAATAAGATAGCTTCTTTAATTTCCAGCATGAAAGTTTCTACAAGTTTTGTTTTCATCACATCCAGGAATTCATTGCAAATTTGAGACAGATAGCTAACTGAACCTTTTCCTTTATTCGCATACTGCTGTAAATTCTCAGCTGAGAAGTTGTCCAATCTAGCCAAGTATACAAGATTAAGTAATTTCCTGTTCTATGCGTTAGCCATATTAACGTATCTGCGTATGAGATTATTTTCGGAAAATATGTAGATTATTTACCAACTTTATTTCGGACTTTATTTTTTTTATTATTAAAAGGAACACCCCACTCTGGGCCCCGAAGGGGCCCGCGTCCCTGCGCGCCTGCCCCAAGCGCCCAGTGGATGAACTGGTACTAAATTCATGTATCCTTTTCTATATATTTTACGTCTATTAGTTCCTTTACCTCCGTTCTTTGACCTCTTATAAAGCGCCATATTTCCTTTCGGAAAACATAAAAATCATGTTTCATTTCTTTGCTAGTGCATGTGTTTCGTTTCTTATTTCTTGTAATTATCGTATGCTTCTTACTTCTTATATATCCAATCATGTTACTTTGTAAAGGAGCATAGGGCATCCATGAAGCTTCTCCATTCCCCTCTATTTCTGGCCATGGTTGCTATTTCTCCCCAGGTTTTCTTCATAGTTTTGTAGTCTTCTTCAATGGTACTCCTCCATGTTTTGGTCGGGCGTCATCTGCTTCTTCGTCCTACTACACTCCATTTGAATGCTTGTTTTGTTGTGTCTGCATTTTCTTTGCTCAGGGTGTGTCTCAGCCAGTTCCATCTTTTCCTCTTTATTGTTGTTTTGATGGGTTCTTGTTTAGTTTTCCTCCATAGTGCTACATTTGTTATGCTATTGGGCCAATATACCTTTAGAATTTTACATAGACGTCTATTTACAAAAACTTGGATTTTATTTATATTTCCGTCAGTTATTGCCCATATTTCACTCCCATAAAGTTACACAGTTTTCAAGTTACAATTAAATAGCCGTAATTTAGTATTTTGGCTAATCTGTGTTGATCTCCATATATTTGCGAGGGTTCCAGAGGCTTGTTGTGCCTTCCGTATTCTCTGTTTAATATCTTGATTTAATATCCACCTTTGCACTGATTATACTGCCTAGGTAGCAAAATTCTTGAACCTGTTTTATTTCTTGTTGGCTGATGTACAGTTTGTCACCGTTAGTTACTCCTATTCTCATCTCTACTGTCTTGTTCGTGTTGATTTTAAGACCCACTTCTGCCGATTTTACCGCTAGCTTCCTTACCATGCTCTTCATTAAATTTCATCTATTGTGTTCTCTACGAAACAGATATCATCTGCATATTCCATAACTGCTAGTTTCTTGTTCTGAAGGTAGTTCCAAGGGATCCCATTTTTTCTTTCAATTGTTTTTTCCGGTATATGATTAAGACATATATTGAAGAGCAAAGGTGACAGTATGCAACCGTGTTTTAAACCTACTTGTATTGTTATTTTATCTGTCATTTGCCCTTTATGCAATACCTGACATGTTGTTTGCTGATACATCCTGACATTTTGATTATTCCAATGATCTTAGGAGGAAATTTATTTAGCTTTAAGATTTTCCACAGGGCTGTATATGTTTTATGCTGCCGAAGGCTTTAGAAAAGTCTATAAAGGCCATTATCAAGGCTGCGTTCTTCTCTATTGTTTCGTCTATGATGATTCTTGCCGTCGAAATTTGGTCTATACAGGATCGTCCCCTTCTGAAACCCGTTTGTTCTTCTCTGAGAGTTGTGTCTATTCTATTGTTGATTCTTTGATGAAAAATAAATGCTAATATTTTATTTATGGAGCATAACAGAGTTATGCCTTTCCAGTTTTCTCATAGCTGTACGTCCTCTTTTATTTGGTAGCTCTATAATTCCATTATTCCATTCCGTAGGTACAGTGGTATTAAAAAGTCCTGCATCACCACCTTACCTTAATACGCGGTCTGTCGTCGATTTTTCCTTGTGCAGCATACTTCTTAATGACTCTAATTACTGTAGATTGATTACGGTTTACTGCGAATGCTATTTGCGACTAGATTTGACGTTTTTATGGTGAAAAATAATTTCAAAACGCTTTTCGTCCGATAATTTAGTTTGTTTAGTGTGGGATATTTTGACCTTTTTATCAAAAATCAAAGAGCGAATAAATGTGTTAGGGTAACTACAGTGTTTATATAGTCAAAATATGTGGCAAATTTGTCATTAAGATTCAATTTAATAGTACATACTTTAACGACTTAATAATCACCTCATAATTTTCTCGGATTATGGGAAATCCCTTCAATCAGATTATTTTGATCTTTTCTGCAGAATTTTGAGCTATTAGTTAAAAAAACATTAGTAAGTATACCGTTAATGCTAATTACAAGCACAAACTTAAAATGAATTAGCGAAAATATACAAAAAACTTGTGTTAAACCTCAAAAACTATAAGGCGCTTAGGTGATGCAGGACTTTTTAACACCACTGTAGCATTTCTTCAGCCCATATATCTGTTCTTACATCTTGGTTGATATGTATTATTTCAGCTAAGATTTATTTCTTTTTTATTTTTTTTTTTGTAACTACTACACCGAGTCAAAATCGAGTTCTGAGATTAATGCACAAAACCTTTCGACTTTGTGTGAAAATTGGCAGTAAATGCAAAATGTTAGTTCGTCGTGGGATTAGGTGGATTAACTCTTTTGATATAAATAAAAATAGTATAAAACCAACAGCAACTTATACAGTAACCTCAACGCTACTAGACACACGGGTACATTGAGTTAATACAGTCCTGAACCCTTCACTTATTTCATTGTTTACTTGTATGTTTAGTGACGTCTAGAACGTCAAAAAATGTATAGAAACCAATATAAACATAGAAAGTTGACAGTTTATAGAACAACTGTATTTGAAATTAATAGTTGTCATTGTATTATTAAAGTTGTAAAAGTTAATAAGTATTGTAATATTGTTGGTGTTTGAACAAAGTTTTTTTAAAGCAGAGTGACAATAATATTAAGAAATGTATTTTTCTACGACCGTTTAACAACATGCTCATTATTCACTGTTTTTCAATAGATAATAACACCCATTACTTACCCGTGAGTAATGAACTATTACTCACGGGCTGAAATTAGGTTCAAATGGGATATGGCACTTTTAATAGGTATATTAGTCGTATACATATAAACTGCAAATAAAATTACTTAAATTTGTTTATTTAATACAATAATTGTTGTACTCTATATCAATAATCAACTTGGAAAAATTTTTAAAAGGGGTTTTAACTGTAATGTTAAAGTAGTTTTTTTTACGTTTATACATTATTTACTATAAATTTTGACGTTTATCTAGTGACGTGACATTAGCGCATTGGTTGGGTCTATTGAAATTGATAACTTATATTGTGTTTATTTTAAAAAGGTTATATGTTTAATATATTATAACATATTATATATAATTATATACAGGGTGTCCCGAAAAGAATGGTCATAAATTATACCACACATTTTGGGGTCAAAAATAGTTCGGTTGAACCTAACTTACCTTAGTACAAATGTGCTCATAAAAAAAGTTACAGCCCTTTGAAGTTACAAAATGAAAATCGATTTTTTTCAATATATCGAAAACTCTCAAAGATTTTTTATTGAAAACGGGCATGTATCATTATTATGACAGGCCCACCTTAAAACCAAATTATAGTGAAATTTGTCCACCCCATAAAAAATTTATGGGGATTTTGTTCCCTTGAACCCCCCCAAACTTTTGTGTACGTTCCAATTAATTCATTATTGTGGTACCATTAGTTGAACACAACGTTTTTAAAACTTTTTTGCCTCTTAGTATTTTTTCGATAAGCCAGTTTTATCGAGATGCAGCTACTTTTTTACTATATTTACATAAAAAATTTATGGGGGTTTTGTTCCTTTAAACCCCCCAAATGTTTGTGTACGTTCCAATTAAACTATCATTGTGGTACCATTAGTTAAACACAGTGTTTTTAAAACTTTTTTGTCTCTTAGTCTTTTTTTGGTAAGTCAACTTTTATCGAGATGTGGCTTCTTTTTCAAAATATACCAAAAAATTTAAGTTATAAATAAATTTTCAGATTATTAACAGGTGTCTATAATCATACTTAACCATATACAAATAGGTGGTGGATTCGACAAATATTCAAAATATCTCGATAAACACTGGCTTATCAAAAAAGTATTAAGAGGCAAAAAAGTTTTAGAAATATTGTGTTTAACTAATGGTGCCACAATAATAATTTAATTGGAACGTACATAAAAGTTTGGGTGGGTTTAAGGGAACAAAACCCCCATAAAATTTTTATGGGGTACACACATTTTACTATAATTTTTTTTTAAGATGTTGCTATGATAAGGATTCCTCATGTCCATTTTCAATAAAAAAGCTCTAGGAGTTTTCGATATATTAAAAAAAATCGATTTTCATTTTGTAACTTCAAAGGGCTGTAACTTTTTTTGTGTGCACTATTGTATATAGGTAAGTGAGGTTTAATCAACCTATTTTTGACCCCAGAATCAGTGGTATAATTTATGACCAATCTTTTCGGGACACCCTGTATATTATTATATTAAATACACTTAGTAAAATATAAATGTACAATATAACTGTATAAAATACGTCCACCGATAATAGCAATTTCCTATTTATTACAGTGACAAGCCGGTAACAAATTTTGTGCTTATAATTTTTCGGAAACGAATTGAATTGACTATTGGATTGACTTGAATTGACTATTTCTTCTTGTATGTTTACAATACATAAGACAGCATTTGTTAATAGTATGCAACTAATTAATCAGCCGCGTATTATTGGTAAACAAATTTTATTTTTTAAATTATAATTTTAATCTCGTGTAGTTGATAATATATTTTTTACTAAATAAAATAAAAAAAGGTCGTAGAAAAAGTATAGTATTCTACTCTCATGTAAATGCCATTACATGCTCCTTAAATAATATACTATTTTTGTATGGAAAAACAATTATTTTCAATAGTTTCTTGGTAGTCATACGACATGACAGACATGAAAGTCACAGATGAGAACGCGCCTGATTAGCACACGAGTAGAAATTAGGTACCCGTTTATCTACTAGCGTGGCGCTTACTGTAGTGTTAACCATAGTTTGTATTTGTGGTGTAAGTTCAAAGTTAAAATCGAACATTAACCCGGGAACAGTCGCGCTCTCTTCTTAGCTCGATCAAAGAACACAAAACTTTACGAAAACCTCAAAAAAATAAAAAAAGGATAAAAATTTGTGAATAGGTGGTTAAAATTGTCTATTATTATATAAGAAAAGGTTACAATTCTACATCCCCTCCATTTTACAGAAATGGAGGGGTATACCCTCTTCTCGGGGGTAAAGAATGTACATTCAAAATAAACGACATTGGATAAAATGACTAATTCTAAGCGACTTTTGTTCTATAGAGTTTTTCCATTAAGTCAATACTTTTCGAGTTATTTGCGAGTGAATATGTTCATTTTAACAACGAAAAACATGTTTTTGGACGGTTTTTCGCAAATAACTCAAAAAATAGGTAATTTACCGAAAAAATGTTCTTAGAAAAAATATAGTTTAAAAAAATGAAAAAAATGGTGTACGCATGAAGTCGGTCGACCCAGCAGAAGCAGAGTTGTAGCTAACCTAAAATAGGTTATTTTTCGTCAAACTACAAATCGAATAATTCAACGTGAAATAACCAAAAAACGGAGTACTACTCTGGTAAAAGAATCGCGAAAATCACCCCTTAATTAGCATCTCAAATAAAATGAATCGTTACCGCTTCACAAGTTACTTTGCCTATGTATTCTTAATATGATCTGTAAGTTTCATTGGTTCAAAGTGCTTATATTTGAAAAGGCTGTAGTTAAAATTGCTTGAACGAGTCACTAATCACGAGTTTATGCAAATTTTGAACAGCCATAGCATAACCAATTTTTGTCTAGGAAAACAAGAAATCCAATATTTTCAGAAAAGCAAAACAATCATTTTATTACTCTATGAGATTTTTGGTATTAGTACTAATAATTTTTAAGTTATTTTGAACAAAAATTGGAATTTTTTCAAAACTAAATTTTTTTTTTATTTTAAAACCAATTTGTTCAAAAAGGAGCAGTTTGAACCAATGAAACTTATAGATCATATAAACAATACATCAGTAAAGTAACCTGTGAAGCGGTAACGATTAATTTTATTTGGATGAATTAGGGGGTGATTTTTGCGATTCTTTTTACCAAAAAATAAAAGGGACCAACAATATTTTGAGCGTAACTCACTTACTTTGAATGTTCAAAGTGTTTTAAAACAAAAATAAACCATTTTTTAACACTTTAAAAAAGTTGTAATAAGTTTTCCCCGAAAAGTGCTCCGTTTTTGGTTATTCCACATTGAAATATTCGATTTGAAATTTGACGAAGAAGAACTTAGATACTTTTCATTAGCTAAAACCCTGCTTCTACTGGGTCTATAGACTTCATGCATACACTATTTTTGTTAAGAATATTTTTTCGATAAAATACTTACGAGTTATTTGCGAAAAACCGTCAAAAACCATGTTTTTTCTTTGTTAAAAATGAACATATTCACTCGCAAATAACTCGAAAATTATTAATTTAGTGAAAAAACTCTATAGAATAAAAGTTGCTTAGAATTAGTCATTTTATCCAATTCCGGACTAATTTTGAATGTATATTTTTCACCCCCGAGAAGGGGGTTACCCCACCATTTCTGTAAAATGGAGGGGATGTAGAATTGTAAACTTTTTCTTATATAATAATAGACAATTTGAACTACCTATTCCCAAATTTTCATCCTACCTTTATTTTTTTTTGGGATCAGATTGTTCTTTGATCGGGTTATCTGTCACGTAAGCAGTCGCGCGTTAGATTAAATCTAACAATACGAATTTAAAAATGAATTTAAAACAAATTTTTATTTTATATTTTTATTTACTTCTTATTTTAAAAATATTTATTTCTAACAATTTTAAAGCTAATTGGTTTCCACCAAAGCCATAAATTCCACAAAAAAAAATCAAATTTTTTTTTAATACCTACGCATTACTACAATCTTCCTCGAGGCACTTACGAGTGGAAGGTTATGTTGCAAAACTTTTCATCACGTTATCACGGAAAAGGATAGAATGGTAGATTTTTTCTAACGGCGCGACTGCTCCCGGGTTAAAAACGAGAAATAGAGGTGTAAATTAATAAAAATTAAGACATAACTTACTTATTAGTTCCGCCTGCAGAATAATAAATTAAAGTAAATATTGTATAAGTAACTCCCAAAAGAACAGTATAAATCACATGCAAAATTCTAATTGGGTGTCCTACAATCCATAAATCTAACAACACCATCAGTGAGTTATTTCCATGAACAAAATAATTAATAACGGGATTCGTAACTTTTTTAGCTAAAAAAAAACATTTTATTATTAATAATGTATATTATAGTTCTGCAATCGCACTAAGAGAGTCACTAATATTCAGCTAAGCGGGGTACTATTGCTGGAAATGTGTACTTAAATGAACAAGGGATCATTCCATAAAACAGGTAGACCCCGAGTTAATAAAATTTCACACCTCGAAGAATAGCACCCTGCTGAGCTGAATATTAATGACTCCCTTAGTTCGATTGCAGAGCTATACATAAAGTGTGATCCATTTAGATAGGATTCACGTTAGTCGAATTTAAAGTTATTAACCGAGTTTAGTCAATAAAATGCGAAAGGACCCCGCAACACTCCTTATGGAAAAGTAGCCCCGGTCAGATTTAACGAAAGATCGGTCACAAGTTAGAAACGGTCCAACTGTGAAGAGAGAGGTAAGTGGGAGTTAGAACATTATTTAATTTAAGCGAAAAGCAATGTTTATTTGTGAAATATACATTATTTCTCTTTTCTGACAGCAATAAAATGTATTTTGAAAAAAATAAATCACATACATAATTCTTTTGTGTGAATTTATTTAATTAAAAAAATATTTTTTTATCACCCCGTAGAAATAATTACGTTAATGTGTATATTACTGAATAGAAAATTCAATAACCTTTCAAATGAGCTAACACATGACCCCTATTATCTTTAGAAAATCATCGATTACGTCATCACGCTCAGATCGATGACGTCAGTAATATGATACACTACTCCAAGAAATTAACGCACCACCTTAAAATGGATCATTTTTTATGTCTTGAATCTCCTAAAAGTGTTGTCCGATTTAAGTGCTTTTTCAATATGTTATAACCTTATTCTTTAACAATATCACTGTAACAATATTGCTGCTAGACAGGTAAATTGCCATTGTATACCGGGTGTACCAATAAAACTGTGTTTTTTAACCTTTAACTACCCGCGCATCAAATTATAACATAAGTACACGCGTGGCGTACTTTGTACGCCACAATAAAATACACTTACAATAGGGCTTTTATTATTTTTTTTGAAAAATACGGGAATGCCCGGAGTTCCTTCTCAGTAAGTAATTTGAGATTTCTGACTAGAATCTAATCTCTTGAAAAATAAAATTACTAATAAAAAATTTTTCAAATGTATAATAATAATATCGTATGGCATTTTTGCCGGGGAGATCCTTTCGGACAGTTCCGGAGCCATTTACATCTTTAACCCTGTTTCAAGTAACTAGTGCCGATGTACACTAGCCCAGGGGGACCGACAGCTTAACGTGCTCTCCGAGGCACGGTGAGACGGCTCGTATCATTATTGGAAATGAAAATGGTTTGTCTTTGGCAGGGCTCGAACCCACGTGCACTGGCGTATGAGGCCAGCGATTATGCCGTTACTCCACGGCCGCTCACATTTTAAAATCTTAAAATTCTTAAAATTTTAAAATCTTAAAATCTTAAAATTTTAAATCACATTTTCCAAATGTGACTTTTTACATGAAAAAAGGTATTATTAATACAGAAAAATATATTTTGTACCATAATGACTCAAAAACAATTGAAAGATGTACTTACATTACTACAATCGTGGCATATTTTGTACATCACCGGAAACAACAAATAATAAACTGGTAATTACCGTCTTCTCAGAACGCCGATTATAACGAAACTAAAACCAATTGTAAAGCACTTTCCAGTAATAGGTGAGATAGATAAACAAGGTCAAAAATAAAAGTTTTAAATATATTTACAGTAGAATTCTTATATCTGGCGTACAAAATACGCCAGCGAGTGTAGTTAAAGGTTTAAGTTCACCACACCCTGTGGATATATTCTAGCGTTTATAAAATATTGAAATTACAACCCAACTATATCATCACGTTTTCTTAACATTCTGTTTTTGATTCATTCGTTTATGTTGGATAAAAAAAAGTTATGTACTTTAACAACTAGCCATGCTCTTCACCAATACATGGTATTTCTAAATAAGTGTGACAAACTTTAAGGGGTAATTCTGTATGAAAAATAATGGCAGCTGCTTTATAAACATATGTCAGCAAATGCTTCGTTTCCGAGATACGGGATGTTGAAATTTTTCTTACAAACTGACGATTTATTTAGTGCTCTAAAACCCGTTGAGATATGCAAATGAAATTTGGTAGGTTTTAAAAGGTAGATATTGCGCATTTTTTGACATACAATTAAGACTTTCACACTTTCCATTGGAGCGCATACGGGTCATATTACGGGTCATTGTGTGTCGTCAAAAAATGCGCAATAAATACCTCTTAAAACCAACCAAAGTTTATTTGCATATCTCAACCGGTTTTAGAGCAATAAATAAATCGTGAGTTTGTAAGAAAAATTTCAACACTCCGTATCTCGGAAACGAAACACTTGCGGACATACGTTTATAAAGCAAAACTGTCATTTTTTTTTTCATGCAGAATTACCCCTTAAAGTTTGTCGCACACTTTGTATTGATGAAAAACCTGGCTAGTTATTAAAGTGCCTAATTTTGTCACTATCCAACATAATTGATTGAATCAAAAAACGGAAGGTTAAGAAAATCTGAGGCTATAGTTGATTTTAATTTCAGTATTTTATAAGTGCTAGAATATTCCACAGGGTGTGGTGAACTTTGAGAAAAAAACACAGTTTGCTTGGTACATCCGGTATACAATGGCAATTTACCTGTCTAGCAACAATATTATTACAGCGATATTGTTAAGGAATAAGGCTATAATATATTAAAAAATCACTTAAATCGGATAAGAGGTTTAGGAAATTCGAGACATAAAAATAACCCATTTTTAAGGTGGTGCGTTAATTTCTTGGAGTAATGTATATTCAAAAAAATCATAATTTGAAAATAAAACTCGATCTAGTTCGTGATTTATCTCCAATATAGCCCATTCCCGAAAAATGAATTTATTTCATGATTTTGCCCTCACAATAATGTTAAATATGTATTACATTGCCACAAATTAATATATAAATATGTAGGTATAATAATGTATTGTTAAGAGAATTTGAATGAATTATTGTATACATATTATAATATTATGTTTGATAATACTTACGATTGTATATGACAGACCAGTAGATAGTGGTAATCGCAAAAGCAGTAGATGTCGCTACAGTGTTTAATAACCAGTAAACAGGATACAGTTTTAGAGTCTTTTCCTTTGTCCTGTGCATACTTTTGTATTTAGTTGCCAGCACTGCCATAAACAGCATCAAAAATGCTATAAGAGCTTGAATTGTACATCCCGTATATCCCCAATTGGTTAAATAAATTGGATATTTGCCTTTACCACTGCCCTCTATTATTGAAAGTATCCACGTAATAAAAAATATTAACATTACGATTGTGCGGTATATAAGGTACTTGATATTAGGTTCAGTCTTATTTCTCTGCCACTGAAACAAAAAAAATATAATTAAAATATGTTCTTAGACAAAATTATTCATCCGAATGCCGCGACATGTGGTTTTGCCTTGTTTTGACAAGTTTTGCTTGCTCGATCCTGATCGATAATCTTCTTCTTCCTTCTTGTATGTAGGCTTTAAAGCCTGTTTCTTCTTCAAAATTAGTCTCCTAAATTGTTTATATTATCGCACCATCTTTTTCTTGGTCTGCCAATACTTCTTCGTCCATATGGTGACTTATCTCGTGCTATTCTTACTATCCTATCCTCTGCCATTCTACTGTGTTCGTTCCATTCCTGTTTCCGTTTTGTCACCCATGCATTTATGTCTTCTACATTGCATGATCTTCTTATGTTTTCGGTTTTCGCTTCTCTCCCTATCCAACAGACTTTTCCCTGATATTCGTCGAAGTATTTTCATTTCTGTTGTTTCTAGTAGTCGCCTTGTTTTATACGTGTCAGGTCTTGTCTCCGCCGTGTATGTCAATATAGGTCTAATTGCTGCTTTATAGATTCTTGCTTTTGTGCCTTGTCTTGGGTGCTTGTTCTTGCAGATTGTGTCATTAAGAGATCCCGCCGCTTTACCTGCTTTTAAGCTTTGTTGTCGTACTTCCTCTTCAACATCTCCGTAACTGGTTATACCTATTCCCAGATATCTAAACCTTGCTTCCTGCTTTAAGTATTATTTTCCCATCAATTTCGATTTTACATCGTAGTGGGTATTTAGATGTTGTCATGCATTTGGTTTTTTCTGCTGATATTATCATATTGTATTTCTTGGTTGTTGCATTGAAGATATGTGTTAATCTTTGGAGACCGTCTTCTGTCTCGGCGATTAATGCGGCGTCGTCTGCATAACATAATATTTGGATTTCATTGTTCCCCATTCTCGTAAAGAGCAGTGGGATTAACGAGTCACCTTGTCTGACTCCGCTGTGTACTGGTATAGACTGTGTTAGTTTTCCATTTATCTTTTCCTGTGTTCGATTATTGAAGTAGATGTTTTTGATGGTTTGTATAATATTGATTGGTATGTTTCTTCTATACAGTATAAAAACTATGCTGGTATAAAGATATGCTGGTTTATTGTACTCGATGGCCTTTTCTGTGATTTGTCTTAGTACAAATACGGCGTCTACGCAAGATCTTCCGGATCTGAAACCTTGTTGTTTATGTGATAAAGTTGTTAGTTTATTGATTTTGTTGGTTAGGACTTAGGTGGTTAGCTTAAGTGCGGTGTTCAGTAGATTTATACCTCTATAATTGTTTGGGTTTTCTTAGTCTCCTTTCTTGAACATTGTTATCATTATACTGTTTCTCCATGCGTCTGGTATCTTGCAGTGCAATATTAATTTTTGTGTAAGTTTTGTTATCTTTAGGGTTATACCTTCTCCTCCGTATTTTAGGCTATCTCTACTGCCTGAAAACTGATTTCTATTTCGTGTCTTAATTCAGGTACGTTATTGTGCTGATTAATATTTTCCTTATCCTTTAACAGTTCCGTCAAGTATCTTTCCCATTCGTTTACTGGTATGCTATTGTATTCCTTCAATTCTGCCATTTCTTTCGTTGGTTTCTTATCCATCTCCATATTTGTTTTTGTGTACCGTAGAAGTCGCTTTCCATCCTTTTTGTAAACCGTTCCCAGTGTTCATTTTTTGTTCTTCTTGCCAACTGGTTTACTTCATTTCGTCTTCTTCTATAGGTGTCTCTGAATTCTGGAGTATTTGATGTTTTATACTACATGTAGGCCTCTCGTTTCTCTTTACATTTCTCTATTATTTCTTTTCTGAACTATAGTATATTGTTGTTGTTTCTTTTGTTCAGTATGACTTTGCGTTTTCCTAAAGCTTCTGTTGCTGCCTCTTCAATGTAGTTTTTAATTTTCTCCCAGCTCGCGTTTATATCTTCGATGTTGTCTATTAAATATTTAGTTGAAACAAATTTTGTTTCAACTGTATTTTCTGTGTTAGCCTCCTTTGGTACATTTCTCTTGTAGAGTCGTTCCACAGTGATTCTACATTGAGTTTTTCCTTGGTGATTTCATGTAGAAAATGTTTTAGTGTTATTTTCATTCTTATTTTTGCTAGAACTAGTTTGTATTCACTCCCTGAGTCTGCTGAGTTTAAAGTTCGAATATCTAGAATCTGCTTTGGGTGGATTTTTCTATTAGTGACTATAAAATCAATCATAGATTTGTGCCACCTGGAGTTTTAAACGTATATTTATACTGAAGCTTATGGCCAAAAAATGTATTATTGATTCTCAGTTCATTCAAAGCACAGAGATTAGCCATGAGTTCTCCATTTGCGTTGACATGGTTTTCATTCAATCTTTGTTTTACTCCTGGAACTATTTCATTTCCGATTCGTGCATTTAAGTCACCCATAAGAATTAGGGGTTCTTTATGAGGTATTTCATCCAGGATGGTTTGCAACTGTTCGTAGAATGCCTCTCGTTAGATAATGACAATATCAACTATGTGGGTCTTATATCAACTATGAAAAATTTCTATCCAACGGAATTGTATATACCGAGTATATTCTCTTCTAATATTAATAATTGTTGTGGTATACTTGTAATAATACTTAAGATATTGTCCTGGTCCTGGTGGAGGAGCTCTACATGATCGTATTCACTACTCTGTAAAGTGATCCCTGCGTAGCTATAAAAATGACCATCCATTATGTCATAGATTTTATAATGAGGCCGTACTATCGAAGATAAAGAAAAACTCCTGGTAAGCCAAACCGCGATGAAGCTTGTCAAGCTCTGAAAAAACGGCATATGTTCGGCACTAAATTTATGCAAACAGATTAAGGTACAGGTAAACAGAGTTAACAGAAACCCTCAAGGTCACTTCCACCGCATAAAAGAACGTATGTCATCTCTTCTCCTCACGGTTGCAGACAAATTGGTTTTGCTGTAAGTATCGAAAACACTTTAAGTCGCGACTACATACTTTTTACACTAACAATAACAACAACAAAAATAATAAGGTAAAGAAGAATTATAATGTATCTTCCTTACATACAGGGGTTATCCGCACAACTTGCAGATCTCCTGGCCAAGCATAATATTACAGTTACTCATAAGGGATATTAAAATCTCTTGAAAAGGAATTTTACTAAACTAAAAACGAAAACCCCTCAATCAAAAAAATCACATGTTGCATATGAGATTCCCTGCTCAAATTGCGGTGGGCTGGGACAAACTATCCAGCTACTTAACTCCAAAATTCGGTCTCACAAATACAGGGTGTAACAAAAATACAGGGCATAAATTAAATCACATATTCTGGGACCAAAAATAGTTCGAATGAACCTAACTTACCTTAGTACAAATATGCATGTGGCGACACGCTTTAATTACTATTTTTGCTAATTTTAATTTTTAATAACTTTTCTCAAAACGAAATAATATGGGTCATATAAAACTCACATTTAATATACAAACCAGATTCCAAGAAAGGCCCATTAAGTTTTACGAAACGAAATGTATCCCTAACCAGATGTTTTTGGTGTGTTCAGTTTAACAAACTGAATTCCCCATTAATTAATTACCTTATCAGACCTTACGTCAATAACTCGCTTTGGAAATGCATTCGAAGACGTTTCTTAAAACTGCAGAAATGTTTCGGCTTTTAAACGCTAGACCTAAATAACTTATCGTCTTTCTGGCCATATGGTAGAAACACAAACATATTAGCGTTTGTGGTTTTTTTCAGAAACAGGCAGTCGATCTACAACCACAGGTCGGTTCACACACCTCACAGCAGGATTCGGTCGGTCAGACGCACCCTCGCTGCGCTCAAACAATAACAAACCCTTTTACGAGATGAATAAGCACGCCTTTTAACCAAAATAAAATAAATATATTATTGTTCGTTGAACATAAAAAAAGTTACAGCCCTTTGAAGTTACAAAATGAAAATCGATTTTAAACATTTGGCATTCTTATAGTAGGAACATCTTAAAGAAAAATTATAGTGAAATTTGTGCACCTCAAAAAATTTTTATTGTGGTTTTGATCCCTTAACCCCCCCCCCCCCCCCAAACTTTTGTGTACGTCTCAATTCAATTATTGTACCATTAGTTAAATTCAATATTCTTAAAACTTTTTTGCCTCTTAGTATTTTTTCGATAAGGCACTTTTTATCGAGTTGAGATTTACATATTTTTTAATATGTTTACATAAAAATTTTATGGGGGTTTTGTTCTTTTAAACCCCTCAAATATCTGTGTACGTTCCAATTAAAATATTACTGCGGTGCCATTAGTTAAACACAGTGTTTTTCAAACTTTCTTGCCCCTTTGTACTTTTTTCGAGAAGGCACCTTTTATCGAGATTGGCTTCTTTTTTAATATGGTTCAAAATATACCTAAAAATGTAAATCATACATAAATTTTCATATTAAGTATTACCAAGTCTCCATAATCGTACTTAACCACATACAAATATATGGTGGATTTGACAAATATTCAAAATATTATCTTGATAAAAACTGACTTTTAGAAAAAGTACTAAGAGCCAAAGTTTTAAAAACATTGTGTTTAACTAATGGTACTATAATAATAATTTAATTGGAACGTACACAAAAGTTTGGGGGGTTTAAAGGAACAAAATCCCCATAAAACATTTATGGGATGTCCAAATTTCACTATAATTTTTCTTAACATGTCCATTTTCAATACAAAATATCTAATAGTTTTTGATAGGTATATTGGAAAAATCGATTTCCATTTTGTAACTTCAAAGGGTTGTAACTTTTTTTATATGCACATTTGTACTAAAGTAAGTTAGGTTCATTCAAACTATTTTTGGTCCCAGAATATGTGATTAAATTTATGACCTGTATTTTTGTTACACCCTGTATAACAAAAATAACACTACAGAATATATTGCAAAATCTAAAATAAACTATACAATTAACACTGCCAAGGAGGTAAGGCTACCTGAGGAAATGAAAAGCCATAACGTAATTAAATAAAATGATACTCAATCAGTGAGCACAAAAATATAAATATACACTAAGCGTCAAAATTAACGCACCATCTTAAAAATGGGACATTCTTGATGTCTCGTATTTCCTAAACCTGTTGACTGATTTGAGCGATTCTTTTAGTATATTAGAGCTTTATTGTTCAAGAATAATGATGTAATAATATTATTGGCAAACAGGTAAGTGCCATTGTATACCGGTGTAAAAATGATAGTGTGTTTTTTCCTCAAAGTTTGGAACACCCTGTGGAATATTCCAGTATATAAAATACTGAAATTAAAACTTAACTGTAGCCTTAGGCTTTTTTAACATTTTGCTCTTAGATTCATTTGCTTATGTTGGATAATAAAAAAGTTAGCTTTTTTAACAACTAGCAATGTTATTCATCAATACAGGGTGTTTCTAAATAAGTGCGACAAACATTAAGGGATAATTCTGCATGAAAAAATAATGACCGTTTGCTTTATAAACATATGTCCGCAAATGCTTTGTTTCCGAGATACGGGATGTTGAATTTTTTCGTACAAACTGACGATTTATTTATTGCTCTAAAACTGGTTGAGATATGCAAATGGAATTTGGTAGGTTTTAAGAAGTAGCTATTACGCATTTTTTGACATACAACGAAGAATTTTATAATAACCATTGGCGTGCATACGGGTATAAATATTTTAGATACATCCCGTATGCATGCCAATGGTGAAAATAAAATTCTTAGTTGTATCTAAAAAATGCGCAATAAGTACCTCTTAAAACATACCAAATTTCATTTGAATATCTCAACCGGTTTTAGAGCAATAAATAAATCGTCAGTTCGTAAGCAAAAATTCAACATCCCGTATTTCGCAAACGAAGCATTTGTGAACATATGTTTATAAAGCAAACGGTCATTACGGTCATTATTTTTTCATGCAGAATTACCCTTTAAAGTTTGTCGCACTTATTTAGAAACACCCTGTATTGATGAATAACATGGCTAGTTGTTAACGTACCTAACTTTTTTATTATCCCACATAAGCGAATAAATCAAAAAGTAGAATGTTAAGAAAGCCTAAAGCTGCAGTTGGGTTTTAATTTCAATATTTTATATACTTAAGAATATTCCACAAGATGTTCCAAACTTCGAGGAAAAAACACACTATCACTTTTACACCCGGTATACAATGACATTTACCTGTTTAGCAATAATATTATTTCCCTTAAATAGGCAGATTGTTTATGTTCCTTTCAGAGTTGTGACTGCATAGCTTCACTGAGGAGGCATGAGGATGCTGAAATAGCTATATGGAGATAGTGGTCCAACTCTGAATCGAATATAAACAAAAACTGCCTTTATCTTTTCCATTTTTACTCAGTTTTGAGTATTTAGAAACTGTCTTTCGGTCCTTTTCCTAGACGAAGAGAAGGTAAATGCGTGGCCTAAGTGTCTTCTATTTGCTTTCTCCTATTTTCGTCGTCTCTGTGATTATATATTGTAAAATCCCGAGATACGGGATGCAGCCAGAAAGCAGTTTATTAACGAAAAGTCTTGGATTTAAAATATTGTTTATTATATTTTTGTTTCAATTATTCTAATTGTTTAAAAAGTAGTAAACTTTGTATCTAGGGCTTTTCGTTGTTTTCCTCGTAATACGAGAGATGTCGCTAGATTGCGTCTCAAAAGGTGGAATCATTGTATCGCGATGGTTTCCCTTAAATAGGCAGATTGTTTATGTTCCTTTCAAAGTTGTGACTGCATAGCTTCACTGAGGAGGCATGAGGATGCTGAAATAGCTATACCGAGATGGTGGTCCAACTCTGAATCGGATATAAATAAAAACTGCCTTTATCTTTTCCATTTTTACTCAGTTTTGAGTATTTAGAAACTGTCTTTCGGTCCTTTTCCTAGACGAAGAGAAGGTAAATGCGTGGCCTAAGTGTCCTCTATTTGCTTTCTCCTATTTTCGTCGTATCTGTGATTATATATTGTAAAATCCGGAGATACGGGATGCAGCCAGAAAGCAGTTTATTAACGAAAAGTCTTGGATTTAAAATATTGTTTATTATATTTGTATTTCAATTATTTTAATTGTTTAAAAAGTAGTAAACTTTGTATCTAGGGCTTTTCGTTGTTTTCCTCGTAATACGAGAGATGTCGCTAGATTGCGTCTCAAAAGGTGGAATCATTGTGTCGCGATGGTTTCCCTTAAATAGGCAGATTGTTTATGTTCCTTTCAGAGTTGTGACTGCATAGCTTCACTGAGGAGGCATGAGGATGCTGAAATAGCTATACGGAGATGGTGGTCCAACTCTGAATCGGATATAAACAAAAACTGCCTTTATCTTTTCCATTTTTACTCAGTTTTGAGTATTTAGAAACTGTCTTTCGGTCCTTTTCCTAGACGAAGAGAAGGTAAATGCTTAGCCAAAGTGTTCTCTATTTGCTTTCTCCTATTTTCGTCGTCTCTGTGATTATATATTGTAAAATCAGGAGATACGGGATGCAGCCAGAAAGCAGTTTATTAACGAAAAGTCTTGGATTTAAAATATTGTTTATTATATTTTTATTTCAATTATTCTAATTGTTTAAAAAGTAGTAAACTTTGTATCTAGGGCTTTCCGTTGTTTTCCTCGTAATACGAGAGATGTCGTTAGATTGCGTCTCAAAAGGTGGAATCATTGTATCGCGATGGTTTCCCTTAAATAGGCAGATTGTTTATGTTCCTTTCAGAGTTGTGACTGCATAGCTTCACTGAGGAGGCATGAGGATGCTGAAATAGCTATACGGAGATGGTGGTCCAACTCTGAATCGGATATAAACAAAAACTGCCTTTATCTTTTTAATAATATTATTATATTGATATTCTTGAAGAACACTTGATCATATAATAAAAAAATCACTAAAATCGGACAACAGGTTTAGGAAATACAAGACATGAAAAATGTCCCATTTTTAAGGTGGTGCGTTAATTTTGATTCTTAGTGTAGATAAGGAAAATTATTGGCAAAACTCGCAAAATGAATGTGAATATGAAAGGAAATATATAAAATGATGGAGGGCAACTGTATGTACGTATTTCAGACTTATTGGTCCATCTTCAGTATAGTGTAGCCAAGTTAGAAAAGGAGAATGTTAACTTGGGAAAGGATCAATACAGGAGCAATGTTACCATCTTTGCATCAATTTAGTAGCGAAGACCTTAGAAACTCCAGAATATGACTTGCCTTAGCAGCAACCCTGCTACCAGGCGCTCCAGGGTCGGTTCTGATGGTTTATTCGTTTTCTGCAGCCCTGAAACCTCTCGTGTAACAAAATGTGACCCTTAATATATCCACTGAGTTTTACATGTCTTCATAAAATTCGATATGGTCCCAAAAGTTCAAAATTCAATTCAAAAGGTTGTAAGTCGATAGGTACTGTATTTAACAATCGATTTATTCCGGTGTTTTTTGTTCAAAATTCCCTGGTCTATCCCTCCTAGAGTTCTCGTCTCTCACTGATGGGTCACATCTATCTCATGGTATTCGATACTGTCTATCGTAATTGCAGACGCAACGTCATGGACACGGCCTATAAACCTCGATAACAATGTACTTATACAAAATCCCATGTCCGCAACGTGTTTTTTAAACATGTGGAACGTTTACAATCAATTGTGTGTATAAGTCACAGCCTAGTAGACACCTGGTATTTTGAGATCGCCATAGTTTAGTTCATTAACGATATCTTAATATGTGTTTGTTAACACTACAAATATGACTGTTATGAAATTATTTAACTAAAATACGCAGCAGCAGTGAAAATAATGAGTGAAACAAAAAAAATTCAAAAAGTAATAAAACTATAGTGTGCCTGCTAAACGAGAGATTTTTTCGGAATGCGCGAAAGTGTGCAGTGTGCGAATACAGTGCTCTTCAGATAAAATTAATCACCTTAAATAACTTTTAAACCACTGATTTTTAGAAAAAACTCAAAAACACGTCAAATAATACCTAAAGAGGGAGACATTATGCCATATTTAAGCTTGCCGAGAAAGGCACCCTCTCACTTCCGTATCATCCCTTAATTTTTTTTAATTACTTGCACCTTTTTTTTTTATTTTATACTGAATTCAAAAATGTAAAACACATGATGCTTAAAGTGATTAGTTTTTGAGAAAAATAAAATAAAAACCAAAGCAAGAAAACTGGATTGAAAAATTATTGTACATTATTGTACTCATTTGCCCTCATTTCCGGCAGTAAAGTAACACTTTATTGTACTAAATGAAGAATTTTACTTTACCTGCCGCGATTAATCAAATTAACCGAGATTGCATATAAGTGGTCGATGGCAGTAATCGAATGGCGAGTATTTGAGTGGACTTACAATTTATTTACTTTAATTATTAAAAATATTGTACGCAATTTGTGATATTATCAATTAAAATGTCAAAAAGTGAAATTCTGAAGTATTTTCTAATTATATTCATATAAAATAAATTAAAACTTTGCTGATTTAGTAAATATTCAATATTGATAACTATCGATTAAAAATCGAAAGCGGCCATCTTGCAAGTTATCTGTCATCAGTGTCATCACTGTCATGAACATGAAATTATTCTGACGTCTAAAATTTAACAAGTTCTTAAATTGTAAATTGCAAGTAAGTGTTAAAACCAATATCAAATTATGTTGGCAAATATTATTTTATATCAATAAAACACATCTTAACCGATTGTCAAATATACCAAGAAACGAGAAATAAACTCATCCTTCCCAGGGACATAGAGCTTCTTAGACACAATACAAATATCAACAATATCTTACAGTTTTTAACGGAGATAGGAATAAAAGACGTTTAATTGTATCACAAATTTTTCAGGTATACTTTTTGTTAGTAGGTACATATGTATTTACTTAATATTACAATCTCTTTTAATTTTTAATATGTATTTTCCATTGTTGTCGTTTATAACCCCAGTGGTTCGGACGACATTAAATTTAAAAAATATATGTCGGCGATAAAATTTTGTATGCACCACGTCAGTAAAGACTCCTTATCGAACTCGTCTGTTACTCGCCTCGCTCGCTCTTCTCGTAATATCAGACTCGTTCGATAAAGAGTCACTTTACTGACTTGGTACATAAATAACTATTTTTAACAATTTTATTAGATACAAACATTTAGAATGAACATTTTACTGCCAAAAATTTTAACAATAATTAATCAAAATGACTTTAAGGGCCGGTTGTTCGAACGCTAATCAAGAATGATCATTATCAAATAATTAATTACTGTCAATGTCAACTTTGTTTGGGTTGTTAAAAAGTCTGTGGAGTCTATAATCAATTAATATAACAATCATTATTAACATAATTAATAATAAATCTCATAATTGTAATTAATTATGTTTTCAGCAACCCAAACAAAGTTGACATTGACAGTTTTGGTGACAGTAATTAAATATTTGATAATGATCATTGTTGATTAGCGTTCGAACAACCGGCCCTTAAAAGTTTGAATAATTATTGTAAACATTTTTGAATAATTATTGTTAAAATTTTTGGTAGTGAAATGTTCATTCTAAATGTTATAAAATTTGTTATATGTAAAAGCTTTTTTATTAAAATTTGTTTAAAAACACGAAGAGTTCAAATATCGACTTCCAGTTTTACTTTCCAATTACTAATTACTTGTTAAATCTTTTCATTTCCCTTTATGTACTTTAGCATTAAAACCATCCATTATAATAAATATTTCATGTTTTTTTACTTTTTAATATTTGTTCAATATTACCATGGAAGGTGGACGGTTGAAGCTCAGCAACAAGGTATTGGCCTCATAAGCCAGAGCGTATCGAATCTCGGTACCAACAACGAGATTTTCATTTCTAAAAATGATCCGAACCCTTCACTGTGATTTGGAGGGCACGTAAAGTCGTTGGTCCTCCTGGGCCAAGATGCATCTCGATGCATGTCGATCCGCCTGTGCATCGACACTAGCTACTTGAAACAGGATGATAGATGCAATTGTTACCGGAACCTGTCCGAAAGAGAATTACCATACGTACGATATTATTATTATAATATGGCCGTAAAATTCTTTAATATCCTTGTCTTCGCTCTATACTTTAGGTGTATAGACGTGTATTACATTAACTTTAACTTTTGGGGTATGAAGTTCTCGCAGCATTGCTCTTCCTGGAAGAGAAATAAACTCACTTTACTTTTTTGTGTCTGGATCCGATTACAGTTTGTCTGCCCAGTATCGGGCTACGCCTACACCCTTTGTATTTGCGAGCCATAAATCATCGAGGGTGCACTGTTATGGGCAAAGTCTGCATACTCTCAGGTGCTCCACGTTTTGTATTTCCCCACATTCACAAAGTGCGTCGTTATCTGTCTTGATGTCCCATTTATTGAGGTTTTCTTTTACAGGGACAACACCTGTGCGTATGCCGTTGAGTATACGCCAGGTTCTCCAGTCCAGGTTCATTTCATTAGATCGTTCTGGATGTAGGGGGAACAGTTCGGGTGGTTCGACGCTGACATTTCTCATGAATTTTTCCTTGATTTAAGTCGGCTGGTCCTTGGCGGTTCGTCAAACCCGTATAATTGGTGTCTTTCATCGAATGTTGCCTGAACTTCTCCACAAATTGTGAGACGCATCTACGGTCGTCTGGTGATGCGAATCCAGCTGCCCGGTAGAGTAGGGTAGAGGGGTAGGCTTCATACAACCGGTACTTATTCTACCTACATGTTTCATTTAACGCCGTGGTGACTTGCGCGGGCATATCTAGATCAACCCCAGACGGGACAAGCATATTCCCCTATTGAGATACAAAAGGCCTCAGCTGTTGACTTTAAGACCTGAGAGTTTGCACCCCACTTGCTCCCTACAAGTTTCCGGAGAAGGTTGTTTCTCGTAGAAACCTTTTGTCTTGTGCTCTGAGAGTGTACTTTATATGTTAGTGACCGGTCTAGTATCACTCCAAGATATTTCGGCCTATCAGGATGTTCCAAGCGTTGTCCCTCCCAAGAAACATTCAGTTGTGCATGCGCCATATGGTTGTTGGGATGGAATGCACATACTTGGGTTTTAGTAGGCTTTGCCTTTAATAAGTTTTGTTTGTAGTAAGATGACATCATGTTTAAAGCCTCTTCCTATAGACTCTACTTGTGTGAGTGTTTTCCCCTTTACGGCGATACCAAGGTCGTCAGCGCAAACAAAACTCTCAGTCTGGGGTGCATTGGTTGGTCGTTGGTGTAGATGTTAAATAGGGACGGCGCCAGAACGCTTCGTTGAGGTAGGCCATTTTTTTGGGTTCTCCATCTGCTCTTTTTTTATTTAGCACAACGTAGAAGCGTCTATTACACAACAGTGATCTAATGATATTTACCAGGTCATAGTCAAGCACAGTGTTATAGATCTTAGTTAGCAAGGTTCTGTGGTTTATCGTATCATAGGCCGCTGTGAGATCTATCGAGGCTACTCCTACTATCTCTTTTTGCTCAAATCCCTCCTCTACGTACTCTGTTAGGTTCATCACTTGGCCTGTGCAGGATTTACCTGGCCTGAAGCTTGCTTGTTGTGGGAATAGTTTTGCATCTAATTTTTCCTGGATGCGGTTCAAAATGAGGCGTTCATACAATTTATACAAACGGCATAGCAGAGATATCGGACGATAGCTACTCGGTAGTCCAGGGTCTTTCCCAGGTTTTAGAAAGAATACTACTTTTAATTTCATCAAAGTTTTGGAATCTGATAGGTAGAGCGACAGATGTTAAATAGATCGAGCACCCATTGTCTCGCTTTTTGTCCGAAGTGTTTTATCTACTCTGTTAGGTTTTATCTGCTCTGTTAGGATTTCGTCCACACCAGGTTATTTTCCATTTTTCATAAGGTCCATGCCATTATTGAGCTCTTAGATGGTAAATGGGTTTAGCAAGACAGTTGTTTCCTGTTCTTGAATTCTTATGATCTTTGGCGTTTTGCAACGATGGTTTGCTTTGCCATTCAGCAGCACTTGGTGGGCTATCTGATTTGGCGTTATTGCACATTGCTCTTTCATCTCTGTGGGATCACCTTTAACCCTTAAGTACTAACATCTTAAATTAATGGCGCAAACACTAACTAACCGCCTGACAGACGGGTTTCACATTTTACTGGTTATTTTTCTTTTGTTAAATATTATAATGCAAAAAAATATTTCGATGACTTACTGAAAGTATTACTTATCTAAAAAACACAGTAATTGATCTAGTTTTTCTGTATTTATTAAAATACAAAACATTATAACAAGAATGGAAAGATTGTCTGTGCGACTTTTTATTCCTGAAAAAAAGTGTGATAAAAATGAAACAAATTAAAGAATCTTGATAAAAATTTATAATCGAGTTAAACAAAGAGTAATAAACATGAAAATAAAAAAAATTTTAAAAAATATTAAAACAAAAAAAAACTGACAGGCACTAAAATTTGTACAGTGTAGCAATGGTAGTCAGTGGCAACATTTTCATCACAAATTGATCCCACTTCGCTTACGTCGTCTTCTACCTCATCAAGTCATTTCAAAAGAGTTTCCTCATAGTCTTTATCCCCTTATTTGAACTTTTTGACGAACTGGGGCACATTATGTTTAATGACGAACTGGGCACAAACACTAACGTCTATTAGACGGAAATCACACTTTGAGTCTAAATATCTTTCGAATAAAAACCTGCAGCAAATTGCCGAATTCAATACTAGTAAATAACAACATAACTTGAAAAGTCATAAACGGATGACCTTCAAATTTTTCTAGGAATGGAAATATCCCACTTTCAACAAACGATGCCGTCTGAGAGACGGTGTGTTAGTACTTAAGGGTTAAGTTTTTAATCATATTCCAAGCTTGCTTACTACTGTGCGTCATATCCATTTTACTTAATGTCTCGCTCCACCGTTCTTGTCTTTAGGTACTTAGTATTTGCTGCAATCTCTCCACTATCTTTGTCGTAACTTCGCTAAATGGCTCTTTACTATATTCTTCGGTGTATTTTGTCATTTCGTCTTTTGCTTCGTCGTTCAGGCCAGAGATGTAATGTTGTTGGCATCCTCTAGGCATGTGTTTACATACCATATTTTTAGATAAATAAAGCCAGTGACTGATTTACACGTTAATTTTACCAAAATTCCGACTTCGTTTGAATGGGTGTGCTGATTGTCGCTTTTATAATAGTATAGCATGCCATTGCTTGTGGAGTATTTACCATTACCCGACCGTCATACCTTAATAATTCCGAGAATATCGATTTTCTGTATGACCAATTATTAAATTTCTCCCTGGGATTCTTATTACCCTCTATCGTTTACTTCGTTTATCATAATGGGAGGAATAATTGAGTAGTTTCCCATTTCTTTCTCCATCGTATTCTAAAAGTCATTAAAACTTCTAGTATCCAATAATAGATCGATCCAGAATAATTTCTCTCACGCTCTGTATTAGTACTGATGTTGCTGTAGTCCAACATCAGTGTCAGATTTGGGAAGAGAACCTTTGGTAATTAGGTGAGAAATTGGTTCTGGGACATTTATCCCAGGAACCAGGTGATAGGAGATTGGGAGATAATTATGGCTCACGTGGATAGGCTCCACGGATACAGTTGACAGCTCCTTCCCACTCCATCACTACGGGTAGTTTCAAAGCCGGACGATTTTAGGGACCAGGTTTTGAGGACAAAACTTTGTTGATGATTCCATTGCAAGGCAATCTTTTTCAAAGGCTATAGCGGGATAAGATGGTCAAAAATGCCCCCGCACCGATCAGCCCCGCTACTTATGTTTTCGATAAAGGATATAAAATTATACCCTCATGCAAATTTTTAGCTTCCCAGAGGTCCTAGAACCTCTTAAATTGAGAAAAGAAGAATATTTAGATTTTATTTTTTTGTAAGCGCAAGTTTACTTTAAAAAATCTGAAAAAATTCAAGAGGATGTATCTTTTGAATGCAAAACAGCCTGATGTTTTTCAGATTTTTGTAATAAAAAATGAGCCCAAAAATTTTTTTTTAATTTTCAAAAAAATTTTAGGTTATGATAATATGATTTGGCCAACTCTTAGGTAGTATTTTTTGTGTATTTTTTGTCGTTATTTTGAATGGCAGACACAGAATTTTCAATATCTGAGCGGAAAGAACGAAAAATTTTAAAAAACTGTTTTTTGGCTGTCTCGAGATCTACCTATCTCGAGACAGCCAATTTTAGGATTTAGGATCCTTACTACAACAATTGAAAAAAAACTAAAAGTGTGAATTTTGTCATAGAATATGGTATATGGGGTTATAATAATATTTGGAACAGCTTTTCCAAATAACTTTTTTCGATATCTCTAACGCGAGGCAAATCGAGTCGCATATCGGAAATTCACCCTGTTTGTGGATTCGCAGTAGGCCGCGTTTAAAATTTAAATTTTAGTTGACTATTTTAAAAATTGTGAACCATCAATCTGTATGACTGTCAAAACTCAAATCTGTATATATTTTGATAGCCGAAAATAGAGGCGTCTTCATCTTAAATGCGACACACTGTATATTATCAATTTGATAATTTATTGCAACTAATATAGTCGTATTTTTTATACCTAGATTCAAAATATACATTCAAAATACTGACTAATTCACTAATTTTATCATAAACAGGTTAAATTGATTGCATTGAAGTATTGAACCAATTAATATATTATTATTATAATTAAATTATTAGTCCTGTCGCCAGGGGGGGTACAACTGCCTTCTTAATTCAGATGGACTTACCCAAGTTTTTTTTATGTATTTTGGCCCGTAGAACACGAATCTTTTGGGTAACAGTTGATCCGGATGTCGATAAGATTGTTATAAACAAAGAAGTTGAGGAATTACATAACAGCGATTTCTCGCAAAACAAAACAATTTTTTGTATTTTTTGAGCCATTCTAACCAAAAAATGTTCCTACAAGTTTTTTCATAGGATGCATAGTTTTCGAGATAAACGCGGTTGAACTTTCAAAAAATCGAAAAATTGCAATTTTTGAACCCGAATAACTTTTGAATAAAAAATAAAATAGCAATTCTGCTTACCGCCTTTAAAAGTTTAAGTCAAATTTTATCTGTTTTGGATATTTGCATTGCTAAAAATTTATTCTTCGATTGTTAAAAAAGCTATAAACACATAGTGTTTCCCTCGCCTAATACATGCGTTTTAATGCATGCTACGTAGAAATAGCCCCGCTTGCACTTTTACCTCCTCTACCTACTCATTCGATTTTAAATGAGAAATCATTGAAAACATCACTCAAGCACTAGGTGTTTATAGCTTTGTTTTAACAATAAAATAATAAATTTTTAGCAATACAAATAATTAAAACCGATATAATTTGACTTGAACTTTCAAATGCGGTAAGCAGAATTGCTATTTTATTTTTTAATCAAAAGTTATTCGGGTTCAAAATTGCAATTTTTCGATTTTTTGAAAGTTCAACCGCGTTTATCTAGAAAACTATGCATCCTACGAAAAAATTTGTAGGAACATTTTTTGGTTAGAATGGCCCAAAAAATACAAAAAAATGTTTTCTTTTGCAAGAAATCGGTGTTATGTGATTCCTCAACTTCTTGGTTCATAACAATCTTCTCGACATCCGGATCAACTGTTACCCAAAAAATTCGTGTTCTACAGGTCAAAATACATAAAAAAAAACTTGGGTAAGTCCATCTGAATACAGGAGGCCGTTGTACCCCCCCCCCCTGGCGACAGGACTATATATTATGTATATTATATTATAAATTTTATAATATACAGAGTGAGTTTTATATATAGAAACCCACAATTATCTCGGAAACGGCTTGCACGATTTTTATAGTTTTGATGGGTAGGGGAGTAGGGGTTTTCTAATGCAGCCGATATTATAGTGATAATTACATTGTTGTCAGATCTTCCGTTTTTCTGGAAATACAATGAACTTTCCTATTCCAAATGGAATACTCACATATTTTTTGCGTTTTGAAGTCCTTAAGAAATACTGATTATTTTTCATGCTATATTCCTTATACCTAAATGCCATAGTCTCGGAGTTACTGCTACATTTATTAAAAAAAAATTTAAACAAATTATAAAAATCAATGTTTTCGGCCCGTCTAGACATTATTTTACGTTTTTTGGATCATTGGGAACAAAAAAGGTCTTTTGTAATTTTTCTCTAAAGTTAATCGTTTTCGAGTTATAAACAATTTAAACTGAAAAAAATAGAATAAGGTTCAAAAACACAAATAAAAAATATTACTTTTGAAACGGCGGAGTACCCAAATTCAACCTAAAGCCTTCTTCTAGGGTCTCGCTATAAAATTTTTTGGCACGTTTTATTGTAAAATATTTCTTTTTAACAATTGTTAATGATGCGCATATAAGAGGACGGGCGTTCGGGCTGCATTAACAACTAAGCTCCAAGCTACTTCAGTATGTGTTAAAACAAAATCTTTTGAGCTTATCGTTACCGCTGTCTACTCTACACCAAAACATAACCTCAAAAAAGATCAATATCTAGAATTTTTGAATAGACATGGCAAAAGATTTATAATTGGTGGTGATTTTAATGCCAAGCACACCTATTGGGGTTCTAGGTTAATTACAACAAAGGGGAAGGAACTCTTGCAGGCAGTTAAGCAATTAAAATATGAAACACTTTCAACAGGTAAACCGACTTATTGGCCTACTGATTCCAACAAAATTCCAGACCTGATTGATTTTTTTATAACTAGAAATATTTCTGTTAATTATTTACATATTGAAGAAGCTTGGGACATGAACTCCGATCATTCACCCATCCTTCTCACAGTTAGTGATACTGTTATTCAAAGCCAGCCACCTCCTAAACTGACTAATAGGCTAACAGATTGGCGGAGTTTTCAGCTTCACTTAGAAGAAACAATCAATCTCAAAGTTTCACTAAAAACTAGATATGAACTTGATGAAGAAACGGAATGTTTTGTTAAACAAGTTCAACAAGCCGCTTGGAATAACTCACCTGAACTGATTCATAGAGTTAAAGGTAATAATTACCCTAAAGAAATTAGAAAGCTAATCGAAGAGAAAAGAAAACTCAGAAGGATCTGGCAAAGCTCTAGAGCTCCATCTGATAAAACAAAACTAAATAATGCTACACAACAGCTTAAAAGAGAAATTAAAAAAAAATAAAAACGAATCAATTAGTAACTATCTAAGAGAATTGACAAATGATAGCACAACTGATTATTCCCTCTGGAGAGCCACTAAGAAATTAAAACGATCGATAATGCAAAATTCCCCACTAAGAAATACAGATGGAAGCTGGGCAAAAAGCAATACAGAGAAGGCTAATAAATTTGCTGAATATCTCGAGGAAGCATTCCAGCCAAATGAAGGTGATAACACACTGCAATGGGAAAATGCCACACAGGAAGAAGGTGAAATTAAACTAGTCACCCCAAAAGAAGAGGCCGACGCAATTAAATCAAACATCAATCCCAGGAAAGCACCTGGGTTTGTCTTAATTACTGGGGAAATCTTAAAACAACTTCCTAGAAAAGCCATAGTAAAACTGACATATCTCATAAATGCCTCGTTCAGATTAAGATATATTCCCAAGATATGGAAAGTGGCTGAGGTCATAATGATCCTTAAACCTGGAAAACAACCAAATACAGTAGGTATCATCGTACAGACCGATTTCATTGCTACCCGTAATTTCAAAGCTGTACGAGAAGCTTTTGCTGAAAAGGTTGAAACCTCTCATAGATACTAAGGCTCTAATTTCATCACACCAGTTTGGGTTTCGAGAAAGTCATTCAACTATCGACCAAGTCCATAGAATAACGGATATAATAGAGAGGTCGCTAGAAGGAAAGAAAGTTTGCTCCGCTGTCTTCCTCGACGTGGCGCAAGCTTTTGATAAGGTATGGCACGAAGGACTTAAGTACAAATTAAGCAGGATTTTGCCAAGACAATACACAGAATTATTGGAATCTTATATATCAGAGAGAGTTTTTAGGGTTAAGCAAGAAGAAGCCTACTCGGAACTAAAGGAAATCAATGCAGGGGTACCACAAGGTAGTGTGATAGGACCGGTCCTATACCTATTATACACTAGTGATATCTCTGAAGTACAACATAATACAATAGTTACCTTTGCTGATGACAGTGCCGTCTTAGCCGTAGGTGAAGACTATGAAGAAGCAGCAAGAAAATTACAAATATCTCTTAACAAACTTAACGAGTGGACTAAACGCTGGCGAATTAAATTAAACGAAATGAAGTCAGTGCATATAAATTTTACAAACAAGAAAAATCAATACATTCCTGTTAACTTAAATAATACTCAGATACCATATGCCGACACCGCAAAGGATTTGGGTATTACACTAGACGCTAGGCTACGCTGGAAGGCCCATGTTAAAAAGAAACGAGAACAGCTTAACATGAAGTATAAAAAAATGTATTGGCTATTGGGAGGACAATCCACTCTCTCGATCTACAATAAAATACTTTTGTATAAACAGATTATAAAACCTATATGGACATATGGCATCCAACTATGGGGCTGCGCTAGTAATACAAATTTAATTATCATTCAACGATTCCAAAACAAAGTGCTAAGGAGCATTGTCAACGCTCCATGGTACTATAGGAACAGTGATCTTCATAGGGACCTAGACATGGACACTGTTAACAAGACCATTGAAAAATTTGCCAAGAGTCACGAATGATTAATTATTTATATGGGAAATAAGCCACAATTAAAATGAAAAAAATAATTTTATTAACGTTTCGACGCCCAAATCGGGTGCCGTTGTCAAAATACAAAATACTACTAATGGAAACAAAAATGTTGTTGCTTAGTAAAAAAATTCTTCTAATAATTTTTTAATTTGACTCATTTATATCGGAAATTCAGATACATATGATACATTTTAAAGTAGAAGACTTTAAAATGATATTGCCAATATTTATGAGTTGCGTTCCTGGGACGACTTTACTGAAAGATAGTTCATTCGATTACATGAAATCAACCCCAACTCAAGAATATCCGTCACAAAAAAAATCATAGCATGTGATCTGTCTTTAAAAAGACAACCACATGCAACGGTGACATTAAAATTCTAGTGTTAGAGATCTCATAATAAATCACGAGGGAAAACCAGGAAAAACCTCGTGATACTATCCCGACATCGTAAGTATTTGGTCTTAAATTTAAATTACTCTCAAAATTAATACCAAATTCTGACTTTACTATAATTTTGTTTAAATTATAAATAATATCAATAATATATGGATATACAGGGTGTCCCGAAAAGAATGGTCATAAATTATACCACACATTCTGGTGTCAAAAATAGTTCGATTGAACCTAACTTACCTTAGTACAAATGTGATTATAAAAAAAGTTACAGCCCTTTGAAGTTACAAAATGAAAATTGATTTTTTTCAATATATCGAAAACTATTAGAGATTTTTTATTAAAAATGGACATGTCTCATTCTTATGGCAGGAACATCTTGAAATAAAATTATAGTGAAATTTGTCCACCCCATAAAAATTTTATGGGGGTTTTATTCCTTTAAACCCCCCCAAAGTTTTGTGTACGTTCCAATTAATTTATTATTGTGGTACCATTAGTTAAACACAACATTTTAAAAACTTTTTTGCCTCTTAATATTTTTTCGATAAGCCAGTTTTTATCGAGATGCAGCTTCTTTTTTAATATATTTACATAAAAATTTTATGGGGGTTTTGTTCCTTTAAACCCCCCAAATGTATGTGTACGTTCCAATTAAACTATTATTGTGGTACCATTAATTAAACACAGTGATTTTAAAACTTTTTTGCCTCTTTGTCTTTTTTTGATAAGTCACCTTTTATCGAGATGTGGCTTCTTTTTCAAAATACACCTAAAAATGTAAATTATAAATAAATTTTCAGATTATTAACAGGTCTCTATAATCGTACTTAACCATATACCAATATGTGGTGGATTCGAAAAATATTCAAAATATCTCGATAAACACTGGCTTATCGAAAAAGTACTAAGAGCCAAAAAAGTTTTAAAAAGATTGTTTTTAACTAATGGTGGCACAATAATGAATTAATTGGAACGTACACAAAAGTTTGGGGGGGTTTAAGGAAACCAAACCCCCATAAAATTTTTATGGGGTGCACAAATTTCATTTTAATTTTTTTGTAAGATGTTGCTGTCATAAGAATATCACATGTCCATTTTCAATAAAAAATCTCTAAGAGTTTTCGATATATGAAAAAAAATTGATTTTCATTTTGTAACTTCAAAGGGCTGTAACTTTTTTTGTGTGCACTATTGTATATAGGTAAGTGAGGTTCAATCAACCTATTTTTGACTCCAAAATCTGTGGTATAATTTATGACAAATCTTTTCGGGACACCCTGTATAAGTAATACTAAAATATAAAATATGTACTAACTCGACTATTGACTTATTAATTGTGGTATTTTCTTTCTATTGACTTCCTCTTTCAGTATGGGTATCCACATCCTACTGCATTCCACCGAGGAATTTGCGACACAATTGGTTTCGTTTAGCATAATTAGAGCCGCTTCTTTGATTTTTCTCTTTTTACTATCTGTTTCTTTCAGGACTATACTTGAATCTCTCCACTGAACTCTATGTTCATTATCCCATGCGTGTTGACATATTTGAGATCTATCAAACTCTCTATTTTTAATATAAGATTGATGTTCACTTATTCTAACGTTTAATGGTCTTGATGTTTCACCTATATAAAACTGTTCGCATTCACAAGGTATTTTATAAATACAATTCTTTGTCCTTTCTTGTTCATTGTTAGGTTTAGTCTTAGATAGAATAGATCTCAATGTGTTGTTTGTTTTGAATGTTGTTGAAATGTTGAATTTATTTCCTATTGTTTTAAGTTTCTCGGATAGTCCTTTTATGTATGGTATTGATTTTCCTCGTATTATTTCTTGTGAATGTTGTAGGATCCCGTTCTATGTTGTTCTGTTCCATTCGATCCAATCTTGACAATTCCTTATTTATAAACGATAAAGGATAATCATTTTTTAATAAAACAGATGTTAAGAATTGTTTTTCTTCTAAAAATGAATTTTCGTTAGAACAAGTAATTTTGGCTCTATCATATAAGGATTTTATGATTCCCTTTTTAACGCTGATGTTGTGATTTGATTTGTAATTGAGATATCTGTTGGTATGTGTTGGTTTTCTATACACTTGAGTCTCATATCCAGTATCCTTCTTTGAGACTAAAACATCGAGGAATGGCAGGGTGTTATTATATTCCTTTTCCATTGTAAATTTTATTGTCTCTTCTTGATCGTTTATAATATTCAGGAATGTATCCAACAATTCTGATCTATGAGGCCATATTGAAAACACATCATCTACATATCTCCACCATACAGTGGGTTTTAAATTTTGTTTAGAAATGATATTAGTTTCGAAATCCTCCATAAATATATTAGCCAATAATGGAGATAAAGAGGAGCCCATTGCTAGACCAAAATTTTGTTTATAAAATTCATTATTTAGTTGAAAATAGGTATTATTAGTACATAATGTCAATAACTCCATTATAGCTGATACATTTAGTTTTGTCCTATTTGTCAATGTATCATCATTCTCTAATTTCGTTTTGATTATGTTTAAAGTTTTATCTAATGGCACATTTGTAAATAAACTGTTTATGTCAAAACTTACTAAAGTATTATTTGGATTAAACTCAATAGTTGATAATTTGTTTAAAAAATGTTTTGTATTTTTTTTATAAATGTGTCATCATTATTAGCAAATGGTTTTATAATGTTTAATAAAAATTTTGATAGTTCACTACAAGGAGAACTGATGGTACTACAAATGGGTCTAAGTGGTATGTTCGCTTTATGAATTTTCGGCACTCCATAAAAATGTGGTGACTTACTGTAATCAGGTGTCATTAATTTTCTTTGATAGTATGTTAGATCATTTTTAAATTTGAATAAAGTTCTATAGATTTTGTTTTCCAGTGTTTTCGTTGGATCCTTCGTTAATTTGGTATAAGGTCCATTTGTAATTAGATCTGTAATTTTGTCCTCATATTGTATTTTATTCATTATTACAGTTGCATTGCCTTTATCCGCTGGTAGGATTGTTATGGAGTCATCATTTCTTAAAGTTTTTAAAGCTTTCATTTCCTCTTTGCTGATGTTCTGTTCAATTTGATTAGACTTTTCCAATTCAAGTTTACATAGTACCCTATATTGTTCTTTTTCGTGAGTTGGTAGACACTGGGATATTTTCTCCACTGAGCTGATTATGTCTAATTTTGGAATAGATGGATGAGTAACAGCATAGTTTAAACCTTTTGACAATACCAAATTTTCCGTTGCATTTAAATGTCTATTTGATAGATTGACAACTGTCGCTAATATGTCATTATTTCTATTTAGGTTATCAAAAGTATGTAGACTATTTTGTTCTAAAAGATTATTAAATTTATTTAAATGTATATTTCTTTGTTTCTGATATGAATTTTCATAAATTATTTGTAAACTAAAAATAATTCGATCAAAATCAGAATTTGATATCATTCCGAAAAGCAAATCTTCAATACTTACGATGTCTTGTTCTATAAAAAATAAATTTGACCTGTGAAATTGCAACCTTTCCCGGATCATCGACAAACTGGCTCTATGTAGAATATTTTGGAGTCTTCTGCTTGAGTATGCTGGCCGTAACCTCAAGCCCTTTGGTATTATGTTGTTATTTCTACATCTTCTTAAAAATTTTATTGAATTTTGACAATGTGCCAGTTTCTCGTAGAAGGTTTCCAATTTCCTATTTGTATCCAACAATTCTGATCTATGAGGCCATATTGAAAACACATCATCTACATATCTCCACCATACAGTGGAGATAACAACATAATACCAAAGGGCTTGAGGTTACGGCCAGCATACTCAAGCAGAAGACTCCAAAATATTCTACATAGAGCCAGTTTGTCGATGATCCGGGAAAGGTTGCAATTTCACAGGTCAAATTTATTTTTTATAGAACAAGACATCGTAAGTATTGAAAATTTGCTTTTCGGAATGATATCAAATTCTGATTTTGATCGAATTATTTTTAGTTTACAAATAATTTATGAAAATTCATATCAGAAACAAAGAAATATACATTTAAATAAATTTAATAATCTTTTAGAACAAAATAGTCTACATACTTTTGATAACCTAAATAGAAATAATGACATATTAGCGACAGTTGTCAATCTATCAAATAGACATTTAAATGCAACGGAAAATTTGGTATTGTCAAAAGGTTTAAACTATGCTGTTACTCATCCATCTATTCCAAAATTAGACATAATCAGCTCAGTGGAGAAAATATCCCAGTGTCTACCAACTCACGAAAAAGAACAATATAGGGTACTATGTAAACTTGAATTGGAAAAGTCTAATCAAATTGAACAGAACATCAGCAAAGAGGAAATGAAAGCTTTAAAAACTTTAAGAAATGATGACTCCATAACAATCCTACCAGCGGATAAAGGCAATGCAACTGTAATAATGAATAAAATACAATATGAGGACAAAATTACAGATCTAATTACAAATGGACCTTATACCAAATTAACGAAGGATCCAACGAAAACACTGGAAAACAAAATCTATAGAACTTTATTCAAATTTAAAAATGATCTAACATACTATCAAAGAAAATTAATGACACCTCATTACAGTAAGTCAGCGGTTCCCAACTTGGGGTACGCGTACCCCTAGGGGTACGCAACGACCTGGTTGGGGGTACGCCGAAAATATTTGGTAATGGCGGACTTTATGTGTTTGTCGTAAGTTACGTGATAAATCATTACGTGATTTTATGTTCAGTTTACTTTTTACTTGCTTATTGTGCGTGTTAGTTTTTGACTGATTTGTAAACGATTTAACTGTAATCAAGAAGATGGAAAAGTGGTTAAAAACTGGATCGCTTAAAACAAATCAGACTGATCCGGCAAGTCAGGTGCTTAGCAAGCCTAGTACGTCCCGGGACTCAGCAGCAGAACATTCTTCTTATGTGAGTACCAGTGATAGTAAACCTCAGAAATCTAGTACTAGTACTGGAACTTCCTCAAAGAAACGAAAATATTCAAATGAGTACTTGAAATATGGCTTTTCGTTTACTGGAGAGGAGGAAAGTAAAAACCCACTATGTGTTGTTTGTGGAGAAGTTTTAGGTAATGGTAGCATGAAACCTTATTTACTTTTGCGCCACCTTGAATCCAAAGACGCCCAGCACAAAAATAAAGAAATTACCTATTTTGAACGACTTTCAAAAAATTATGGGAAAGATGGCGTGGTTTCTTCTTATTTCGCATCAGTTAATAGAGATAATGAAAATGCTGTGGAAACCTCTTTCAAAATTAGCTACCATATTGCAAAAAGCGGTAAAAACCACACAATAGGTGAGGATTTGATAGCCCCTTGTATAAAAGATGCTGTTCAGTGTATGTTTGGTCAGGACTTTGTTCGTAAGGTGAACTCCATCCCGCTGTCAAACAACACATAACAGTTTCACGGCGAATTCAAGACATTTCTAAGTACATTGAAGAAAAAGTTATTCAGCAATTAAAAGACAGTGATTTTTTTTCCATCCAAGTTGATGAAAGTACGGACATTGCTGCCCTAACAATCTTACTTGTTAATGCTAGGTATGTAAATCCCAACAAGGAGTTTGAAGAAAATCTGTTGCTGTGCCATGCATTAACTGAGCGTACTACAGGGGAAGATGTGTTCAATGTGATTTATAGCTACTTCTGTGAAAAAGAAATAGACTGGGGTAAATTGTGTGGTATATGCACTGACGGAGGAAAATCGATGTCTGGCATATATATCGGTCTTCAAGGGCGCGTAAAAGAAGTGGCCCCCCACGTAGCATGGAGCCATTGTTGCATCCACAGACAGAGTCTTGCAGCCAAAAAGTTGCCGTCTTCTTTGAATGATGTTCTCAATGAAGCAGTTAAAGTAGTCAACTTTGTTAAAGCCAATGCAACAAACTCCAGACTGTTCAAAGTGCTTTGTGAAGGTATGGGTGGCATTCACTCCACGTTGCTTTTGCACAAGGAAGTAAGGTGGCTATCTCGCGGGAAGTTTCTTACAAGACTTTTTGAACTCAGACATGAACTGCAAGTATTTTTTGAAGAGCATCCTTTTTATTTAGCCTCCAAGTTTCATGATAGTGACTGGCTTCAAAAGCTTGCTTATTTAGCTGACATTTTTTCTCAGACCAATAAACTCAACTTAGAGTTACAGAACAGCTCAATTACAGTATTCAAAGTTGCTGACAAAATTGAATCCATGCTGAAGAAAATTGATTTTTGGAAAACCTGTATTCAAAATAATCAAGCTGAAGTTTTTGGCACGCTTCATGATTTCTTGAGTGACAATAATCTGCCCATATCTGACAAAGTGAAACATCAAATAGTGACACATTTGACAAACCTGAAGGACTCTTTTAGAAAGTATTTTCCTATTTATTTAGCGTATGGCTTAAGTATATCACAGAATATATTTAGATTTATGCATTATACAATGCATCACAAACAGATGTCCAATTTTTTTATATATTCGATTGACCCTTCGGTTGCCATTACAAAGTCTATAGGGTCGCCTGTGTATGCTCTGCGTGGGCAGTCCTGAACAATGTGACTGATCGTCTGTCTTGCAGCGCCGCAGTCACAAGAAGGCGAGGGGAGTTTACCCCATCTGTGGAGGGAGTCGGCGCATCTTCCACAGTTTGTTCGAATTCGATTAAGGGCTGCCCAAATCTTACGGGGACGTTCAAATTCGCCAGGTTTCCCTATGATGTCCGGTAGACTATGGTAATGCGGATCTGTCCTACTTTCCCAATCTTCTCTCCATCGGGTATTTAAGTCAAAGTTGGATTGCTGCAGCGCTTGAGCAGATTGTAGAGGGGGTAACCTGGATCGGAGACGGTTTCCAAGAATATCGGGGATGTCGTTGTGGACTAGAAGCTGGCGACTGTCCATTATTTTGTTATATTCTTTAACCAATGCATGTTCGCGGCGTAGGTTGGGTGGTGCTATATTACTAAGGGTAGGTAGCCACATTGTAGGGGTGGGCTTAATTGTGCCTGTTATCATACGCATAGTACGGTTTAGTTGGGTGTCGACCAGGTGGGTATGCCTGCTATTTAGCCACACTGGAGCACAGTATTCTGCCACCGGATATATCAGGCCAAGAGCAGAGGATCTTAATGTTGATGCTGTGGACCCCCATGTAGTGCCGCAGAGTTTCTGTATTATATTGTTGCGTGTTTTCAATTTTGCTGCTGTTTTCGTCAGGTGTTCAGTATTTTCCTAAACGAGGTGACGGAGAGAACTGGATTGCAGATCCTTTCAATGAAGAAAACGTCAAGACTGCTACATTGACCGTTCATGAGATGGAAAAGCTCCTAGAACTTTTAAGTGACTCCTCCTTGAAATCCGAGTTCAAGAAGAAACCCCTTGGACAATTCTGGGTGAGCATTAGGGATGAATATGGACCCTTAGCCACAAAAGCCCTTCTGGTTTTACTTCCTTTTACAAACACAGAACTAGTTGAGAGATCGTTCTCTTCCTATGATTTCATTAAGAATAAGTATAGGAATAAGCTAAATGCAAGTCCTGATTTAAGAGTGTATTTATCAACCTTTGATATTGATTTCAAAATATTATGTGCAACAAAACAGGCCCAAGGGTCACACTAAAACAGTTTTGACTTGTTTTAAGAATAATTTTGATTTCTTTTTTTTTTCAATAAACTTATTTGCTAATTCTAGTAGATTTTTGTGATAAGAAATATTGTATTTACTTTGTTATTATTTTTTACAGTTGGTATTTAGAATTTACTAAGTTTACTAGAAACATATATAAGCCTAATTTTGGAACAATAACTTTATTGTCAAATGAAAGATAAAAAAAAAACTCTTGCGTAAATATTTACTTTCCATGATTAATGTTCTTGCAACTTTTTTTTCTTGGGGGTACAATTTGAAATAAATTTATCTCAAGGGGTACGGCAGTGAAAAGAGGTTGGGAACCGCTGCAGTAAGTCACCACATTTTTATGGAGTGCCGAAAATTCATAAAGCGAACATACCACTTAGACCCATTTGTAGTACCATCAGTTCTCCTTGTAGTGAACTATCAAAATTTTTATTAAACATTATAAAACCATTTGCTAATAATGATGACACATTTATAAAAAAAATACAAAACATTTTTTAAACAAATTATCAACTATTGAGTTTAATCCAAATAATACTTTAGTAAGTTTTGACATAAACAGTTTATTTACAAATGTGCCATTAGATAAAACTTTAAACATAATCAAAACGAAATTAGAGAATGATGATACATTGACAAATAGGACAAAACTAAATGTATCAGCTATAATGGAGTTATTGACATTATGTACTAATAATACCTATTTTCAACTAAATAATGAATTTTATAAACAAAATTTTGGTCTAGCAATGGGCTCCTCTTTATCTCCATTATTGGCTAATATATTTATGGAGGATTTCGAAACTAATATCATTTCTAAACAAAATTTAAAACCCACTGTATGGTGGAGATATGTAGATGATGTGTTTTCAATATGGCCTCATAGATCAGAATTGTTGGATACATTCCTGAATATTATAAACGATCAAGAAGAGACAATAAAATTTACAATGGAAAAGGAACATAATAACACCCTGCCATTCCTCGATGTTTTAGTCTCAAAGAAGGATACTGGATATGAGACTCAAGTGTATAGAAAACCAACACATACCAACAGATATCTCAATTACAAATCAAATCACAACATCAGCGTTAAAAAGGGAATCATAAAATCCTTATATGATAGAGCCAAAATTACTTGTTCTAACGAAAATTCATTTTTAGAAGAAAAACAATTCTTAACATCTGTTTTATTAAGAAATGATTATCCTTTATCGTTTATAAATAAGGAATTGTCAAGATTGGATCGAATGGAACAGAACAACATAGAACGGGATCCTACAACATTCACAAGAAATAATACGAGGAAAATATCAATACCATACATAAAAGGACTATCCGAGAAACTTAAAACAATAGGAAATAAATTCAACATTTCAACAACATTCAAAACAAACAACACATTGAGATCTATTCTATCTAAGACTAAACCTAACAATGAACAAGAAAGGACAAAGAATTGTATTTATAAAATACCTTGTGAATGCGAACAGTTTTATATAGGTGAAACATCAAGACCATTAAACGTTAGAATAAGTGAACATCAATCTTATATTAAAAATAGAGAGTTTGATAGATCTCAAATATGTCAACACGCATGGGATAATGAACATAGAGTTTAGTGGAGAGATTCAAGTATAGTCCTGAAAGAAACAGATAGTAAAAAGAGAAAAATCAAAGAAGCGGCTCTAATTATGCTAAACGAAACCAATTGTGTCGCAAATTCCTCGGTGGAATGCAGTAGGATGTGGATACCCATACTGAAAGAGGAAGTCAATAGAAAGAAAATACCACAATTAATAAGTCAATAGTCGAGTTAGTACATATTTTATATTTTAGTATTACTTATATATCCATATATTATTGATATTATTTATAATTTAAACAAAATTATAGTAAAGTCAGAATTTGGTATTAATTTTGAGAGTAATTTAAATTTAAGACCAAATACTTACGATGTCGGGATAGTATCACGAGGTTTTTCCTGGTTTTCCCTCGTGATTTATTATGAGATCTCTAACACTAGAATTTTAATGTCACCGTTGCATGTGGTTGTCTTTTTAAAGACAGATCACATGCTATGATTTTTTTTGTGACGGATATTCTTGAGTTGGGGTTGATTTCATGTAATCGAATGAACTATCTTTCAGTAAAGTCGTCCCAGGAACGCAACTCATAAATATTGGCAATATCATTTTAAAGTCTTCTACTTTAAAATGTATCATATGTATCTGAATTTCCGATATAAATGAGTCAAATTAAATAAATTATTAGAAGAATTTTTTTACTAAGCAACAACATTTTTGTTTCCATTAGTAGTATTTTGTATTTTGACAACGGCACCCGATTTGGGCGTCGAAACGTTAATAAAATTATTTTTTTCATTTTAATTGTGGCTTATTTCCCATATAAATAATTAATCATAAAAATGCCACAAGGAAATAGCTTCAGAACAACATTAAGAGTCACGAACAACGACTTCTTCAACACGTCAATGTTGAGGCCATCCAGCTCCTCGACAACACGGATCTAGCTAGAAGACTCAAGAGGAAGAAACTCTTCGAGTTAGTTAAGTGAAAAATAGTGCACGGTGCAAGTGATGGTACACGTTAAAATTTGTGCAATATATTAACAGAACCTAGGGGGTACTATCGAGTTTGTCCTTAGTCTTAAGTTTTTTAGTAGTAATTTAGGTTAGAAATAAGTTGCTCATTGATCACATTATTTGATCAGATTGTAATGTCCTTAAGCATCTTATTGGTGTTTAATAAATAAAAAAATATATTAACAACTAAAAAACAATATTTTAGAATGAAACAAGCTCAAATTACTTATTGGTAGCTCATGAAATAAGGCTTTATCTTGAAATTTTCTATTTCGCAGTTTCAAAAATAATATTTTTGATTTGTGTTTTTGAACCTTGAAAATCGTCATTATTCGATTTTTTTCAGTTTTAAATTGTTTATAACTCGAAAACGATTAACTTTAGAGAAAAATTACAAAATGATTTTTTTGTTTTCAATGGTCCAAAGAACGCAAAATAATGTCTACACGGGCCAAAAAAAATTGATTTTTATAATTTGTTTAAAATTTTTGTTTAAATAAATGTAGCAATAACTCCAAAATTATGGCGTTTAGGTATAGGGAATATAACATTAAAAATAATCAGTATTTCTTAAGGACTTCAAAACGCAAAAAATATATAGGGTATTCCATTTAAAATAAGAAAAGTAATTAGATTTTCAATAAAACGGAAGATCTGACTACAATGTAACTATCACTATAATATCGGCTGCATTAGAAAACCCCTACCCACCAAAATCTATAAAAATCGTGCAAGCCATTTCCCAGATATTTGGGGGTCCATACATAAAACTCACTCTGTATATTATAATAATCTTAATGATAATATAAAATTGGTTCAATACTTCATTGCAATCAATTTGAACTGTTTTCGATAAAATTAGTGAATTAGTCAGTATTTTGAATGTATATTTGATTCCAGGTATAAAAAATATGACTATATTAGTTGCAATAAATTATCAAATTGATAATATACAGTGTGTCGCATTTAAGATGAAAACACCCCTATATTTCGGCTATCAAAATAGATACAGATTTGAAATTTGGCACAGTCATAAAGATTGATGGTTCACAATTTTTAAAATAGTCAACTGAAATTAAAATTTTGCGTATCCACAGACAGGGTGAATTTCCGATATGCGATTCGATTTGCCTCGCGTTAGAGATATCGAAAAACGTTATTTGAAAAAGCTGTTCCAAATATTATTATAACTTCATATACCAAATTCTATGACAAAACTCACACTTTTAGTTTTTTTTTCAGTTGTTGTAGTCAGGATCCTAAATCCTAAAATTGGCAGTCCCGAGATGCATCTCGAGACAGCCAAAAAACGGTTTTTTCAATTTTTTCGTTCTTTCCGCTCAGATATTGAAAATTCTGTTTCTGTCATTCAAAAGAACGACAAAAAATACACAAAAAAATACTATTTAAGAGTTGCTAAATCATATTATCGTAACCTAAAAAATTTTTGAAAATTTCAAAAAATTTTCCTGAGCTAATTTTTTATTACAAAATTCTGAAAAAAATCAGGCTGTTTTGTGTTCAAAAGATACATCCTTCTGAATTTTTTCAGATTTTTTAAAATAAAACTGCGCTCACAAAAAAAATAAAACCCAAAAATTCTTCTTTTCCCGATTTAAGAGGTTCTAGGACCTCTGGGAAGCTAAAAATTTGCATGATTTTATACCCTTTATCGAAAACATAAGTGATCGGTGCGTGGGCATTTTTGACCATCTTATCGCGCTATAGCCTTTAGCACATTAAAACTTTATACTATGTTCTTTCAAATAGCACTAGTTAGATCTCTTTATTGTTAAAAACAAAGGTTAAAAAAAGGGACTAATTTCGACCTAAATTCTCCTAGAACAACTTTTTTCTTAATGTTGTTCTGAAGCTATTTATTTGTGGCATTTTTGAAATTAACTATTCTAAATGGGAAATTAGCCACAATTTAACTAAAAGAATGATTTTATTAACGTTTCGATGTCCAGATCGGACGTCGTTTTCAAAATACAAAATAATAATAAAGTAAACAAAAATGTTGCTACTTAGTAAAATTTCTTCTAATAATTTGATTTAATCTGATTCATTTATTTTTATACTTTTTTCTTTTTAAATTTGTTAAAGAATGCCAGCTTTCCAAATATTAAAAAAATAATTTTCCTGTCCGTAATGGTTAAAAAGTTATTCTAATTATTTATAAGCCAAAAATCTACATGTTTTTCCAAAATGATTTTTAATATTTAAAATGCTTCATTTTTTTTTAAATAATATTATTAGAATAAACCTTCTTCTTTAATAACTTAGAATTACTGTAACTTCATGATTTTCTGAATTACATTGTTACAAAAAATTTAATTTGGTATAAACAAATAGAATAACTTTTAAACAATTTGACCAATCACTTTAAAATTTTGAGAATATTTTAAACATCACATTACCCAATATTCTGTTCAATCTGAAAGCTCTACGTTCATTTAAAAAAAAAGCTATTAACACTTATACAAAAACCGAAATTTTTTACTGATTTTACAATTTTCTAAGCAACAACAACTAAGGATAGAAGATAGAAATATTAAGAAACCACCATTTTAAAAATTTTTATATAGCTTATGGGTTTCTTACTCCCAAACTTGTTTCAAATGCTTCACTTTTTGCTGATAGACGAAAAAACTAAAAAATTTACTCTTTTTGCACCAATTTGTTAATAATTAATTAAGAAATCCACTGCAGGAAACGTATAGATTCTTATCAGAGAGGCCTATGTCACAAACAGTTTTTGCTTATTTCCCTGAACTTATTCTTTAAGTGCCGTCTCCTATTCGGAGGTTGGATATCATAATCACTATCTTTACTTTATCTACCGCTGCTCTGAAGAGTTCTATAGAACTGCATTTAAACCAGTCCCTTAAATTCTTCAACCGTGACACTCTTCTTCTTCCTAGACTCCTTCCGCCTCTTATCTTTCCGTGGCTTAGCAGTTCATATCGCTCTCCCCTTATTACGTGTCCCAAATATTGTAACTGGCCACTTGCCATTGCAGCAATTTACTGTCCTCCTAGACACTCCATTTCAATTGAAGAATACGAGACCTTTTTTCAAGAACTAGGACCCCGATTGATAGCAGCTGGAGACTGGAAGGACAAACACACCGTATGGGGATCGAGGCTTATATTACCAAAGGGTCGAAATTTATTGGCGTGCTCGCAGAGAAATAATTTAAACTTCCTTTCGACAGGTCAGCCAACGTATGGCCGACCGATCAAAACAGGATTCCTGACCTGCTAGACTTTGCCGTTATCAAAGGTATCTCAAATATACATTACAAAATAGAACCCAGTCTTGATTTAAGTTCAGATCACACCGCAATAATCATAACACTAAGTACAACTGTAATATGGAAGGAACCTATGGCAAAACTCTGCAATAAAAGAACCAACTGGGAACAATTTCAAGCTATTATTAACACAAATATAAACTTAAAACTTCGAATTAAAGAACCACATGAAATAGAAAAAGCAGTGCAACATTTAACAGAAATAATACAAGATGCTGCATGAAAGTCAACTCCAGATGAAAAAAAAATTACCACCCATGATCATAACATTCCTTTACAAATTAAAGAAATTTTAAATGAAAAAAAAAGAGCTAGAGCCAAATGGCAGCGGTCAAGGAATCCCCGGGATAAAATACAATTAAATCGGTTAACACATCAACTGCGTGCAGCTTTAATCCAGGCCCGTAATGAGACTTTTAAATATTACATCTCCAACCTAACACCTAATGACCATTCATTATGGCAAGCGACCAAAAAATTCAAGAGACCAATAGCATATATTCCACCAATTAGAAAATCGGATCTAAGCTGGGCAAAAACTGATGAAGAAAAGTCAAACACATTAGCACAACATCTCGCCCAGTTATTTAGTCTACATACAGAAGTCAATGCTGAAGATGAAGAAGTATACACATTTCTCGACGCTCCTTGTCAATTATCACTACCACTGAAACCATGTACACCAACAGAGATCTGGAAGGCGATAAATAAAATAAACCCTCATAAGGCTCCAGGTTATGACTTAATTAATGGTGATGTACTAAAGCATTTGCCTAGAAAAGCGATAGTCCTGCTAACTGTTGTATATAACAGCATGATAAGACTGTGTCACTTTCCTATTCAATGGAAATATGCACAAATAATTATGATTGCGAAACCGGGCAAACCGCCTACAGAACCCTCCTCCTATCGTCCTATAAGCCTTCTACCAATAATCTCAAACATTTTCGAAAGACTTCTTTTAGTCCGAATTCTCGAAAGAATAAACATAAATAACATAACACTTGACCATCAATTTGGCTTTCGACAGAACTACTCAACAATACAGCAGTGCCATAGGATTGTAAATTATATAAAAGAAACTTTAGAGGGAAAGAAAATGTGTGCGGCAGTATTCCTTGATGTGGAAAAGGCATTTGATAAGGTGTGGCATAAAGGCCTATTGTATAAAGTGAAAAAGAATATGCCTAATGAAATATACCTGATATTAAAATCATATCTGAGCGAGCGATTTTTCCAAATCAAAGTAAATACCTCACTTTCCAAATATCATCCTATACAATCCGGAGTACGTCAAGGTAGTGTCCTCGGTCCCTTCCTTTATCTCCTTTACACTGCTGATATACCTGCTGATGATGACATTACTATGGCCACATTTGCCGACGATACAGGAATCCTTACATCAGACAATAACCCAGATAGAGCTTCTAACAAACTGCAAAACTATTTAAATTCACTTCAAACATGGTTAACAAAATGGAAGATTAAAGTAAACGGTGAAAAGTCTTCACAAATTACGTTCACAACAAGAAGGATCGACTGTCCACAGGTTCATATTAACAACATTAACATTCCTATCCCCTTAAAATCAGATGTCAAGTACCTGGGACTCCATTTGGACCGAAAGCTGACATGGAAGAACCATATCAAAACCAAGAAAGCTCAACTAAATTTAAAAGTCAGACAAATGTATTGGCTGCTAGGTAAAAGATCCCAGTTATCATTAGAAAACAAAGTATTATTATACAAAATTATACTAAAGCCGATATGGAGTTATGGTATAGAGTTATGGGGCTGCAGCAAACCGAGCAACACTAAAATACTGCAAACTTTTCAATCAAAGACGCTGCGCATGATAGCGAATGCACCATGATACGTTTCCAATATAACTATCCATAATGACCTTGGGATACCATTCATCGAAGATGTTATTAAACTACAGGCAAACAAAGCCCAAGAAAGAAATTTCGCCCATGAAAGTCAAACTATTCAACAACTCTAGCAGCCGCCACTTGTGGAAAGAAGACTGAAAAGGATATGGCCAGAGGACCTAACTGATTAGGTGTATTGGAGAACCATCGATGGATGGTGCCCAAAGCATGCCAGGATTCAAGACTTTTCTACTATTTGCTAAATACTCTGTGTTGTAATTGGAGTAGATTGTAAATTTGCACTTAATAAAATGAAAAAAAAAAGATATTGTAACTTTCTTATTTTTATTGTGTTTATTATTTCGTATTCGTTGCCTATTTCTCGCTATATTTCCGTGTTCGTCGTTTTCTTCTGTGTCCATGCTATTCTAAGCATCCTTCTGTAACACCACATTTCAAATGACTGTATGTTATGTGTTCTTGCTTCAATGTCCAGCTTTCAAGTCCATATTGAAGTATCGAGAACACGTAGCATCTTAACGCTCTTACTCTCAGTTCTAAGCTCAGGTCTTTATTGCAGATAATTGTTTTCATTTTTACAAACGCATTTCTTGCTATTTCTATTCTGGTTCTTATTTCTGTTGTCTGATCATTTTTCTCTGAAATCCAGGTTCCTAGGTATTTGTATCTATCAACACTTTCTATCGGTACATTTCCCAAATGTATGCTTGTTTGTATGTTTGTTTCCTTAGTTATTATCATGTATTTGGTCTTTTGTATATTCATTTTTAGTCTATATTCTTCACAGAAACTGTTTGTTTTGTTTAGTAGTAGGAGTTGTTCAGCAGAGATTGCCATAATCATGGTGTCATTTGCATATCTTAATGTTGTTAATAGATCTTCCGTTAAATTATTCCTTCACTTTGAAATAGTAATGCTTCTTCAAAAATGGCTTCACTATATGCATTAAAGAGTAATGTAGACATAATACATCCCTGCCTAACTCTTCTCCTGATTTCAATTTCTGGACTGGGTTCGTTATCTATTACAATTTGTGCTCTTTGATTCCAGTAAAGGTTTTTTAGTATTCGTAAGTCCCTTTTGTCTATGTTTTTGGTCTTTAGAATTTGGACTAATTTTTCATGTCTTACTTTGTGAAATGCTTTCTCAAAATCAACGTAACAAACATGCACATCCACATTCATGTCCATGTATCTTTGAGCTAACACATTAAAAGCAAATAACGCCTCTTGCTCCTAGTCCGTTTCTGAACCCAAACTGACTATCATCTATTCTTTCTTCGTTTTTTAATTATACGACCATGTATTATTTTCAAGAATAATTTGAGAATGTGACTTATTAATGATATTGTTCTGTATTCACTGCAATCTTTAGCATTTTTATTTTTAGGGATAGCAGAAAAGGTGGAGAGTAATCATTGTTTTGGTATGATTCCTGTTTTGTACACTCTGTTAAACAAGTCTGTTAAACATGCTACCTGAACTATACCGCTTCATTTGCTTTGTTAGGAGAAGAAAATAACTTAGTAATCAAACACTTACTTGGCTTGTAAGAAATACATTTGGATCATCATGAAGTAAATAAAAGTTTTTGGGTGCAAAATGGTCCCTCCAAAGTGGTGTTAACATAGTTTAACACAGTAAGTGGACAGGTATCTGAAAAAAATATTTAAATTACAAAGTGTAGTCGATATATATAGCTTGCAATTTTTTAGATGTAACAGTCGTAATACAACATCGTTATAGGCTAAGAGCCGTATAGGAAAAATTTGCTAATCATTTTAGGCACCGTAAGAGTATATAACTTAAATAGTAGAACCTAAAAGGAAACGTATGAGCAATATGCCGTCAATTTTCAGTGGCACATGGGTCGATGGTGGAAAATCCCACCATCCCACCATCTTAAGGGTACCCCGTTAAGATAGCTTCGTGAAGGTACTCCCACAGTTCAATTTTTTTACATTCTATGTGGTTAAAAAATAAAACTCAATTTTAGCATAGTGTTCATACATACGTTTTCTTTTGGGTTTATTATTCAAATTACAGATTCTTACGGTGTTAAAAATGATTAGCAATTTTTTTCTGTCCAGCTCTTAGTCTATTAGTAAATAATTATTTTTAGTATTCTCATTATTCATTACTAGAATACACACAAGGCATCAGTTATTTTTTTTTGCAACACTTGACATTGCATTGATGTGTTACGTTAAAGCACATTGTGTAAGGTCTCCTTGTATCAAATTTGGTGGTTGTGGTTCGGCACCAGCTGTGTTAGACATCAATTGCTTAAATGTAAAAATATACTAGCTTAAATTAAGTACATTTATTTTGAAGGTGAACTCAATCCGGGTGATTTTTTGTGCCAATTTTTACTTATCTTTACACATGAGGTTAAGCTATAAATACAGTAGCGAAAATTGATAATAGATTAATTAAAAATGTAAATGAGATTGGTAAATATTGCATTTTGTTTATAAATAATAAATTATTATGAATTATTTTACATATTGTGTATTTAAATTAATTTTATTTTTTACATAATGTTAAAAGTCAGTGCAGTATTTTATAAAAAATACAGCGGTAACTTAAAAAACAGCCTCCGTTTTTTTTAGTTTATTGTGTCTCAACTAAAAGATTATTGACATTGGGCCAATTTTGTTACTATACATTTTACATTACCTTATAATTTACATTAAAGAGAACCCCACAAGGAAAAAGTTTTCCTGTAGTTGGCTGTATACCATGTAATACAAAAAACAGTAAAATCCTTTATAAAAGGGTATATTTAAAATCCCTAAAAAGGGCAACATCACAAATACATAACTAGTTTTCGATTGGTTTACCAATCATCATTAGTGCTTACCTAAAATGAATATAACCTGGTAAAATAATGCAAAGATTTTGAAATTTTGACTACGGTTAAGAAAAGTTTTAGATTATACTCACGTGAAATTTACATGCTAACTACCAAGACATAATTTTACAAAAATATGTGGTCAAAACCCTGTACAAGTAAATCGTCAAGGAAACATCGGTTGAAAATGCTAACTTAAGCATGAATGTTTAAAGTATTTTACTAATATGCCCCAGGTAACATCTGAGCTTTAATTTCAGATAGTTAGTCGTTTTTACAATTTATGCAAATAAAAAAAATCCAGGATCATCAGCAAAACTTTCGTGTGCCCACTTTTTGCAACTAGTACATTGTATCCAATTTTCTTATGAAGCGCTATTTTGATACGTGTCTAAAAAAACAGACAGAAGCATTCTTTACCCTCCGAGTCAATGTTTTTAACAACTTTTCTTTTGTTTCGTTTCTTTGATTCTGCTTTCTTATCTGGGCAAATACTTCTCTTTAAGAGTTTTACTATTATTTTACACTTCTTTAAGAGGTTTTTTTGATTGGAGTGTCGGTTAAAATTACTGCCTCTCACTTCCTTCTTTTATATTTTGCATCCTGATTTCTAGTCGCTGCTTTTGGTAGTGGTTTCAAAAGGAACGGACCTTCTTTTAGAAGGGTTTAGTTCCTTTGAGCACAACTTCGATCCTTCATCAGGTTTGCTCAAAGATCTTTCAATATTTTTTGTGAGCATTAAGTGCCTTTTAAACACTCTGGTTGCAGCTGTTCGTTGTATTGGTTTGACAGTTTTGTGGGATTTTCAAAACTTGAAGGTTCTCTCTTTGGCAGTTCCTGTTATGGATTTTCCATATATTTTTTATCTCACTAACTGCTCTTAACATAATATCTGGTGTAGTTTTACCCTTTTCGGACTTCTTTTTAAAAGAACGCATTTCATAAGGCAAAATGTCAAACCAGTAAAACTATATTTATTTATGCTCGGAGAAGGTTGACGCATGCGTCAACCAGCCCCTCATCGAATGCGTCAACTAGCCACATAGCACATGTTTGGAATATTATGGAAATCGACTCTATTAAATTATTAATTAATTTTTGGAAAATATAATGATTGTATCTTATAGTAGTAGTTCCAAGCTTCAATAAAAAACAAAGAACGAATTATTATCCTTAAAAATGGGATTTCTAGAATAAAAAATGTATGATAATAAAAATTTACTCATCATTGTAAAAAAACTACAGAACTGTACACTGTACCCTATTGGTTATCGCGCCAAACTGAAACTACCTTCCGAGAGTGTGCTTTTTGGGGAGCCTTGGAACTTGTGTAAACGGGCATGTACTAGTTCGCTCCGGTGGTCAGATTTTAATACCCGACAGAAAAGAGTCACAGGTAAATTCGCTCCGGCCATTAAAAATCAAAATTTCTAATAAAATTTCTGGATCAATCACTAACATTTTTCAAAATATTTACCAAAATGAAGTGAATATTATACTAAATAATCTAATTCAACTCTCTCTTAGCCATATAAATAACATGTAACAACTAAGTAATATTTTATATAATTTCCATATAAAATACCAAGATCATAGTAACAATTTTGCCGATATTAATTCTCGTAGAACTTAGTAGATAAATACTTAATCAGATTAACCATGGGAGCGAACTAGTATATAACTTTAAGAGTTTTTGACCACGGGAGCGAACTAGTGTGCTCCGGTGTAAACGCATGATTGCCAAGTTTCTTAGTTTTAAGAAAATTGCACTGCGTCAACCAACCCGGTGCGCCAACCAGACCCGGTCTCCCCTACACAAAGCACCTATAATCCAGTCGACAGCGAATGAGAGATCTATATTATTGTCGGGGAATATCAAACCGGGTTTCGACAAGGAAGATCTACAACTGACCAGCTATGCACAGTTTAGAACTAAAATGTCTAACTAGGCTAGACTTGAGTTTGAACCACGAACCTAATAATCTACACAAATCGAAGTGTCCTGTTAGCCAACCAAGCCATCAATACATTTACTGATTTATTCATCATCATCATTGGCTCTACAGCCTATAGTGAGTATTGGCCTGTTTTAGAATCAGTTTCCATTCCTACCTATCCTTCGCCTTGGTTTTCCAATTTCGTACTCTTAACACTCGTAAGTCGTCTTCCACCTGATCCTTAACCTTCGTCGGGCGGCATGGGTACAATTGTAACTTTTGAGTTTTTAAATTGTGATAACTTTTTTTGTAAAAGAGATAGAGACTTGAAATTTGTGACATCTCTACATTTATCCAGTAGATTATGTGAGCCAAATATAACAAAGAAATCTTTATTCAGTTCCCAGCAGGGGGCTTAAATTTTTCCTACCCCCATAAACGACGGCATAGGTACATTTGTACCTTGTATTTTTTTTAAATAAATGTTATAAAAAATCAATACATTTTGTATTTAAATGATAGTTTATTTGAAACAAAATTCAAAAATGAATGCTAGTGTGGATTTTCGCAACATACATGTCGTTTTAGACAAAGAATGTTCGTCACACACAGGTAGAAAACATACTACACAACTTTTGCTCGTTTTAGGCTGTTTTTCCCGTTCGTTTCGACCAACAGGGTAACTTCCGGTTACTGAAGTAGATTCACGAATGCTGTGAGATACTTGAGGAGGAGTATCTACAGCAAGACAAAGATCTTTAGAAATATCCTTCAAAAACTTCTTGCGTTGGTCCTTTTTTTTGTAATGGATTGTGGTCTCGATATAATGTAGAATGCTAAGCCAGTGACGTCAGTCATATTATAAAAAAAGGTCACGCTTAAGCGTACATTCACCCAGCATTTTATCCATCGTATCAACGTCCCTTTAGTTTTACTCTAATTCTTAACCATTTCAGGCTACTTGTCCTGTCATATGCATGGACGAGAGTAACACTACTGCTTTGTTTTTCTTTAGCAAATAAAAACATACGGTAGCATTATGATTTTATGCCAGATTTGTGGAAAAACAGCTCTTTCCTGGCTTGCTTTCATATTGGTGAGCAAAAATCTCTTATTTTTTTCTAAATGAGCCCACGAACGTCATGTGACACGAATTCTAGACATTAGCGAGTACAAAACTGGTAAAAAGTTATCTGTGGTAACCTTTCGCCCAGAACCTTAATAAGACATGACCAGATCCAAAACTGTTCGTTTGCTAACGTTAACTTGTCGGGAACCATATTCTGTTTTTCAAATACATATAAAGATGAGTTTGTATGGGATAAGGTGTTTGATGCATTACAAACCCAAAATACCATGTTTAGAGTGTTTGGAAGATATATATTGTGTACATTTTGTAGGTATGGCCTCTAAACAGAAACAATTGTTCATCTATGGTTATGCATTGGGATAGTTTGTAGTCTTGTTGCACATTTTTATTCAACATTGTCAAGATATCTCGTATGAGTTCAGCCTTATCAGCTTTTTTGGGTTATTGACGGGTATTTTCGTTGTCAAATCTTATAAATGTTAAGTCTTGAGATGATCACGAGACATAGCTGCACGTATGACTGGCAGAGACTCCATATTCCCCATCTCAAACAAGTTTTCTTCGTTGATTCTATTTATACCTCTTTTGTCGGCATTTTGTATCATTAATACTAATTGATGGATTCGACCGTTACTTGATGGAAGTTCATTTTATTTCACAATATAACACTGAAAAACGTTTGTTTTCTATACTTCCACAAAATTTATTACAACTATGTTATTACTACAGCTGTTTCGGCAAAGTGCCTTTCTCAAGTGATATATTTTACAATGTGCTTGCCTTTTTAAGTCTTTAACTGAAGAGGTTGAGGAGTGGGGAGCTGTTTGTCTCGAGTTGGTCATTCAGAATTATATCTGTATTTTTCAATTTATTAATTTCCATTGATTCCTTAAGCTATCACATTCCATTCCTTATTCCATTCCTTAAGCTATCACTTTTAGAATCAATGGAAATTAATAAATTGAAAAATACAGATATAATTCTGAATGACCAACTCGAGACAAACAGCTCCCCACTCCTCAACCTCTTCAGTTAAAGACTTAAAAAGGCAAACACATTGTAAAATATATCACTTGAGAAAGGCACTTTGCCGAAACAACTGTAGTAATAACATAGTTGTAATAAATTTTGTGGAAGTATAGAAAACAAACGTTTTTCAGTGTTTTATTGTGAGATTAATACTAATGATATTTTTCAGGTATACATATATTGACAAACACCAAACAACTAAATGTGGATGAAATCTATGTTTCCAGTTGAAATACAATACAATGCTACTCTTCCTAGAATTTGTTTACGACCACTATTTCCAAAAGTTTATTGTTGCAGTAATGTCAATAATTTACGATAAATAACAGGGATCTCTTAAAAGCGGCTTCCAATCTTTGTTTGTAAATCCGTACAAGAACAAATTACCAAATATTATTATTTATTTATTGCAATATTAAACAATTTTTTACCAGTTATGCTAGCAATAAATAGTACTATCTTAAAACTAACAAATATTACTTTTAGATTAAGGAATTTTTAAGAAAATATGTTATAGGTACAATTGTACCTATGCCGTCTGTTACCGGTGTAAAATTATGCCGCTCGACAAAGGTTAAATCGTCTTCTGGGGCTGCCTCTTCCCCTCAGTCCATCCAGTCTTTGGTTATAAATGTGTTTCTACGGCTCCATCTCGTCCATTTTCTCTAAGTGGCCTAGCCATCGAGCCTGTTTATTTTGATTGTCCTACCAATACTAGGCTCACTATAGAGATGGTAAAGCTCAAAATTATAGTGTCTACGCCATAATCCGTTTTCCTGCGCGCCTTTATAAATATGTCTGAGAATTTTACGTTCAAAACAGCCTAAACGTTCTTCATCATTTTTTGTCATCTTCCACGTTTCTGACGCGTAAGTGAGTACGGGCTTGTTTAGATTTCTGTATATGAATACTTTCGTTCTTTTCGTAACTATGTTTAACGTTTCTTTTGTGAATTTGATGGCATTGGCCGAGCCAATTAGCCAGACATTTTGTTATTTTAAAAACAAACAATGTTTTTTTCAATCAGAGGAATTTTTTCTCTATTTCTGACTCTAAATACATAACAAATTAACATATTACAAATTATTATCTAAGTAATACACTGTTTTGGTTGTAAATATTTTTTTGTAAATATTTAATTTTTTTTTGTATTTTTGTTATTATATTTTTAATTTGTTTTTTTTTATTATTATTTTTTATTAATTGTTTTTTTTACTACGCTAAGACATAACCCGATTCAACATCCCGGAGGTTTACATCTTCTTAGTTTATTTTTATCTTTTTTTTTGCTTTTTTTGCTTTTTTTTTTCTTTTTTTTTTCTTTTTTTTTTTTTGTTGTTTTTTTTGCTCTTTTCTTTTTTCAATTATAATATACAGTAATTACTTGTTTGACGTTTAAAACATCTTGAATGACGTTTGATATTTAATTAATGTTTGACGTTAAAAGTTTCTTTAATCCATTGTACGCTCTATTTGATTGATATATACGTCTGTTAATTTCTGTAGTAAAATTACTGGTTTATTATTCGGCGTATTTTTTAAAGACTTTAAAATGGCCTGCTTTTTGTCCAAAGATGTCGTTATTGATTATACCAAGGATATACTAGAACCATTCATATTCTAAGGAATCCACATCTGTACCAATTCTTTATTTAGTAAGAGAAGAGTCTTGAGTTAATTCAACCGCAATTTATTGACATTGTACAATGTTTAAATATGAAATTTAGGCAAACTATAATTGTGAAATCAAAACTACGCTTTTGCAATTAAACGAATAAAGTCATAAACATAAATATCCTTAATTACATTAGTTGTGTAAGTCTTGGTAAAAGTTATGTCTTGGACTATTCCTAGATATAAATTTATATAATTATACACTATACACAATCAAACTTATATGGAATCACCATGTATTACAAACCATTGATTATTTCTTTTGAAAAAACTTGTTATTGTTGCGAAGAATAAAGATTTTTATTAAAAATTAACAAATTTATAAAACAATTTCTCTTTTAATATTATTTATAATTTAAAATAACATATTATTTAAAGTCAGAATTTGGTATTAGTTTTGAGAGTAAACTAAATGTAAGACCAAATACTTACGATGTCGGGATAGTATCACGAGGTTATTTCCTGGTTTTTCTTCCTGATTTACTATGGAATCTCTAACACCAGAATTTTACTGTCACCGTTGCATGTGGTTGTCTTTTTAAAGACATATCACATGCTATGACTTTTTTGTGACGGATATTCTTGAGTTGGGGGTTGATTTCATGTAATCGAATGAACTATTTTTCAGTAAAGTCGTTCTTGGAACGCAACTCATAAATATTGGCCATTTTAAAGTCTTCTACTTTAAAATCGCCAGGATTACATTCACACTTAAAAACATTAAAAGACATCAAAGAACTCCTACAATAGACACAAGTAAGCTTCATATAAACCTCAAGATATAAAAGAATACCTCCAACATGAACTGCATATGAACTGTAGAAAACTGAACATAGACACCAATGATATTGACGAGCACTGGGATCGACTAAAACATTGCCTACTAGAACCGTGCAAAGAAATACTGAAGACTTCTACAAAAAGAAATAAAGAATGGATGAACGACGAGATACTCAATATGATGGAACAACGGAGACAACATAAGAACAAAGATCAACCTTCAAAAAAGATACGATCTATTTAATCTACACAAGAAAGTAAAAGAAATGGCAGGGCTAAGAAAACAAAATCTCACTGGTGCACTTCTGGATCGACACGGGATTACTATAACACAGACCGATGAGAAAGTACAACACTGGGCCGAATACATAGATGAACTGTTCGATGATGAAAGAGGAGACCTGGAAAACATAGAACTTACTTCAGAAGAAATAGGTCCAGATATCACAAAAGAAGAAATAGCACACACGCATTAAAAACAATGAAGAACGGAAAAAGCCCTGGGCCTGACATGCTTCCTATCGAATTAATAAAAATTATAGATGAACAGCACATTGATGTTCTAGTTATACTTTTGAACCAAATTTATAGATCAGGCGTATTACCCAAAGAATGGTTAACGTCGATCTTTGTTTGTCTCCCCAAAAAGAAAAACGCAAGAGAATGCGCCGATTACCGCACCATCAGCTTGATGTCCCATGTGCTGAAGTTGCTACTGACAATCATCCATAACCGAATATATCATAAATTGGACATAGATATTAATGATACACAATTTGGGTTTCGCAAAGGCCTAGGAACGCGTGAAGCTCTTTTCTCACTTAATATCCTAATACAAAGGTGCCTAGACGTCAATCAAGATATATATGTCTGTTTTATTGACTACAATAAAGCTTTCGATAAAGTACGACATGAACAATTAATGAATGTCCTGAAATTAAAGAAGATAGACTACAATGACCTCAGGATCATATCTAATTTATACTATAAGCAGCGAGCAAAAGTACGTGTAAACGAACAGTTGTCAAAGCAAATTGAAATTAGACGTGGGGTGAGACAGGGATGCCTATTGTCTCCAGTTCTCTTTAATGCCTACTCGGAAGAGATCCTAAAACAAGCTCTTGAGGGTGAAACAGCTGGAATAAAGGTGAACGGAGTTCCCATTAACAATATTAGATATGCGGATGACACATTGGTTAACATATTGGTTAACAGAATAGCGACATATAGCCAAGAATACGGTTTAACAATGAACATCAAGAAGACAAAATTTATGAGAATATCTAAAACTCAAAGAAATAACGAGAATCTCCTCATAAACGGAACCAACGTCGAACAAGTAGACCAATATGCATATCTTGGAACAATGATCAACTCCACAAATGATTACTTCCAGGAAATTAAAATTAGAATAGAAAAGGCTAGAGCGAATTTTAACAAAATGAGAAAAGTGCTCTGCACAAAAGATCTAAGGTTAGAGCTAAGAATAAGGTTGGCTAGGTGCTACGTTTTCTCGACTCTGTTTTACGGAATGGAAGCTTGGACCTTGAATGCGGCATCAATGAAAAAACTGGAATCATTCGAGATGTGGGTATATAGAAGAATTCTAAAAATATCATGGACAGAACACGTCACAAACAAAGAGGTTCTGAGAAAGATGAATAAAGAAATGGAAGTCTTAAATACAATTAAAACCAGAAAATTGGAATATCTCGGACATATTACACGTGGAGAGAGATACAACTTGCTCCAACTCATTATGCAGGGAAAGATTCAAGGAAAAAGAAGCATAGGGAGACGCAGAATATCGTGGCTGCGCAACCTGAGAGAATGGTACGGATGTACATAAACGAACTTTTCAGAGCAGCCGTCTCCAAGGTCCGCATAGCTATGATGATTGCCGACCTCCGTCGCGGAGATGGCACTTGAAGAAGAATACTTTAAAATGTATAATATATGTCTGAATTGCCAATATAAATGAGTCAGATTAAATTAAATTATTAGAAGAATGTTTTACTAAGCAACAACATTTTTGTTTAATTTATTAATATTTTATTTTGACAACGACATCCGATGTGGACGTCGAAACGTTAATAAAATCATTTTTTTAGTTAAATTGTGGCTTATTTCCCATTTAGAATAGTTGATTCAAAATTAACTTTTACTAAAACCAGTCGTTTGAGTTGACTCGAACTAGGAGTAGTCAACTCCAACTGGATAATCAACTTGCACTGTAACATAATATAAAAAAATTCGAGAAAAGAACTACAGTATGCGGCAAAATAAACCTTACTGAAATTTGTATGCCTCAGATTTGTATGTGTCAAGTGCTGAAACGTACTGAGTGATTTCCGAACGTCGTTATAACGTTTGTAAATGTCGTGATAATGTTAGGTGCTTCAGAATGGTTCTCAGTTTTGCAGAAAAAATTTTTATGGTGGAGTACTATTTTCGACCATACGGTACAGGTCACGAAAATGGTCCAAGCTTAAAATCAACAATGGTTTCAGCAGAACGGGACAATCTGTCACACTGTCAAGGAGTCTCTTCGAATACCGCGCGATCATTTTGGGAGTTTCCACTCACCAGAACTAACGCCACCAGATGCGTACATATGGGGAATGCTGAAGGAGTCAGACAGATCCATTGTCTGCCATTTCGGAATTGTGTACGAGAATTAAAGATTTTTTTCTTAGAGGGGAACTTCCAATGATAAACTAAACAAAAGACATAAAAAGATAAACGCAGATTACATAAGAAACATCAATAATAACTTATAGGCATTAGTATGGTGGTACTCCACCCTCAGGAACGTCCTATGTTAGTTGGGGCAGTTACCCCTATGATAGGGGTTGATGAAGTAGACACTATTTGCTGAATACTTATTTATTTACCAACTCTAAATACCACAGTAACTAGTTGGTGCGTTTGAGGTCTAACTGTCTAATAATGTATCTGAATCACGAATGATAATTGATGAAAGAATGATCCGCGATGCTTTGCTGTATCTAAATAAACTTAAAAAGTGTTGATATTTTTAATGCTGACACGGCTTGGCCGTGAATTATGAAAACTAGTGCACTTGTGTTGAGTAATCGGTGTCACCTAATTATTTAACAACAAACGTGATGTTTGTTTTGTAAGACCTTTAAAAATTAAATGAATATGTCTTGCTCCTTTTTTGGATGCTGATAATCCTGTACATTAGGTTCCCTTCTTTTTCCTAACTAGCGTGTTTGTTGGGTTGAATGTATCTGTCTGTGGTTTCGATTTCATGGCAGCTAATATACTTTTATGTTTGAACAATTTTTTTCTTGAATTTTGGACCTTATTAGGGGGTAAATTTCCTCAGTCTCCCTCCCCGTAGATCCCCCACTGGTCAGAGGGCATCTGAAACATCTGTTTTATCGGGAACGTGCGTCGTCGTGAATAATGTTTGGAAGGCTATATTATCACGTATAATAGATATATAAATAATCATAATCATTTCAATATTCATTTCAGTACTGTTTATTTTGCCTCTTACTGTAAAATCATCTTATTTTCTGTCAGTTCAGTCAGGCGATCTTCGTTAACTACGAATGTATATGAGAAGAATACTTTGTTTCCAATTACGTCATAAATTTAAAAGTATGGTGTAGTAACCTTACAATTAACTATATGGCAAATTTAAAACGGTTTTCTTTAAAACGAACGGCAATTTATAGATAAATAAAAATAGTAACTCGTAAAGATGGTCATAAAATGTCATTTAGTGGTATTTTCAATTACGATCCTAGACACTGAAGTACTATTATTACTTGTAACGAAGTGCAAAATCATTGTTTCTAATATATTGGCATATTTATTTTTAACCGATTGGTTTTATTAGAATGTATTGCAATTATCTTTCCTACATTTTATGTCGCTAAAAATCTAACAGAACCATGATTTTTTAAAAGTTTTTCTTTAGTTCAATCGTTTGGGTCAAATCTTTAGACGTTAATTTGACTGCCTTTTCTTCATAGCAAATGAATGAAAATTTGCAGGCATATGCATTCGCGGGAACAATACACGAATAGTCAATAATTTTTTTTTATGATTATTAATTGTTTAAATAAAAAATAAAGATTTTAATGGAAAATGCTTAAGTTGTCAAGGAAGAGAAGACATTTTCCCGTGCGTCGTGGGCTGTATACCACCAATCACAAAAAATTTTGCTTAAATTCTCTTGTTTTTTACAATGTAGAAACTTCAAACTTTTACAGATTGTAGCTAATTATATGAACTATACATAATTTCACTTTTTACGTTAATTGTTTAGGTCCGAAACAATTAACTTGGGCCCGAAAGTGTTTGCGGAAGGACAGGCTTACGTTGCATTAGTCCGAGTGCGATCATTAGACGGCTTGCACATCGAAGAACTACATTGCGAGAAATTAACAGGGTCTACACGGTGCAATAGTAAAGCATTAGAAAAGATGGAAATAATGCGAAAACTGTAATAGGTGTAAATAATGATTTTGATTTAAGAAATGTATGAAGAAATTACAGAAAATGTACCAAATACATTGTGTGTATCAAATGTTGAAATAAATGCAAAAAAATGTGTCTATCATATTATACAGCTTATACATCTCTAAAATTTTTAAGAAACGCTTTTCTTTAGTTACGCGTGACTAAAATTAAAAATATTATAAAAAAATCGCCTAAAAAGCAAAAAATAAAAAAAATTCAAACTCGAAGGATTATTCGAAAAAAAAAACTGTTAGACAGATAAAATAATAAAAAAATCTCACACATTCGTTAAATATTGAAAAAATCTAACACATTCGTTAAAGAAAAGCGTGGGGCGCGTCTTCATCGAATAAACGGTTTGAGGATAGATACTTTTTTACTTTTCGCGCCCCACGCTTTTCTTTAACGAATGTGTTAGATTTTTTCAATTTTTTAACGAATGTGTGAGATTTTTGTATATTTAATCTGTCTAACAGTTTTTTCGGATAATCCTTCGAGTTTGATTTTTTGCTTTTTAGTTGATTTTTTTATAATATTTTTACTTTTAGTCGCTCGTAACTAAAGAAAATCGTTTCTTAAAATGTTTTTTTAAGTTATACTTCTTTAGGCGCCATTAAGAGTAAAACTTCATAATTCTGCGCCCATGCGCACACAGACAGTATGGTATAAACGTTATACGGGATCTGATTGGATGTTAAAATCATCTGTCAATAATTGTTCAATATGGAGATTTTGGATAAACAAATTAATGTTGTGTATATTAATTTTTCTTGTTGTGATGGCAGAGAAAAGTGCAAGTTTATAATATTGTAGTGACTTTTTAAATAGATTTTAAAAGCGACAGATACGTAATAATTATAAATGTTTCAGTATCCTAATAAAAAATTTCATAGGTAGGACCTACCTATTTGGAAAATTTAAAAAGAACCTACTAAAATAGTACGTAATGCTTTGATTTACATAATTTGATTACCATCAAAATTTCTATCAATATTCAGCTAATATATTGTTTTCTTACTCTATGTTTTGTTGTATTTTAATATTTGTTTCAATTTTAAATAATTTCAATTTAAAATCAAAATAATTTGGTTAAATTCAGAACCGTCAAAAGTTTAATCCGTTTAGTTAGTTGATCTTCGCACATGATGACACATGGTCTCCGTGGGTATAAGTTTAAGGTGAATGAATTTCAATACTAACTGTGCTGATAAGCGGGTTCGAACCCCAATGGAAACTTTTATTTTTTTTATTTTTTGAAGTTATACTTCTTTACGATCGGGGGTGAAATTTTATAATTCCCTGGCGCATGCGCAGACACACAGGGTCAGGGACAGGGACAGACGCGTTGCTAATCTTTCAAATTATGTATGTGTCAGCGCAAATAAATCATTAAAAGAATATATTAGTGTTATTAATCTTCTTCTTCTTCTTCTTCTTCCTTCTTTTATGTAGGCTTTAAAGTTTGTTTCTTCTTCAATATTAGCCTCCTAAATTGTTTAAGTTATCGCATCATCTTTTTCTTGGTCTGCCAAGACTTCTTCGTCCATTTGGTGACTTATCTCGTGCTATTCGTAATATCCTATTCTCTGCCATTCTACTAATGTGTTCGTTCCACTCCTGTTTCCGTTTTGTCACCCATCCATTTATGTCTTCTACATTGCATGATCTTTTTATGTTTTCGTTTCTCTCCCTATCCAACAGACTTTTCCCTGATATTCGTCGGAGTATTTTCATCTCTGTTGTTTCTAGTAGTAGTCTCGTTTTAGATGTGTCAGGTCTTGTCTCCGCCGTGTATGTCAATATAGGTCTAATTGCTGCTTTATAGATTCTTAGTAAATGTTTTTAGTATAGTGTTCTTAGTAAATGTATTATTTATTATAATTTTTGTGTCTTCCTCGGGCGTAAGATAATAAAATATCCATTTTTATACTAACTTCACTTTGATCTATTTGTCACCGTGATGTGTAATTATATCTGACACGTCAATAGCACGGGGCTTCATAGCTCGGTTGGTATAGCATTGGACCAGAGATCGCGGGTTCGAATCCCGGATGATTCATATTCATATTCATTTTTTTTGGTATTGTTAAGTTTTGGTTAATTTTTGGTAATTATTGTTAATTTTTGGTATTGTAACTCTTAAGTATATTTATTTCGTTGAAATTATAAAATATAATAGAAGTATAACTTCTTACGTGCGTACAAAGTACACACACATTCTTTTTTTTCATATTTTTTTATTATAAAATGTAATTCAGAAGCCAAACTGATTTCTGATAGCAAATCATCATCATCAAAGCTTTTCATTCCGGATGTAACGTTTACCACTCTTACTTAGGCCTCTGATTCGCTTATTGTGGTGAATTACTCCGCATTCTTCTTGTGTATTGTCAAAGTTTGTTGTACAATTTCGTTACAATTTTCTTTCACTCATTTCGATATCTGCCTAATTCCCTCAGACCTGGTCCTTCCATTTCTATCTGGGTCTTCTGATTGGTCTTTCAGTTTATTGCTTCCATCCAGGCCCGGCCACAGGGGTGGGCGAACTGGGCGGCTGCCCAGGGCGGAAAAAATTCAGGGGCGGCAAATTTTAGAGGACAGCTAATTTTTGAAATTGAAGAAATAATAACTTATGTTTTTAATATTATAAAAATCAATATTATGAAGAAGAGCGGCAAGAACGCAACTGAAAAAACGAGAATTAAGTAAGTGAAACAATAACAATTGCAAGGCTCGGAATTGCAATTCGCGGAAAATCAACAACACCGCCTTCTTCTTCATCGCATAAAAATAGTAGGATCAGAACTAAACTAAATTCACTGAAATTCACTTAAAGTTAACTTTACTGAAAATGGATATATAATTAGAAACATCTGGCTGAAGCTTTGTCCAGCCACGCTAAGTCTCCAGCTCATCTACAATCACAGCGACAGTGGGTAGAACTAGCAATTAGACTAGAATCTGACAAAATCATAGATGAAGAAACACAAAAAGTTCTAAATTCAGAAACTGATCATTGAAAAACTGTAATACAACGACTTATATCAATAATACAGTTCTTAGCACATCAGTGTCATCCAATGAGGGGCGATTCTGATAAACATTTTCATCAAAACAATGGTAATATTTTTAAGCTTTTTGAGCTCTTTAAAAATGTTTATTCTGTGTTACAAGAGCACATTAGGAGAATAACAAATGGGAGTAACAAGCAGCATCACTACTTGGGAAAACGTATTCAAAACGAAATTATTCAGCTCCTCCATGACCAAATCAAAAATAAAATTTTAAACTTTTTGAAATCAGCAAAGTATTATAGCATAATTTTAGATTGTATATCTGATATTGCTGGGGTGAAACAGATGACTATTGTTGTACATTTTGTCGATTTAGGTTCTTGTTCACAAAGTGTTAAAATTTAAGAACATATTCTTGGATTTGTGCCTGTAGTGGAAACCACTGGCTTGGGTGTTACAGAGTCCCAGAATAAACTGGGAATATCTTTGGAAGATATAAGAGGACAAGGGTATGATAATGGGGCAAGCATGGAAGATAAGAACTTGGGAGTTCAAAACAGACTTTTGAAAGTGAATCCTAGAGCATTTTTTGTCCCATGTTCTAGCCATTCACTTAACTTAGTCGTGAACGATGCTGCTAAATCCTCACAGTTTGCAGTTTCTTTCTTTTTCTTAGTGACAAAATTTACATTTTCTCAGCATCTGTTCATCGTTGGACTATGCTGAAAAATCATATTTTTAGCCTAACATTGAAACCTTTGTCCGAAACTATATGGGAAAGTAGAATAATTGATGCAATTGGATACCAAATTGAAGAAATTTACGATGCTTTTGTAGAAATCACTGACAATAAAAACAACGATAAAATGGTTGCTCATGAGGCAAGCTGTTTGGCAAATCAAATCCGTGATTTTACTTTTCTTTGCTCTGTGGTAATATGGCATGACATTTTACTTCACATCAGCGTAGTCGCATATGCAGAGTATTGATATGGGAACGTATCAAGCTATCAGTTTATTAGAAAACTCGGTAATTCATTTTAAGTCTCTCTGAAGTGATTTAAAATTCCAGGGCTATTTGACAGACGCAAAAGGGCTCATCAATGTTAGAAATTGAGAATCCGAAAAGGAGGCTGAAGATGAAAGTATGGACCTAGATCCAGAGACACGATATAAAGTTGACTTCTATTTAAAAATTATAGGCACAACCGTTAATGCAGTAAGTGATAGATTTCAGCAAATTAAGAGCCATGGTGAAATTTTTGAGTTTTGGGTACACCAAGGGGGAGAGGCGGCGGTCGCCGATCTTGTTCAGGGCGGCAAAATCCCTAGGGCCGGGCCTGACTTCCATCTAGTGACCTTCTTAATCAGTAGGTCGTTTTTTCGTCTCTCTATGTATCCTAGCATCTCAGTCTCTGCGCTTTATTAAGTCTAACTATATTCTCTCCCTTTATTTTCTCGTAGTTCATAGTTCATTCTTCTTCTCATTTCTCCGTTTTCCATTCCTATAGGACCCATAATTCGTCTGAGAATTTTTCTTTTAAATATTCTTAATTTTTCTTCATCTTTATCTGAGAGGCACATTGTCTCAAATGCTTACGTAACTTCTGGTCTGATTGTAACTCTGTGTATTTTCAGTTTTGGATTTTTGGATTTCAAAGTTATTGTCTTTCATTTTTTTTTAAACGTTTACTTCAAACAGGTTTATGATTCAATTAATCGTGCAACATTATGGAAGGCAATGATCAAGCTCGGCGTACCAAAGAAACTAGCTGCGGTAACACAAATGTGTGTAAGTAACTCCTTTGCACAAGTTAGAATAGAGGGGAAAATATCAAATGCTTTCTGCGTAAATTTTGGACTAAGACAGGGAGATCCGTTGTCCCCTTTACCTTACTCGCCTTTGCTGATGACGTAGACGCAGTAGCACAATCAACGTTAGAAATTAAGGATATTTTCTCGAGCTTTGAAGAAGCTGCATTAAACATCGGTCTAAAAATAAATGAAGACAAAACAAAATACATGGTCGTCTCAAAACAAGAACGAAGGCGAATAAGGCAAAATATTACTATAAACGATCATAACTTCGAAGTGGTTAAAGAATTTAAATATCTAGGAGCAACAATCACAAATGACAACAAATTAGAGCGAGCAGTTGAAACGCGAATAATGGCAGGAAACAGATCTTTCTTTGCAATGAAACATTTAATGAAGTCAAAACTTCTTTCACGAGGTTCAAAAATCCAGATATATAAGACCATAATACGACCAGCAGTCGCGTATGGAAGCGAAACATGGACGCTAACAAAAAGAGAAGTAAATAAGTTGCTGGTGTGGGAACGTAAAATCCTTCGAATGATATATGGCCCTTACAGAGACAGCGTTACAAACGAATGGAGGCGCAGATACAATAACGAGCTAGAGTCTCTATTCGGAAAAGAAAATCTAGTCAGATATATAAAGGCTAATAGACTCAGATTGGCAGGGCATCTGATACGCAGTAACGACAATCGCCTTATAAAGAATGTGTTCTGGGAAAGGCCAGATGGAAGAAGGTCTGTAGGGCGGCCTAGAAAAAGGTGGAAAGATGCAGTCAAAGAAGATCTAGAGAAAATGGGAGCGCGACAATGGGAATTAGTGGCACAGGACCGACAAACATGGAAGGCAATAGTAAACGCGGCAAAGACTCACGAAGAGTTGTAGCGCCATTGATGATGATGATGTTTATTCAGCAATGTGTTAGTTATAAAAATTCTAACAATAAACGTCTTTGGACCCGTGTTGAGCTGGCCCCCCCCACTTGCAAAAATTAAAAAACAAATAGCCCTGATTTATGAGCTATTTATGAGCTCTCATATTCCGCAAACTAAAAATTTTGAGCTCGTTCCACTGAGCAGGAATTTAATACCCTAGTGGGGGGGGGGCTGAGTCAGCCCCCCCACTACTTAAAAATAGGAATATTGAATCGGTTTTTGCGGCAGAATTACGAGCTATTTATGAGCTCTTGAAATTATATAGTTTCGATTTTTGAGCTCATCCCCTTCACCCCCAAACAACCCTTTAATTGATTTAACTTAAGAGAAAGATGCTGAGAAAACTTAAAATATATCGTATTGCGGATATAATTCATATAGCTTATATACTCTAAGAATAAACTATTAAATCAAGAGCATTTCGATTATTGAGCTACAACCCCTTCGCAAGAAAACCACCCTATCTTCCCGGCTTAAGAGAAAGTTGTACTTAAAATGCATTAAACTAATTATTTGGCGACTACATATCATTTAATAATTTATAAGCTTCCAAATTACGCGCATTTAGATCAGTAGATTGCAATTTATTTTGTATAGTGCAGTCACTGAAGGTAAAAATCAACGATTACCTTCAATTTCGTTGAACCTTCATAGATTTTCACGAAAATTGGTCAGTAGTTAGAGGATACGTCAAGAAACAAAGGTGACATGGTTCCACCTTGCGCCTTTACCCTGAGGGTGGATACCGCCCCTTCTCGGGGGTGAAAATTATTTTATAAAAAATAAATGCACAAATCAATAAAAGAACAAATTAAAAGCAAAATTTATTATATAACGTTAATAAAATAAGTCAATACTTTTTAAGTTATTAAAGATCAAAGATTTTAATTATTTGTGAAAAAAATGCATGTTTTGAAAAGGTTTTTTGTAAATCACTGAAAAACTTTAAGTTTTTACAAAAAAGTTAATAATAGTTTAATTCGTATAGCTTATATTCTAAGAATAAACTCTTAAATCACGCGTCTTCCGATTATAGAGCTACAACCCCTTCGCAAGAAAACGACCCCATATTCCCGGCTTAAGAGAAAGTTGTTCTTAAAATAATTTAAATTAATTATTTGGCGACTACATATCGTTTAATAATTTATGAGCTTGCAAAATATACGCATCTCAATTATTGAATTGCCATTTTCTTTCTATAGTGCAGTCACTGAAGGTAAAAATCAACTAGTACCTTCGATTTCGGTAAATCTCCATTTATTTTCACGAATTGACAATAACAACTTGGGGTTTTAGCCTGGGGTATATGTCACCCCTTCTCGGGAGTGAAAATTACTTTATTAAAAATAACCCCACAAATCGAGAGAGGGACAAATTGTAAGCAAAATTTGTTATATAATGTGATTAAAATAAATCAATACTTTTTGAGTTATTAAAGATCAAATATTTTAATTTTTGGAAAGAAAATGCATGCTTTAGAGCGATTTTTCATAAATGACTCAAAAACTGTAAGTTTTTACAAAAAAGTTTTCATCACTAAAATTGAAGCTAATAAAAAATATAATAAATTGCTTACTTGAAAAACCCTTTAATGTTAATTTAAAGTAAGTTATTGGTAATTAAATGTATATTTTTTTCCGCAACTGTTAAAATCTAAGGGTTCAAGCTTAAATAACGGGAAAGAGATGCATTTTATAACACTTAGGTACTAAATACTTGTCAAAGTACTTAGAAATACCTATGAAAAATAAGATGCAGAAAAAGTTGATAGTATCAAAATCCGCTCACCAATTTTCGTGAAAATGAATGGAGATTTACCGAAATCGAAGGTACTAGTTGATTTTTACCTTCAGTGACTGCACTATAGAAAGAAAATGGCAATTCAATAATTGAGATGCGTATATTTTGCAAGCTCATAAATTATTAAACGATATGTAGTCGCCAAATAATTAATTTAAATTATTTTAAGAACAACTCTCTCTTAAGCCGGGAATATGGGGTCGTTTTCTTGCGAAGGGGTTGTAGCTCTATAATCGAAAGACGCGTGATTTAAGAGTTTATTCTTAGAATATAAGCTATACGAATTAAACTACTATTAACTTTTTTGTAAAAACTTAAAGTTTTTCAGTGATTTACAAAAAACCTTTTCAAAACATGCATTTTTTTCACAAATAATTAAAATCTTTGATCTTTAATAACTTAAAAAGTATTGACTTATTTTATTAACTTTACATAATAAATTTTGCTTTTAATTTGTTCTTTTATTGATTTGTGCATTTATTTTTTATAAAATAATTTTCACCCCCGAGAAGGGGCGGTATTCACCCTCAGGGTAACGGCGCAAGGTGGTACCATGTCACCTTTGTTTCTTGACGTATCCTCTAACCACTGACCAATTTTCGTGAAAATCGATGAAGGTTCACCGAAATTGAAGGTAATCGTTGATTTTTACCTTCAGTGACTGCACTATACAAAATAAATTGCAATCTACTGATCTAAATGCGCGTAATTTGGAAGCTTATAAATTATTAAATGATATGTAGTCACCAAATAATTAGTTTAACGCATTTTAAATACAACTTTCTCTTAAGCCCGGAAGATAGGGTGGTTTTCTGGCGAAGGGGTTGTAGCTCAATAATCGAAATGCTCTTGATTTAATAGTTTATTCTTAGAGTATATAAGCTATAGGAATTATATTCGCAATACGATATATTTTAAGTTTTCTCAGCATCTTTCTCTTAAGTTAAATCAATTAAAGGGTTGTTTGGGGGTGAAAGGGATGAGCTCAAAAATCGAAACTATATAATTTCAAGAGCTCATAAATAGCTCGTAATTCTGCCGCAAAAACCGATTCAATATTCCTATTTTTAAGTAGTGGGGGGGGCTGACTCAGCCCCCCCCACTAGGGTATTAAATTCCTGCTCAGTGGAACGAGCTCAAAATTTTTAATTTGCGGAATATGAGAGCTCATAAATAGCTCATAAATCAGGGCTATTTGTTTTTTAATTTTTGTAAGTGGGGGGGGGCCAGCTCAACACGGGTCGTCTTTGGGGTTTGAACTAAAAAAATGACATTAGAGAAGTCAGTCCAATGACTGGACCTCTAGTATGGAACAAACATGACATTCCGATAATATGCTACATACCAACATACATTTTACATTTACAAACAATACATAATACATATCTAAAATATAAACACAATTACGGTGAGTTATAAAACTTATTTATAAATAAGGTCCACTGGATTTTTACGTTTTAGTCTGTGAGTTTGTTGACTATTATCAAGCAAGTTTATTGCCAGGGCATTTGGATGGCTTTCTAGGCATTTTATGTACCGAACACTGCAATGAACTATCACTTCACCGCTGATCGTAGGTACTTCTAGATATGGGACAATAAGACAATAAATGTCTTTGGTTGACACGAACCATGGGGCGTCTGTTATAGAACGTAACACTTTGGATTGTAATCTCTCCATTATGGATATATTGGATTTTGCTACTGTACCCCATAGCTGGATCCCATAGGTCCAGACCGGTTTGAGTATTGTATTGTATACCAACAGTTTGTTACGTATAGACAACTTCGATTTCTGCCCAGTATCCAATAATGTTTACGAAATTTTAAATTTAACTGTTAGCGCTTTTTCCATATATGTGTTCTCCATGTCAAAGTTTTGTCCAGGTGCATACCAAGGTATTTAACGCTTTCGGTTTGTGGAATTGCTTTGTTATTTATTTCTATATTAGGCGATATTTTGCGATATTTTGTAAATATGATATGTTGTGATTTTGATTCATTGATCTTTATTCGCCATTTCTTTTTCCACTTTTCAATGTTCCTAATATGCCTTTGAAGAGATTCGGTATGTTGCGGGATTTTCATGTGTGACTAACATAGCTGTGTCGTCTGCGAATGTTGTAGTCGTTACATGTTCGTTTGTTGGTATGTCGTGTGTAAATATCAAATATAATATAGGACCCAGAACACTACCTTGAGGGACTGTCAATACGGGTAGCCCAATATTTGAAAATATTTTTAAATTATGGTCCTCTCTGTGCCCCAACTTGTGCCTAAATAACTTTTTTTCGTATCTCTTACGATAAACAAGTTATTGGACTTTTTCACACTATTGGTCCACCCTGTATATATTGCATTGTTTATAAACAAAAGTAAGTCTTATGCTCTTTCCCGTACTATTCATACATCATAAATTCTTTTTCAATTTTTTTTTCGATAATCAACGTAATCTAGCACTAAAATTTTTGAATCAAATCAATTTTCATGTTTATTTTATATATATATATATATATATATATATATATATATATATATATATATATATATATATATATATATATATATATATATATATATATATATCGGTCGCCATGCTCTTCGATCACGAATATCTTCCTCGTTGAGTTGTCTACTTGTCATTGCTTTCTCTACATCTTGTATCCATGTTCTTGTTCTCTTCGGTCTGCCTCTTTTTCTTCTCTCGAGTGGTGCATACTGCATCATTTTCTTGGGTAATCTTCTTGGTCCCATTCTCTGGACATGACCGTACCATATTAACCTTTTTTGTTCTATTCTGTCTATAATATCCTTTTCTACTTGCATTATTTCTTTTATTTCATCGTTTGGGATATGCTGTAGTTTAGATATTCTGCAGCTTCTTCTAAGGGCGTCCATTTCTTAAGCTTGGAGTCTTTTATTTTGTCGGTCTTTTACTTCCCACACTTCCGAGTTGTACAGGACAATTACTTCCACGATTAGTTTGGTAAATTATTTTCTTTGTCTGATTTTGCAATCCTTTACTCCACCAAATACCATTCAGCTGTTTTATAGCTTTTCTTCCTTGACTTATTCGATATTCTATATCTTGATCGCATGTGGAATTTTTGTCAAAAATAGAACCTAGATATTTAAATTCATCACATCTTTTTATGTATTCCCTTTCTAATTCTAAATCTTCAGTATCACCTCCGACTACAAGGTATTCAGTTTTCTCCATGCTGGTATCCCCATTGTTTGGCATTTCCTAGTCCAATATTTTAACACATGTGTAAGGTAAATTTTAAATAAAGTGGGCAACAGACAGCATCCCTGCAAAAGGCCTTTCGAAGTTTTAAAGGTATTTGAAAGTTTCCTTCCAATTTTAATTGCTGTTGTTGCATTAGCATAGAGATATTTTATTGTTTGGATGTATATTATACCGGGTGTCCACTTATATTTTCCCCCATTTTAACTGCCTATAACTTCCAAACGGCTCAAGATAAAAATATGCGGTTTTCGCTGAAATGTTTTATTTTAGTAAAAGTTTTGTCTGCATTGATTGAATTTTTTATATCACTTTCAAATACGAAAAAAAAATGGCGGATTATTGAAAAAAACGTTGTTGACTTTTTTTAAATGGAACACCCAGTATATTTTTTTGTAAATTGAAAGAAAGGTCATTCACCTATCCAGCGATATAAAGTTTTTCAAAATCGGTTGTCAAATCACTGAGTAATTAATTTTTAAAATGAGAGGTGCAACATGGATATCACATACCTAAATAACGTACATAACTAAGCAAATTGATATTATGTTATGTGATTTCTACATTGCATCTGTCTTTTAAAAATTAATTGCTGAGTCACTTGACAACCGATTTTAAAAAATTTTATATCGCTGGATAGGTAAATGAACGTTTTTTCAAGTTTTTGGGTAAATGACCATTTTTTATATCGTTTTTAGATACAAAATGGCGGAATTAAAAAAAAAAGTTGTTGACTTTTTTTATTAAAACACCCAGTATGTTTTTTCGTAACTTGAAAAAATGGTCATTTACCTATCCAGCGATATAAAAATTTTTAAAATCGGTTATCAAATGGTTGAGAAATTAATTTTTAAAATAAGAGATGCAATGTGGAAATCACATAACATAATATCAATTTGCTTATACATATATAATGTTATTTAGGTATGTGATATCCACGTTGCACCTCTCATTTTAAAAATTAATTACTCAGTGATTTGACAACCGATTTTGAAAAACTTTATATCGCTGGATAGGCGAATGACCTTTCTTTCAATTTACAAAAAAATATACTGGGTGTTCCATTAAAAAAATATCAACAACGTTTTTTTTAAATCTGCCATTTTTTTCGTATTTGGACGCAATATAAAAAATTTGATCAATTCAGACAAAACTTTTACTAAAATAAAACATTTCAGCGAAAACCGCATATTTCTATCTGGAACCGTTTAGAAGTTATAGGCAGTTAAAATGGGGGAAAATATAAGTGGACACCCGGTATTTAAAGCGGTTTGTTGTAATACCTCAAACATGTTTTCTCTGGGAACGGTATCGTCTGCTTTTTTTAAGTCTACAAATACCATGTGAGTTTCTAGATTTCTAGCAGAACGATTTTCTAGTAGTTGCCTTATGCAGAAAATATTATCTGTACATGATCTACCTGCCCTAAATCCACTTTGTTCTTTGGAATCTTGCCACTCCTTTTCTATCCGTTTCTTTATTATACGTCCGTACAGTCTTCCAACTGCGCTGTTCACACTAATGCCTCTGTAATTTTATTACAATTTTTTCTACCACCCATTTTGTATCTAGGGGTAGTTATGGACTTTTTCCACTCAGAGGGCACGCCACTATTGCCTTAAAGGCATCCGTTCAATATTTCAACTAAAATTTATTTTGCTTATGTCGTGCTGTACTTGATGAGTTCAATTGGAATACCTCCGGGACCAGGAGCTTTATTGTTTTTCATTTCTCTTAACGTTAGTTCTAGTTCTTCAATTGTTAAATCTTCTAGTTGTTTCAGGTTGTTTGGGGCGATGATGGTTTGCCTTACATGTTCCTGTCTATTTTTGTGTTTATTTTAATTATTAAAAAAAATTGTACGGTTTTCCTAACGATTATGTATTTCCGTGAGTATTAATAAATATTTATTACTAATTGCAAATGGTAGTTGTTTATAGTTACTTCTACGTTGCAACGCAATACAAAAATTGCATGGGAATTATGAGTCATTGATGCATGAATAAAATGATATGCAATCATATTTTTTACGATAAAACCTTGTATTAAATAATACATTTTTATTACTAACATAAGTTCATTTTGTATTTTATTACTAGTTACTTTACACATATCTTTATTATAAATATGAAGTGGTACTCTGATAGAGAATCAATAATAAGAAATGAATAGGTAAAGTAACAAAATTATCCGAAACTACTGAGGGAAGTATTAAAGGAAGGCTGTTAAGGCTGTACAGAACCGACTAACCAAATCAAAACTGATGGGGAACTGCAAAAATCTCCTCAACAACCTGGCAAAAGACAATAAAGTGTCTTTCATATGGGTACCGTGTCATGAAGGGGTGCATGGCAATGAACGAGCAGATCTGTTGGCAAAACAAGGCTCGAGAAAAACGTTTGAAGGTCCAGAATCTCTCTATGGCATCACTAAAGATGTTACGAAAACGAGGTTCAGGCTGATAAGAAATCATCAAAAGAAATGGAGATCCACGCAAAGGCAAATCCAAACTAAATAAATATTCAAGAATATTGATAAAAAACGCTCGAACAATTTGATGAACCCCAACAAACGAGAGATCAAAACGGTTACTGAAATGGTGACTGAACATTGCAATTTAAGAAACCACGTATGTACCGGCCAAACCCAATTTCAGAACAAACTAGTTTGGCCTAGGCCAAACTGTATTTTATCCTAGTTTATCCTGCAGTGTCCGTATTAATATCAGGATAAACTAGTTTGGCCTACGTTAAACTAGTCTATCCTATCGTGTTTAGGACAAACTATTGTCCTGAAATCGAGTTTGGCCGGTAACACCTATATAAGGTGGCACAGAAAGTGCCCAATGGAAGAAGATACTGCCATACACAATGTCATTGCACTGTGCGGCAGGATTTCAATGGTCAATTGAGGTTTGAACCAGAAAAGATCCTAAACCTCCCAATAAGAAAAATGTTGACCTTCGTTGCTTCCACAGGCCTCGTTAGAGTTTAATAAAAAAAAACAAAGGTATGGTAAAACAATACAAAGTCGTTACGGCCAAGTACCAGAAACTAACGAGTCTTGCCTGATTTTAGAAGAAGAAGAGAAGAATGGAAGACTGATATAAAATAGTTGCATGTAATTAACATTTAGATGGTGTTTACTGATCTTAGAAAGTATGTAGGAAAGCATAGAAGGGCAGAATTTTTAGGTAAACATGTTAAAAATTGAGCAAGAGGCCTACGATCAAATAAATATCAATTAAAGGTGAATTTCATGTAAAACAACTTTACCATTATAGTCTAAAATCTAAGATACGGTATAAGGTCGATTTGCACCGATCTGTTTAATGGATAAAAATTATTGGATATTTAATTTAGCATGTTAACAATTACAAATAACAAGGGTTGCCCGATCTAATCTTTAATTAATTAATAATTAAAAAATAACATTTTTTTTTATAAATTTAAAAAAGAAATTCGACCCGGGCATATATTATTTCAGATTTGTTAGGTCCTTCTAGACAAAAAAGGTCTTTTGTAATTTTTCTCTAAAGTTGATCGTTTTCTAATTATAAACAATTTAAAACTGAAGAAAGAACGAAAGTGGCGATTTTCAAGGCTCAAAAACATAAGTATAATATATCATTTTTGAAATTACGAAGCACCTAAATTGAAGTTCAAACCTTATTCTATCAGTTCTTGATAAGTCTTTTGGACTTATTACATTCTGAAACATTGTTTTTAGTTGTTAATGCCCGTCTCCCCATAAGAAACCTTCCTCATTAACAATATTAAAAACGTATGTTATAGAATAAAACATGGCTAAAATTCTTATCGAGACCTGATAGAAAAGGGTTTAAACTTGAATTTATGTACTTGATGATTACAAAAACGATATTTTTTATTTGTGTTTTTGAGCCTTGAAAATTGTCATCTTTCGTTATTTTTTCAGTTTTAAATTGTTTATAACTCGAAAACGAGATCAGCTTTAGAGAAAAATTACCAAAAGGCCTTTTTTGTTTAGAATGATCCAAAAAATCTGATATTAATATCTACCCGGGTCGAATTTTTTTTTAATTCATAAAAAAAATGTCATTTTTTAAATATTAATTAATTATAGTTAGAACAAGATTAGATCGGGTCCTTGTTTTTTTGTAATTGTTAACATGCTAAATTACATATCCAATAATTTTTATCCATTAAACATATCAGTTCAAATCGACCTTATATCGGATCCTCTACTATTACACAGTAGCCAAGTGTATGTTTTTGTTTATTTTATTAAGTAAATTTTATTAAGTAAAAACCAAAAGTAGCGCGAAATGGTATCGGAATCAAAAAAAGCGAACCTTATGTAAAACATTTACACAAAAAATGTGGTCTATCACTCAGATCATATTAGCCCGATCAAAGAACAATCTGACCCCAAAAAAAATAAAGGAAGGATGAAAATTTGGGAATAGGTAGTTGAAATTGTCTATTATTATATAAGAAAAAGTTTACAATTCTACATCCCCTCCATTTTTAAAATGGAGGGGAGTACCCTCCTCTCGAAGGTGAAAAATATACCTTCAAAATAAGTCCGGAATGGGATAAAATGACTAATTCTAAGCAACTTTTGTTCTAGAGTTTTTTCCCTAAGTCAATACTTTTTGAGTTATTTGCAAGTGAATATGTTCATTTTTAACAGACAAAAACATGTGTGTGGACGGTTTTTCCGAAATAACCCAAAAAGTAAATATTTCAGCGAAAAAAATATTCTTAGAAAAAAAACAATAAAAAACTTAAAAAAATGGTGTATGCATGGTCTGCAATGCAATGGTCTGTAGACCCAGTAGAAGAAGAGTTGTATTTAATGAAAAGTAGATTCTTCTTTATCAAATTTCCAATCGAATATTTCAATGTGAAATAACCCAAAAACGGAGCAATCTTCGGGGAAAATTCATTTCAACGTTTTTAAAGTGTTTAAAAAAAGGTTTATTTTTTTTAAACTTGTAACATTAAAAGTAGTCAGTCTTGACGGTCCAGTTAGCTGGGGCTCAGTCTATCGACAAGTTTAGTGGATTTGCGATTTGCGGTCGCTGGTTCGAGCCTCAGCTAGGTCATGAAATTTATAAAAGGCCAACGCCGTAGTATAAAACTCAATAGAGTCTACGGCTTGGTCTGGATAAACTGGCGTCGGATCGGCCTATGGAAGAGCGGTACGGCAAGAGATAAGGGCTTGCGGCTTGGTGATACTCCTCCATAGATCCCTACCGAAGGGCGTTGATGCCTAAGAAAGGTGTATACATACATACATTAAAAGTAAGTGAGTTACGCTCAAAATATTGTTGGTCCCTTTTATTTTTTGGTAAAAAAAAATCTAGAAAATCACCCCCTAATTAGCATCACAAATAAATTTTATCATTACCACTTCACAAGTTACTTTGCGTATGTATTATTTTATATGATCTGTAAGTTTTATCGGTTCAAAGGGCTTATTTTTGAAAAAGCTGTAGTTTAGGCAAATTTTGAATTTTTCAAAAATGAGCACTTTGAACCAATAAAACTTATAAATAATATAAACAATACATAAGTAAAGTAACTTGTGAAGCGGTAATGATTAATTTTATTTGGGAAGCTAATTAGGGGGTGATTTTCGCGATTTTTGTACCAAAAAATAAAAGGGACCAACAATATTTTGAGCGTAACTCACTTATGTTATAAGTTTTTTTTTAAACAAGAATAAACCTTGTTTTAAGCATTTTAAAAAAGTTGAAATGAATTTTCCATGAAAGTGCTCCGTTTTTGGGTTATTTCACATTGAAATATTCCATTTGGAATTTGATGAAGAAGAACTACTTTTCATTAGCTACAACTCTTCTTCTACTGGGTCTACAGACCTCAAGCATACACCATTTTTTTCAGTTTTTTATAAGCTATGTCTTTGCTAAGAATATTTTTTTCGCTGAAATACTTACTTTTTGAGTTATCTGCGAAAAACCGTACAAAAACATGTTTTTTTTTTGTTAAAAATGAACATATTCACTCGCAAATAACTCAAAAGTATTGACTTAGTGAAAAAACTCTATAGAACAAAAGTTGCTTAGAATTAGTCACAACGGCGGATCCAGTTACTTTATTTTTCTTTATGTACCATGGCCTTTCAGAACGTTGGTTACTATCATAGCTGTCTTAATTTTATTCACTGCCACCCTAAATCAACCACGAAGTGCTTTTTCGTCCTGGACTGCGTTTGCCTTCTATTTTCACTTGCATAATATTTTGTAGCAACCTGTATTTGAAACTTCTCATTACATGTCCAAAATACTCCACTTTTCTCTTCTTGATGCCTTCTATAATCTCAGTAGTCTTGCTGAGACGTTCTAGTGTTGTGGAGTTTCGTATCTTCTTCACCCAAGATACTAAATACAAGATACAAAATTCTTCTATAGAACCATATTTCGAAAGCCTCAAGGCGATTTAGGTAAGTAAATCGATTTTATTCACAGTCCAAAACTCGACACCATACAGTAAGACCTAGAAGATGTACTTTGGAGAAGGAATTCTGTTTTATGTTTCATTCCGTTATTCAGTTATCAACAGGACACAAAACCCACTATTTATTTTCAATTTTAATTATCTCTTGCTTAAAAAAAGGCGACACCAGGCAAAGTCTCAAGGAGGGGGCAATTGACCCCATTGACCCCCCCTTGGATCCGAGCCTGATTAATCATTTTATCAATTTCCGGGCCTATTTTGATGTATATTTTTTACTCCCGAGAAAACCTTTTTCACCCCGTATTTCCCAATTTTTGTAAAATGGAGGGGATGTAGAATTGTAAACTTTTTCTTATATAATAATAGACAATTTCAACTACCTATTCCCAAATTTTCATCCTTCCTTTAATTTTTTGGAGGTTTTCGTAAAATTTTGTGTCCCCTCATCGGGCTATATACTACTTCTACAACTGCAAAGAAACCCAATCAACGTTAAAAATATAGAAATCTAAGATAAATATCATGTCCCATATATTCATGAAAATATATGGGACATGAGATAGAACAATTTGTTTTCAGAAACGATATGAGAATCTGAGGGCCCTTGTTTAGTTTCATTGTGCACATGCAAAAATGTCGCTATCAATAAAAGATGCATATTTGTGTTTTATGGATTATGAAAAGGCCTTTGATAAAGTCAAGCATGAAAACCTAAATATCATGTTTATAAAAAAGAACATCAATCCCAATAATATCTATATAATACGTGAACTTTATTGGAACCAAAATCCATTTATTAGAAGTGAGATAGGGGACACTGAAACCATAAAAATCCAAAGAGAAAGTTAGACAAGGTTGTATACCCTTGCCATGATTATTCAACCTGTACTCAGAAGAGACATTTGAACGAGCCCTGGATGAGGAACAATTTTTCACAAACGGAGATCTTGACCTACCGCTGCAATATCAGTTGATAAAATGCTATATGCACAGTATCCTACTGCATGGCATGAAAGCCTGGACGCTGGCTCATTACGATGCCTGGAAAACTTGGAGATATGGATATTTTACCGCATTCTAAAAATTCCATATAGACTGACCATGAATAAAATTCCGTAGACGTATGAATAAAGATCGTGAACTTCTAGAAATTGTTAAAAAGCGAAAAAGATCTTATCTTGGACATATATTCAGACACGATAGATATAACTTGTTTCGACTAATGACGGAAGGAAAAATAGAAGGAAAGCGTGCTTCTGGAGAACGTCAAATTTAAAACGGACAGCATATAATATAGATAAAGTACCCCGCACAAACCTTATGGAAATTAGGTCCCAGTTGATTTCGTTCATACTTTGGAAAAATACCCTTTGAAGCATCCTTATAATAAGTTCTCATAGGCACAACCAGGCTCAATCGTATGAAGGATTTTCAAGATATAGAGGCACAAACTCGAAAAATTATAAGATTTGCTGGGTATTCCAATTCCCTGAGTTACTGGTTATGTGGCAACATGTAGAAGTTTGGATCAAGGAAAAGTACTAGTAGTCTAGGATTTTTCCTGGCTATCCAATGGCGACCTTTACTTTGACTTTAACCTCCAACGGACGTCATCTTCTAGAGTTTCGAAGGGTTTCGGCATTAAATTGATATAAACAGATTACTCATGGGTTTTTAGGATCGCTAAACACGAATATGCCATCAGAATTGACCTTCGGAGGACGTGGTAGCCAGGGCCACTGCAAGGGACGTCATCTTCTAGAGTTTCGATGGTTTTTGGAATTTAACACGTTCAGTGCTGATGACGCACCGGTGCGTCAAACTATTTCTTGTATAGGGGCGGATGACGCAACGGTGCGGCATATACCATATCGAATATAATGTTTATTTATGTGCTAGCACTTGTAGTGTGTGTATCGTAGGAGTGATAGCACTTGTGGTAATGTGTGTACTTATTTTGTCTTGTTTTTAACTTTTATAATAACACACATATTAACAATAATGGAGATCCAAAAATTTCAAAAATATGTATCAGGCCGGCAGAAATGTTACTAATATATGAGTAGCACTGAACGTGTTAATTGATGCAAATGAATTACTGGAGGGTTTTTTGGGGTCGCTAAATACGAATATGCCACCAGAACCGACTCCCGGAGCACCTGGTTTCCAAGGTCAATGAAAGGGGCTCCTGTAGTTTTGAGGGTCTTTGGTACTACATTAATGCAAACGAATTAGTTCTAGGTTTTTGGGGATACTGAACACGAATACGTGATCAGCACAGACACAGGAGCACCTGTTGTTTAAGACAGGTTATCTTCTGGAGTTTCGGAGGAATCAAATGGATTACTCTTAGGTTTTTAACTTCAGAAGATAACCTGATGACGTCCCTTGCAGTGACCCTGGCCACCACGACCTCCGGAGGTCAATTCTGATGGCATATTCGTGTTTAGCGATCCCAAAAACCCATGAGTAATCTGTTTATATCAATTTAATGCCGAAAACCCTCGAAACTCTAGAATATGACGTCCGTTGAAGGTCAAGGTCAAAGTAAAGATCGCCATTGGATAGCCAGGAAAAAATCCTAGAGTACTAGTACTTTTCCTTGATCCAAACTTCTACATGTTGCCAGATAACCAGTAACTCAGGGAATTGGAATACCCAGTAAATCTTATAATTTTCCGAGTTGGTAACTCTATATCTTGAAAATACTTCATACAATTGAGTTGTGCCCATGAGAACTTTTTATCAGGATGCTTCAAAGAGTATTTTCCCAAAGTTTGAACCAAATCCACTGTGACCTAATTTCCATAAGGTTTGTGCGGGGTACTTTGCAGGAGTCAAATCCTGGTCCAACCGTTCACGGTACTAGAAGCAGCATAACAAGCTTAGTCACAAAACGAATTAAACTATTGATATACAGAACTCTCTGACTCTGGAGCTTGTGCCCACTTACGCATCAGAAACATGAATGATGACAAAAAGCGATGAAGAACGTTTAGGCTGTTTTGAACGTAAAATCCTAACCCATATTTATAAATAAATAAAACGGGATAGTTCCCGAAATTATAACAGAATCCAAAAAACTTATTGTGGCTCAGGTGCTATAATTTTGACCGCTTTTATAGAAAACCTGATATTATTACCTACTAGATCTATGAAAATAAACAGATTGCAGTAAACTCCCGAAGATAGCCATAGCCATGCCTTAGCAGTGACCTTGGGCACCCAGCTAATCCGTTGGTCAGTTCTGAAGGCATATTAACTATTTCAGCAACCCGGAAAATCCCCGAGAAATCTGTTTACATCAATTTAATGCCGAAAACTCTCGAAACCCCAGAAGATGACGTGTCTTAGCAGTGATACTAGATTGATACCTCCGAGGGTAGGTTTTGATGTCGTATTCGTGTTACGCGACTCGTAAAACTCCCCAAGTAAGCTGTTTGCATCAATTTAGTGCCGATAACCGTAGTACCTCCATCTGATGTGCCTTAGCAATGACTCTGGACACTAGATGCTTCGGGGGTGGGTTCTGATAGCGTAGTCGTATTCAGAGACCCCAAGAACCCCCGAATAACAAAATCTGGCCCTTAATATGCTTATTTTGACATGGTTATGCACTTTTGGATGCATTCCATGCACTTTAAAATGCAATTATGCATTTCCACCCATTTTCTATAGTAGACTTCATCCTGAACACAATGCAAAAAGTTGTAAGTATCTAGGTGCTGTATTTAAAAATCGATTTATTCCGGTGTATTTAGTGCTAAGCAGAGCTTAGCTCAGCTTTAGTGCCAAGAGGAGCAAAAGCGGACACAGACCATTTTCTAGTATTAGGAGAAATTAAAATGAAGATAATTAAAGCAGAGAGAACAAGACAAAACAAAAGAAGATGGAATCTGGAGAAGTTAAAAGTATATGAACCAAGAGAACAATATGAGACAACCCTAAAGGAAAATCTAACAGAACCTAATGACACTGAGGACACATGGAAAAATATAAAAGAATCCATTCTGAATTCAGCTGAAGAGGTGCTAGGACAGAGGGAAATAAAAATAAGGAAAGAGTGGTTTGATGCAGAATGCTGAATCAAAATCAAACAGAAAAACCAAGCAAGAGATAAATGGATATCAACTAAAGAAGAACAACATCGAAACGTATATAAAGAAAAAAGAAAGCAGCTGATAAATGTTGCAAGAACAAAAAAAAACTGTGGATGGAAGAGCTGTTAAAGAACCTAGAAAAGAATAGCAACGACAGCACCAAACTATTTAGATACCTAAAACCTCAACAAAGAAAAGGCAGACCAGTAGTTAAAATTGACAATAGATCATCGGAAACACACTTCACAGAACTATATAGATGCAAAGAAAGTCCGGAAGAGGAAGTAGGCGCAATGGAAGACATTAGAGATAATGAAATAGGGATACCAACATAAATATGATGAATATTTAGACATTATTCAAAAAACGAAACAGAAAAGAACACCTGGCCCAGATGAAATTTCCAATGAGCTAATTAAAAACGGAGGGGAAAAGTTATTAACAAGCATATATAACCTAATAGTTAGAATATGGGAAGCAGAAGAAATGCACGAGGATTGGAAAGAAGGCAGAATTATACCAATATTTAAGAAAGGAGAAGTAACAAACTGTAACAACTATAGAGCAATATCTCTACTGAGTACAACATATAAAATTCTAACAGCCCTCATCAAACAAAAACTCACTCAATTCACAGAGAAAAAAATTGGGGACTACCAGCAAGGATTCAGAGAAGGCAGATCCACTACAGATGTGATCCACATAGTTACACAAACAATCGAAAAATGACACGAACACAACATAAAACTCCGCATCCTCTTTGTAGACTTCAGACAAGCCTTTGACAGTATTGGAAGAAAAAATTATTTATTGAAATGAAAAATCAAGATATACCAGCAAAATTAATCAGATTAACAAAAATGGCCATGGATGGATCTCAAGCTAAAGTAGCAACAGAAGAAGGTAGCACAAAATCAATTGCAATAGAAACAGGAGTGCGACAAGGCGATTCCCTGTCAAGCACATTATCCAACATAGCAGTAGAAGGAACAGTCAAGGCCGGCAAAATTAAAGGAACTATAGCCCACTCCTCAACACAAATAGTTGCATATGCAGATGATTTAGTTCTTATGGGAAGAGACAAGGAAAGATTAAAAGAAGCAGTAACAATCCTGGCAAAAGAAGCAAGGAAAAGAGGTCTAGAAATTAACGAAGGAAAAACAAAATATCTACTCTGCTCTAGAAGAGAAGATAACAGGATGAGAGAAATCAAAATAGAAAACTACACTTTTGAAAGAGTCCAACAATTTAAATATTTGGGAGTAATAGTGAATGGCCAAAACAAGAGAAGTGAAGAAGAAACGGAACGAATACTAACAGGCAACAAAACATACTGGAGATATCATAGGCTTCTGAAGGACAAGAACTTATCCAGAAATACAAAGCTGAAAATATACAGAGTTGCAATCAGACCAGTAGTTACGTATGCAGCTTAGACAATGTGCGTTACGGAAAAATATGAAGAAAAATTGAGAATATTCGAAAGGAAAATCCTCAGACGGATTATGGGCCCGATAAGAATGGACAACGGAGAATTGAGAAGAAGAATGAACCATGAACTAAGAGACATAATGAAGGGAGAAGATATAGTTAGATTTATTAAAGTACATACGCTAAGATGGCTGGGACACATAGAGAGAAGAAAAAACGACCTACTGATTAAGAAGATCACCAGATGGAAACCAGAAACTGAAAGACCAAGGGGAAGACCCAAATAGAGATGGGAGGACCAGGTCATGAGAGATATCAAAATTCTGGAAGTGAGAAACTGGAGGGAACTATGCACATATCGAAATGAGTGGAAGAAAATTGTAACGAAAGCCAAGTCATACAACAAACTTTGAGAACATACAAGTGAAATGCGGAGTGATTCACCGCAATAAGCGAATCAGAGAGCTCTAAGTAAGAGCGGCAAACATTCCACCCGGAATGAAAAGCCCTGATGATGATGATTTAGTGCTAAATGCCCTGGTCTATTTGTGCACTGTATAGTTTCCATATTTTGTTAGGTGTTTAACAATAATGTTGTCTTAACAGTAGTCACAAACAGGAATGTCGTCCGTTTTTGTACCGAACGACACAGTGATAATCGACACAGACCTAATCGAAGTCGAGAAATTTTGACTTGGTTTCTAATAAATTTTATCTGCAGAGATTGTTCATTAAAATGTGTCTGATAAAACTTATATTGATATATTCTTAGTTTCTCATCCTTATAAAAAGAAAGGAACAGGAACCCACCAAGTGGAAAGATATTCTCACATAGTTATGATGGTAAATACTAAGACAAGTAGTTCTACCATTGTGCTTTTATAAAATTCCCATTGAATGATTAACCGCAAGAGAACGAACATGGTCTTCGGCATATTAATGTGTATAATTTTGTATGGTAATATTATGTTATTAGGGATTAATTTAAATATGAAAGATTACAGAATTTCCTATCCATTATTTTACAAGTAGAAAATGTAATGAATTGTTTTAAAAAGTAATATATCGTAATTATTATTATAAAATATGACTTTAATATAGAATTTTAAATATTTTCATCAAAAGGCAATCGTGGAATCCAACGGGCAGAAACTTTCTGTTAACCAAGACTAGGTAATGAAATATGCAGTGAATATATGACTCGATATAGTATATTGTGCAACAAGTGCAGAAAGGTACTAATTTCTCACGAGTTTGAAAAGTTGCGGTACGAGCGCAAGCGAGTGCCGCAATTCAAACGAGTGAGAAATTACCTTTCTGCACGTGTTTCACACTATACTTTTTCTACAAGCACAGTTTTTCCTAAAAATAGAAATCACAATTTCCAAACGACGATTAATTATAATAGGTACCTATGTGATAAATTTTAAACTGTATTTAATTAATACCTACTAATCAATTTAAATTCCTTATACCTAAATAAATTGCACAGAAATCAGTTAAAAAATTAATGCACTGCCTTAATTTGTTTAAATTTAAACAATTATTACACATTATTGACATTATATTTATGCAGTCACGGATTTACACAAAACCTACTTCATTCGACGTCTCTTGCACAGGTTGCTAAATCCTTATTAGTTATTTGATAATTATAAAATGTTTAATAAGAATAAAATTGTAAAATAAAATAGTTGTAACATCCATAATTTAGTTTCTATGCTATAGTTAAATATAATAATTGTCTTATAGGTTATACATAATTTGTATAATTTGTATATATAATTTGTATATTTGTCTAAAGTTTAACCACGGATGTAAACAGAATATAACGTTACTCAGAATGCGGTAGTCCACGGATGTAAACAGAATATAACGTTACTCAGAATGAGGTAGTCAACTGTGCAGAAAAGAACTTTGCGGCACAGAAACGTCACTTTGCGGCACAGAAACGTCACTTTTCTGCACACTAATGTCAAATATCTTATACTGTGAGAAAATATCAAGTTTGCTAACATAAAACCGTGCAGAAAAGTGCACTTTGAATAGTGGTTGTAGAAAAATGGTATTTAAGCAAACGAACTCAAATAAACTTTGTGATTTTGGAGACAGCTCCTGAAACAGGTCGATTTTTATTTTTAAATTATGATTTTTGGAATATACATACTCCTGATATTATTTATCTGGGAGTGATGATTATTTTAAATGAAAATAGGGGTCATGCGCTAGCCCATTTGAAAGTTTATTAAATTCTCGATTAAGTAATATAAATATTAACATAATTATTTATACAGGTAGACTAAAAAAAATTTTTGTATTAAATTAATTGAACTTGTCTCCAAAATCACCAATTCCCAAAATAAATGTATTCCATAATTATGCTTCAATATTGATAGCAATTATTCTTATTAAATATTTGGATTTAAAAATTTTACTGTTAGTAAGACTACTGATGAGCCTGGTTGTGGCATATTTGGTATAAATCAATTGAAGTCATTATTTCTTCAGCTCTAAAATTAAAATATCCTTGTCCCAATTTTACAATAAATGTAGATAATAATATAATAGAGTATTGTGATTATATAATGGAGATGATGATATATTTTAGAAGCCGTTCAAAATTTAAAATATACGTGCCTCAGAAGTGCAGAAAGTATGAATTAAATAGTGACACTAATATTTGCAAGAAGTATTTGATAAAGAAAAGGTTTAATTCGGTATATTTATGTAACTTGAAGATCTGTTTTTCTTCTCTTGAACCTATATCTGTTATATACCGGTTGTATTTCAGTCAATTTGCTTATTAGTCCTGTCATGTCGCCAGGGGGAGTACAACGGCCTTCTTTATTCAGATGGACTTACCAAAGTTATTTTATGTATTTTGACCCGTAGAACACGAATTTTTTGGGTAACAGTTGATCCGGATGTCGATAAGATTGTTATAAACAAAGAACTTGAGGAATTACATAACAGCGATTTTTCGCAAAACAAAACATTTTTTGTATTTTTTGGGTCATTCTAAGCAAAAAACGTTTTTACAAGTAGTTTTTTCGTAGGATGCATAGTTTTCGAGATAAACGCCGTTGAACTTAAAAAAAATCGAAAAATTGCAATTTTTGAACCCGAATAACTTTTGATTAAAAAATAAAACAGCAATTCTGCTTACCGCATTTGAAAGTTTAAGTCAAATTCTGTCGGTTTTGATTATTTGCATTGCTAAAAATTAATTTTTTTTATTGTTAATCAAAGCTATAAACACATAGTGATTGAGTGATGTTTTCAATGCATCTCTCATTTAAAATCGAGCGAGTAGGCACGCCTACAAACAGGCAATTTCTACGTAGCATGCCTTAAAACGCATTCATTGGGCACGGGAAACACTATTTGTTTATAGCTTTGTTTGACAATAAAAACATTAATTTTTAGCAATGCAAATAATCAAAACCGGTATAATTTGACTTAAACTTTCAAATACGGTAAGCCGAATTGCTATTTTATTTTTTAATCAAAAGTTATTCGGGTTCAAAAATTGCAATTTTTCGATTTTTTTAAAGTTCAACCGTGTTTATCTCGAAAACTATGCATTCTACGAAAAAACTTGTAAGAACATTTTTTTGCTTAGAATGACCCAAAAAATACAAAAAAATGTTTTTTGTTTTGCGAAAAATCGCTGTTATGTAATTCCTCAAGTTCTTTGTTTATAACAATCTTTTCGACATCCAGATCAACTGTTACCCAAAAAATTCGTGTTCTACGGGTCAAAATACATAAAAAACTTGAGTAAGTCCATCTGAATAAAGGAGGCCGTTGTACCCCCCCCCCCCACTTTGCGACAGGACTTTATTGTATATCTTCCATTAACTATTTTACAAGCCCTCCCTACTTCACAGATCTGCTATATATAATGTTTCCGCCAACATCCGATGGGAATTTATGGCGCACATATCATTCAGTAGATGTTCAAGGCTCTTGTATCAAGACGACATTTGAACCCTCCCATACAACGCAGGAGGTTGCGCGGACGCTATCTCACCGTGCTAAAGGTTCGCCTGTAGAACCCTGATTGGTGTCATTTAGATCTATTTGGGGTTAAGACAGCAGCGACCGAGGTCGCCTAGGTATTGCTTCCTTCTAATTGTGGACCCATAAAAGTCATTCACAATAAATAAATAAAAAAACTGGAAGAAGGAATAGTCAATTTGAGTTCAGAAAATGCATGGATATGAATGTGGATGTGCATGTTTGTTACGTTGATTTTGAAAAAGCATTTGATAAAATAAGACATGAAAAATTAGTCCAAATTCTAAAGTCAAAAACCTAGACGAAAAAACAAACCTTTACTGGAATCAAAGAAATTTAAATCAAAAGGGGAGTTAGGCAGGGATGTATTATGTGTCCACTAATATTCAATGTATATAGTGAACCTATTTTTGAAGAAGCATTACTATTGCAAAGTGAAGGAATAATACTTAACGTAAGAACTTATAACAACATAAGATATTCAGATAACACCGTGATTATGGTAAGCTCTGCTGAACAACTCCAACTACTACTGAACAAGACAAGTAGTTTCTGTGAAAAATGTGGACTAAGTGAATATAAAAACACTAAATAATCACAAAGAAAACAAATATACAAACAAACATAGATTTTGGAGATGTACCAATAGAAATGGTTGAGAAATACAAATACTTGGGAAACTGCATTTGAGAAAATAATGAACAAACAACTGAAATAAGGACCAGGAGAGAAATAGCAAGAAATTCGTTTGTAAAAATGAAAACAATTTATCTGCAATAAAGACCTTAGATTAGAACTGAGAGTAAGAGGTCTGGGATGTTACGTGTTTTCGGTACTACAATATGGACTTCAAAGCTGGACGGTTACGCAAAAATACATAAATAATATACAATCATTTGAAGTGAACATACGGAACAAACGATGAATACAGAGCGTTATCGAGAGAAATCAGAAAACAGTGCCGTAAAGATAAAGCTGATTACATCTCTCAAATATGCAGAGAGATAGAGGAACATTGCTGTCGAAATAAACCGAGGGACTTATTCCAGAAGATAAAACTCCTTACCAGAGAATTTAAACCTCAAACGTGTTCTGTAATAGATAAGGAAGGTAATTTAAAGACCGATACTAATGAAATATTGGAAACATGGCGAAATTACTGTGGCGAGCTATATAAAAATAACGAGGTATCAGCAGAAAATCAGTGGCCTTCTGACTACCCTAGAGAACCTACTGTCTTACTAGATGAAGTCAAAGATGCAATTAAATCACTAAAGAGAAATATATCCCCAGGCATTGATTCAATACCATGTGAAATACTACAGTTACTGGGTGACAAAGGATTACATATCATCCATTCTATCTGTGTCGCTGTTTGGAATTCAGGAAAATTGCCATCTGATTGGTGTACCTCAATTTATATCCCACTACACAAAAAAAGAACTACTACTAGATGTGAGAACTACCGCACACTGTCACTAATAACACATGCTAGTAAAATCTTGTTGCATATCATCAAAAACAGATTAACAACCTATCTACATTACCAAATACCTCAGGAACAAGCGGGGTTTGTAAAGGGTAAAGGTACAAGGGAACAAATCCTGAACCTAAGACAACTCCTTGAAAAGTCTAGAGAATTTCAAGTACCCAAGATTATATGCTTCGTTGACTACCAAAAGGCATTTGATTGTGTAAGCTGGATAAATCTGTGGTCAATTTTAATAGAAATGGGCGCAGCAATGCACCTGGTGACACTTATTAAAAATCTGTACCAGTCTAATATAGCGACAGTACGACTAGATCAGAAGTTCTCAAACCAATTCAAGACCGAGAGAGGTGTTAGACAAGGATGCGTTTTGTCACCTGACTTATTTAACATTTATGGTGAACATGTCATGAGGATGGTTTTAGAAGGATGGGCCGGTGGAGTAACAGTAGCTGGTAGAAAAATCTCCAATTTAAGATTTGCTGATGACACTACACCTATAGCAGGAAATGAGCAAGAAATGTTTGATCTTCTGCGAAGAGTTGAGTACGAAAGCAATAAAGTTGGTCTGAAAGTCAATAAAGCTAAGGCAAAAATAATGGTGGTCGACAGATTCGACACTATTCAACTGACTAACATGTTACAGGACTACCATATAATAAACACCTTTATCTATCTCGGGTCTAGTATAACTAACGATGGTAATTGTGAAGCAGAAGTTCGGAGACGTATTGGTATGGCAAAAACTGCGATGAGTCGCCTAACTAAAGTTTGGAAAGACAGATCTATCTCTCAAAATATCAAGATGAGACTGGTAAATGCCCTTGTATTCTCAATATTTCTATACGGAGCAAAGAGTTGGACTCTTCGCGCACGCGAGCGCCAAAAAATTTATGCTTTTGAGATGTGGTCCTTGAGAAGAGTGCTGCACATACCTTGGACTGCTCATAGGACAAACGTTTCCATTCTAAACCAACTCAATATTAAAAAAAGGCTGTCCACAATATGTCTGCAACGAATTTCGCAATTCTTTGGTCACGTGGTTCGCAGAGGCGACGACAGTTTGGAGAGATTAATTGTTTCTGGGAACGTAACGGGGAAAAGGGTAAGAGGACGATCACCAGCTAGATAGTCTGACCAAATAAAGCATTCAGCTGGAAACTCATTCTGCGAAGCTTTTAGAGCAGCTGAAGATAGAGACCAATGGAGAAACATTGTTAGGAATATTGGAAGAAATCACGATCCTCAGTAATGGGGAAACGACAAGAGAGAGAGAGAGAGAGAGAGAGAGAGAGAGAGATTTGAAGTGTGGTGTTACAGAAGGATGCTTAGAATAGCATGGACACAGGAGAAAACGAACACGGAAGTATTTCGAAAAATGAGCAAACAATACTAAATAAAAAACAGAAAAAAAAAATAAAAATAAGAAAGTTTGATAGATTGATAATACAATGAGGGATAAGACGAGGAAATAGTATAGGAAGAAGTGCCATTGTTGAAAAATTTAAAGGCTTGATTTAAATGCAGTTCAATAGAACTCTTCAAGACATCGGTATAGAGATATAGTAAAGGCAGTGATGAGGGTATCTAACCTCTGATTGGGAGACGGCGCTTAAAGAAGAAGGAGATATGTCTTTTTAACTTGCTTTGAGTCATTTACTAAGCATCTTTCTAAAAATTGTTATAGTTCATCAATAAGTTAATCAAAGTTAAGTTTATAGAGCACTGTTATATTGAAAACAGTTTTATTTTACTATCACAAAATATAAAAACATATCTGCTGCTTATTTAAAGCCAGCCATTTATCTAAATCGCTAACGATATTAATAAAATACAGGGACGTATCTTGCCATTCCTGCACCCTTGGCGAAATTTAATGCTCCACCCCCCCCCCCCCCATTGGACAGGCCATTCAACAGTTTTGATGCAATGTCAAGAGACGTGTCTTTAGCTTGTAATGACTTGTTTGTACAATCAATTAATATTAATATTTCAGACCACAAATAGAGCAGGCAGATAAACTTAAACTCAATGATTTTGATTATGCTTGAAGCCCCAAAAACAGTTTTATTATTCCATTCATGATTGTTGGTCATCTCTTTTAGAGCAGTGTATAATCCCATAATGTTTTTCTCAATAGAAGTGATGGCCTGTCTTTTTGAAGACCATCGTGTGTCACTGTGTCCCTTCAGACTGTGACCCAAATACTTGTTAAAACATTCCCATCGTATCGTTGAACCACTGGCAAAACAGAATATACTCTGTACAATACCAAAAAAGTGATCATCATTGGGTATACTTCTGCTGCATGAACACCAACCAAATTCAAGCTGTGCGCGGCACATGGCACAAATCTAGCTGCCATTGATGTTGTCAATGTGAACTTGTACGCCGAAAAATGTTTAGTTTATAAAAATTAAAATCTTGGATTTCCTAAAAGTTTTTCTTCCGCTAATTTTGCGCCCCCTCACTCTTGCGCCTTTGGCGGGCGCCTATTTCGCCAACCCCTAAATACGTCCCTGATAAAATAGTGAATTTATATAATCCAATAATCTAAGATTAAGCTTAATTGGACATGAGGTTTTTATAAATTCAAGAGGCTACAGTTCAACTTCAATTTAACATTCTATTTTTAATTGTACTGTTCAACTTTCATCTGTTCAAAGGTTAACAATATAGCATCATTATTTATTTCAGGAAGCGTGAATTCTTCGATATTGCATTTAACTAAAATCTACACTGTAAATAGTCTTCCTGATGAGATGAGATTTTTTACATATTCACTTTCATGAGATACACCAGAATATGGTTTAAGAGGTCACTTAGGTCCTAATTTATTTAAATATTTTTTTACAAATTATAAAAAGTAATTTTTTCGGTACAGATAAATTTTTCTAGGGTTTTTTTGGATTATTTTGAACAAAAACGGTCTCTTGTAATTTTTTTCTAAAGTTGATCTTTTTCGAGTTATAAACAATTTAAAATTAAAAAAAAAACGAAGTGACGATTTTCTAGGCTTAACAACACAAGTAAAAATATTGTTTTCACCATTAAAATGTGAAAACCTTGAATTATCCATGTCTGTCAGTCTGTAGAGATGTTGAAAAAGTATCTATTCGTTACAAAGTACTCGTTACTTACGAATACCGAAAGTAACGATTACTATGCAGAGAGGCAAATTCTTACTTTGATTACTTTGATTACTTCGTTACTTCGTACCAATCGTATCAGAGCGAGTAACGACTATTGTATCTACAACCAGTACACTTGATTACTTTCTACCAATCGTATCCCAGCGAGTAAAAACAGATCGGTGATGGTCGTTGTTATATCGGAATACCTATACAAAATACCTACCTACTGAGAAATACGATTCTCGATATGATTACCGGTACACAAATACAAAAGTAACAAAAGTAATCACAGCAATCAAATCATTTTTATCCCTTTAACAGATCGGTGAAGGTCGTTATATCGGAATACCTATACAAAATACCTACCTACTGAGAAATACGATTCTCGATAGAATTACCGGTACTCAAATACAAAAGTAACAAAAGTAATCATAGTAATCAAAGTAACGAATACTGTAAATGATTACTTTATACAAAATACCTACCTACTGAGAAATACGATTCTCGATAGAATTACCGGTACTCAAATACAAAAGTAACAAAAGTAATCATAGTAATCAAAGTAACGAATACTGTAAATGATTACTTTAAACAAAAATAACGATTTGTAACGAATACTCGAAAGTAACTATAATCAATATCACTATCAGTCTGACTGTAAACTGGAAGTACTGTTTTAAATTCTGTAAAATAGTACAAGCGATATATTATTCGACGCGTCTTAGCAAGACGGGAAAAAATATTTACTTCCAATGTCATGCCTGTACGTCCGTCATTCTTTCCTGGAATTAATACGACTCTGTTATTAGAACAGATAGTATGACAAATGATGTGTCAAATGAAAGCTTATAACTCAAATATTTTAACGTTACAAACGTCACATCTTTGCTATTTTATTTTTAAATATTTATTTTATTCTGTTTTCTTTAATATTTCATTAATAATTATCTTCTACTTGTTTTACCGGTTTTCCATGTTAAAAACTCGTTGGCGCCCTCTTTTAGTATCCTCTAGTTCTAGTTTCTATCTCTCTTTTCATCTAAAATCATTCAGAGAATCAGATTCCGAAACAGCTTTACATCTGTCAAGACTTATCCTGGAACAGACTTAGAGACGGACCACGTTCCACTGGTACGAGTATTTCGCGTCAAACTTAAAATAGTGCAGAAAAAGAAATCACAATCATACGACCTACGTATGCTAAAAGACCCTGACACGAAAATGAGGGTCCAAGCCACGTTAAACGAGCAAGTGACTGCAATTAGAGACGCATCGAACGAAGAACAAATGATCAAACAGATGACCGAAATAGTTCAAAATGTAAAAGACACTTAAAGGCAGATAAATTAACCAAGAAGAGATCATGGATGACAGATGAGATCCTGAAACTAATGGACGAAAGAAGAAATGCAAAATATGACCCCAATACATACAAGACAATCAATATATCAATAAGAAGGAAAATTAGAGAAGCGAAAGAAAAAGAAGCAATGGAGAGATGCCAAGAAATTAAGATTCTACAATCAAAGTACGACAGTCACAATGTACATAGGAAAGTTAAAGAACTCACAGGTGGACTAAGACGGAGACAGAGAGGAAATCTAACTGATTCTGACGGAAACATCATCTTAGATAAACAGAGTAAAATTAGAACGTGGAAAGAATATCTAGAAAAACTATTTGAAGACCAAAGAGATAACACCTTTGAGCTAGAAGAAGAGGTAAATGATGGACCAAGAATATTACAGCAGGAAGTTTATTCTGCCATAACACAGCTAAAGGATGGCAAAGCAGCAGGTCCCGATAATATACAAGCAGAACTACTCAAACTGATGGACAACGAATCAATAGCAATAATCACAAAGATACTCAACAACATATACAACTCTGGACAAATACCAACAGAATGGCTGAAGTCTGAGTTTATTGCACTTCCAAAAAAACCAGGAGCCAAAAAGTGCGGAGAATACCGTACGATAAGCCTGATGAGTCATCTCCTAAAATTGTTCCTAAAGGTAATCCATACGAGAATTTACAAGCTATGTGAAAGTCAAATTTCGCCCAACCAGTTCGGGTTCATAAATGCTGTTGGTACGAGAGAGGCTTTGTTTTCAATACAAGTCTTATTCCAGAGATACAGAGACGTAAATTTCGACGTATACGCATGTCTGGTTGATTACGAGAAGGCGTTTGATCGAGTACAACACGCCAAGATGATGCAAATACTAAAAGAAGCAGGAATTAACAACCAAGATCTAAAAATAATTAGAAACCTTTACTGGAATCAGACTGCAAACCTCAGAGTTGACGGTGAACTCACCGAATATGTCAAAATCATGCGTGGAGTGAGGCAAGGTTGCATTTTGTCCCCCCTAATTTTCAATCTCTACTCTGAAAAAATATTTATCGAAGCTTTGCACGAAACTGAAAAAGGTATTCTACTAAACGGGTACCGGCTAAATAATATCAGGTATGCAGATGACACCATAGTATTTGCGGACAACCTAGAAGACCTACAAGTCCTCATGGACAAAATCACGTATTACAGTCAACAATATGGACTCAATATAAACGTAAAGAAAACAAAGCTTATGATCGTCAGCAAGAAAAAGATAACAGAAGGTCAACTCTATATCAACCAAACCCCTGTAGAAAGAGTGAGGCACTACAACTACCTCGGCACCATAATAAATGAAGAATGGACCAATAACCAAGAAATAAGAGCGCGCATCGGAAAAGCTAGATCAATCTTCAACCGTATGGGGGCGTTTTCCAAGAGCCACAACCTTTCTCTTGGTATAAAAGTAAGAATGCTGAGATGTTACGTCTTCTCTGTTCTTTTTTATGGTGTTGAATCATGGACCTTGAACGGGGATATGTGCCGAAAATTGGAAGCATTTGAGATGTGGATATATCGGAGAATTCTTAAAATCCCATGGACTGATCGGGTCACAAATGAGGAGGTTCTTAGAAGAATGGGGAAGAACCGTAAGTACTAACCACCATCAAATCTCGAAAGTTGGAATACTTTGGACACATTATGCGAAATGAATCCAGATATGCCCTCCTACAAGCCATCATGCAATGAAAAATATTTGAAAAGCGAGGTCCAGGAAGAAGAAGAACATCCTGGTTAAAGAACCTCAGAACCTGGTTCAACACCACATCTGTGCAGCTTTTCCGCGTTGCTGCAGATAAAGTGAAGATTGCCAACATTCGTCACGGATAGGCACATCAAGAAGAAGAAGATCTAAAATCAAAATCATCATACAGAACGTACTTCATATATCCTTACTCTCTAGATATCTGTCTTTCATTACGGAACATGCTTATCGCTTATTCTACCTTTCTACAGTTGACGCTGCCATATCAATGAGTGTCACAATTCTCAAAATGGAGGTGGATGTTATAAAAGCCAAAGAAGCTTCAAAAATAACACATTTATTTCCAGACTTTAATATTCTCTTGGGGTGAGTTTTTCATACCTAGCTTTTTATAATAGTTTTTATAGTATTTTTTTTATACCTAACCTTCCATGTCTACGAGCACATGGTCAGTTTGAAATACCTATTTCTGTCTAATTTTCATATATGCACGTGTAAATCAAATTTTAACCGATTTAATTTATTCTTGTCATCTGCTACTCTTTCTGACGATTATTTCTTAAAAGAATGGCAGACTTGGCACATTTGGGTTTTTACTTCTTGATGTCAAAACTTATACACGTTTTGTATTCTAGTTCTTGGGAATAAATCACTTTTCTCCCTTCGGGAGCCACCTACCTTCATCACCGGTGATGCTACTCATCAGGCAAAGACGACAGGATGCATCGCAACTAGACAGCAGTGACCAACACCACCAGTAAACTAGAGCTGCACTGACCTGAGGCTGTCCATCTAGCCCAGGTCAAGAGAAGTCGACAGCTGTACCATTCAACATCAAGAAGTTACCATCGAACCAACACCAAAAGCCATGCATAAGTATAATCCAAAAATTGTTAGTTTTTGCAAGAATTTGAATATATTTGTTAATGCATTTAATACGTCATATTTTTATTATATCTTTATTGAACAATAAACATGATTAGTTAAAAATACTGTTTTGTTTGCTTCCATTCTAAATTTTCAGAGTTCATATCTAAGATTAGGACAAGAGGAACACACACCCTGAGAGACTGAGCTGAGCTTGGGTGACGGATGGCTATCTTAGTTGGTTGAAATATTATTTTCGGATATTGTTTCAATTAGCTGGGGTAGTCTATCGCGTGTCGTTTTCGTTTCAAGATGTTATTAAAGGTGAGAAATTTTACCTCAGTCTTCTGGTTCCAGAGATGCAACCTAAACTACTGTTTTAAAGTCGCCAAAATAGTACAAACGGTATATTATTCGACGCGACTTAGCAAGACGAGAATGAATATATATTTCCGGTTTCATGCCTGTATGTCCGCCATAAATACAAACCCTCCACCATTAGAACAGATAGAATGACAAATTAGATGTCAGTTCTTTGCATTGTCTTATACGGACTAGTTTATTTCATGAAATAAATAAATAATTGCCCAATTAACGGAAATACAACAAATCGAAGCATTCAAATTATAGTTGGATATGGGAATAAAACCAGAACACAACAAGAAGTATGTAATTTATTTAATATAAATTATCTAATAAAATAACACTGAATACTAAGTCCATTCAAAGGTTTCTTCTTCTTCTTTAAGTACCGTTCTCAAATTTTAGGCGTGGGTAGCTTCCATAACTATTTGCCGATATCGTTCTCAATCTTGAGAAGCATGTAATAATTGATCTGCTGATGAGCCAGTCCATTGACGAAGGTTTCGGAGCCATGAATATTTCTTCCGACCAATTCCTCTTTTTCCGTCGATATTAAAGTTTTCTCTTTTTTATCATCTTAATTAAGTCACCTTCGCCTTGACCTACACTGTTTAAGACTTGTCTGTTTGAAATGCGTTGAACCCAAGAATCTTCTGAGTATTCTACGGTAGAATGCTCAGGTATCGTAGAAGTCAAAGGGTTAGCAAATTAATTTAAATATCTGGGAACGTGGCTTCTTGAAGACTGGGCATCGGAGTGGGAAGTAAAATGTCACATTGAGCAAGCACGACAAGCTTTCGTAAAATTCAGGAAGATACTGACTTGTTCAGAGTTTGATCTTCAACTGAGACTAAGATTTACTAAGTGCTACGTGTGGTCGGCTGGACACTCAAAACATGCTACGTTTGAGGCTGGACACTCAAAACGAGTGATATAAAGAGAATAGAAGCTTTCGAAATGTGGCTTTATCGCCGTATCCTAAATATATCATGGACAGCGAAAGTCACAATTGTAGATATCTTTAAAAGAGTCAACCAAAAACGCCAACTGTTCGCAATCATCAAGAAAAGGAAAACGGTGTGTCTGGGTCACATCATGCGAAATGGAAAATACCAGTTCCCCCAAGTTGTAATCAAGGGTAAAATTGAAGGCAAGAGAGGAATATGACGCAAGAAAATGTCCTGGCTACGAAATATAAGGTAATGGACAGGGATAACGACATACAATCTCTGACACATATTACAAAACCAGAGAGTTAATGCAAAATGCGATCGCTAACATCCATTAGTGGATTTGCATCTGAAGAAGAAGAAGAAGTAAATATCTTAAATTAATTAAATGCAAATTAACATACATTTACAAAAGGTTCAAAAGAGGCACAAAAGGTATTTACCGTGTACTAAAAAAGAGAAATATCATCCGTATAAAATTTGTAATGTCCCGGACACCAATGAGGATATTCCAAATCGCCGAATGCAGTTTTACGAAATAATGTAGATAATATTTATGTAATTACAATTTACATGGAACAGTAAATTGCCAAAACTGCAGATATTGGATCCTCCCCCAAGATCTCAAGATCTTACACCACTTAATTTTTTCCTATGGGCTTACTTAAAATCAAAAGTATATATACCAATCCATTTAAAAAATTTAATTAAATTGGAAATTCGTAACATAACTATAACATAACCAGATAATATAACGTAACATAACATAACCAAATCTGCAAAGAAACATAAGTTGTGGATGAGAGCAGACATACTAGAATTAATGGATGAAAGACGTAAATGAGGAATAATGCAGAAAAATACAAAGAGGTTGATAAGAACATACAGCAAGGAATAAAGAAGGCCAAAGAATCATGGATTGAAGAACAATGTGTAGAAATGGAAAACTATGAAAGAAAGTATGACATATTCAATGTACATAAAAACGTAAAAGAAATTACAGGAACCCAAAGAAGACATCAAATAAGTTTGCTTAAGAACAGAGACGGAAATATTATTATAGCTTTAACAGAGAAAATTCATAGATGGAGTGAATAATAAGATAATTGTTTAAGGACAACATAAATAACATAGTCCAGGTAAATGGTGAAACGGGACCTGAAATCCTAAAATAAGAAGTAGAAATGGCACTTAGAAATTCCAAAACTGGAAAGGCAAATGGATCTGATGAAATTTCTGCTGAATTGCTAAAGCTCTTGAATGACGAATTAATAGGTATAATATTGCACTTATTTAACACAGTATACAATACTGGTATTATACCTCAAGAGTGGCTGTTGTCTGCACTGCTTACACTGCCAAAGAAATCCAATGCAAAGGAATATTCAGAACATCGAACAATATCTTTAAATCTACTAAAGATATTTCTAAAAATCATACACAACCGACTTTATCAAAAGTTAGAGTCAGATATGAATAATACACAGATGGGGTTCAGAAAAGGACTAGGTACTCGAGAAGCTCTCTTCGGTTTGAATATTCTTACACAAAGATGCCTAGACGTTAATCAAGAAGTACATGCATGTTTTATCGATTTTAACAAAGCGTTTGACAGAGTACGCCACGATAAGCTAAGAGTCATTCTTGAAAGAAAATACATAGATAATAAAGATCGGCGAATAATTCTTAATTTATATTGGAATCAGAAAGCTAACATCAAAATAGAAAATGAGACATCACAAGCAATAGAAATACGTAGAGTAGTATGATAGGGATGCATTTTGTCACCACTCCTATTTAATGTATATAGTGAAAGCATCTGCCAGGATGCCCTTTTGCAAGCAAACGAAGGAGTCGTAACCAATGGAGAGGTTGTAAATAATATTCGATACGCGGACGACACTGTACTAGTTGCAAGAACAGTAGAAAAATTACAACGATTACTTACAAACATAAATATTGCTTGCAACAATTATGGCATAAACATCAATATAAAAAACCAAGTATATGGTGTTCGGTAAAAACATGGCACAACCAGCACATATTTTAGTATAAACGGCATTAAAATTGAAAAAGTATCAACTTACAAATATTTGGGAACTTTAGTAAACGAAACTGGAGACCAAAACAACGAAATAAAAGACATGTCGAAATTGCCAGGACCACCTTCAAAAAGATGAGAAAATTCTTCTGCAATAGAGATATAAGCATACCTCTACGATTAAGAATGCTAAGAGGCTACGTATTTACACGCTTTTATACGGTTTAGAGGTCTGGACTCTCAAACACAATAACATAAAAAATATTGAAATTTTCGAGATGTGGCGCTACCGTCGAATGCTGAAGATAAGTTGGATTGAAAGAGTCACAAACATTGAAGTAATACGAAGGAAATTAAAAGACCCAGAAATTCTGTTAACGATAAAACGAAGAAAACTCGAATATTTGGGTTACCTGATGAGAGGACATAAATACGCATTACTTCAAAATAGAATGCAAGGAAAAATAGAAGGAAGGCGGAATCCAGGTCGTAGAAGAATGTCATGGTTGCGGAAATTGAGAGAGTGGTTTGGCTGCACCACTAGTGAACTTTTTAGGCCAGCTGTAAACAAGGTCAGGGTAGTCTTGATGATTTCCAATCTCCGATAGGAGTGGCACAAGAAGAAGAAAAACATAACTCCATAAATGATATATAACGTTTAAGAAGAGTGTAGACTTCTATTCAGTTACTGCTAAGAAGCAGGTGGGAGGCAGTTCAAACATTTAATTTAACACAAAACAAATTTTAATTATGAAAAAACAAAATAGTGGATGTGTGAGTTATTCGTAAGGGGATTTTTCCACATTCTCTATTTCATTTGTTTAAATTTTAATTAGTTAAATAAACATTTTTTTCTGTTTTCTATCAGCAATAAAATGTATTTTGTGTTAAACAAATTACATACATCATCATCATCATGCAACATCTTCTGTCCACTGCTGGACATAGGTCTCTACCATTTTTCGCCACTGTCCACGATTCTGTGCGTCTTGTTGCTATTTCCTGGATATTGGTTTAATGTCGTCCATCCAGCGTGTTGGTGGTCGTCCTCTGCTGCGTTTGTTTTCTCTTGGGCGCCAGTCAATTAGTTTTCTGATCCATCTTGAGCCTTTATTCTCGCTATGTGAGCTGCCCAATTTCATATCAGCTATCAGTGATACCTGTTCTTTTCCTTAGGTCTTGGTTCCTTATTTTGCCTTTTTTGTCACGCCGAGAATCGATCTTTTCATGCGCCTGTGTGCCACTCGCATTTTTAGTGCTGTTGTTTTTGTGAGCGTGAGAGTTTCTGCTCCGTATGTCATAACAGAAAGAACGCATTGATCAAATGTCTTCCGTTTCATAGCTATCGGGATGTTGCTCTTAAAGATGTCTCTTAGTGAACCATACGTTGTTCGGTGACCATACGCCGTTCAAGCAAGTGTTATTTGTCGTTGAAATGGCGTTGCTAGCTTTCCGGAGCTTCTTGACCCGGGAAGCTTGTCCAGGATCACAGATAAAGTCCAGAACGGCATCTAAGGCGACGAAGAATACTTTCGGTACGGCGAAGATGGCGGAGTTGGCAACCCTTGATTTTAGGGATAGTATAAGGTCACAAACCTAGAAGCGTCTGACCCGGAGCGGGAGGCTTCAAACAACTACTCACAATGAGCGGCTGAATTAAAAACTCACCAACCCGCCTTGCCAGCGTGGTGTTTCAAGGCAAATACCTCCCAACAAAATATCAGATTTTAAAATAAAAACGGATGACCCCAGGTGAGTACCTATAGCGAGAAATCGAAAGTCTCACACTGATTTATCAATCAGTCCTAAGGATTCTGTCCCAAAGATTCTGGGGGGGGGGGGACAAAAAATTGACGACGCGAAAGACGAAAAATCCTTTAACACCCTTTATCTGTACCTACAATGCTGTTCTTCGTTTTAAACATTAGAATCAGTATGGTTGTATATGGCAAGCGGGATTGCCATTCTGTGAATTCTCCTTTAATATTTCACAGCAGTTAGCAGCGATAATCCTCTAAAAGTATCTGCCTAATACTACCTTTCACAGCCGTTGTCATTGAGAGCGGCAACATTGTCAAGAAAATTCTCATTTAGTTTATATGGGCCCTATCCTCCGTACACTGATTCTAATGTCTGACACGCGGTATATTATCTGGGTTATTATCTGAAGAAAAAGTCACCATTGGAGTCAGTGAAGTAAGGCGACATGGAGAAAACCTGACAACACTAAAATCAGGGCACATATTTTACAGTATAGGTACCGTAAAATGGGGTTACTTTGACCGCTGCCTGGGGCGAATTTGACCGAAAACATAGAAAATATCTATTGTGATATACTTCAGCCACCCTGTATAATTTTTAATATTATTTTTAACGATTCAAATTTATAAATATCTAAGAATTCATTTGTAAATTAAAAAAAAAGAATTAATATTCCAAGGGTTGTTAAATCCACCGATATAACGAATTAAGAAAAAATGGTTTAAAAAACGGTCAAATTAACCCCACCTAAAAGAAAAATAAATTTAACAGGCAAAAAGCATATACGGTCAACTTCCCCCCAGATGGGGTAAGAACAAAGGCATTTTTTATTTTTCTTTCTAAGTCATGATTATTTTCTTGTAATTATAAATCTAAGCTACTGCAAGTAGACGCCTAAACCCATAACATACTTGCATATACAAAAATGTAGCAAAATTTAAAATATGATTTTTATAGGATTAAAGTACAAAATCGGTCAGAGTCACCCCATTTTACGGTAGTGAAACCGAATCAATCGGGGGAGTCGGCTTCTTTATACACAGAAGTCTTGCAGATGCCATAGTAATTACAAGAAGCATATCCATAAGAGTACCCTATTTAATCATAAAGCTAAACCGAAGGTATAAAATAAAGATTATTCAGATATACGCTTCAACAACAAACCATCCGGATGAGCAGATTGAAGACTTCTAGGTACGACGATATCTCAACGGCACTGACAGAAATGTCAACACACTATACGATTATATGCGGAGACTTTAAAAGATTGGTCTAAATCAGGATGAACAGGAAACAGCACTGGGTAAATTTGGATCCAAAAGCAGAAACGAGCGTGGACAAACACTCCTATAATTTCTATTACAACAAAATCTATACCAGATTTATATAGTTTCTTCTCTAAGAAAGACAACAGAAGATGGACGTGTAAAAGTCCAGATGGGAAGACCAGAAACGAGATAGACTATATATATAATCAGTGACAAAAAATATATATTCAACGATGTCACAATACTTAATAACTTTACCACAGGCAGCGATCATAGAATGGTAAGAGCCAAAGTAAAATTAGACTTAATAACAGAAAGATCAAAAATGATTAGGAAGAAAGCCAACCCAATATGGAACGACCCAATGAATTTAAATGAATACCAAGACAATATCAATAAAATCCTACAACAAAATGAATGTATGAATAATGTAAATGCCCTAAACGAAAATATCATAGAAGCTATTCGAGAGGCCCAAATAAAATGCGAAAAATAAATAAAGAAGTATCAAAAGCTATAAGGAAAGATTTAAGGAAATTTAAGAATGAAAACACCGAACTACAGAAGAGAATAAAAGTCTGAAAGTCCTGAGAAGACGGCTAAACAATGGAAAATGTGAAATGCACAAACTAAATAACAAAGAAGGAGTCCCCACATCAAATAGAGAAGAACTACTACACATATTTGAAGACTTCTATCAAAATCTATACACAAATCCAAGAGAAGACCAAACGAACTTGGAAGCCGTCACATTACGCAAATTATCAACCAGGGTTTAGAGCTCATGCCAGAGATCACACTAAGCGAAATCCAGGACGCAACGAAGAAGATGAAAAACAACAAAGCACCAGGAGCAGATGGAGTCGTAATAGAAGCTATAAAGATGGGCGGACGTGCCCTTCTCAGCCAAATAAAAATTTTGTTTAACCTTTGTCTAACAGATTGTTGCATACCGGAAACATGGAACAATGGAGTAACAATTTTACTATACAAGAAAGCAGACAGGGCGCACCTAGAAAACTATAGACCAATCAGCTTATTGAACCACATCTATAAAATGTTTACCCGAATAATTACGACAAGACTAGAAAAGAAGTTGGATTTCTACCAGCCCCGAGAACAAGCTGGCTTCCGCTCAAAATTCGGAACAAACGATCACCTACAAACAGTAAAAACCTTAATAGAAAAATCAATAGAATATAACAGATCACTGATACTTATCTTCGTATACTTTCAGAAAGCCTTCGACACTGGGGAATTAGACAGCATTATAACTGATCTGAACAATAATAGAATAGACTACCGGTTTACAAAGTTAGTACAAACATTGTACCAAAACGCCACAATGCGTGCAAATCTACATGATACCACCAGAGAAATTTATATCAAGCCAGGTGTAAGATAGGGCGACACTCTCTCACCTAAATTATTTATAACGGTCCTCGAATACGCCTTTAAAATGCTATAAAGTGACAAAATAGAGGAATAAAAATAGATGGGGAAATGCTCAATCATCTGCGTTTTGCCGACGATATAGTACTTATTACCGCAGATCTGAGTGAAGCACAACAAATGCTACAAGAATTTAAAAAATATCTTCAATAATAGGTCTAAAAATCAACTTCAGTAAGACCAAATTTATGACAAATTTATTTCCCAGCGAACACCTAGCCGTCCAAAATCAAGTGGTAGAATTGACAGAAAAGTACATACAGGGTAGCGAGAAAGTATGGAAACACGGTCATTTATCGGAAACCGCTTGAACGATTTTTATAAATTTTGGTGGGCAAAGATGTTCTAATGTGGCCGATGATATAGTGGTAATTACATTGTTGTCAGATCTTCCGTTTTTCTGGAAATCTAATGAACTTTCTTATTTTAAATGGAATACCCTGTACATTTTTTGAGTTTTGAAGTCCTTAAGAAACACTGATTATTTTTAATGTTATATTCCCTATACCTAACTGCCATAATTTCGAAATTATTGCTACATTTATTAAAAAAAAATTTAAACAAATTATAAAAAATCAATTTTTTCAGCCCGAGTAGATATTATTTTAGGTTTTTTTTATCATTGGAAACAAAAAAGGTTTGTGTAATTTTCCTCTAAAGTTAATTATTTCCTAGTTATAAACAATTTAAAACTGAAAAATATCGAAAAATGACGATTTTCAAGGTTCAAAAACACAAGTAAAAAAATCATTTTTAAAATTAGAGAGTACCTAAATTCAAGCTCAAACCTTTTTGTATCAGATCCCTATAAGAACTTTTGGCATGTTTTATTCTAAAATATTGTTTTGTTTTTTAATTTTTAATGAAGCTCATACGAGAGGACGGGCGATCGGGCATTAACAACTAAAAAATAATATTTTAAAATAGAATAAGACCAAATCACTTATCGGTATCTGATACAATAAGGTTTGAACTTAAATTTAGGCACTTCAACGTAATTTCAAAAATAATATTTTTTTATGTGTTTTTGAACCTAGAAGATCGTCATTTTTCGATTTTTTTCAGTTTTAAATTATTTATAACTCGGAAACGATTAACTTTTGAGGAAAATTACAAAAGGTCTTTTTTGTTCCTAATGATCCAAAGAACCTAAAATAATGTCAACTTGGGCCGATAAAATTGATTTTTATAATTTGTTAAAATTTTTTTTTAATACATGGAGCAATAACTCCGAAATAGTGGCATTTAGGTATAAGGAATATAATATAAAAAATAATCAGTATTTATTAAGGACTTCAAAACGCAAAAAATATACAGGGTGTTCTATTTCAAATAAGAAAGTTCTTTAGATTCCAGAAAAACGGCAGATTTGACAACAATGTAATTACCACTATAATATCGGCCGCATTAGAAAACCCCTACCCACCAAAATTTATAAAAATCGGTCAAGCGGTTTCCGAGAAATTACCGTGTTTCCATACTTTCTCGCTACCCTGTATATGTCGGTCATGAAATCACTAAGCAAGGACAATCAGACCTGTGAATTTCAACGACGAATTTCAAACAAATTACATACATCATTCAAAAATTAAATATTTTAAAATAAAAATTTTTGACCACCCTGTATAAATACTTATATTAATATTTATATTACTGAATAGTCACTAGTATGATTATGATATATATTCCAACAAAATCATAGTGTAAAAACATAACCCCGACCTGTCTTGGGATTTGTCTCCAAAACTTCCCATTCATGAGAAAATGAATTTATTCCATAAGTTTGCCCCTCACTATATATTTCTTTAGGTATGTGTAAAAATACTACAATATGATTAATACTTACTTGTATTATACATATATAAAAAACATTAAATTTGGTTATTATCACCACACCATGTGCAATTGAGTTTCGTTAAATATTTATGTATGTAGGAACGTACTACGAAGCATAGTATCGTGAGGAGTGGGGAGGTTTGAATCTAAGGAATTGATCTTCACGACTAATCAATACACCTTTTATGTAGTATTCAACGGCTTGGAAACAATTGAAGCCAATGCAGGTATAATTGGCTTAATGATATAACCCTTATAGACTAAGAGCCGGGATAGGTGAAATTTGCTAATCATTTTTTTAGGTATCATTCTTCTTCTTGTGGTGCTTTCTCCTTTATAGTCCAGTGCGCATCTGTTTTGAGATGGATGTTGAAAGGTGACTCATATTTTTTGCAGAAGTTGCTTGGAAATAACTCATATAATAATAATTGAGTTATCCTCCCACTCAAAAAGGTCCGGAATATTGTTTAAATAATCAAAGTGTCAAAAAATAAAGCAACAATTCTATTTTTGTCTTCATTTTTCATTATAACTTAAAAGTATTCATTTCCGAGAAAATATGCAATGACATAAAAGTTGCATAATTAAATTTTCTACAAGATAGGATTGGTTAAAATTTTTTAAAAATGTCACCCTGGTTGCAAAATAGCAATGATTGCGCAAAAGACCATAAAAAAATTTATTTGCTTTCGCAAAAAATATGCAATTTTTGAAAATTTTACAGGACTGAAAATAAAGCAGATAGCGAGATGATTGTTTTTACATATAGAAGAACACAGTACCTTTCATTTGCAATTTGCAAAATTAAAATCGGTTAATTAGCACGGCGTCAGGAATTATTTTAAATAAACATTAATTTTTGGTGTTACGCGCAGGACAGCGGATGCGTTTGCTCTGATTGGGCATTACAATGACCTGTCAAAAATTATCGAATATTGCGGCAGTGGACAAACAAATGTGTTGTTGTTAATAATTGTTAAGTTGGTGTTTTAGTTTTTATTGTTGTGAGAACAGAGACAAAAGGAAGTTATACTTGTAGTGACTTTTTAAATAGTTTTTAAAAGCAACAGGTACTTAAGCGTAAATATTTTATTATTGTAATGAAAAATTATATATTCTATTTGGGAAATGTAAAATGTTGAATTTAAACAATTTGAATTCCAACAAAATTTCTACCAATCTTTATCTGATATTTATATTATTTTCTGATTCTATATTTTGTTGTATTTTAATATTTTAATTCCACAAAAATCAAACGAATTTGATTAATTCAGACATTAAGCAAATATTATGATCAACTGTCAAAAACTTTAAAACGTTCAGTTCGCATGCCTAATTGGGTACATTTTAATGTTCTTGATTCACAACCTAATGTACACGGGTTCGATCCCAATGCAAATTTTTATTTTTTATCTTTTTTATACATTTGATAACCTAACTTTTTTTTTAAAGGAGCGTTATTTAAAGACCTTTCTAATGAGCTTTTATAAATTTAATTTGATTGCGTAGTTTAAAAAGCATTTTATTTGTTTAAAAGCAAAAAAAAAATTTTATTTAAAAAAATTCCTAAGGCTGTGTTACTTAACCGATTTTAATCTTGAAAATTAAAAATAAAGGTACTCTGTCCTTATACAGGCTGTTTGGTAAAGAATGGGCCATAACTTAACCTTAGATTCCTGAGATTAAAATAGGTCGACTTAAGCTAACTTACCTTAGTACAAAAGTTGATAATAACCGAAATACATGGTGTCAAAGTTAAACTTTCATTTTATTTATTTTTGAATATTTCCTGACAGGCATGGGACAACAACACGAAATTTGGTAAGTGGTGCTGGTGCTGTACACGTACACCCTACTAAATTATGTTTAACAAACGTTTCTGGCTACTACCAGAGGCGTACGACGGGGGAACGCGAATGGTTGACCCTTCCCAAATTCTACGCCACTGGCGGAATTGCTATTTTAGTGCAATTTTTTTATTCTTCGATACTTTCTATGTAAAAAACATACTCTTCATTCGTGACGATGAAGCCATTAGTTTTCGAGATATTTGAAGCTAAAAACGAAGGAACATAATACATTAATCAAAATAAGTGTGCCTTTTCATTTTTAACTTCGAATATCTCGAAAACTAATGACTATCGTTACGAATGAAGACTATATTATTTGCGTAGAAAGTATTGGAGAATCTAAAAATTATGCTAAAATAGCAGTTTCATCAGTGGCGTAGAATTTGGGATGGGTCAACCATTCACTTTCCCTGTCGTACGCCTCTGGTATTAACCACAAACGAATATTCAACATAATTTAGTAGGGTGTATGTACAGTACCTACACTTTCTGCCAAGTACCATAAGAATATGTCAAATAGTTTTATAGTACCGGGCACACATAGTTCTTTAAAGTTTTAAATAAAGAATAAATTAAATATAGTAATGAAACACAGACTTACTCACAATCATTTAATTATACTTTGACGACCGGTTTCGATCTCTACATTATTCAGATCATCTTCAGGTCGGCGTTACAAGTAGTTAAATGCTACAATTAAAGAAAACCATAGTTAGAACATTGTCTGGTTGCACAGATGCTAATAGAAAGCCAAATTTGAAAATTTTTTAAAATTTTTGAAATAAAGGTTTGCAACTGTTGACATTTCAGAAATTTGATACATACAAATGCACACCTATGAGAAACAGATACTCATAAGCATGTATAAGCACATGGATGCATGCAGTTTATGACTATTTGTTGAGAAAAGGGTAAAAACTTTAAAATATTAAAAAACTAATAAAAAATATTAATCAAAAATACATATGCTTCGAAAATTCAAAAAATAATAATAAATAGTAATATTGCTTTGATCCACTTACATGCCGATACAAGGGATGCGTTGCCAGTTCGTTGATAACATGTTTATGCGTCCAACTTATGCTAATTGGTTAGCTGGGAGAGGTACAGGGCAAACAGACATGTTACGTAGGTCAAAACATAGTAATTTTTTTTTACTACAAAATTTACTATGTTTTGACCTACGTAATATGTCTGTTTGTCCTGTACCTCTCCCAGCTAACCAATTAGCATAAGTTGGACGTATAAACATATTATCAACGAACTGGCAACGCATTCCTTGTATCGGCATGTAAGTGGATCAAAGCAATATTACTACTTATTATTATTTTTTGAATTTTGGAAGCATATGTAATTTTTATTAACATTTTTTAATAGTTTTTTAATATTTTAAAGTTTTTACCCTTTTCTCAACAAATAGTCATAAACTGCATGCATCCATGTGCTTATACATGCTTATGAGTATCTGTTTCTCATAGTTGTGCATTTGTATGTATCAAATTTCTGAAATGTCAACAGTTGCAAACCGTTATTTCAAAAAATTTTTAAAAATTTTCAAATTTGGCTTTCTATTAGCATCTGTGCAACCAGACAATGTTCTAACTCTGGTTTTCTTTAATTGTAGCATTGAACTACTTGTAACGCCGACCTGAAGATGATCTGAATAATGTAGAGATCGAAACCGGTCGTCAAAGTATAATTAAATGATTGTGAGTAAGTCTGTGTTTCATTACTACATTTAATATGGACTCACAGATGCAACCCATTCAATATTTAAAGAATAAATTATTTAAAAAAAAATACTTGTTTTTTTATAGTTGTTTTCGCTAATAATTGCTATTTTGCAACAAGGGTGATAGTTTTTAAAAATTTTAACCAATCAGTTTAACCAGTGTTATGTGGAGTGTCCAGGCGTCCGTTCCATACAGAAGTGTTCACAGAATTCATAGCAATGCAGAAAACGACGTCTAAGGCTGATGTTAATGCTACTCTTAGAAAATAAGCTTTTCATTTTGATAAGCCCTTTTTGGGCTATTCTCGCTATTCTATTCTCGCTCTTGCTTCTTATTTATAATTAAGGTGATTGTTGAACCAGCAATCAAGTTATTTGTATTGGTTTACGTATTCAAGCTGTTGGTGGTTCACATATTTATATTGAAAAGGATAAATTTTTGTTCGTTGATATTTTCATAACTTTGATTTTCGCAGTATTGATCTTAATTCCCATTTTTTCACAACTATCAGTAACCCCATTTAACAATATCTGAAGACTATGGCCCGAATCGGTCATTAGCCGTGTCATCTGCACAGCGGATGTTATTAATTTACTCTTTGACCGTTTATCCTGATTCCTTCTGAAGTGCGATAAAGCGTTCGCAACTATTACCACAAAGTAAACGGTAAACAGTATCAGTGATAGCAGACAACCCGTCTGACACGTCGTTATATTTCAATTGGCCTTGACGTGTTACCATTGGTCTTTATGATTGCTGTCTGATTCCAATAAATAGCTTCTATAATTTTAGTGCTGCACCTGTGCCATCCTGTGCTGCACCCGGCCGAATGCTTTTTCAGCATCTATAAAACAGACAAAAATGTCTGCTTGGTGATATTGGCACTTTTGTGCCAGAGTTTGAAGACAGAATATTGCTTCTCGTGTTCCCACACCTTTCCTGAAGCCAAATTGTTCTTGGCCGGTGACCTCATCACATCTTCATAAGAGTCTTAGGCACCATAAGAGCCTATAACTTAAATAGTAGAACCTAAAAGAAAACGTATGAACACTATGCTGTCACTTTTTAGTGGTGCATCAAACTTTTCACTTATGGCTGGGATAACTAAATTAAAGGGTACCCTCCGTAACTCCCAGAATTCAATTTTTTTTTCATTTCTTTAAGTTGTATGTCATTAAAATAAGAATAAGTGCAATTTTAACCCACCAACCCCTTCCCCCCCCCCCCACCGACAAAAAGTCATTTTTCGTTTTTATTTTTTTTTAGGTGGGATGCAATCAATTTTAAAATTTCAAAAAATTCACACATATAGTGGAGGCTTTTACAAAACGTGTCTATTTTTTATAGACTCATAAGTTGAGTGTACATAACCTCAAAAAAAAATTTATTTTTTTTTTGAAAAAAGCTTATAACTTTTTTTGGACATGGCTGAAAGTCGTCTGATTTTTTTTATTTTGTATATTTTATCAAGCACTGTATTTCTAATTTTTTTCGGATATTTCCGTAAGGTTCGCCACTTTCAAAAATCCAAAAAACTCTTTTTATGGGGTGTTTGGGGTTTTAACGTGTTTCCCCGTTTTTGATTGTTCTTAAGGACTCAGTTACTTCAATTCCCATATTACTTATAAAGAAACCTTAATTTGATCTATTTTTAAGTATATAAAATAGCAAAAATCCCCAAAAACCTCCTAAAAACTGTTTTTCGGATTTTTGAAGGTGGCGAACCTTACGGAAAAATCTGAAAAAATTATAAATATAGTAATTGATAAAACACATAAAATAAAAAACATCAGACCTGCAACCATCTCAAAAAAAAATTATACGACTTTTTCCAAAAAAAATATTTTTTTTTGAGGTTATGTACACTCAACCTACGGGTCTATAAAAATAGACATGTTTTGTAAAAGCCTCAACTATACGTGTGAATTTTTTAAAATCTTATAATTGATTGCATCTTATCTAAAAATAACAAAAACGAAAAATGACGTTTTTGTCGATAGGGGACGGAGGAAGGGGTTGGCGGGTTAAAATTGCACTTAGTCTTATTTTTTTAATGACGTCATAGAACTTAAAGAAATGAAAAACATTGAATTCTGGGAGTTACGGAGGTCCTTTAATTTATTTATCCCGTCCACTATCCACGCATATGCCACTAAAAAGTGACGGCATAGTGCTCATACGTTTTCTTAAAGATTTACTATTTAAGTTATATACTCTTATGCCCACAGAATAATTTCATGTTCTTAGTAGATTCATAGAACATACTTTTCAGAAAAAGTATATGCTGAGAATATGCGTAATTGCCATTACGAATGTGCAGAGCAGATGCTGAGTATATACTACATTACAGTACTCAAACGTTCTATTTATATACTTAGAATGTACTACCGCACTTCTTTCAGTATATACCAAGAATATACTTTTTAGAATATTCCAAGGAAGTGCTATAAACCTTCTATTTATATACTCAGAATATACTACTGCACGCACATCTTTTTAGTATGTGGGAAGAATATACACCCAACGATGTAAAAATACTCATGGTAAAATCAAAATGAAAACAATTTTTTTTTCTTTAATACAAATTAATTTTTAAACTTTTTTACCATACCTACAATTAAACCAATTTTGAGAAATGAATTCGTCTGGGATACCTATGTACATACATAAATTTTATTAATTATTATAAAAATAATAAGTTGATAATCTATAAGGCTAACATTATTCTTTCTATAGAAACATATTTTTTAAGGTATTTTAAAAGTACATACGTACAAGTATGCGTTAAGCACATAGTTTTACAGTATATTCGATGAAGGTATATTCCAAGAATGTACTTTTACGAATATTCTGAGATACTACGTACACGAATGTGCTCAGTATATTCGGTACGAGAATATTCTTTAAGGTTGATGCAAAGAACATGAAATTTAGAATATTTTTTATGGTACATGCTACGCTTGTACTACGCATGTACTAAAAAGAATATACTCTGTCGAATGTTGGTAGTATATGCTTTTAACATGATGCGAACATCATTGTTATGTGGGTGGTGTCTAAAATGATTGGCAAATTTCACCTATCCCGGCTCTTAGTCTATTACGCACGATACAATGTCCAGCCTAAAAAATAGATTCATTTTCATTTCAATGAAGATTAATAACATTTGATTTGATTTTGATTGACCAATGCTTTCCGAAAGAAAACAAATATAGAAGTTACAAATCTTAAATATAAAACAATTGAATATATTCAGCAGAATTAATGATCTACAGTATCAACTTTCATTCGCAAAATAAATTTTAATTTGGTTAATAAAAATACAGTATGTGTCAAAACAAATGACAATTTGACAAAATAAATTTTACTTTAGTTCATAAAAATACAGTATCTACCAAAACAAAGGACAATGAAAATTAAAGTTTTATTAAACATGACAAATTAAATAAATAAATTCGACTAATGTGAATTTTTCTGCGACAAAAAGTGTGTTCAGTGTGCTCACCATTGCGCCCAGGGAGTACCCGTAACGCTTAAAGATTACCAAGCATAAAGGTATTAGAATTATTAAGGATTTATGAGCAGTGGTCTGGAATAATTTATTATTGCTGGCGTTTCATCTACAACTGCTGAAGACATTAGCAAAGCTAATGTGGTTGCGAACGAAGACGTGGCATATCGTTCCTAACTTACTGGTGCGGACATAGATATGATCTGCCATCATTCCCGTTATACACTTCTCAATTAGTGACCCGAGCAATAGGAGATCACGTCTTCTTCTTCGTCACTCCGTCCATCCACTCCTGAATGTAGTTCCCTCCCAATTGCTTCCATCTTTGTCTAACTTGCGCCAAGCTAATGCAATGTTTGCCTTCTACCGCTCTTATGTCATCTACCCATCTTTTTTGAGGTCTTCCCATATTTCTTGTCATCCTCCTTGATCTCCATTTTAGAATTCTCCTTGTCCATCTGTTATCATCATATCTGGCTGTGACTGGCCCAGTGCCATTTCATTTTTTTTGTCATTTCTTCCACGATATCCGTGTTCTTCGTTTTACTTCTTATCTTGGAGGTTCTCAGCCTTTCTCTCAGTGATATTCCAAGAAGAATTCTTTCCATTATCATTTGTGTTGTTTCTAGGTTTTTGGTAAGGGTTACGGTCTCGAAGCCCAAGCCGTAGGAATAAACTGCTAGTAATTTTATTTCCACAAAAGTAAACACTTCTTTTGGGATGAGATTCTGGTTACTGATGTATTCGTGGTTTCTAATACTTGCAAACCAAACGAACTATGAATCCCGGGAAAGTCTAAAACTTTCACTTCACTACCTGTCTATTCATCAAGGTAAAAATTCCATAAAATTCTTGGTCCCTATACTCAGATAGGACTAAACTAATATGGAATCAAAATGAGAGACATCTTATATTTCCATTTATTCAGAGAGGATCATAAACCCCTTACGTACGTTTCAACTTAAATAAACGTTTCTGGCTACTACCAGAGGCGTACGACGGGGAACGTGAATGGTTGACCCTTCCCAAATTCTACGCCACTGGCGGAATTGCTATTTTAGTGCAATTTTTTGATTCTCCAATACTTTCTATGTAAAAAATGTGCTCTTCATTCATAACGATAGAGCCATTAGTTTTCGAGATATTTGAAGCTAAAAACGAAGGAGCGTAATACACTAATCAAAATAAGTTCGCCTTTTCATTTTTAACTTCAAATATCTCGAAAACTAATGACTTTATCGTTACGAATAAAGAGTATATTATTTGCATAGAAAGTATTGCAGAATCTAAAAATTATGCTAAAATAGCAGTTTCATCAGTGGCGTAGAATTTGGGAACGGTCAACCATTCACTTTCCCCTGTCGTACGCCTCTGGTAGTAGCCAGAAACGATTATTTAACATAATTTAGTAGGGTTTACAGTGCCTACACTTTCTGCCAAGTATCACACGGATATGTCAAATTATTTTAAAGTATTAATTTTTTTAAATAATTTATTCTTTATTTAAAATTTTAAGAATTATTGTGTGCCCGGTACTATAAACCTATTTGACATATCCTTATGGTACTTGGCATAAAGTGTAGGTACTGTACACCCTACTAAATTATGTTAAATAATCGTTTCTGGTTAATACCAGAGGCGTACGACAGGGGAAAATGAATGGTTGACCCTTCCCAAATTCTACGCCACTGACGAAACTGCTATTTTAGCATAATTTTTAGATTCTCCAATACTTTCTATGCAAATAATATACTCTTCATTCGTAACGATAGTCATTAGTTTTCGAGATATTTGAAGTTAAAAATGAAAAGGCACACTTATTTTGATTAATGTATTATGCTCACTTGTTTGTAGCGTCAAATATCTCGAAAACTAATGGCTTTATCGTTACGAATGAAGAGTATGTTATTTACATAGAAAGTATCGGAAATCAAAAAATTGTACTAAAATAGAAATTCCGCCAGTGGCGTAGAATTTGGGAAGGGTCAACCCCGTCGTACGCCTCTGGTAGTAGCCAGAAACGTTTGTTTAACATAATTTAGTTGGGTGTACAGTACCAGCATCACTTACCAAATTTCGTGTTGTTGTCCCATGCCTTTCAGGAAATATTCAAAAATAAATCAAATAAAAGTTTAACTTTGATAGTATATATTTCGGTTATTATCAACTTTTGTACTAAGGTAAGTTAGCTTAAACCGACCTATTTTAACCTCAGGAATCGAAGGTTAAGCTATGTCCCATTCTTGTATATGGTTACCTCAGAGGTACCTAACTCGAGAACCGCCTAAGACGAGTAATATTGTGTGATGGGTGATTCTTTTCGATAGTAGAAAAATTAATTAAACATTAATAATAATGTTATAGAAAACTAAGTGCTTAATAATAAAAAAACTTTAATTTTACATTTTGTATTTAACTTAGATTAATGTTGCGAGTAGCTAAATAAAATAGCTGATAAATGGTGACACTAGCCTACTAATCAATGTATCAAAGAAGTGAAAAATACGCGTTAATATGTTTTATTTTTTCCATAAAAACGGCGCCTCATATGAAAAAAATCAAAAGAAATTTTTCGTCAAAAATTAAACAAGGAATTCAAAAATGAACTTTACCTATAGAATGTGAGCGTAATTTGTGAAGGAGTTTTTAGATAGAAATAATTTTTCAAATTATGTAACCCCTAAACCACTTATATATCCACTAAATTACGTAGTTAATGCAGGAAAATAGAAATATCTTTAGAACGTGTTGTGACAAAAACCTTTCGGTAATTATTATATAACAATAAAGATATCGTTTAAGTAAAGGTGATATACATTTGTCTAAAATATAAACACGTGTGGCAATAAAAATTACTTTGGAAAAAAATATAAGTTGTCTATACAACGAACGTGAGATAATTTAATTTTTAACATACATACTACAAAAGACGAGATTAAAGTTTAAGTTTACAAGGTTCGTGTTCTGACTCGTCTTGTGGTGCCACTATCTTCCTATTTATTTACAAACCTCAACAGGCCATGAAGGACTAGGGCTAAAACACAATAATTACAGTATGCGGCAAAATAAACAGTATTGAAATAAATATTGAAATGTTTATGATTATTATTATACGTAGTATACATGATACATATAACCATGCAAACAGAAAATATAAAGAAAAGAAAAAATTGTCCAAACATAAAAATATATTACTATATTAGCTAACATGAAACCGAACGCACAGAAAGACAAATTCAACCGATTAAATACGCTAGTTAGAAAAAATAAGGGAACTTAATGCATATAACTTATTATTTATATCTTTGATGTAATCTGAGTTTATCTTTTTTATGTCTTTTGGTTGGATTTTTATTGGTAGTTCTCCCCTAAGGCAAATTTCCCCTCTCAAGGCAAAATTCTAGATCCGCCACTGCCTCTGGCATGAAAAAAATCTTTAAATTCTAGTCCGCAACTCCCAAATGGCAGACGGTGGATCTGTTGCACTCCTTCAGCATTCCCCATATGTACGCATCTGGTGGCGTTAGTTCTGGTGAGCGGCAACTCCCAAAATGATCGTGCAGTATTCGAAGAGACTCCCTGGCAGTGTCACAGGTTGTCCCGTCCTGCTGAAACCCTTGTTGATTTTAAGCTTGGACCGTTTTCGTGACCTTTTCCGTGTGACCAAATATAGTACTTCAACATAATATTTTTTTCTGCAAAACTGAGAACCATTCTGAAGCACGCAGCATTATCACGACATTCACATACGTTATAACGACGTTCAGAAACCATTCAGTACGTTTCGGCGCCTGACACACACAAATTTGAGGCATTGATTGAGGCGAATTTCAGTACTGTTTATTTTGACGCATACCGTAATATAATAGTTATATAAACTTACGTGCATAGAAATCGGCCCACTTAAAAATTTGGTCATTTTTATGTCTCATATTTCCTAAACCTGTTGGAAAATTTAAGTGATTTTTTGAACATGTTGTAGCCTGATTCTTTAACAATACCACTGTAATAATATTGTTGCTAAATAGGTAAATTTTCATTGTATACCGGGTGTACCAGTCAAACTGTGTTTTTTTCTCAAAGTTCGCATCACCCTGTGGAATATTCTAGCATTGATAAAATACTGAAATTAAAACCCAACTATAGCCTCAGATTTTCTTAATATTTTGTTTTTTGATTCATTCGTTTATGTTGGATAATAAAAAAGTTAGGTACTTTAACAACTAGACATAGACATGTTCTTCATCAATACACGGTGTTTCTAAATAAGTACGACAAACTTTAAGGGGTAATTCTGCATGAAAAAATAATGACAGTTGGCTTTATAAAATTATGTCCGCAAATGTTTCGTTTCCGAGATACGGGATGTTTAATTTTTTCTTACAAACTGACGATTTATTTATTGCTTTAAAACAGTTGAGATATGCAAATGGAATTTGGTAGGTTTTCAGAGATAGTTATTGCGGATTTTTTGACTTAAAATTAAGAATTTTATATTTACCATTAGCGTGCATACGGGTAATACGATCGGTCATATTACACGTATGCGCACTAATGGTGAATATTAAATTCTAAATTGTATGTCAAAAAATGTGCAATAACTACGTCTTAAAACCCACCAAATTTCTTTGGCATAACTCAACTGGTTTTAAAGCAATAAAATAAATCGTCAGTTTGTAAGAAAAGATTCAACATCCCGTATCTTGGAAACGAAACATTTGCGGACATACGTTTATAAAGCGAACTGTCATTATTTTCTCATGCAGAATTACCCCTTAAAGTCTGTCTCACTCATTTAGAAACACCGTGTATTGATGAAGAACATGTCTAGTTGTTAAATTACCTAACTTTTTTATTATCCAACATAAACGAATGAATCAAAAAACATAATGTTAAGAAAACCTGAGGCTATAGTTGGGTTTTAATTTCAGTATTTTATAAATGCTAGAATATTCCACAGGGTGATGGGAACTTTAAGAAAGAAACACAGTTTGATCGGTACACCCGGTATACAATGAAAATTTACCTATTTAGCAACAATATTATTACAGTGGTATTGCTAAAGAATCAGGCTATAACATGATTAAAAAAATCACTTAAATCGGCCAACAGGTTTAGGAAATATGAGACATCAAAAATGACCAAATATTTAAGTGGGCCGATTTCTATGCACGTAAGTTTACTACAAAACTTGTAACAAGTGGGGTGGCTTCTTGTCCCAGAATGCACTTTGCCTACTAAATTGACTGACTATTTATCCCTATTTGTGGCTCTTCCTTCCCAACCATCAATCCCTCTTTTCTGAGATTTTTCTGTACACTATCAAACAATCTTTTAGTGATTGGGCCTCATTTTAAGGTAATCTTTGGCATCCGCTTCCTTTCCATTCTCATCACGTGCCCTATCCATCTCACTCTCTGTACCTTTATAAAGCGACTGATGCTTGGTTCGTTATACAGTTCTTTTAGCTCTGGATTGCTCTCAGTATTTTCCTTTCCCATATTTCCAATTTCGCCATATTTTCTTTTATTTTCATTGTCCATGCTCCACTACCATATGTGATAGTAGGCCTTATCACCGTTTTATATATCCTTAAGTTTATTTTCTCCATAAATATTTGGATTTTATCAGTAGTCTTAGGATTCCCATCTTTTTATTTCCCTTTGCCAATCTGCCATTAAGTTCTCATTTTTCCTGACCTTTCTTTTCTAAAATATTTCTCAGATACGTAAAATGGACCACTCTCTCGAAATTATATTCCCTTGATTTATTAGATAAGTAAACTGCTTCTTTTCTTTTTGCTCTGTATTTCCGAGAATTATGTAGGTACTGTGACTTATCATGTTTCATTTCTAGGTCAAAAATGTTGCCTCCTTTTCTAATCTTTTATAGTATTTCTTAATTATTTTCTTGTTTTCGTTAGAAAGTAAGATCATTAGCAAAGGCCAGTCGTTGAAGTTTATTCTTGAAAATGGATCCGGTCGATTTAAAAGTAACGTGAATAACGGATCTCCTTGTCTAAGACCCCTGTTCACTTCAAATCACTGTTCAAAATTTAAATCACGACTTTCTGTTTAAAAAAAATTATTGTAAAAGTACAGATGATTTAGTTTTGATTACAGAATAGGGTGACTACTATGTGCTTATACGTATTTCGAATTAAACTTATTCTCATCAGAGCACCTGTGTAGAAGCACTGAACTGGAATCAAAGCCAGTGCCGGATTTACCACTAGGCCGACTAGGCCGCGGCCTAGGGCCGTAAGCAGCGTTTTGTAAAAAAAACTTTTTTGGTAGAAAAATTTTACCAATTGAATTGAAATCAGTAAACAATTTTTCAAATAAGAGAATGGCTATTCTACTAAAACACGTGGGGTATTTTACAACGTTTTGACAAGAGTAGCAAAACATTCTGCTACAGACTTGCAACATACAAATCTCTAAAGGAGTATGCATTAAGTCTGAGAGACAACTTTGATTCCTATGAAAAAAGAGGAAAAGAGTTGTCTAACAACGAAACCTATATTCTTGAAATAAAAAGACGCCCTAAAAGAAAAGCTCTCTCTGGCTAAGACAAAAAAGATAAATCCACTGAATCCACTGAACTTTATTTCAGTCTTAATTAAGAATTTGGATGTAAAACAACTTATCATCAATTTCCAATGAAGAAATCGGGGTAAACGTTTCTATTTTGACTAAAAAGTATCGAATCGACATAGATGGCGACTTTGGAGAAGAGTGTGTACAGTTCAAAGGCTTTGTTGAAGATATGTTTGATGAAGAAAGAGAACCTCATGACAACAAGATTACCAAGCCTCCGAGAAATACACTTTTGGAGTATCTGAAAATCATTCATGAAAAACAGTTAACAACATTATTTCGGAATATAGACACGGCTTTGCGCATTCTACTATGCATGTTGACATCTAATGCATCTGGAGAAAGATCATTTAGCGTGTTGACAAGAATCAAAAACTATACTTGAGTAACTCGACTTCTGACGAAGATTCTAGATTGTCTAGTTTGGCCAGTTTTGTTTCAAATGCTGAGCTTTTTCAAGCCTTAGACTTGAAAAAGCTAGAAAAGTGAGTTTTTGGAGTTTAGATATGATATTTATTATAAGAGAATAATGAATTGAACGATCTAGAAGTTTATATGTTGTATTCTTATGCCTGGTTGCACCAACAGATCTTAAGCTTAAGGCGTGCATTAACGAAACATATGCGTTGCACCATTGAGTCTTAGATAAATTTTCAGCTTGCCACAATGGATTGTCATGTGGATTGCATTGATAAGAATTGAAAATTATGGTGCAACGTATGTGACACTTAAATCGGCCCTATCTATAAGCTGAGCTGGGTTAAGCTGGAGCTTAAGATTTGTTGGTGCAACCAGACATTAATATTTTTATTTTTCAGTACCGTAGCCTATTACTAGTATAGTTCAGATTATTTTGCTTGTTCTTTTACTTATAATGTCTTTTCAACTCGGCTTTTTTAGTTTTTTGTTGTCATCTGTACTTTTCCCTCCGAATGAATCAAATGGTATTTAATTTTAACAATTAACTACAATACTAATTATTTATAATATAATCATATTAGCAATATTAATAATTTTACAAATAACTGCTGTTTGCTAACATTTTGAATTATATATTTTATATTTTATCCTTAAGGTGCCTTCCCCATTACTGAAGGTTGGCTATAACTACAGCAAATTGTTCTAGATCTTGAGCGGTTCTTAGTATCGGATGTGTGTTCATGCCTGTCCAGTCTCTCACGTTTTTCTGCCAGGAGCATTATTTTCTTCCTGAACCTCTTCTTCCGTCCACTTTCCCTTCCCAAAAGTTGTATCTTTCTCCTATGTAGGTGAATTATTTTCTAGATAACTCGTTTTTCTGTTTTTTGCCATATTTAGGAATTCTCTCTCAGTCTCCATTCTCCTCAGCACCTCGTTGTTGGTCACGTGATCTGTCCAAGAGATCTTCAGCATCCTTCGAAAAACCAACATCTCAAAGGCTTCTAAATATAGAATTCTTTCTATGAATTTTCTTTTTCGAAATTTCTATAAATATAGAAATTGTTCGAGTTGTTTTGGGGTTTTAGCCAATTATTAGCCATTAGTAAATACATTTCAACATATTTATATCCGTATTCAAATAGAACATTAGAGGTATTTCTATTCATTTATGTTATACTTTGTATTATGAATTTTAAAAACTAAAATTAAAATAAACGTTTTAATTAGTAATATTAAATCTTTATGCTTTAATTACATAATCGTGAAGTTATCGGGGGCCGCTCGGGGTAATTTGGCCTAGGGCCGCAAATATCCTAAATCCGGCACTGATCAATGCGTTTCATCCTTTCTGTGTAATTATTGTGTTTAATACTTATGTGAGATTATTATATTAAAAAATATTAAAATTGTTATTTCAATTTTAAGTTAATGATTGTTCAATATAATCACGTATCAATTTTATCAAGGTTAGTTTAATCTAATCGAATCAATTTTTACCTGTGTTTTATGGATTTATGAAATGGTAGATATCGATGTCTATTATCTTTATACGAGTGAGTATAGGACACCAATGAAACGAATTAGAATTTGGCTTAGCAAAATTATCAATGGGAATTTATATTGTAAATTAATAATAATCTAAAAAATCACTATAGCAACGTATGTACAGGGTACTTCATTAAAGTGTGTGAATATTTTTCGATTGACGATTTAAAACCAATAACTTAGACAAAATATTGTTTTTTATTTTGTAAATTACATAGTGTTTCTAACATTTCTAACCCAAAAATCAATTGTTGATAAGTTACCTACAGAGCTTTAAAGAGTCGGTTTTTAGGCCATTTGAATAATATGATTGAATAATATACACGGTGTTAGTAAATAACTGCGTCAAAGTTAAGTGGGCGATTCTGTATGAAAAAATAATGAGTCTGCTATATAAATGTATCTCCAGAAATGCTTCGTTTTTCAAATAAAGAAAGAGAGAAAGAGATACGAGGTATTGAAATTTTTCTGATAGACTGACGATTTATTTGTTGCTCTTGAGATGTACAAATGAAGATATGCATACATATCGTATACACATGTATACATATGCAAATGAAATTTGGTGGGTTTTAAGAGGTAGGTATTGTTCATTTTTTGACGCACAATTAGGAATTTTATATTTATTATTGGCAGGTATGCGGGTATTGGTCTCAATTTTTAAATTTTTTTAAACAAAAATTGGTACGCAACTGAAATATTTTAAATCACCAACGAGGCGAGTACCAACAAGGCAAGGAAAGATAGCGCATTATACATCTCTTTTCTTCGGAATGCATTATCACTTAGTTTTCTACGCAGATGGAAAATTTGCCAAATCTCAAGTTATATTTGACAAGTAGTAATAAGAAACAAGAAAGTATTAGTACCACCGCCGGATTTACCACTAGACCGACTAGGCCGCGGCCTAGGGCCGCAAGCAAAAGGGGGCCGCAGCGTTTTGTAAAAAAAAAACTTTTTTGGTAAAAAAACTTTTACTAATTGAATTGAAATCAGTAAAAAAATTTCAAATAAGAGAATGGCTATTCTACTAAATCCGTGGTATCTACGACATTTTACAACGTTTTGACAAGAGTAGCAAAACATTGCAAAAACTGCTATAGACTTGAATGTGACATCCAACATACAAATTTCTAAAGGAGTACGCATCGAGTCTAAAAGACAACTTTGATTCCTATGAAAAAAGAGGAAAAGACACTCAACGAAAAAGGTACGTAATATCAATAAAAATGTTAATTCAGACAACAAACGCAATACTTAAAATTTGTCCAATTCTTGGTTTTATTGGGACAAAAAAGCGATGTTCATAAATTCATTATTTTCGTTAGTTGAGCCAATGTATTACGTTTATTGAATGAATGAACATTCATTATGTATACCATAATATCACTTTATTGATATTATGAACTCTGTTCATTGAGTCAACGAACACATTTAAACAACAACGTCGTTAATTGACCGACGATTATTCGTTGTGACAATAACAGTGTTATTTCTCCTTAACGTATTTCGTTTATTTCTACAATTATTTCCGTTTATTCTTACAATTAATTCCGTTCATTCCCACAATAAATACGGTTATTCTTACAACCAATTCTATTCATTCTTACAATCAGTTTCATTCATTCCTACTATGAACATATTTTATATTAATAATTACTGAATGCATTAGCCCAATATATGTTATTAATTAATAATACTTTTTTAAATCCCCCTTTTTTGTCCTAAACCTAATGGACTTTACACTGTGTGATTTCTCATAATATGAGAAATCATATAATGATTTCACTTATACAGTGCGCTGGAATAAGTGTTACACTCTCCCCCCCCCCCCCCCTTATTAACTTATTTATTTTTAGCACATAAGCAAAACGCTCGGACAGGTCGATTTTAAAAACAATCAGAGTATATTATAACATCAATGTTTCGAACTTTACACGATCCCTCTTCAGGTGACAGGCATAACTTTGATTTTTTTAAATAGGAAAGTAAATCACGTGACAGCTCATTTAAAAGCTTTTGAAATAGTGATTCCAAAAATGTATAACACTTTAATCCTTTTTGAGAGCGCAGGTGCAAAATTTCGATCGAATTCTTTTTAAACGCATTCCTTTTTTTTGGAATCCTGAGAAAAGTAATAAGTATTTTTGAAAAATTTAAATGCAGAATAAAACAATACATTATTATCGAGTTCTGAAAGTCCCTTAGAATAAACAAAAAGTTTCTTTTGAATGGTATATTTGAAATTAAAAATCATACTAAATTTTCTCTTTTTCACCCATGTGACTTATTAAAATAATCATTATAGAAGTTCTCAGGGACTTCAGACCCTCGATAATATTGTAATATTTTATTCTGCGTTTAAATTTTTAAAAATACTAATTAGTTTTCTCAGGATTCGAAAAAATTTAAAAATAATTCGACCGAAATTTCACGATTATAGACATATGAAAACTTCCTTCTACTACGGACTACATTTGAAAACGAAATGAAATTATTATTTGGCACTTCGGCAGAGGTAACAGCATTTTTTAACAAAGAATTATTTTTAAACAATGGTTACACAGAGAAGCTAGCGGTATTACGATAAGGAAAAGCCGTTACATTTTAAATGGTCAAGCAAAACATTTATTGTCTCAACAACTACGTTTATTGTCACCATGAACGCATTGAATGTGGCTATTAAATGCAGTAGTAGATTGATTAATGCATTCGTTGTCACAACAATCAGTTTACATCTATACAATAATCATATATTACTCTATATTAACAACATGTGTACATTGTTTTAATGAAATCTGTACGTTGTCACAATAAACCAAGGTAATTGCTTGTCATCTACGAAATTAAGAAAGTGAGTTGCTGCCAGAATTAACATTATTTATTAAATATACGAAACTAAGTTATTGCCTGAATAAATTGAGTGTTACTGATTTTAATGTACTTTAGTTATTTTTACAATTATTATTTAATCATTGTGACAATAACCAAATACATTCGTGAATGTCTAAAAGTTCGTTGAAACAAAAAATTAAATTGTTGTTACAACGAAATACTATTCAATAATCACTGTTAATCAATATTACGAACTAAATTTTTTTGAGCGGAGTTGTCTAAAAATGAAACCTATATCCTTGAAATAAAAAGACACCCGAAAAGAAAAGCTCTTCCAGGCTAAGACAAAGAAGATGAATCCACTGAACCCCACTTTAATGGCAAATAAGACTTAAACATTAATACATATTCAATGTTGTAATTGACACGCTTTATTCAGAATTGAATGAAAGGTCCTAACTTTATTTCACTCTTAATGAAGAATTTGGATTTTTAAACAACTTATCGTCAATTTCCAATGAAGAAATCAGGGTAAAAGTTTATATTTTGACTAAAAGTATCGAATCGACATAGATGGTGATCTTGGAGAAGAGTGTGTACAGTTCGAAGGCTTTGTTGAAGATATATTTGATGAAGAAAGAGAACCTCATGACAACAAGACTACCAAACCTCCGAGAAATACACTTTTGGAGTATCTGAAAATCATTCCTGAAAAACAGTTAACAACATTATTTCCGAATATGGACACGGCTTTGCGCATTCTACTATGCATGATGACATCTAATGCATCTGGAGAAAGATCATTCAGCGTGTTGAAAAGAATCAAAAACTACATGAGGTACTCGACTTCTGACGAAGATTCTAGATTGTCTAGTTTGGCTAGTTTTGTTTCAAATGCTGAGCTTTTTAAGCCATAGACTTTAATAATTTGATTTAAAGATTTTGCAGCCAAAAAAGCTAGAAAGTGAGTGTTTAGAGTTTAGATATGATATTTATTATGAGTATGGAGTGGAGTGAGTGTCAATGTTAATCACTAATCCAACTTTATCCAAATTAAGAACATGACCTTGACGTTTTTCAGTATAAGAGAATAATGAATAATGAATTGAACGATCTAGAAGTTTATTTGCTGTATTCTTAAATATTTTAATTTTTCAGTACCGTAGCCTGTTACTAGTGTAATACAGTTCATATTATTTTGCTTGTTCTTTTACTTATGTCTTTTTAACTCAGCTTCTTTTAGTCTTTTGTTGTCATCTGTACCTACTTTGCCCTCCGAATGAAGCAAGTGGTATTTAATTTTAACAATTAACTACAATACTAATTAATAATATAATAATTTTAACAATATTAATAATTTTATAAATAACTGCTGTTTGCTAACATTTTGAAATATATATTTTTTATCTTCTTCTTAAGGTGCCTTCTCCATTACTGAAGGTTGGCTATAACTACAGCAAATTGCTCTCTATCTTGAGCGGTTCTTAGTATCGAATGCGTGTCCATGCCTGTCCAGTCTCTGACGTTCTTCAGCCAGGAGCATTTTCTTCTTCCTGAACCTCTTCTTCCTTCCGCTTTCCCTTCCATTATGAGTCGTAAAAAGTTGTATTTTTCTCCTCTGTAAATTATGTTCTAGATAACTCGTTTTTCTGCTTTTTACAATATTTAGGAGTTCTCTCTCAGTCTACATTCTTCTCAGTACCTCGTTGTTGGTCACGTGATCTATCCAAGAGATCTTCAGCATCCTTCGAAAAACCAACATCTCAAAGGCTTCTATATATATAGAATTCTTTCTATAAATTTTCTTTTTCGAAATTTCTATAAATATAAAAATTGTTGTTAGAGCTGTTTTGGGGTTTTAGCCAAATTTGCAAACCAAGATTATTCAATTAGTGAATACATTTCAACCTAATTATGTCCGTATTCAAATTGAACATTAGAGGCATGTCTATTCGTTTCAATTATTAATATTATATTATAATAATCGTGAAGTTATCGGAGCCGCTGGGGGTAATTTGGCCTAGGGCCGCAAGTACCCTAAATCCGGGACTGATTAGTACTATGGTCGATCTTCAAGATTCGACAGAAGACGAAAAAATATCCTTTGTGGTCGAAATATAACCAAAATTCTTCTGTAGAAACAATTAAAAAATGTAATGGAAGCGCAACATCTAGAATGAAATTAAAAGATTCATTCAAAGATTCATTTATGAAAATTTGCATGCATGTACAATGACACATAATGCATCTGACGCCATGCTTTTATCGGAAATACCTCTACGTATTTAATTTAAATGGGAAACCCCGGATATTTTTGCATATTTTAAAAGAACTTCTTATTCCTGATTCATACATTCCAAGTTTGGTAAAAGAATATTGTTGAAACGAGAAATAACTTACATTACAGATTAATCACATTAATTAGTCCTACACAGTGGCGTACTGGGCATGGTTCCGCGGGCTCCGTGGATCAAGGTTCCGGGCCCCGCAGAGGTCCGCTCTATCTCGCTTTTTGCTTTTTTGTTTTTCTAATTTGATGGGGACATTTTAAACTACACAAGTACACACTAGGAAATGCAACTGCTTAATAAGTTTTAATTTTTCTGTAGGTACTTATAAATAAAAACGAAGAAAGGTTCCTTAGTCGTTAGAAAGAAAGGAGTAAGGTTCCTTACTGGTTTTGCAGAAAAAAAAAACGATTTTTTTTTCAAAGTTTAAAAAAAATGTAATTTAGAATTAAATTGTTTTCAAAAATGAGCACTTTGAACCGATAAAACTTACAGATCGTATCAACAATACATATCTCAAGTAACTTGTGAAGCGGTAACGATTAATTTCGTTTGGGATGCTAATTTTGATTTGGGTGATTTTTACGATTTTTTTACCAAAAAAAAGGGACCAACTTCATTTTTGATCGTAACATAGGTACTTAATATTGATGCTAGAAAATAAAAAAAAAACAAAAATAAAGCTGTTTTAAAAACTTTAAAAAAGTTGTGATATGTTTTTCCCGAGTTCTTCGAGAAAAGTCCTTCATTTTTAATTATTTTACGTTGAAATATTCGATTTGGAATTTGACGAATAAGAACCTACTTTTCATTAGCTACAACTCTGCTCCTTCTGGGTCTACAGACTTCGTATATACACCACTTTTTTCACTTCTTTATGAGCTATATTCTTACCAAGGATATTTGTTTTGGATAAAATACTTACTTTTTGAGTTATTTGCGAAAAACCGTCTAGAAACGTTTTTTTTTTGTTGAAAAATAAACTTATTTACTCACAAATAACTCGAAAAATATTGACTTAGTGAAAAGCCCTGTAGAACTAAAGTTGCTTAGAATTAGTCAGCTTATCCAATTCCGGACTTATCTTGAACGTATGTTTTTCACCCCCGAGAAGGGGGTGACCATTACCTAATTAATACCACAAATTCCCAATATGTAACAAATCTTTACTTTACTTTAATTACACACCCACAGACACACGGCACTCTTGTCTTGTTAACAGAAAGTTTACAGAACAGAAAGATAAAATTATTTAACCATTGAGGCGTATATTACTCATCCCTGGCATAATTTATACAAGCGCCAGTATATATAATATCCCTGACTATTCATAAATTTGATCTTTGTAAATTTTTTTAAGGATGTATGTAGATGTAAGTACATTGTTACCGTAAAACTACGTGACAAAAATGTCCTTTTAAAAAAACTGAACAAAATTTTTAGATCGTAAAAACATTATAGTTTGCATTAATATTGTGTTGTATAAAAGCCATAAAAATTCATAGGTTGCATTATTTTGATTAGAGAAATTTTGTTTTGTCTATTAATCTTTTTTTGGGGTATTGAATAGATAGCAATAGTTTTCTTATTATTAAAATTATTATTCAATCATTGTCAAATGAGGACAGAAATAGTGCTCAATGTTATGAAAAAATTATGAATATAAAAAATATTTTATTTTTATATCGGCAACCCTCAAAATTTGGCCTCTCAAAATATGGCCCGGGCCCGGGCGGTAGCCCGGTTCGCCCGGCCCTTTATCTGGCGCTGTTTTCGATACTGCAATATGGACTTGAGAGCTGGACATTGAAGCAAGAATACATAAAAATAAGCTACAGTCTTTGAAATATGGTGTTACAGGATGCTTAGTAGGGTGGTTCGAAAAAAATTTTTTTTATTTCAGATCGCTATAGTGCGCAAAAGTTGCCATTGGTATAGACTTGAAAAAAGCACTAATTACTATTTTTTTATTAATTTGTCTTCCGGTCGCGCAATGCCTTCGAAGTTAGCAAAAATTGTGAAAAACCTTAATTTTTCATATTTTTTTTAAAACAGGCCAGATGGTTTTAATTCCGTTCCTATCTTCTTCTTCTTCAGGTGCCATCTCCGCTACGGAGGTTGGCAATCATCATAGCTATTTTAATTTTTGAGGCAGTAGCTCTAAATAGTTGTTTCGAGCTGCATCCAAACCACTCTCTCAGGTTCTTCAACCATGAAATTCGTCTTCTTCCGATGCTTCTTCTGCCATCTATCTTTCCCTGCATTATGAGTCGTAGGATGCCATACTTCTCGCCCCGCATCACATGTCCGAGATACTGTAGCTTCTTTTCTTTAATTGTAAGTTCAACTTCCTTTTCTTTACCTATTCTTCGCAGTACTTCATTGTTTGTAACTCTATCTACCCAGGAAACCCTCATAATTTTTCTATAGGTCCACATTTCAAAGGCGTTAAGTCGTCTCATTGTCTCTACATTTAACGTCCATGATTCCACTCCATAGTATAGAACACTGTAGACGTAACATTTTGTTAGGCGTACTTTAAGAGCTAATGTTAAATCTTTGCTACATAGGACCTTTTTCATTTTTATAAAATTAGAACTTGCTTTTTCGATTCTGACTTTTATTTCTGCAGTGTAGTCGTTATTTTCTGTTATAAGTGTTCCTAGGTAAGTGTACTTTTTTACTCTTTCGATCTGCTGGCCCTCTACTATCAAGATTTCGTTAGTATTATGGTTGTTTTTACTAATTTTCATAAACTTCGTCTTTTTGATATTGAGAGAGAGTCCGTACTCCCTACTACACCTTACTATTTTACTCATGAGTCTTTGCAGGTGTTGTAAACTATCGGCTATTATTACTGTATCATCTGCATATCTGATGTTGTTAACTAAGACTCCATTTACTCTTATGCCGACTGTTTCATCTTCCAGAGTTTCTCGCATTACCTCTTCAGAATAAGCGTTAAATAATAGAGGTGATAGTATGCAGCCTTGCCTGACTCCTCTCTTTATTTCCATTTCTTCAGATGTTTCTTTTTCAATTCTTACTATTGCTCGCTGATTGTAATAGAGGTGTGTTATTAGTCTTAAATCTCTTTCATCTAGATTTTTATTTTTTAGGATTTCCATGAGTCGATCATGTTTTACTTTATCAAACGCCTTATTGTAGTCTATAAAACAGACGTAAAGAGGATGGTTAACATCCAAACATCTCTGTGTCAGCAAGTTGAAGGAGAATAATGCCTCTCTGGTACCCATGCCATTGCGGAACCCATATTGAGTGTCACTAATATCCAGCTCCAGTTTAGAGTGTATTCTGGCGTGGATAATTTTCAATAGAATTTTCAAGGTATGTGACATTAAGCTTATGGTTCGGTAGTCACTGCATTCTTTTGCATTCACCTTCTTTGGCAAACACACAAAGGCTGATGTCAACATTTCTCTAGGGATGATTCCTGTAGTATAGATAGCGTTGAACAGTTCTACTATTATGTCCAGGTTTTTCTCGTTGACCAACTTTATCAGCTCGCTAGGCAATTCATCTGGACCAGCAGATTTATTGGTTTTCATAGAGTTTATTGCCTGACTAACCTCTGCTTTGGTTATCTCTGGGCCTACATCTCCCGTTTGGCTATCTACGGATGTACTAGCTTCTCTCTGGTCATGAAATAGTTCCTCGATATACTCTTTCCATCGTCGTAGTTTTCGTTTTGTCTCCATTATAATATTTCCATTTTTGTCGAGTAATATATTTGAGGTTCTTCTATTTCCTATTCCGGCTAGTTCTTTGACTTTTTTATGTAGGTTGAAGTTGTCATATGTGTTTTGCAGTTCTTCTATTTCTTTACATTTTTCAGAGAAGTAGGTTTCTTTAGCCTCCCTAATTTTTCTTCTTATTTGGTTTTGAAGCTGTTTATAGCGGGTCTTATTAATGGTTTTGTTTTTTCTTCTTTCATTCATCAACTCTAGAATTTCCTCCGTCATCCATTCTTCTTTCTTACATTTGGTTGTAGTAAGTACTTTCTTACTTGGTTCTAATATAGAGGTTTTGAAGAATTGCCACTGCTGTTCTACGTTGCAATTATTTCCTGGGTTTCTGTCTAGATTTGTGTTGATTTCGTGTTTCTGACTTAAGTTTCTGTATGTTAAGTTTATTGTTGTTGCGGCTTTTTTGCGTCTTTTTTAGTTGAAGTTGAAACCTAGCAATAAGAAGACTGTGATCAGAGGATACGTCTGCTCCTGGATATGCCTTTACTGCCTGAATTGAGTTTCGATATCTGTGCTTTATTAGGATGTAGTCAATTTGATTTCTGACAATTTTGTGCTCTTTGTCAGCTGGTGATTTCCATGTATACAGGCGTCGCTTAGGTAATTTAAAGAATGTATTTGCGGCTATAACATTATGCTCCTGGCAAAATTCTATTAGGCGATCTCCTCTGTCGTTTCGTTCGCCAAGCCCATATGATCCTACATTAGGGTAGCATTTTCCTTCGCCAATTTGTGCGTTGAAATCACCCGTTCCTATATCATGCATTAAATACTAAAAGTATGTAAAATCAATATAAATGCATTTATTATACATTTCGATGGCTTAACTTGCAAATCGGCTAACTCCATTTTACCGGTAAGTAGTTTTAATGAAATAATATAACTTTTTGTGAGAAATATCCTAGTTATAACATAATATGTTGAGGATGGAGCTGTCCATTTTTAACGTAACTATTTACTATGTGAATTGAGGAGTTACCCAATATACCAATTCTGTGATTTTAAGAAGTTTGTTTGTGTTCCTGTAAAGTTTTAAAAAACGGAGTTAGCCGCTGTGCAAGTTAAGCCATCGATTTGTTTCATATCTTCCGGTCGCGCAACATAATACAAAATGAGTAAATTTAGCAGTTTTCGCATAATTTCAAAGTTTGATTGTTTAGTACAATTTAATCATACGACTTTTAGAGATGCTATAGTTTAATTCAATTACAATAATATATTTAAAATCCAAGCATATAGGATAAATTTTGATATTCAAGTGAAGTTCGGTCGCGCAGCTTCGTCAAAAACAGCAGACTACCGAGAGGCGAGGCGAAAGTGACGAGTGCCAGCGAAGCGCGCGCAGTCACAAATAGAGATACATGTGGGAAGACCTCTACAATGGAGTATTTGTCTTCTCCATTACAACGAACTGCCATTCCGCCACCTTTTCCAACACTTAGATGGAAATACAACAGGCACAATAGGATATTGAGGGATATTGAGGATATGAAAAAACGGAAACAGGAGTGGAACGAACACATTAGTAGAATGGCAGAGGATAGCTGGTAAGAAAATCTCCAATTTAAGATTTGCTGATGACACTACACTTATAGCAGCAAATGAGCAAGAAATGTTTGATCTTCTGCGAAGAGTTGAGTACGAAAGCAATAGAGTTGGTCTGAAAATCAATAAAGCTAAGACAAAAATAATGGTGGTCGACAGATTTGACACTATTCAACTGACTAACATATTACAGGAATACCAGATAGTAAACACCTTTGTCTATCTCGGGTCTAGTATAACTAACGATGGTAACTGTGAAGCAGAAGTTCGGAGACGTATTGGTATGGCAAAAAATGCGATGAGTCGCCTAACTAAAGTTTGGAAAGACAGATCTATCTCTCAAAATATCAAGATGAGACTGGTGAATGCCCTTGTATTCTCAATATTTCTATACGGAGCAGAGACTTGGACTCTTCGCGCATGCGAGCGCCAAAAAATTGATGCCTTTGAGATGTGGTGCTGGAGAAGAATGCTGCGCATACCTTGGACAGCTCATAGGACAAACGTTTCCATTCTAAACCAACTGAATATTAAAAAAAGGCTGTCCACAATATGTCTGCAACGAATTATGCAATTCTTTGGTCACGTAGTTCGCAGAGGTGACGACAGTTTGGAGAGATTAATTGTTTCTGGAAACGTTTCCGGGGAGAAGATCAAGAGGACGATCACCAACTAGATGGTCTGACCAAATAAAGCATTCAGCTGGAAACTCATTCTGCGCAGCTCTTAGAGCAGCTGAAGATAGAGACCAATGGAGAAACATTGTTAGGAATATTGGAAGAAATCACGATCCTCAGTAATGGGGAAACGACAGGAGAGAGAGAGAGAGAGGATAGGATAGTACGAATAGCACGAGATAAGTCACCAAATGGACGAAGAAGTATTGGCAGACCAAGAAAAAGGTGGTGCGATAACCTAAACAATTTAGGAGGATAATATTGAAGAAGAAACAGGCTTTAAAGCCTACATACAAGAAGGAAGAAGAAGATGAAGACAATAGGATATCCGGACCGATTGGAAAGGCCCTACCTGATTGTGAAAGACTACCAGTTGTTGATTTTAATCTTATCGATTGTGAGATTCAAAAAAATTGAGAAGCGGATTCTTAGCAAGGACCTATTGTACTTGCTTGAGATATCAGAAGTCGTCAAGTTAGGACATTGTTCACAAAACTTTGTGGTACGTGATCCTGACCCAATGACAAAGTTGGCATCGCTGAGCGGTGCAATAATGTGGTTCTAATATAGCCGTCGCTGGAACTGTGTCCACACACTTTACTTGAAGCTTCGGTCACTAGCTTAACGCATCTTTCAACTGCCTGTGTATGGCATGGGAAAGTATCTATACTCATAACAGGCTTGAAGTCATTGCTCACATACTGTTTTATCTCTTCATTAGTCAATGTTCCTAGCAGTGGAGAGAAGTCAGTGTACTGGTGTCCCATTTGATAATTTCGTAATACTATTTAGCTTCAAAGTTTAAGTTTGATGGTTTAAAGATTCTGATAGAGTCACTTTCAGATATTGCTGGCTTCTCCTTCATGATACACCTAAAGCCCAGCTCTCGGATATGGTTTCTTTCATCAGTTAAAATAGCCAAAAGTAAATTTTCGGGTGGACAAAGTAAGCATTCTGTTGTAAAACGTGATCAACAACTTGAAGAAGCTCTTTTGGTAAGAACCTTGAAGATTCAATGATTTTGTAATCATGTCTAGGCCCATCTGTGAATTTGTGGTTTATTTTTGTGGCAAACCACATAGGCATATTATAACTTTTGAGAATGAATGTGACAGTCTCTCTCGGATTTTCAGAAGGGTTGGACACACTGATGTAGAAACGCAAAACTCTGTTAGCAGTAGCAAGCCATTTTGAATGTGACGTTGGGCTAGGATCACGTACCCACTACAAAGTCTTCTGAACAATGTCCTGACTTGATGACTTCTGATATCTCAAGCAAGTACAATTATTGGTGCTTGCTAAGAATACGCTTGTCAACTTTTGGAATCTCACAATCAATAGGATTAAAATCAATAAATGGTAGTCTTTCACAATCAGGTAGGGCCTTTCCAATTGGTCCGGAATATCCTATTGGGCCTGTTGTATTTTCATCTAAGTGTTGGAAAAGGTGGTGGAATAGCAGTTCGTTATAATGGAGAAGACAAATACTCCATTGTAGAGGTATTCACACATGTATCTTTATTTGTGGCTGCGCGCGCTTCGCTGGCATTCTTCACTTTCGCCTCGCTTCTCGGTAATCTGCTGTTTTTGACGAAGTTGCGCGACCGAATTCCATTTGAATATCAAAATTTATCTTATATGCTTGGATTTTAAATATATTATTGTAAATGAATTAAACTATAGCATCTCTAAAAGTCGTATAATTAAATTGCACTAAACAGTCAAACTTTGAAATTTTGCAAAAACTACTAATTTTACTCATTTTGTATTATGTTGCGCGACCGGAAGATATGAAACAAATGTATAGTAAGTGCATTTATATTGATTTTACATACTTTTACTAGTTAATTCATGGTATGGGAACGCAATTATAACCATCTAGCCTGTTTATTAAAAAATGTGAAAAATTAAGGTTTTTCTTAATTTTTGCTAACTTCGATGGCATTGCGCGACCGGAAGACAAATTAATAAAAAAATAGTAATTAGTGCTTTTTTCAAGTCTATACCAATGGCAACTTTTGCGCACTATAGCGATCTGAAATAAAACAAAAATTTTTTTTCGAACCACCCTAATGCTTAGAATAGCGTTGACACAGAAGAAAACTAACACGGAAGTGAAGTATTGCGAGAAATGGTCAAAGAATACGAAATAGTAAACACAATAAAAATAAAAAAAGTTACAACATCTGGGACACGTATTGAGGGGACAGTGATATGAACTGCTAAGACTGATAATACAGGGAAAGTAGGAGAAGGAAGGAGTATAGGAAGAAGAATATTATCCTGGTTGAAGAATTTAAGCGACTGGTTTAAATGCGGTTTTATAGAACTCTTCAGAACAGCGGTAGATATAATAAAGATTGTGATGATGATATCCAATCTCCGATTAGGAGACGGCACTTAAAAAAGAAGACAAAAAACTACAATCACTAGACTCGTCAATTCGCAAAAGATCAGATGATTGGGGCATGTAGAAAGAATTGCAGCGTACATAATGCCTAAACTAGTTATGACTAGAAAACTAATCGGCGTTAAAAGAAGAGATACACTCATAAGGAGGTGGATTAACAAAGTGAAGGAAGGCCTTAAGCACGTTAATGTGAGGAACTGGAAAAGAAAAGGACAAAACAGAAGTGAATGGAGAAATATTGTTTATCAGGACCTTCCGAGTAGTTAAGACTTTTGTATATACTTAAGTTGGAGTTTTGTTTAAAATAACTGTAACAAGTTAATCCTGCGAGTTATAGGTGACTTTAATGCCAAAATCGGTAAGGGTAGTTATGGTGAAGTAGTAGATTCATGGGGTTTGGGTGAGCGAAATGAGAGAGGAGAACGCCTACTCATATTTGCTAACGGAAGAAGAGTTGGTAATCACCAATATACTCTTCAAATTACCATACAGAAGGTTGTATACGTGGCGCTCACCAGGTGACACGCCAGAAAATCTCATAAGAAACCAGATTGACTATATTTTAATAAATAAAAGAATCAAAAACTCAATAACATCAGTGAAAACCTACCCTGGTGCAGATATTAAGTCAGACCATAACCCACTTTTCGGTAAGTTTCGTCTGAAATTTAAAAATCCACAAACCTAATCCTATAAAATACGATCTCAAACAACTAAGAGATGATGACATAAAGCAAGAAGTACGGGAATATCTGAAGAACAACATATCTAAGTCAGAAGTAGTTATGTCTATTAAGCTAGAAAGACCATTTCATAAGGGAACCATGAAACACACCCCATATTTTTTTGCTATTTTATTGCTAATTTATTACGCAAATTAAAAATGTATTGCTTCATCCCCTTCAGAGAAATAGGTGGCCATTCCAGCTTAATATTAAGCTAGAAAGGCCAACATTCATATATCCGGAACGAAAGTAGATAGAGAGTTGCTTCCGGTGGCCTATTTTATTGCTAATTAATTGCTAATTTATTACGCAAAACAAAAATTTATTGCTTCATCCCCTTCAGAGAAACAGGTGGCCATTCCAGCTTAATATTAAGCTAGAAAGGCCAACATACATATATCCGGAACGAAAGTAGATAGAGAGTTGCTTCCAGTGGCCTATTTTATTGCTAATTAATTGCTGAAAGATTGAGTTTACAAGAATTTACAAACTCACCCCCTTCAACCCCTACCGATATCATCATTCCCCGGAATCCACAAAAAGTGAAAATAACCAGTTTAAAGAGCTAAAACCAAGTACGTATTTTTTGCTTATTCATTGCTATAGGTCTAAGCCAAAAATGAATTTTTTGCTTCCTCCCCTAACGAGCCACAATGGCTACTGCGGTTTAATACTTAAGGCTACAATACTCAACACTCCTATTTCAGGAAAGAAAGCAGATAGAGGGTCGTTTCTGGCGGCATATTTAATTTTTAATTAATTGCTGAAAGATGGGGTATACCAGAATTTACAAACTCACCCCCTCCAACCCCTACCGTTATCATCGTTCCACGGATTTCACAAAGAGTGAAAATAATCAGTTTAAAAACTTAAAACCAAGTGGGTATTTTTTTCTAATTAACAGCTGCAGGTCTACGCCAAAAACCAATTTTTTGCTTCATCCCCTAACGAGAAACAATGGCTACTGCGGTTTGATCCTTATGCTACAATACCCAACACTCCTATTTCAGGAACGAAAACAGATAGAGGGTCGTTTCCAGCGGCATATTTTATTGCTAATTAATTTCTGAAAGATATGGTATACAACAATTTGCAAACACACCCCCTCCAACCCCCACCGTTGTTCTCATTCCCCGGATTTCACAGAAAGTCAAAATTACTAGTTCAAAAACCTATGACCAAGCGGGTATTTTTTTCCTAAGCAACTGCTGCAGGTCTACACCAAAAACGATTTTATTGCTTCATCCCCTAACGAGCAACAATGTCTAATGCGGTTGAATACTACAACACTCAATTCTCCTGTTTCAGTAACGAAAACAGATAGAGCGTCGCTTCTGGCGGCCTATTTTATTATTAATTAATTGCTTATTTATTACGCAAATTACAAATTTATAGCTTCAACCCCTTCAGAGAAACAGGTGGCTTAATATTAAGCTAGAAGAGCCAACATTCATATTTCTGGAAAGAAAGTAGATAGAGAGTAGCTTTTGGCGGTATATTTTATTGCTAATTAATTGCTGAAAGATTGGGTATACCAGAATTTACAAACTCATCCCCTCCAACCCCTACCATTATCATCGCTCAACGGATTTCACAGAAAGTGAAAATTACCTGTTTAAAAATCTAAGACCAAGTGGGTATTTTTTTCCTAAGCAACTGCTGCAGGTCTACGCCAAATTTGATTTTATCGCTTCATCCCCTAACCAGTAAAAATGGCTACTGCGGTTAAATACTTAAGCTACAACACTCAATTCTCCTATTTCAGTAACGAAAGCAGATAGAGGGTCGCTCTATCTGCTTTCGGTCTTGAAATAGGAGTGTTGGGTATTGTAGCTTAAGAATTAAACCGCAGTAGCCATTGTTTCTCGTTAGGGGATGAAGCAAAAAATTGGTTTTTGGCGTAGACCTGCAGCCGTTAATTAGAAAAAAATACCCACTTGGTTTTAAGTTTTTAAACTGATTATTTTCACGCTTTGTGAAATCCGTGGAACGATGATAACGGTAGGGGTTGGAGGGGGTGAGTTTGTAAATACTGGTATAACCCATCTTTCAGCAATTAATTAAAAATTAAATATGCCGCCAGAAGCGACCCTCTATCTGCTTTCTTTCCTGAAATAGGAGTGTTGAGTATTGCAGCCTTAAGTATTAAACCGCTGCAGCCATTGTGGCTCGTTAGGGGAGGAAGCAAAACATTCATTTTTGGCTTAGACATGTAGTAATTAATGAGCAAAAAATACGTACTTGGTTTTAGCTCTTTAAACTGGTTATTTTCACTTTTTGTGGATTCCGGGGAATGATGATAACGGTAGGGGTTGAAGGGGGTGAGTTTGTAAATTCTTGTAAACTCAATCTTTCAGCAATTAATTAGCAATAAATATGCCGCCGGAAGCTACCCTATATCTACTTTCGTTCCGGAAATATGAATGTTGGCTATTCTAGCTAAATATTAAGCTGAAATGGCCACCTGTTTCTCTGAAGGGGATGAAGCAATAAATTTTTGTTTTGCGTAATAAATTAGCAATTAATTAGCAATAAAATAGGCCACCGGAAGCCACTCTCTATCTACTTTCGTTCCGAATATATGAATGTTGGCCTTTCTAGCTTAATATTAAGCTGGAATGGCCACCTGTTTCTCTGAAGGGGATGAAGCAATAAATTTTTGTTTGGCGTAATAAATTAGCAATTAATTAGCAATAAAATAGGCCGCCGGAAGCAACTCTCCATCTACTTTCGTTCCGGATATATGAATGTTGGCCTTTCTAGCTTAATATTAAGCTGGAATGGCCACCGTTTCTCTGAAGGGGACGAAGCAATAAATTTTTGTTTTGCGTAGTAAATTAGAAATTAATTAGCAATAAAATAGACCACCGGAAGCAACTCTCTATCTACTTTCGTTCCGGATATATGAATGTTGGCCTTTCTAGCTTAATATTAAGCTGGAATGGCCACCTGTTTCTCTGAAGGGGATGAAGCAATAATTTTTTGTTTTGCGTAATAAATTAGCAATTAATTAGCAATAAAATAGGCCGCCGGAAGCAACTCTCTATCTACTTTCGATCCGGATATATGAATGTTGGCCTTTCTAGCTTAATATTAAGCTGGAATGGCCACCTGTTTCTCTGAAGGGGATGAAGCAATAAATTTTTAATTTGCGTAATAAATTAGCAATAAAATAGCAAAAAAATATGGGGTGTGTCTCATGGCTCCCTTATGAAATGGTCTTTCTAGCTTAATAGACATGAAGTAGTTAATGATGTTGACACAGAAATAAACCACTTAGAAAACATTGGGAAGGAAATATTAGGCCAATACCTGCGACCGAAAAAGACAGAAAAGAAAAAACCATGGATGACCGACGGTATATTACAGATGATGGACAGAAAAAGAAAATCCAAGCGGAAAGACTACGTTACATATCAGTTTCTAGACAAAGAGATAAAAAAGCTGTCAGAGAAGCTAAAAACAGAAATCTGGAAGAACAGTGTGAAGAAATCGATATACTGGAACATAAACACGATTCCTTCAACCTCCACAAAAAGATCAAAGAAGCAGCAGGCATCTATAATTCAAAAAGGCCGGGACACTTAACAGACGCTCAAGGAAATCCAATAGTTGGTATTGAAGAAACAAAAACAACATGGATGAACTATGTGACAACAACATTTAAAGACGATAGGAATGTCACCATGACACAAAATAAAAATGACGATACCGGACCACCTATTCTCGAAGCGGAAGTAGAAGCTGCTATAAACAACATTAAGGAGGGAAAAGCCGCAGGACCAGACGAGTTCTACTCAGAATTTTTGAAAATTATGGATAAAGACGAAGTCAAAGGACTTATCTTGATCTTCAACAATATATACCAAAGTGGAAAAATACCCCAACAGTGGCTAAGATCAACTTTTATAATAATCCCTAAAAAACCATGCCAAAAAATGTGAAGATTATCGAATAATAAGCCTTATGAGCCATCTCCTGAAAACTTTTTTAAAAATTATACATAAAAGAATATATAAAAAGTGTGAAGAACACATGACAAACACACAATTCGGCTTCAGGGATGCATTGGGTACTCGAGAGGCACTTTTTGCAATACAAGTTCTCTTTCAAAGATGTAGAGACGTGAATTGTGATATATATGTGTGTTTTGTTGTTTACCAGAAAGCGTTCGATAGAATAAAACATGATGAACTGATGAAAATAATAAATTCAATTGGTCTAGACAGCAGAGATCGCCGTACAATAAACAATATCTATTACGAACAAACTGCAGCTGTTAGAGTAGGGGATCAGTTAAGAGACGACATAAAGATAAAAAGAGGTGTGCGACAGGGATGTATATTGTCCCCATTATTGTTCAATACATATTCAGAGCACATTATGAACCTAGCGCTAACGGACATAGACGAGAGAATACTTATAAACGGAGAACGATTGAACAACATAAGATACGCTGATGATACTGTTTTTTGCAGACAGTCTTGAAGGTCTGCAGACACTTGTCTCCAGGGTGGCAGAAGTAAGTAGCAGGTTTGGGCTTGATTTTAACATAAAAAAACCAAATACATGGTTATAAGCAAAAGTAGGATACCACCTGGTCAATTACTAGTTAACCAACAACCTATAACACAAATCACCAACTTTTGTTATTTGGGTGCAAACTTAAATGAACAGTGGGACCAATCGACGGAAATTAAGATAAGGATCGAGAAGGCAAGATCAGCTTTCGTCAAAATGAAAAAAATCTTTAACAGCCACGATATAAAATTGGAAATAAAAGTTCGTTTACTAAAATGCTACGTATTCTCCGTTCTTTTATATGGCGTGGAGTCATAGACCTTAACTGAAGTATCACTGAAGAGACTCGAAGCATTTGAGATGTGGTGCTATAGACGCATGTTGAAGATTTCCTGGATAGACAGAGTTACCAACGAAGAAGTTCTACATAGAATGGGTAAAGAGCGCGAACTAGTCGTAACCATAAAACGTCACAAACTGGAATACCTGGGCCATATAATGCGCAATGAACAACGATATGACATACTTCGGACCATACTTCAAGGTAAAGTGCATGGGAAAAGAGGTCCAGGACGAAGAAGAATATCCTGGCTGCATAACCTGCGAAAATGGTTTAACTTAACCACTACCGGACTTTTCAGGGCAGCAGTCAATAAAGTCAGAATAGCCATGTTAGTGTCCAACATCAGTAACGGATAGGCACCATAAGAAGAAATCCTGCGAAGAAGAACATTTCGAAGATACCCAATTTGGTTTTAGAAATGCTGTAGAAAAAATGCCGTGACCAAAGAAAAGATGTATTTGCATGTTTTGTGGACTTCTAAAAGGCGTTTGATAAAGTACAGCATGTAAAATTAATGCAGATACTGAAAAAGATATAAATAAATGACAAAGATGTTAGTGTCATTAAAAATTTGTACTGGAATCAAACTGATATCAATCTCCATACAACGAGGAGTGAGACAGGGTTGCATTTTGTCGCAAACATTGTTCAATGTATACTCGGACCAGTCATTTAAAAAGGCACTACTTGAGAGACAGCCATATGGATTAAAAATCGACAGGGAACTACTTAATTAATGTGATTGTGATTAGATACGAAGACGATATAGTAATTGTCTGTACGCAGACGATACAGTCAGATAATATTGAAGGTCTCCAAATTCTGCTTATTCTCAGACATATAAATAAAACGTAGATTAGCAATGACTAAAACTACTTTTATGAAAATGAAATAATTTCTTTGCAATCATCATCTCAGTTTAGAACTAAGACAAATAATGGTTAAGTGCTATGTTTGGTCTGTACTTTTGTATGGTGCAGAACTGTGGACGCTAAAAGTATCGACCATGAACAGAATTGAAGCATTGGAAATGTGGATTCATAGACGGATGCGAAAGATACCTTGGACAGCAAGAAAAACTAATAAAAAAAGTACTAAGGAGGGTCAACAAAGCTAGAGAACTGCTAAAGACTGTTAAACACCGGAAAATATCTTATCTGGGACATATAGTGAGAGGAAATCGGTATCAAATATTACAACTGATCTTTAAAGGCAAAAAGTCCATAGATCTTAAAGGCCTGTTGTACGTATCAATAAATATAATAGCAACAACCTCCTTTGTGCGGTTACAATGATTTTCAGTTATTTTTTTTTTTTCAAAATCAGTTTGGAAAAAACTGATTTCGGAAAAGCAAAAAAAATCAAAATTTGTTTAATTTATTATTATTTTGTATTTTAATAACGATTTCCGAAGCGGAACTTAAAACGTCAAACTAAACGTCAAACAAACTTAGTTTTAAATAAAAATTGCGGCTTATTCCCGCAAAACTAAATATAAATAAATACATATATGTAATAATATTATTAAAAATACTATTAAAAGAGATAATTAAGTCAAGTAAAACTTACATTATATAGGTTGCCCCAGTCATAACTGGAGTAACATGTCTAACAATGTGGTCAGTTGCATAAGAAGCTATATACAGTCTATTCTTCAGCGCGCTCGCACAAAATATTTATTACATAACTTCAACAAGTGAAATCCAATCGTAAATGCTATTACTTTTTCTGCAAGTTAAATACCACCATCGATTCGACCAACACAAAACACAACAAATCACAGAATACGCGATTTTGGCTTCATTACACCGCGTGCTACTTTTGAAGACATCAAAAAATATAGTAAAACACCTCTATGTATATGCTTAGGCTTCTCCTTCGCTGCAACCGATTGTAGTTTATTATGAAATAATCTTCACGATTCGATGTTGAAATTTCGCAAGGACGATTGCATACAATTTTTACGTTATAAATGTTTCAGTTTTACATTTCTATTATTCGTTTATTGAATGTCAAGGCTGTAGGTTATAATTTGTAAGTACAAATATATAAGTACTATTTATTTATAATTTATTTATAACATAATATCGGTAATAAAACACTAGCATTTCCATTTTATCTTTGCAACTTACTTTCTAGATTTTCGCCAAAATGATAATTAAAGAGAATATTCCGCATTGTAAAGAAGCTGGCTATAGTGGCTAATACTGAAATATAGTGGCATTACTGAAAAATGCAATTGACAGCAGTAAAAATTAAAACAAACAGGTACCTACTATCTGACCGTAGCATGAATATATTATATTATTGGCCTCCTAGTTTACATGTGCGCGATTAATTTTGAAAAGGCTTTTGATAAAGTTCGCCATGAAAAAATGCTACATATTCTCAATACTTCCGGTCTAGACGGTAGGAACATTAGAATCATCTCAAATTTGTATTAGGGCCAGGCTGCATATGTTAGGGTTGGGAATCTGTGCTCTGAAGAAGTAAAAATCAAGCGTGGAGTTCGTCAAGGCTGTATGTCACCAATGTTGTATAATCTTTACGCTGAAACAATCTTAAAGGAAGTGTTGGAAAACGCAAAAGAGGGCATAATCATTAATGGCGTCTTATGAACAATATCAGATCCGCAGATGGCACCTTGTTAGTGACATCATCAATTGAACATCTTCAAGCATTATTGAATCGAATGGTGGCGATCTGCGCGATATAGGTATGGACTCATACTCAAAGCAAAAAAAGGTTATGGTTATTAGTAAACAGGCAGTCGTAAATAATAATAACTATAAGGTAACAATTAATAATGACTCAATTAAAAGCGTAAGTTATCTTGTATATCTGGGTACTTAATGAAAGATGAAACCATAGTACAGAAATAAAAAGTAAAATTGCCAAAGCAAGAACAAGTTTTATGAAATTTAAGAAAATCCTGTGCAGTCATTATCTCAAATTGGAACTTCGCATAAGAATGGTTCGATGTTATATATTCCCAGTACTACTTTACAAGGTTGAAGCATGGACCCTGACAGAATCGCTTTTAAAAACCTAGAAGCATTTCAGATGTGGGTCTACAGTCTACCGCCGTATTCTGAAGATCAGTTGGGTAGAAAGAGTAACAAACGAAAGGGTTTTGCAACGTTTGAACAAAAGTTGTGAAGTAGTACGGTTAAAAGGCGTAAATTGGAATACTTTGGTCATATATTGCGTCACCCAGAAAAATATGACATACTTCACCTTGTCATGTAAGGTAAAATAATGGGAAAAAGAAGTGTGGGCCGCCGTACAACTTCTTGGCTTAAAAACCTACGCCAATGGTTTGGGAAAACTAGCACTGAACTATTTCGTGCGGCTGTAAATAAGACAATTATTGTTAATATGCTGGGCAACACGAGAGCCAACGATCGACAAGCGGTCTCGGCACCTTAAAAAGAAGAAGAAGACAAGCCACAAGCAATGAAAAATATTGTCAATCATTTAATTAGGTATTTAGGAAATAGACTTTAATAGGCGGAGATTTCAACGCCAAAAATACCTATTGGGGTTCACGATTAACTACCTACTACAAATGGTAGGGCAGTGGCGTAACCAGGAGGGTTTTGGGGGTTATAACCACCCTCCCCCCATTGGGATGTACTTGGAGCTATATACGCTTAACACCATTACTATTTCATACCCCCAGAGACCCTCCAGTAGTTGTAACCCCCCTTAGGATCATCCTGGTTACGCCGTTGGGGTAGGGAACTCTAAAAAGCGATCAAAGAATATGGAGCAGACACTATATCAACAGTACGGCCAACTTATTGGCTAACATACCGTAATAAGCTACCAGATCCCATCGATTTTTTCGTATACAAAAATATCTCAGCTAATTACACACAATTACATGAATGTGAAGATTTACCCTCAGAGAATTCAGTTGTAATATTAACACAGCAAAAAATACAATACAGAAAGAAGAAATTACTTAAAAAAAAGATAGATTTAAAGATACCACTTAAAACAGAAGAAGATATGGAAAAAGAGATGGAAAAATGTAACCAAGATATCCAAACAAGAGCATGGGAATGCACACCAGATGCAACAGAAAAGCTGCAACTATCCAACAGAAATCAAAAAAGTAGTAAAAGCACACTCACAAAAAAAGCCAGAAGAAATTGGTTTCACACTAGATCCCCTCTTAATACGACAATTATGAATAATCTCATACAACAGCTTAAAAGAGAGATAAAAGAATTCAAACATGAAACTATACATTCCTCCCTCAGAAAGCTAACTAATGATAGTACCACAGATTACTCTTTGTGGAAAGTAACAGAGGTTAAAAAGACCAATCGCGCAAGTCCCTTCTAGATCAAATCTTTAGAACTATAGCTATAGCGAAGTCTATAGTTATGTTAAAAAGAAACGGAGAAAGCACGCATTCCTGTCTGACCCTAGTAGGTACGTTAAATTCGTCACTGTTGACCCCATTGTGTGGCACGCTGCATTTTGCCTCAGTGTACAGTGACTTTATAATGGAAATTATTTTATGCGGGAAATTTCTTCTCTCTAAAATTTTCCATATAGCAGGATGACATAATCGGTCAAAGGCACTCTCAAAATCGACAAAAACCATGTATAAGGGTGTGTTCCATTCAACTGATTGTTCCGTTGTTACCCTCACAGTATTAATGTGATCTATGCAAGAGGCTTCTGGTCTAAAGCCCACTTGATTAGCTTTAAATTTAACTTTGTTTGTTAATTTTTTCAGTATAATGGTCGTGGAAATTTTATTTTTGGCGGTAAGCTTTTGTTTCTTTGATCTCTATTTGGCTATTTTATATATTTTTGTTTCGCCTACCCTGGTATCAAGTTGATCATATAGGTTTGAATAAGCTTCTGCTTTAGCTTTTGCTACAGCTACTTCCGCTTCCTTTTTGGCGACCATATAGTTTTGAAGATCTGTGTCCAATCTATTTTCTTGTCACTTTTTATATAATTTTCCCTTCTCTTTTATCTTTCCTTGTACTTCGTTTGACCACCACCAAGTCTCTTTATGCTCAAACTTCTTTCCTGACGTTTCCCAAGTATTTCTATAGCAGTCTCTCTAATAATACTGGTCATTTTTCTCCAAATTGTATTAGGGCTTCCTTTCGTGTTCCAACATATTTTTTCTACTATTCTTTCCCTGAATAAACCTTCTTTCTCATATTTTAGCATCCACCACTTCATTTTTTGTGATCCTCTCCGATATTTTGGTTTAGTTTCGCTTTTTACTTCGATGTCCAGAACAAGCAGCTTATGTTGTTGGCTTACTGTCTTGCTAACTATTACCATTAAATATTAATATTATAATATTAAATAACTATTCCTATTAAATATTATTATAGTTATATGAATAATTAATTTACACATATAAGTACTTAATTTGTTTGTGTTATAAGATACATAAATTTGAATATATTTTTTTGTTGTGAATGATCATAGAAAAAATCATGTATACAACTTGCATTTAGTTATTATATGATGCTCGTATTCTATACGAAACTTACCGCTATTCGGCTCATTTCGTATCCATCCTAATGACCAGAATTGAATGCTCGTTGCATAATATACTCTACTGCATCAGTTCCGTTTAACTTTTGAATAATTTAGTGACAGTAGACATTGCTATTATAATATTAGCTTATAAAAATATAAATTATTAAAGATTATTCAAATTAAACGAGTTTATTCATATTATAAAAATGTACTATTTTAAAGTCGGCGAAGGTAATGTACATGTAGCAATAACTCTGAAATTATGGCATTCAGGTATAAGTAACATTAAGTACATAAAAATAACGATTATTTCTGAAGGACTTCAAAAGGCAAAAATGCATAGGGTATTCTATTTAAAATCAGAAAGTTCGTCAGATTTCCAGAAAAACGGAAAATCTGACAACAATTTAAATACCACCATAATATCGGCCGCATCACAAGACCCTTACACACCATAATCCAGGGGTGGACAAATACTTTTAAGCGCGGGCCAAAATGAATTTTTAAAATGTCTTCCGGGCCGAAGGACTATAATGCTTACGTACGCTTGTGCACTCAGGGCCCCCGTAACCGGGCGTGCAACGCGTGCGGCGCACGCGGGCGTAACCCTCAAGGGGCGCCATATGAGTATCAAAAATATGAATTTCGATCAAGAGAACCTTATATTTCACAATATCGAAAATTATTATTATGAAAAGTTGTTTGAAATTAATTAAAAACTATGTTTTAATATGCAATTACATCCTTTTAATTGAAATTTTTTTTCTCAAATTACAGATACCCAATGCCTTTTTCATTTATTACGAATAAATGAAAAATTCGATAACTTTATTGTTATTGATTAATTAATTAATAATAATAAAAGAGTTATCACATTATTTGTTATAACTGAAAAGGACTAATTATAGACTTATCACATTATTTCTAATAAATGAAAAGGGCGTTGTTGAAACGTACAATTAATGTACGATAAAAAGTTCTTTCTGAAAAGCTTTGCATGGTCTAAAATCTAAGATGCAACCATCAAATCCTATCAAATTTTTTCAATTTTAAATGAGATATATGTAAAAATATGAGTTTCGATCAAAAGTAAAGTGCATTTCTAGATCACAATATATTTCAATTAGAAGGATGTAATTGCATATAGAAACATAGTTTTTAATGCTGAACAGCTTTTCATAATAACTTTTCAATATTGTGAAAACTAATCGTACTTTGCTCTTGACCGAAATTCATATTCTTTGACATACCTCGTATAAGATTCATAAAATTTGATATTTCTGTGGTGTCAGAGTAAAAGTTCTTAAGTCAAGTTTTGGTCATTTTGAGTTAAGTGGACAAACGGATAGATAACGTTCTATATTTGTGGGTAAAAAATCCTAAAAAAATTTTTGGGTATAAAAAAATGCCATATACAACGATTAAAGCATACAGAATATACGTCGGAAATAATAATATAAGTCAAATCTTGCAATTTTTGAAACGAATCTCAATACGATGATTTCTGACTTAAGAACTTTTACTCTGATACCACAGATTTGATGGTTGCATTCTGAGTTCTAGACAATGCAGAACTTTTTATGAAGAATAACTTTTTATCGTAAAATTAATAATAAAACAGTTTTCCATATGGTTCCTAGTTATGTAGACACCCTGTATAAAATTTGTTTGAAAACTTTGAAATGACAAAATATTATTGTTTATTTACTTAAATGTATATTTTTAATTTAATATGCAGGGGGCAGGCAGAATGAAAAATAACGTTATTGCCGAGGGCCGACAGTCCCTTAAAATAAATAAAAAGTTTCTTTTGAATTAAATATTTGCAATTATTAAAAATCACACTAAATTTTCTCTTTTATTTTCACCCCTGTAACTTATTAAAATAAACATTTTAGAAGTTTTCAAGGACTTTAGGCCTCAGTAATAATGTAGTCTTTTATTCTGAGTTTAAAATTTTCAAAAATATTTATTAGTTTTTATAATAGATTTAAACGGCGCTAAAATATGTTCCGCACGCGGTCGCCAATCAGCCTTGCGGGGGCCCTGTGTGCACTCGCGAATATTATTGGTGAACTTTTTTCCCTACCCAAGAAATTTTTTGACAAAAATAGTATAAATCATTTTAAAGCATTTGGACAAAGAAATTTTACTGTTTAGATCAGGGCTTCCCAAACTTATTCGTACTGTGACGCCCTTGAGACTTTGGTATTTTTCTGCGACGCCCCTCAACCCAACCCCCAATAAAATTTACCAATTTTACTAAGTACTAGCCTAGTAACAGGTTATAGTTATAACAAAAACACTATTTGAACATTTATATTTTTATTAGAAATTAAGAACGAAATCAAAATATAGGCACAAAAATAAAAAGGGATATTTTTATGTACATAACTGGCTGGTTAACGTGAGGGATGTGCTTGCTTTTTTGAGCACAGCTTATGAAAACGGGGCTCCAATTTGGAAATTGCCACTCTAGTTTCTTTTTCTAAGTTTATGTTTGACCTGTACTTGTTTTTAATTACTGTCACTGCAGAAAATTCCGTTTCGCACAAGTACTAAGTCGCAAATGGTAATAAAACCTTTTTCCACCTACCTCTACCGAAAGTATACTTTTCCGGACCTGATTGTAGGGAGCAAAGTTGTATTTTTCCTCCCTAGGGAGGAAAAGTAAAAGTGACGTCATGGTATTTCATTCATGAAATATAACTTATTAACGCCCTGTACAATATCTATTTTCTATTACGTAAGTATCTATACATTTTAACGTTTATTTATAAAACACTCCGTATTTTGCAGAATGGTAAAAAACAGTAAATTGTTATTTTGATTTAACAATGTTTACATTAATAATTTGACTTATATTTGACAGTTGACAGTTATATTGTACCTACTTGTTAGTTTTAGTTTTAATAAATTTTGTTGGTTAGTTACATAAATAAATTAAGTAAAAATGAAAAATGACTAGTTATTAATTTGAGGAAGGTGGAAAAACCATATGTATAACATGGGAGTAAAGTGCCTTTTCCTCCCTTGAATGATTACTGCCCTCCGCTACACGTCGGGCAGTAAACTTCATTCTCGGGAGGAAAAGTAGCACTTTCCTCACTTGTTATACAAATAGCTATAATGTTGCAGTGCTAATAGCATGATATTCATGAGAAACTGAGCTCCAAAATTCAAACAGTGTGTCCTTGTCGTCTTAAAGCTTTAGGCGGAAATCACAAGACAATTAATTCTGTCAGTTGTTCCTCTTTTTTTGTCGGTCTATCTGTGCTAATAACGGAGGAGTTGTGTTTACGGACGGACAGACGGACAAACGCTTTAAATTTTTTTTTTTCAAAATGAGTGAAAACAATAATTGTCTTACTTTGGTGCATATGCGAAGAATTTGTGCCCAGTAAAATATGTCACGTAATTTTTAAAGAAATATAAATATAAATATAATATATTATATTAAGTCATAACAAGGATCCAGATAAAAGATGAAGATATTGAACAAGTGGACAAAATAAATATTTTACTTAGGGTATGGGTCTGGATTACGGATGATCTACATCCGAAATTCGATCAAGAATCCGACACTAAAGAGCAGCTTTTTTGAAGATGAGAAAATTTCTGAGTAACCCAAGACTCAATCTGCAAATCCGATATCGCATGGTAAAATGTTATATCCACTCCATTCTTCTTTATGGTGCCGAAGCTTGGACTGTTCATGTTGACTTAATGAGAAAGCTAGAAGCTTTTGAGATGCAGCTTTTTAGGATAATTTTGAAAGTATCATGGACCGATCATATTACGGACGAAATGGCGTTGCACAGAATGGGAAGGGACAGAGTACTTTTGACCACTATTAAAAGGAGAAAGGAAGCGTATTTGGGGCACATGCTTAAAAATAATAAGTATGAGTTGCTGCAGCTGCTTATGAAGGATAAAATTGAAGGAACAATTTGTCCTGGTAGACGACAAATATCTTGGCTGAAACCAAAACATCACTGCCTCGAAGAGTGAGAGAAGTGCACCTTCAATTCTATGTAATCAGTCGGACCTCGCTTTTTTGAAAGTGTGTTGAATACTTTGAAGTATAGGAATAGCGCTACAGCTGTTCGAAATTATAATACAGTGGAACTCTGATAAGTCGGCCCCCGATAACCCCGAAGTCCGGCTAACCCGGATCGATTTTTTTCAGACAAACATTTCAACAATAAAAATGTATGTAATATAATATTTGAGAGATAATCGGTATTTGTTTAATTTGAACTACATATACGGTAGTAAAAATGACTCATGGCACACGACGTTCATTGTCGTGTTATCGGAAACAACAGAGACCTGTAGTATCCTTTATTTATTTCAAAGTGTCTTAGCATTGTTTAAAAAAGGCTAAAAGACTAATAAAAAATTATTTTTTAAACAATGGTCTTAGTCTTCACTGTTATTAAATAACATAACATCGTTGCGATTGAGACCGTATTGTGTGTACTACAGTCGTATTGTTCGCTTCCGTTCTGTAATCGTTCGTAAATCTATTCAGATTTTGTGTTTGCGTGTTTTTTGTCTACTTAATGCCTAATGGCAACAAAACGTAAACATGCTGTAGTGACAATGGAAAAGAAACTATGTAGAAGCATTAGGAAGAATTGATAAAGGCGAATCTTTAAAAACAACTACAGCATCATATGGTATCCGTACATCTACAGTCAGGCGCGGATCTAGAAATTCATAATAGGAGGTGGGTCAGACTTACCTCAAATATATTTTCCAAATTTAGCCATCATACGACTCACACTTACTCTAAGGATAAAATACACTATATAATCCCAGATACCTACGGTATCAAAAGGATTAATAGACACGACTATTAATCTCACTGGTCGTTCTTTACCATATGGATTAACCTTTCTACCATCAATGGATAGGTACGCATGGATTATCTAGTAAAATACAATTTTTCATATCTTTATTCCCAGTGTAATATATCTGCATTTTAAAATATCATTTTTGTTATTGTTTGAATTGAGAAAAATATTTCCATTCTTTATGGTTCCACCGGTACCCAAACAAATGCGCCTGCAGATTATGTTTCAGAGAAGGGTGTTTTATTAGATTGTATGGCTTCTTTCAATTCTTTGAAACAGAATTGTTTCAACAGAAATGTTAACAGAAAAAAAAGTAATAAAAAATACTTATAGACTAAATACAATAGGGGGGTCCATGGACCCGTTGCCCCCCCTGTCTACACAATCGGATTGGAAGAAAAATAGAACTAAAATCGAAGAATTTTGTTTCAAAATGATAACAAAAGACAGTTTGGACAAACGGTGCAAAGCTAATAAAGCTAAAAATGAGACTCTCGACGACGCTTTGTATATGTGGTTTTGTGAGGAACGCAAACGTGGTTTACCAGTGTCTGGACCAATTATTCAAGAATCAACACTCAAGCTGAATTAAATGTTGCCTGATTGTGAACCAAATTTCACTGCGAGTCAAGATTGGCTGGATAGATGGAAAAAACGTCATGGAATACGCCAACTATCTGTAAGTACACCGTATTTTATTAATTTTTACCATTTTCTCCGCCTAACCCGGATTTTCGATAACCCGGATCGGCCGCGGTACCGATTAATCCGAGTTAACGAGGATCCACTGTACTCTTTATTATTTACATATTTTATTATTTATATGAACACTATGCACACTAATACTGTTGATTTCAACAAAATCGCATAAAAGAGATTAAAAAAATTGATTGTGGGATTTTTCAATGGGCCGGATAAAGTAAGCGAAAGGGCCGGATCCGGCCCGCGGGCCGACTTTTGCCCACTCCTGCCATAGTCTATAAAAATTTTGCAAGCTGTTTCCTAGATAATTGAGACGTTCCATCTATAAACATCTATAAATGTCGCTGTGTATTTTGACAAGAATTTAAATTGAATGTAATTAGAGAATAGAATAAAAATAGAATTAATATTTAAAATACTAAGATTTATAAAAAAAAATACGTAGTAATATTTAAAACTCAGCTAAAACAATATAAAAACAGTATCTATTATATAATCTGAAAACAACTTACCAAAATTTTGCAGAAAATATTTAGTACTTGTACCTGTCTGTATAACATCACCTATCTAGTTATTGAATATACTCAGTATACAATATACTCTATAAATCATCAAAAATTAGACAACAGAATTAATAATCGGTATCGATAATCTTTTTTCTACATAAAATATTGTTATCTTTCAATTATACGGATATGTAAATGGATGCTAACTTTTATCACATTACAGGCACCAAATACTTGGCAAATTTAAATACTAGATTAAAATTAGATTTCTAGTAGGTACACCAGTCTATCTGTGAAAAATCATCGATTTCGCGTCTTATCCACGTTTTTAATATTCTAAAAGGTGTACGAGAGATATAGTTGTTCCATTTTATCTTTGCCCAAACGTCATGATTCATTTTCAAACAAGTTAAATCAAAACATTAGGTGAAACGTAAGTCGATGTGTAACACCATTGATACGTACTGTCAATATAATAATTAGGAAATGGCTATTAAGGTATTTAATCTTTTTATACTATTGAGGAGGTTGATGGACTCAACATTAAACAGCTTGAACATCATACCGACTATTACTAGTATAAAGATAAATATAGAACTTCTTCTTTTTCAGCTTGTTTGCATCCACTGTTGGATAAAGGCCTCCCCATGAGTTCTCCACACTCTTCTCTGTTTTGTGCTATTTGGTACCAGTTTGTCTCCACTTTTGCTTTGATGTCGTCTAGCCTTCGTTTTTGTGGTCTTTCTCTTCTACGATTGTGTTCGCGTGGTCTCCAATGTTCAATGTTTCTCGTCCACTTGTCGTTGTTTTGCCGTGCCACGTGTCCTACCCAGTTCCATTTATAGCGATACGCTTTAATTACTATTTTCGCTAATTTTAATTTTAATATTTTTTCTCAAAAGCGAAACAACTTAGTCATTCGAAATTCGCATTAAATTAAATACAAAAATGTTAAGAGTCACATGGCTTTACTCTGTCAACATCTGTTTTCTCACCCACATAAATTAGTTATCATATCAGACCATTATGTCAACAACTCACTTAATGCATCGAAATTGTTTTCTTAAAACTGCGAAAGTGTACGCCAAACCTAGTGATTTATTGACAGCTGGTCAAAGTAAAAGAAACACAAACATATTTATCGTTTGTGGTTTTTTTCTTCAGTCACAGCTCGACAGGCATACGTATCGGGTCACACCCCTTCGCCGTCGCTAACATCGACCTTTCCTTCCGAGTGTCTTAAGTGAAACACATTTTTGTTACAATAAATAAAATATTTATCGTTCTTTTTATTACAGTCATTTCAATTAAATTCCGGCAACTCACCCACCTGAATACATTTCATTTGCGCAATTCTTCCAGTTACGTCTTCCACCTTCGTCCTGCTTCGCATGTCCTCGTTTCGTATAATATGTTCTCTCATGCCTCCTCTACGGTAGACCGTCAAAATAGCCCCGTCGAAAAAGCTCCGACACAATAGCCCCAACATAATATCCCGCACACAAAATAGCTCCGCCAAAATAGCCTGCAGACAAAATAGCCGCGGAATAATAGCTCGCCACAAAATAGCCCCAACAAAATAGTCCCGGCAATAAAGCTCCCTTCAGAATTCATCATGAAATAATCCCTTAAAAATACATTTTTTCGGAAATGGTAATTATCCTCTGTTCAGATGTTTATCTTAACCACAGTAAATAATGTTGTTCTGAAGCTATTTCCTTGTGGCATTTTTATGATCAACTATTTAGATGGGAAATAAGCCACAATTAAATTGACAATATAATTTTATTAACGTTTCGACGCCCAAATCGGGTGTCGTTGTTAAAATACAAAATACTACTAAATAAACAAAAATGTTGTTGCTAAGTAAAAAAATTCTTTTAGTAATTTATTTAATTTGACTCATTTATATTGGCAATTCAGACGTATATTATACATTTTAAAGTAGAAGACTTTAAAATGATATTTCCAATATTTATGAGTTGCGTTCCTGGGACGACTTTACTAAAAGATAGTTCATTCGATTACATGAAATCAATCCCAACTCAAGAATATCCGTCACAAAAAATGCATAGCATGTGACCTGTATTTAAAAAGACAACCAAATGCAACGATAACAGTAAAATTGACAGTTTGAATTGCCAATATAAATGAGTCAGATTAAATAAATTATTAGAAGAATTTTTTTACTTAGCAACAACATTTTTGTTTATTTAGTAGTATTTTGTATTTTCACAACGTCACCCGAATGGGGCGTCTAAACGTTAATAAAATTATATTTTCAATTTAATTGTATTTCCCATCTAAATAGTTGATCACATTAAATAAAAATGGTCTTTTCAGAAACTCCTTCCCTGTCTTCTGTTTCGATTGAGTGTTCTGCTTTTCGATTAAATTCAATGTTCAAGCCAGCTCCCATAAGCCATTTATTGCTTCTTGGAAGTTTGAACATTTAATTTAAGCGATAATGAATGTTTATTTGTGATATAAACATTTTTGTCTGATTTCTGACAGCAGTAAAATGTATTTTGAATTAAATGAATTACATACATTCTTCTTTTTTTTTGTCAAATAATTTAAATTAAAAAAATGTTTTTGGACACCTTGTGTAAGTAAATATGTAAATGTTTATATTACTGAATAGAGAATTAAATAAGCTTTCAAATGAGCTAACACACGACCCCTATTCTCATTAAAAAAATCATCGATTACGATATCACGCCCAGATGGATGACGTCACTGGTATGACATATATACCAAAATATCGTAATTTAAAAATAAAAATCGACCCGTTTTAGTGTTTTTCCTTGACGTCGCGGGTTTACGAAATATCGAATTTATTCCTTTCATTTGCACCATACTGTATGTCTGAATTGCCGATATGAATGAGACAGATTGAATTAAATTTTTAGAAGAATTTTTTTACTAAGTAACAACATTTTTGTTTAATTCATTAATATTTTGAATTTGGACAACGACGTTCGAAGTGAAAGTCGAAACGTTAATAAAATATTTTTTAACTTAAATTGAGGCTTATTTCCCAATTAGAATAGTGATTTAAAATAAATAGTACTCCGTTAAAAGGTAAAACTTTTTATTGGGGATGTTATCGCCGGGGCTGTTTTAGCCGGGGCTATTTTGTGTACGATCTATTTTGTCGGGGCTATTTTGATTACGGGCTATTATTTTGTCTAGCCTATTTTGTAACCGGGCTATTTTGACGGGGCTTTTTTGATGGGGATATTTTGACCGGGCCATTTTGACGGGTCACGCTCCTCTACACACCGGCAGACGCGTCCGCGGACAGCATCTACGTATGCATCCGCAGATGTGTAGATGGGGTAATTTGATCGTTTGTTGTTTATATATCACGTCGGCGGACGTGTCTGCGAAATACCCGATTGTTGTCGGTTTTCCTAGGACAGTCAAAGAGTTTCGGTGCGAACGCCCGATGCCTCTCCACACATCTGACCTCTGAACGACGCATTAGTTTTCGCAGTGAATTCAAAGTAGATATTGCGTCACCCGAGAATTGACCCAGACTGAACGATTTCACAGCACACCCCCACATAGCAATGCAAGTTCCGTGTTAACGAGTGAAACGACGATTGTCGCATCAGCCAGTGGTCGGGAGCGTAACTATATGCCATATGGCGGTAAATTCAAAAGACCTGTAAAATTAACTGGGATTGAGAACTCATTTTAATGTAAAGGATAATCAATATAACCTTAAAATAACAAAAGATCGTTGATTGATAAAAATATACCTGTATGTATTTATCAATCAACGTTTATAATTCGTATACTATTTGGATTTTCTTGTGTTATTTTGAGGTTACATTTATTTTCCATTACATTAAAATGCCAAAGTGGTTAAAAAATTAAAGAATAAAACATAGAATACAATCTTTATTTATAAAAATGTTTATATGTATGTTCATAAAATATGTTTGTTATCAATTATCAATGTAAAAACTTAAAACACAACTACCTTATTACACATAATATATATTTACACAATATTATTTTTATTCATCAGTTTAAACCACACCAAAATTGTATACATTTGGAATAAAACACAACTGCTGTAATTCACTTTACACTTTTTGTTGTTGGATGCACTATTTAAACGCTATTTATTAAAAAATAAAACAAATAAATATGGCGTCGTATTTTTCTCAAGGAAATGAAAACACAACGAAACGAAAGTGACAGTGGTGACAGAACGAGCGAACGAACAACGTGCAGAAATCTGCAGAAATGAGACTAGTATCGCCATCCCGTGCCAGGGAGCGAACTAGAAAACGTGCGTTGACCTTGAATATCCCTGTTACATTGCTATGTGGGGTTCTGCTGTGGAACGATTTACAGATGTGTACATACAGATGTGTGGTCAGCTCGTGATGATACATCGGCAGATGCATCCGCAGACGCTTCTGCCGATGTGTAGAGGAGGCATCAGAGATACTCCCAACATAGCTTGTTCGATGGAACTCTGTGTTGTATCTATTGGCTGATAACTCTGTAAGTGTCACGGTCTCCATTCCATAAGTCATAACTGGTAGAATACAACTGCTGCATACTCTTTTATTTTGATTTATTGGTATTTTTTTTTGTTTTTCAAGACATCACTGAGTCTTCTTAGTGCTGCCCAAGTCATTCGTTCTAGTTATCTCTGCCGTTTGATTCTGTTTGCCTAGTTTGATCGTGTGACTTAGGTATATAAACTCTTCGACACTTTCGATCTCGAAATATAGAACGGTAATAAATAAATTAAAAAAAAAACAAAAAGTTAAACAGTAATCTCGAAAATAAACAAATAAGTTTCCATTCGACAGAACTATAACCACACTCATGTAGTATGACAATTTGTAGGTTAAAAATATTACTTGTCACATTTTCGTAAAAAAGAGATAGGCACTTATCAGAAGTAATTAATTTAATAGAGCCATTATTGCTATTACTATTATAGTTAGTCGTTCTAACAATTATGCATAAAAATTAAAATTAAAATGACATATACACCTACTAAAAGTTAAATAATTTGAAAAACCAAATAAACAATAAATTAAAATAAACTAATAAACAACAAAAATGCCTTATGTCACTGTCACTGAAAATGATAAACGTCAAAATTCATAGTAAACAAGGTATCAAAGACATGCCGTATTGTTTATCCTTGTTTTACTTATTGCTGTTTCTATGGACAAGCGGTTTAATTTTGCGATACTAGTTTAGTGAGTAAAAAGGGAACCTAGTATAAAAAGTAATTCGTGAATAATTTCATGCATCAGGAAAGATACAGTGGAAGAACTGTAGCCCATAAACTATAGATGGCAAATCCTTGAAGACTGATTTTGCTTTATTTTTTTTAATAACCATAAAAAGTAAAAAATCATTTTTTGTCTGTAAAACTTTTGTTATACATTTTATAGAGAAAAATTATTCAAATTAAAGTTACAGATCTTAAAAAGTTCATTAATTTTGTAAGTTTATAAATTTAAATATATAAAAAATTGACCCAGATAATTGCAAAACCTCTTAGTTTTGCAGTAAATTATAAATGTTAATACCTTTATTTTTGAATAATGATATGAAATGTGTATAACTATTTGAAATTATGACAATTAATGAGTTACTGAAGTATTCTAAATCTCAGCTTAAAGTGAATTGTTGACCCTTCCCAAATTCTACGCCACTGACGGAATTGCTATTTTAGGAAAATTCTTATATTCTCAAATACTTTCCATGTAACAATATATTCTTCATTCGTAACTATAAAATAATTAGTTTGCGAGATATTTAAAGTTAAAAATGGAGGGGCACAAAACATTAAACAAAATAGCTGTACCGTTTCATTTTTAACTTCAAATACCTCGAAAACTAACGACTTTATCGTGACAAATGAAGAGTATATTATTTACATACAATGCATTAAAAAATCTAAATATTGAGCTAAAATAGATAGCAATTATGCCAGTGGCGTAGAATTTGAAAAGGGTAAACCAAATACTTTCCCCTGTCGTAGGCCTTTGGTAGTGGCCAAAAACGTTTGTTTACCATAAATTAATAGGGTACACCGTACTTACACTTTTTGCTAAGTATGACAAGGATACGCCAAATAGTGTTAAAATAAAGTAATTTTTTGGAAAATTGTGGCTTATTTCCCATTAAAAATAGTTAAAGAACAACATAAAAAATATTAGGTTAATGAGCAGATCCATGCCTTTTAGCGTTAGGTTGGTTCTATGTGATGTTTCTCATCAGGTTTCTACTTCTTTCTTTTTTCTATCTGGACTTCCGTCCAAAACCGAAGCAACAAAAGGAAAAAAAAAAGAAGTAGAAACCTAATGAGAAACATCACATAGAACCAACCTAACGCTAAAGGGTAAGGATCTGCTCATTATCCTAACATTATTGTTTGTTTTTCTTTTGTGTTAGTATATTTATATTGTTCATATCCCAACAACGTTTAATTTTTTATTAATACCTACCCAAATCACTTAAATATTTTTCCACAGAAGTAGGTATATATAATCTATGTCAATAACCGTTGGCATATATGCATGTATAGCCATTAAAAAACTAGCTGGTTTCAAGACTCTGGTGTCCAGATCTGAAAGTATTTGTAAATGTACTGTTTTTTCTTTTTCAAACCCTAACTTATTTCAACACCCTTGTGTCAACACACGCTAGCATCTGTAAATGTACTGTTTTTCCAAACCCTAACTGATTTCAACACCCTAGTGTCAACACACGCTAGCATCTGTAAATTTACTGTTTTTCCAAACCCTAACTGATTTCAACACCCTGGTGTCTAGACACGCTAGCATCTGTAAATATACTTCCGGGATTATAGCAACAGGCAGTTCACCAACTAGAACTAGATAGTCCGACCAAATTCAGAATTCAGTGGGGAATTCAGTGGGCCACTCATTCTGCAAAACCGTTAGAGCAGCTGAAGATAGAGATAATGGAAAAAATGTGAGTAAAAGAGGAAATCACGATCCTCAGTAATGGGGAAACGGCAAGAGAGAGAGAAAGAGAGGTGCTTAAGTCTCCGTTCCACATCTTTCGGAGATTTATGATAAATTATTGCTACGATCTTCCAGTATAACCACATACTATATTCTTAGGAACACACAGATCTTGTTCTAGAAAAAATGACGAATATCCGAAACATCACAAAAGTATAGTTAGGGTATCCGAAATATTATCAGAAGTACGTCGTATATGGTTACTATATTAATTAATGTTGGAGAAAGGAACAAACTCTGGGATTTTTCTGTGGTAAATATTCCTAGACAGATATTTTTCATGGTTGGTGGGTCTTTGATTTTGAAGTTGGTAACTTTATTCTACAGTGAAACCTCGATAAGTCGGATTAATCGGGACCACGGCCGATCCGGGTTATCGAAAATCCGGGTTAGCAGGAGAATATGGTAAAAATTAATAAAATACAGTATACTTACAGATAAACTCTTATTATAATTGCAAAACCTGATATACATATGCACAGTACATCTAAATTACGTACAGTTGTAGGTATATAGTATTGTTAATTTCTTGGTAAAAAACTCAGTCAAACTGAAAAAATGTTTGTTTTGTCTGATGAAAACCGTTCCGAGTTAACCGGACTTCCAGTTTATCGGAGGCCGACTTATCGGGGTTCTACTGTACTTTGGTTTCTCGCAGGTGTTCGCTGGGGGGTCATTAACAATAACCTGAGATTAAGATATTTTAACACTGAGAGATGGTTTTTATGAATTTGTGTGATTATATTATTTTAACGATATTAAACTACATATTTTTAAAAGCTATCGCATTATTGAACAAAATCCTATGGGACCAAAGTATATCCAAAGAAAATAAACATAACATCTATAACAGCATTGTTAAGAGCATTATAACATATAGCAGCGAAGTTTGGCCACTTAAAAAAATCCAAAAATATGCTCAGAACAACTGAAATGGACTTCTGGAGAAGAGCTGCTGGTATATCAAGAATAAATAAAATCAGAAATATTGGAGATAATGGATGTAAAGCATACAAATAATGGACGATATAAAAACAAAGCAACTAAGATAGTTTGGCCACGTAGAACGTATGGAAGACGACAGATTATCCAAACAAGTGCTACGATGGGCACCAAAAGGACGGTGGAAAAGAGGAAGACCTAGGAAAAGCTGGATGGAAGGAATTCATAGGGAAATCAGAGAAAGAGGCTTGAACGAAGACATGTGCTACGATCGAGAACAATTAAATGGATAGATACACTTCTTCTTCTTCTTCAGCCTTCAGTAATCCAACTTTGGACATAGACGTCCCCCAATTCAATCCAGTGTTGTCTATTTTGCTCCACCTGTTTCCAGTTGTGTCCTCCAAACTTCTTTATGTCATCGGCCCATCTCATTTGTGGCCTTCCTCTACTTCTTCTTCCTAACCACGGTCTCCATTGTTGTATTTCGTGATTCCATCTTTTATCCTTCAGTCGGGCATTGTGTCCTGCGAAGCTCCATTTTAATTTGGCTGCATGTTCTCCTGCGTCTTTTACTTTGGTTTTGCTTCTAAGCCATGTATTTGTTTTTTTGTCTATAAGCCTCACCCCGAGCATTGATCTTTCCATCGCTTTCTGTACCTTTACTATTTTATCCATATTGGCCTTGGTGAGTGTCCACGTCTGTGAACCATACGTAAGTATATGGAGGATACACTGATCGTAAACTCTGGTTCTCAAATATTGTTCTATTTTAGTGTTTTTCAAGATCCAACTCAGTTTTCCAAATACTGCCCACGCTAACCTTATTCTTCTAGTAATTTCGGCGGTTTGATTTTCTTTGTTAACTTTCATTATCTGTCCCAGGTAGATGTATTCGCTTACTGTTTCTAAATATATGTCATTCAACGTTATTTTTGTAATGTTCGGTGTATTCGTCATTACTTTTGTTTTTTCCAAGTTCATCTTAAGACCTACTTTTTCCGAAGCTTGAAATAATTGCGTCATCATGGTCTGTAATTCTTCGAAACTTGTAGCGAATATTACAATGTCGTCAGCATATCTCAAATAACTCAGTTTTCTTCCATTAACATTTATTCCTTTATCTACCCAGTTATTGTCTTTGAACACGTCTTCAAGTCCTAGTGTGAACAGCTTTGGTGAAATAACGTCTCCGTGGCGAACTCCTCTGTTGATTGGTATAGCTTTGGTTTTCTGATCTATTTGTATTTTCATTGTAGCTTTCTTATAAATATTATGTATGAGCATTCTGTATCGAGAATCTATCCTGCAGTTGTTCATAGCTCTCCCTATTGCCCAAAGTTCTATGGAGTCAAATGCCTTTTCATAATCAACGAAGCCAATGTATAAGTTCAAGTGATATTCATTGGCTTTCTCTATTAGCGTTCTGACTGTAAGAAGATGATCGGCTGTACTGTAACCTTTTCGGAATCCTGCCTGCTCTACCGGTTGATAGCTATCAAGCTTCGACGTTAGCCTATTAGTTATTACTCTCATAAACAGTTTGTACATTTGGGACAACAGGGAAATTGGCCTAGAGTTCTTCAGATCTCCCCTGTCTCCTTTTTTGAAGAGAATTATTGTCAAGCATTCTTTCCAATTATCTGGGACTTCTCCTTTTTGAAGGCATTCGTTAAAAAGATTTTTCAATTCTTCGAGAATAATTTCACTTCCCTCTTTTAACATTTCGGCAAGTATTCCATCTGGGCCCGAGCCCTATTGTTCTTTAGTTGTGCCTTAGCTTGTTTTATTTCCAAGGATTCTATATTAGGGAGTACTTCTGAGTTGACATTTATTATCTTTTTCTTAAGATTTTCCTTTGCAGTGTTATCTGGGTCTTTGTTTGAGAAATATAAATCACGGTAAAATGTTTGTGTAACTGTTAGGATTTTGTTCTTTTCTCTGGTTTCTTTTCCATCTTTATCTTTTAATGAGATAATTAGAGGCTTTCCTATGTTTGGTCTTAAGCATTTTAGGCCTCGGTTCTTTTCTATAATTTTTTCTACCTTGTTTTCATTGTAGATCCTTAAGTCTTCCTTTTCTACTTCTTTATTTTATTTCGAAGGATTCTATATTAGGGAGTACTTCTGAGTTGACATTTATTATCTTTTTCTTAAGGTTTTCCTTTGCAGTGTTATCCGGGTCTTTGTTTGAGGAATATAAATCACGGTAAAATATTTGCGTAATTTTTAGGATTTTGTTCTTTTCTCTTGTTTCTTTTCCATCTTTATCTTTTAATGAGATTATTAGAGGCTTTCCTATGCTTGGTCTTAAGCATTTTAGGCCTCGGTTCTTTTCTATAATTTTTTCTACCTTGTTTTCATTGTAGATCCTTAAGTCTTCCTTTACTCCCTTCTTTATTTGTTTATTCAATTCTTTGAAACCGTCGGTGTTTCGCTTTCCTTCGCTTAGAAATAGGCGTCTTTTTTCCATCAACCGTTTTGTTCCAACGCTTTATTTGTCTACTTTACTTTTCGTTTTCTTTGCCACAGTCAGGCCTGCTTTCAAGAGCTTTCGTTGCATGTCTCTATTAATTGTATTCATGTCGGTATTTTCTTGTTGATAATATCCTACAAATTCTTCTCTTAAGACTTCTCTATACTCATCTCCCTTCTGTCGGATTTTAATTTTATCTATCTGATTACAATTATTTGACCTGTTTCTACGGGTTCTGGTCTGTTTAAAAACAATCCTTGCTCTTAAAAGATGATGATCGCTGCCAGTTGTGAATTGATTGAGAACAGTTATGTCTTCAAAAATGTCTTTGTTCCCACATAAGAAGTAATCGATCTCGTTTTTCGTCTTTTTATCGGGAGATATCCACGTCTATTTTCGGTTTGCTTGTTTTTTGAAATATGTGTTCATGGCATATAAATTTTGTTGTTCTAAGAAGTGATATAATTTTTCTCCTCTTGCATTTCGTGTGCCATAACCATGCATCCCTATTTTAGTTTCAGTATTTTCTTCTTTTTTACCTCATTTTGCGTTGAAATCTCCCATAATTGTAGTATATCTTGTATCATTTTCATCTAATGCTGTTATCAGATCTTCGTAGAACATTTCAACTTCCTCTCCCTGATGTGATGTTGTGGGAGCATACACTTGTATTACCTTTATCTTTATTTTATTATCTAGGTCTACTATAATATAAGCTACTCTATAAGAAACGCTTTTATATGTTGAAATGTATGGTGTGAGATACTTTTTGATAAGAAATCCTACTCCACCATATGTTTCGTCTATTTTCCCTGTGTAGTAAAGGCGATTTTCAGAGTTTAGCTGCATGCATTGTTGGCCTCTTCTTTTCACTTCTGACAGTCCTACAATATCCCACTTTATCTTGGATAGTTCTTCTTCTAATTCGTGTACTTTTTCATGTTTAGCCATCGATTGAATGTCGTATGTGGCTAATAGTAACTTTTTTTGTTTGGTCGTATCTATTTCGGCGCGTTTTGTTGAGCTTGTGCCTCCTCCAGAATCCGAGAGGCTGGCCGTTTTTCCGGTGTGGGAGTCTGAGCTACTTGCTCTACCCACCAGGGGAACCATTCCATTTTGTTTCAAATTCAACATGTTTTGTTTTGAGGGGTATATTGGCATTAAAACACCACGCTTGCCGGACGGGTTGGTGAGTGTTCGCAGTATGACAGCCGGTTAAATCAATATCAGATTGTCGCCTGCGACTTTGTGGAACCGCACCTGCCAGGAATTGTATTCCACAGCCACGGGCCACTAATGACACAGCTGCTTACCTGTATCATGTCTGGATCAGACGCTGCATTTGATTTTACACAAACCCTAAAGTTGGGGGTCGCCACTTCCGCCATACACACCACACTGAAGATGTTCTTCTCCGCCGTGAATACCGTTGTGGTCTTCATCCGTTACCCTGGACAAGGGACCCTAAGCAGGTACTAGTTTCCCGGGTCAGGAAACTCCTGGAATCTGCTGAGGGCAGGGATTGGATTCACTTTCCCTGGTAGGACTGTCCAAAGGAGTTCCTACCCGCTACCAACGGATAGATACACAGATGTTTATATTTCAATATTTTCTTCTTCCTCTTCTTCGTTTTCCAATGGATTTATTAGACTATCTGTATTAGTACAATTTACTCCTGCACATTTTTACTGCACCCACATGAATTTCCGCAGTCCGTCTTGCAATTACAAAATATCAAATTCATTATACTGGGTGGACCAGGCATTTGAGTTATTTTTATGGGAATTAACGATTCATCCATTAATTCCCATCCCCACTGTGTTGGATCCAAACTGTCTTTACCTTTCCATACATCCAACTTTTGACTTGGAAGTAAATCCTTTTTAAACATTGGGTGAAGGCATCTACGCTACAGTAGAAAGTATATTACCAACAGAAACTTTTTTATTTTTAGAAATTGCCATTAGATACATTGTGTACCTATACGTTTCAGCCAACTCATTAGTACTCAATAGAAATTCTTACGGTATTTTAGATTTTCTGAAACTCATTGGAGCATTATACATCACTAGAAGTAGTTGACAGCCATGTTCAACTACTTCTTCGATAGAATGTGCGTTCAAATTTTTGTGCGTGGATTAATAAATCAGCACTCCATAATACCAGGTAAAGAGTAGGTGCTCTGGGCAGCAGGTACTCCGAAGATCACTTCAGATGTCATATTCGTCGTCAGCGAGCCCAAAAACCCCCTGAATAATGATTTTTGACCAATCTTTTAATGAATTTGCCGAAAACTCCAGAAGACGAGGTAAACAGTAGGTACCCTGGATACCAGGTACTCCGGAGGTCACTTACGACGCCATATTCGATTTCAGCGACCCCAGAAACCCCTAAGTAACAAAATTGAACTCATTTCCGCCGATAATTGATGAGTTCTGAATTTTTTTTATTGTCTGTTTGAGATGAACTTTTAGAATGCGTTTTTTGTATGCACTTTTTCAATATTATTTCATGGTTAGGGGTGACAAATTTTCCTGGCGTATTCATAAATCAAATGCAAAAAGAATTATTAAGATCCGTCTTGTCGTTTTTTTTTCGGGGGTTCAGTGCTTTATTGCTTCGATTATTATCACAAATAAAATTGTAATATTTATATGCTTGAGAGATAAGTAAGATTGATAATATAGATCAGGTCCTGTAAAATTTCTTTATTGTTACAGATATTTATTCTAAAACGAAACACTCGTGGGTGTTCGTCACACGCCTTTGTTCCCACCTGCAATAAATTAATAGTTCGAAGTTCAACTATTAACTTATATTGTCCCAATTAAGCCGAAAACCTTTTATGCATAGACGTTGTTGGGAACTTTAATTTTTTTGAACATGACAAATCTTTGTTTTATTACAGCGCGGTATTAGGAGAGACATGCACAGCCGAAATTTTTAATTAAAAAAGTATAGACTTACAACAATTTTAATTAAAATAAATATTTGGCAATAAAAATAGACATGTGAACAAAAATCTCACTCTCGTTCAGTGTTGTATATGTTACCGGCCAAATCCGATTTTAGGACAAACTAGTTTGGCCTAGGCCGCGTTAGGATAAACTAGTATGGCCAAACTAGTTTATATATATAATGGATTTCTACGGCTGTCGCCGCCTCTCCATACCCAGCTTCCAATTTTTTCGATCGTAACACATATCTTCATCTAATTGCCTCGAATCCATTGCCTCCTGAATATTGTCCCTCCAGCTTCTTCGTGGTCGTCCTCTTCTTCTTCTCTCCGGTGGGACACACTCTAATATTTTTCTCGGCCAGCGAGTCTCATTCATTCTTTTAACGTGACCGAACCATGTCAGTTGTCTCTTTTCAATATCGTCTATTATAGTTTTTTCCACCTTCATACGTTCTCTAATTGTTTCATTTCTTACATGTTCTAATCTCGAAACCTGACAACTTCTCCTCAAAAAGTCCATTTTTGTACTAAGTAGCTTCTTTTTGTTTCTTGCACTTACGTCCCAAACTTCTGCACCGTAGATTGTAGCGCTCTTCATTATACTTTCATATATTCTTCTCTTTGTTTCCTTCCTGATATCTTTGTCCCATAAAATTGAATTGAGGAATCTAGTGATGCTTCTACCTTTAGTGCAGGACTTCCCAAACTGTGCGTCGCGACGCCCTGGGGCGTCGCCGAGTTGTCCCAGGGGCGTCGCGTGTCAGAGCGGACTTTTAATACAGAAAAAATATTTATTACAATACTCATATCCTGCAATTGGCAGATAAAATTACTGGGTTTCAGAATAAGTTGGTCTTATGGAAGAGAAAATTAGAAGATCAAGAAATTGACTGTTTCCCTGCTTTACAAGGTATTCTACAAGAAAACTCGATAGAAATACTCGATCCCTCTTTAAAAAATATGTTTACACAACACTTGTTATCATTGAGCGAACACTTTGAGAAATATTTTCCCGAAGATCTGAAGTAATATGACTGGGTCAGAATCCCTTTCCAATTATCCACATTATCGACACTTTCAACAGAAGAAGAAGAACAACTGACAGAATTGTTCTGTGATTCCAGCCTAAAGCTTCAATGCGACAAGGACACACTGTTTGAATTTTGGAGCTCAGTTTCTCATTAATATCATGCCATCAGCACTGCAACATTATAGGTTTTATTACCATTTGCGACTTCGTACTTGTGCGAAACAGAATTTTCTGCAGTGGCAGTAATTATTAAAAACAAGTACAGGTCAAACATAAACTTAGAAAAAGAAATGAGAGTGGCAATTTCCAAATTGGAGCCCCGGTTTCATAAGCTGTGCTCAAAAAAGCAAGCACATCCGTCACGTTAACCAGCCAGTTACATAAAAAATATCCCTTTTTATTTTTGGGCCTATTTTTTTATTTCGTTCTTAATTTCTAATAAAAATATAAATGTTTAAATAGTTTTTTTTGTTATAACTATAACCTGTTACTAGGCTAGTACTTACTAAAATTAGTAAATTTTATTGGGGGTTGGGTTGAGGGGCGTCGCAAAAAAATTCCAAAGTCTCAAGGGCGTCGCAGTACGAATAAGTTTGGGAAGCCCTGCTTTAGTGATCCTGTGTTGTATTTCATCTTCACTATTTCCTCGTTTGTTAAATATAGCTCCCAAATATTTGCATTGTTTCACACCAACAATATGTCCTTGTTCCAATGGTAGGTTTTCAATGCCTTCGTTTCCCACTATGAAGTATTCTGACTTATCCATATTTATTACTAATCCTGCCTGTTGGTAATGTTCATTTAGCTTCCGTATCATATAGCTTAAGTCATCTTGATCTTGGGCTATAACAACTTGGTCGTCCGCAAAGTATAATGTAAATAGGGAGTCGTCTCCCACTTTCAGTCCCATCGGTTTTACTGCTTTTGTCCACCTCTGTAAGGATTGGTCAAGGTATATTTTAAAGAGAGTGGGAAATAGACAACATCCTTGTCGAAGGCCTTTTGAAGTATTAAATGCCTCAGTGACCAACTAGTGCCAAACTAGTTTATCCTGATATAAAGACGCACACTTCAGGCCAAATTAGTTTATCCTGCAGTGTATGTTTTTATATCAGGATAAACTAGTTTAGCCTAGTCTAAACCAATTTAATCTAGTCGAAAATACATAATTGATTACAGATTGGTTGCTGATTTAAATGTAAGATTAGAAGGCCCTATTAAGAGTTCTAAGACTTTTAAGTATTTAAGGTAGATAAACCGACCTGGCACTTGTATGAAAGATAATATAGAAATGAAAATAGTACGGGGAAAACAAGCCACCAAAGCACTCCATAGATTGATATGGAAGAACACTCTAACTAAAGAAAACAAAAAAGGATTTGTCATAGCATAGTGCTGAATATAACCCTACAAGAGCGGAAGAGTAGCCAGTGACAACAATAATACGAAATAAAATACGAACAGTTGAATTGGAGTTTATGAGAAGGTGTCTTCAAATTACCAGGTCGGATAGAATATGAACAGAGGAAATATGAAACAGAAGAGAAGTAAAATGCTCAATTACAAAAAAGGTGTGGTAGTAAAAGTAGAGCCCTGAAATGGTACGGGCATGTACAAAGAATGCCGGAGCACAGGTGGCCGAAAAGATTACTGCACTCACTAAGACCCGCAAGGAAGACGGAAAACTCATATAGGAAATGCTATGATAGATAGAGACCTCAGAAATGGCAACTGGGAGAATAGAGTGCTATGGAAGATGAAAAAGGTAAACTCATAATGGGAAAAAGCCAAGAAGAAGAAAGTAATTCAGCGAACTAGTACGGCTTAATATAAATAATAAAATGAATAAAATACTTTGTTCTTGGAAAAATATTCATTTTTATTAAAATTATAATTATTCGTAACAAACAAACAATAATATTGAGTTATATTCGCGGTCGGACAAACAGACAGCCTAGGTCAAATTTCTCACCTTTAGTACCATCCTTAGATTATAAGCTTTCAGTTGACACCTCATTTGTTATTCTACCTGGTATTATGACGGAGGAGTTGAGTTCATGGACAGATAGACAGACGGACGTGGAAAATTCAACGTTTTTCAACACAATATTAATTCGTACTCGATTTTATTCGTAAGTGTATCTTTTCTTTTAATTTTTGGAGAAAACCTCATCCTTTTATTTATTATTTTTTATATTCTTTAATTATTATACAACAATATATTTATTTATAGCATGTATCAATATCTTCATTCGATGTATCATATGCTATAATATCTTCTTTTTCATGTGCCGTGCTCGATTATCGAACGTTGGCTATCAAATTGGCTATAGCAATTTTATTAACGGCAGCTTGGAAAAGGGATGCAGAGGATCTGTTATACCATTCTCTCAGATTTTTAAGCCATGACGTTCTTCTTCGACCTGGTCCTCTTCTTCCGTCTACCTTGCCTTGTATTAATTAATGGAATATATTATATCTCTCTGGGTGTCACATAACATGGCCAAAATATTCAAGTTTTCGATTTTTAACTGTTCTAACGACTTCCGTGACTTTTCCCATCCGGTGCAAAACAACTTCGTTACGAATTCTATCCACCCAACTTATTGGTAGGATTCTTCGGTATACCCAAATTTCAAAGGCTTCCAATTTTTTGAGAAGAGTATCTGTTAAAGTCCAACCTTCGACACCGTACAAAAGAGTAGAGAACACATAACATCTCACTAATCTAATTTTAAGATTCAAAGTAATGTTGTTTCCACATAAAAGTTTCTTTGCTCATTTCCCAGTTTTTATTTAGATTGCAACCAAGGTAGGTGATACTGTTAGTTCTCTCCAAAGGCAAGCGTCCACAGACCCGCATCGTACGCATCGTACGCAACGGATTTTAGTTTGACAATCGATAATGCGATCCGTACGATGCGGATCAGTGGACGCGGTTACATAAGTTTCTGTACAAGGCAAACTAAAATCCGTTGCGTACGATGCGTCCGATGCGTACGATGCGGGTCTGTGGACGCTTGCGTTAATTGTTCACCATAAGCTGTTACTACGTCCGGTTGTATTGGCGTCTTACTGACAACCATCACCTTGGTCTTTGCGGTGTTTAGCTTGAGTCGATATTCATCACACGTTGTGGTAATCCTATTATTCAGATGTTGATGTTCTTCATAACTGCTCGCAATTAACACCGTGTCATCCACATATCTTAAATTATTAATATTGACGCCATTCATGTTGATACCACATTGAACATTATCCACTGCTTATATCGCTGAATATATATATATATATATATATATATATATATATATATATATATATATATATATATATATATATATATATATATATATATATATACGAATATCGCTGTTTAAGGAATAGAAATTTAAGGTCCCGAAACGTTTCTACTAGCAACCAATGATCTGTTATTAGAATAACCCGGTTATACGAATACTTTTGCTGGGCACCAAGGCTATTCCAATAAGCGGGTTCGACTGTATTTGCATGTTTTCTGTTCTGACCGGTGAGTTCTTTTATTTTTTTTATACACATTAAATTAATCCATGTTTTCTCTGCAACTCTTCAATTTCTAAACGTTTGTCTTCAAAGTATGTTTTTTTGCCGCTCGTATTTTAGTCCTTATCTCTTTACTAATGCGTTTATACCTTTCGATGTTTTGGTTCTTAAATTTGCGTCTTTTTTCCATCAAATTCAAAATCTCATCGTTCATCCACTGTTGCTTCTTTTGATTTTTCTCTTTGAAGTTTGGAGTTGAGTTGCTTATAATCGTTTTGATTTGGTTCCAATGATCCTCGATGGATTCTTGTTGTTCGCTATTCTCAATATTGCTCTCTAAATTGTTTGCAATCCCCTGACTGTTGTTTCTAATAAAATCGGTATCCAGTTTGTTAGAGGATCTTTGTTGTTTTATCCGTTTAAGTTTTAATTCTATTTCGGCTAACAATAGATTGTGATCAGATGGCACATCGGCGCCAGGATAGGTTTTTACAGATTTTACTGCATTTCTGTAACGCTCACTGATGGTTATGTAGTCAATTTGGTTTCTTACGATATTATGGGGGGTATCTGCTGGAGATTCCTACGTATATAATCTCCGTTTGGGTAATTTGAAAAAGGTATTCATTATACATAGATTATGTTCTTTGCAAAAATCTGCGAAATAGTCTCCCCTTTCATTTCTATCGCCCAGTCCATAACATCCAATAATATTACTTTGTCTGCCTTTTCCCATTTTAGCATTAAGGTCACCCATCAGAATGGTGAGGTCTCTAGTCTTGAGTTGGTCGGTAAGTTTTTACATCGGCGTAGAACTTGTCAAGTTCTTCTAGTTCACTTTCCGCTGTCCGTGCATACACTTGTATTAAACTTATGTTTCTGGATTTCGCGTTCAACTGAATCATTATGACTCGTTCAGATACCTGGCATACCGCCCTAACACATTTGCTAACCTCCTTTGAGACTATGAATCCTACACCATGACGATGGTAATTACTCTCTTCTCCTGCATAATATACTTCATGATCATCCACATGGTATTGGCCAGATCCGGGCCATCGCATTTCACTGACACCCAGAATTGATATTTGAAGGCTTTTCATCTCATTTATGGCATTGTGTGTTTTTCCTGGTTCATATAAATTCCGCACATTCCATTTGCCTATTCTACAACTTCTCTGTATATCAAATTTGGCTAATCGGGAGATTCTTCGCACCCCTGCCCCATTTAAGAAGCGCCCGTACTCGGGGCCATCGTTTATTTCCTCAGCCATATTGATTAACCTGGGAAAACTAGTGTAGTAGTCATTCCATATATTGTGTACCATGTAGTAGTCATACAAGTACAAAGATAAATTACTAGCCACTGAGATGGATTTTGGAGAAGGTCAGCAAGAAGATCTAGACTAGAACACATAAGAAACGACGACATTAGACAACAAATGGAAATAGAAAGAACAATCATAGATATCATCGAAAGACAACAGCTAGTTTGGTACGGACATGTAAGACGAATGGACGAAAGGAGAATCCCTTAAAAAGTGTTAGAATAGACCCCCACAGAAAAACGAAAACGAGGAAGACCAGCAACTACATGGATAAAGGGCATCTCCAAGGCGATGTCTGAAAGAAATCTAAGAGAGGAAGACTGCCACAATAGAAAGGCGTGGCGATTAGGAATGGAAAGGCGTAGAACGCTATAAAACCGATATAATATATTATATAGTCATTCCCTTGGCTTTCTACACCGCTGTGTACACGCTGTTTAAGTGGTTGCCACCTCACCGAGTACTATTCTGTATTGACCGTTCTGGCCTACATGACTTCCGCTCCATACAGATATTGAAAAACCAGCTGCCGATTTCCAGGTTCGATTTTATACAGGCCCTAAAACCAGGGGGCTGCCACCTCCGTCCTCCAGACCGTTGTGAAGATCTTCTTCTCCGCCCTGGATGCCGTTGTGGGCTTCATCCGTGACCCTGAACAGGGGACCCTTAGCAGGTACTAGTTTCTCGGGTCAGGAAACACCTGGAATCTGCAGAAGGCAGGGATTGATTCTGCATGATATAATATATCGATGTATAATTTTTTTGCCATACTTGTTGGGACGTGATTTGGGAATCCCCCGCATGTAAAAGTCCTTACATGTTCGCTAAATTACTTTCGACTCCGCTAAATTGGTTTAAACTAGGTCGTACTAGTATATCCTGAAGTGTGAGTCTTTATTATAATCAGGATAAACTAGTTTGGCCTGAAGTGTGTGTATTTATATCAGGATGAACTAGTTTGGCCTAGAACAAACTAGTTTGGCCTACGGGCGATAGGACAAACTAGTTTGGCCTAGGCCATAATAGTTTATCCTAACGCGCTTAGGACAAACTAGTTTGGCCTAGGCCAAACTAGTTTGTCCTGAAATCGGGTTCGGCCGGTAATATATATACCAGTAGATAATGGTCGCATTCAGGAGACGAAAAAATGAGGGAGCAGTTACCGATGGAGCGGTAACAGTTGTGTTTCGTCTTTTGAATGCTCCTCTCCCTAATTTCGTAACAGCCTATAACTTTCTATTATATGTGAGGTCGATTCTTGCCTCTGCACAATAAATTATTTTTTACTTCATAATCAAGGTCGAAAACCATGGATTATTCACCGTCCCATTATTCAACCGAACATAAAGTTGACCCCTTCTGAATATACGACTTTTGATATCTGATTTTTCTCCACTCTTTCCTGCTATTCATTTTTCTTTTCTGGTCTTCCTTTTCTCTTTTTTGAGGCTATAGTGTAGTTTACTACAGGTGAGGTCATAGGTGACCTCGTCATCTAAGTCTCGGTGTCTTCCTCACTCACTATTTTATTAGGTTGGTTGTATAATTCTTTTAACTCATCATTTTTGATCTTCTTATACATAAGCCGTCCTTTATTATTTCTCCATATATCTTCATCAGGATTTTCCTTTCCCAAATCTCCAGTAAATTGTGTTCATTTTTTGTCATTGTCCATGTTTCACTGCAATATGTTACTATGGTTTTGTGTATGTTACTGGTCGTATAGTTGTTTTTTTTAATGTATCTTTTCTTCTCGATAACTTGCTTTTCAACATTCTATTAAGCACATGTACACTTCTATTGCCTGCCATTATTCTAGCTTGTATTTATTCTTTAATGTTCGGTTTACGTGATATTATTGCTCCTATGTACCTAAATCTTTCTGCCTTTTCGAATTCAAGTGATGTTCCTCTTCTCTTTTACGTTAAAGTTTTCTCCATTTCTGAATTGACCGTAATCTGTCTATTCCTTAATTTTTGTTTTAGTTTCATTTATATACAGTCCCATTTTCTTCGCTGATTTTACTATTGTCTGTACTATCTCATATAGCTCTTTTTTTCTATCTCTCACCAAGCAAAACTTGGTGTCTTTTTTGATATAGGAGTCCTCTATTTATTTTCGCTTCTCGCATTATTTTTTCTACACATAAATTGAAGAGATATGATGACAAAGGATCGCCCTGCCTTAATTCTTCGTTTACTCTAAATTTGTCCGATGATTGATTGTTTATTTTGACTCTGTTTTCTGTATTCTCTAAAGTAAGATGTATCATGTTGCGTAACTTTCTTCTACCTAACTCCCAATTCCTCAAGCACCTCTTTTAAAGAGGAAGAATCCTCTTTATTCTATCCAAGCCCGGCCCTAGGGATTTTGCCGCCCTGGGCAAGATCGGCGACAGCCGCCCCCCTTGGTAGGCCCATAACTCACGACCTTCCTTCACTTACTCTTAAACCACGATTGTATTTTTATTGATGTGTGCTTTTAGCTGAATTATTTAGTACACTATTTTCCACTTTATTTGAACGATACATGCTTAAGAACACTATATTTGCAATATTCTCATGAATTTTTACTACATTGCCATACATTTATTTGCTCATGCTCATGACTCACATCCGAGTCGAGGTTGTAGGTACCAAATCTAAAATTTTATTTTTGATTTGCTCATGGAGGATGCTGCTTGTTACTACCATTCGTTGTTCTCCTAATTTGCTCTTTTAAAACCGAATCAAATTTTCCACAGAGCTCAACAAGCTTTAAAAAGTTGACAATGGAAGACACTGTTGTGCTAAGAACTGTATTATTGATATAAGTCGTTCTATTACATTTGTCTAATGATAAGTTTCTGAATTTAGAACTTTTTGTGTTTCTTCGTCTATGTCTATGGTTCTGCCCGACTCTAGTCTAATTGCTAGTTCTACCCACTCTCGCTGTGACTGTGGATGAACTGGAGATTTAGAGTGGCTGGGCAAAGCTTCAGCCATATGTTTCCAATTATTATTATATCCATTTTCAGTAAATTTAATTTTGACATTGGAAAATAATTTACAGAAATAACAAAACACAGAATTGTTTGCGTTAGAATAAATTAACCACTCTCTCAAGAGTTTCATCATTGTACATTTTGTAGTTGTAGTATTTAGTTGTAAATCTGCGTTCTAAATTATCTTTCGGGTACAACTGAGCTTCTGCAATAGGTAATTTCGGCGAGGGCCTTTTGTAACTAAAGTTGTTCTAGCAAAATCATTAATTTTATTGGATCACTTTACTGGATCATAATCAATAATAACATTGTTACCGTAGTGTGTCATCACTGTGTGTTACAGTAGTAGTGTCATCAGTAGCTGACGTAGATGATTGACTTTCGTTGACTGGCGTTGGTCTGAGAGGCGGCGGTATCAGACGTAGATGCCGATGATAGTCCTAGGTGACTTTCGTTGGACTGGGAGGGAGCGGCAGTAGACGTGGATGCAGATGATAGGCCTATGTGGGTGAATGTTATCAGACTCAAAGGGAGAGTTAGCAGCTGTATGTTCTCTAGGTTGAGCAATATTTTCAGCATGAGTGTATAACTGTTATAAAAATTTACCTAGGGAAATTCTAAGCCTTTTTGTTTCAATCTACTTCTTTGCTATCTTTTTCCTGTACTGACTACCAGAAAGACGTTTTCTACCCTCCATTATTGCACTTACACAATTATTTTTAGTATCACTAAATACTTAATAGTATACTGGCACACACCGGTAGATACGGAAACTATACTGTACAACAATTGATCTAAATTTATTTAATAACTAAACACAGTAAAAATACCTACAAGCCTATACACTTAGAGCAAGGACACACCAGGCGGCGCGCGTTGAATCGACGTCGAGGCAGCGTAAAACACATGGCGCAGCGGCAGCTATGCTACGATTTAAAATATTTGTATTTCGTTGTTGCCAAATTTAGTCACGTGTTGGCTGCTGTACGATACGATGTCTGAAAGTTATGACGATTTGGCTTTTGTAATAAATACAAGTTTATTTTATCTTAGATTAAAGAAAAAAAGAAACGCAGATATTGGATACATCCCATCATAAAGGAACGAAATTATAAGGGATTTTTTACACATTATATTAACGAAATTAATATAATAAAGGCCCAGAGATGTTTTTTAATTTTACAAGAATGTCTAAAAAATCTTTTCAGGAGTTATTAGTGAGTATTAAAGAGCTGTGTTCAAGAAATAAAACCGTTATGAGGGAAAGCATATCACCTAAGAAAAACTATTTATAACGCTAAGAGGCTGTCCATTCTATGGTACGCCACTGAGCAAATGCAAGTGTTAAATTGATGCCCCTCTATTGTACCCCATCTATTAGGAAATAGTGATGTTTCACAAATTAATATTAACAAAAAAATTATTCAAATTAAAGCCAAAGTACGTATCGAGAAAGACGAAAACCAGAATATACAAAACCGTAATAAGAGCAACAGTCACCTACGGATGTGAGACATGGGTGCTAAATAAAACAGAAGAAAAAATGATATAGAGTTGAGAACGGAACGTACTAGGAGCTATTTTCAGGGGAAAGAATACAGATACAGAAGACGGCTGGCAAGGAACCAAGTGTAACAAGATACACAAAGTCATAAAGAATCAGGTGGGCAGGTCATGTCGAAGGGATGGATAAGGAAACAATGCCAAAGATGGTACTGCACAGAAGACCAGTTGGGACTAGGAGACGAGGTAGACCAAGAAAAAGACGGCAAGAAAGTTTCAGGAGGGTATAGTATCGATGCAAATTATACACTAGAAAGAGGAGGTGAAAAATAAGATATAGTGGAGAACCATAGTTCAGCAATTTTTACATAGACATCAAATACAATTATATATAAAATTCTAAATACAAGGCCTGTAGAGCATAATAAATAAAATAATAAATAAAGCCTGTTTTTTATTATTCTGTTTGAATATTCATCAATACGCATATCCCAAATAGCTGGTCTCATCTGAATTTCATTAATTTATTTTTCTACATCTGTATTTCCCATCACAAAAACACGATCTGACAACACTCACTACAGAATTCGCTAGAAAACAGCTCAAACGTCTGTGTTGAACCACGATACACGCATTTTTGATATGCCGTCGAAGTAATAAAACCGATTGACAGTGGATGGGTTCCAGGATATGTCGCCAGAAATACGCTGCATCGAAAATTTTAAGAGTGTCTGGTGTGTGTTACTGCATCAAAGTATAGTAAGGGATGCGTCGCTTTCGACATCTCAGCGGGGGTTCAGTCGACGTACGCCGCCCCGTCTGTGTTACCTCTTAAACGAAATACAAACACACAATAAAATTGTTAACGGCACATGTATGATCTATTCAAACTTGGTAAAAGGCTACGAAAAGCGCAAGTCAACAGATATCAGTTATCAGTCGGTACTAATGCACCTGAACCATAAAAACAATCCTGAGTTGGAGTGGTGGGGACGGGTAGTTCTGATCCCACTCAGTGGCGTAACTAACGCCAATGCAACCAATGCGGTGCATTGGGGCGCAGGCCTTAGGGGGGCGTAAAAAACTGATATTCTGGAAATATTTTAGCAAAAAAAATATGTTGAAGCAAAACTCCCTGTAGCTTCCCGACAAAACAAAATGTAAAAAAATATTCGTGGTATTTTATTCCGTTAGCGCAATAACAGACGGGCGACTGTGGCCGGGCACTCTGTGGATCCACAAAAATAGTTTCCGATTATTGACCGTGGGTTCTTATGTGGCGTGGACGTTGCATCACAGACGAGAAACTGTGGCCGGCCACAAATACCCCTAGTTGATGGTATAGAAAATAACTTATATTTCAATAATAACTTCGAAATTTCATGTTTCAGGGTCTCTATTAGTCCCAATTACTGCAGCAGTGGAGATATGTTTTTATTTTCACGGTGCAAGTAGATGGCGCATAAATCGTTTAATTTTCGAAATTTTTTTATGAAAATTATTTTACATGTACTTCTTTTTATAATAAATTCTCATGCAAATTTTCAAAACAATTAGTACAGTTCTTTTTATTTTAGAAATTAACAAAAAGTATGTGAATTTCGTAGTTTTACAATAGGATAGCCCCTTAACTTTACTTTCAATGAATTTTTTGAATAATAATGTTTTTTAATAATTAACTTTAAAATTACTGTTATATTTCTTTGAATAATCTTGCTCTGATTTTGAATTTTGCATATAGTGATATTTTTAAAAATACGGTGCATATATAATAGATTTTCAAAACGAATTGCGCATGTTTCTTGGAATGAATAAAACACCGCAACTGGAATATTCCAAATGAAAGAAGCTTAAGAAGAAACCAGGTCGATTCTGTATATTCTGCGGTATACCAGCGGATACAAACAGTTTTAGACCTGTCTCTCTTTTGTGTCACCTTTACAAGGCATTTGAAAGAATGATACTGAACCGGATCGCTGAATATGTGGAGACTAAAATTATTCCAGAACAAGCAGGATTCAGACCCGGAAAGTGCTGCTGCAGTCAATTTTTTTAATCTCACCCAACATATTGAAGATGGTTTTGAATGGAAAGAAATAACAGGAGTAGAGTTCATAGACCTAAGTACCGCTTATGACACAGTTAACCGTCAGCGGCTACTCGCAAAACTCTACGAAACTACAAAGGATTTCCGACTAACAAGGTTAGTGAAATGTCTCCTCCAGAATAGACGCTTCTACTTAACGCTCCAGTCCAAGAACAGTCGGTGGAGGGACCAAAAAACGGGCTACCACAGGGAAGTGTCCTCGCGCCCATTCTATACAACATATACACCAACGACCAACCCATACACCAACAAACAAGGCAATTTAGTTACGCTAATAATACAGCTGTGGCAGCTCAGGGAAAAACTTTCAATGAAGTCGAAGTGAAACTGACAGATGCCCTGGGAGACTTAGCTCTATACTACGATAAAAACCATCTGAAACCCAATCCCACAGAAACCCAGGTATGTGCTTTCCACCTTAGAAAAGCTGGAAAAATGCCCGAAGGCCGCTGGAGGTGGAATGGCGTGGTCAGATGCTGGAACACAACGAAACGCCAAAATACCTTGGCGTCCGTCTGGATAGAACTCTGTCTTACCGATACCACTGTCGAGATGTCAAGAAGAAAGTAAGTGCCAGAAATAATATCATCCGCAAGCTAATACAAAATGGGGAGCACAACCACATACTCTCCGCACTTCTGCCTTAGCACTATGTTTTTTGGCTGCGGAGTTTGGAGCACCAGTAAGGGCAAACTCTACTCACCCAAAGAACGTCGACGTGGCTCTAAATGAAACGGTTCATATAATAGCGGGTTGCCTGAAACCGACACCTATCGAAGAGATATACCCCATAGCTGGGATTGCTCCACCACCTATCAGGAGGAAGGTCACGTCAGAGGTAGAACGAAAAAAGCAGGAGACGGACCGAAGACACCCCTTATATGACCACCAAACTCAGCCAAACAGACTATGATCTCGGAAAAGTTATTAGAAATAGTAGATAATAAAAGGTACAAATAATACTAAGCAGACTATTTATTTTATAACCGAAAAACCGTAATATTACAATATACAAAGAAATTAAGATACGTGTTTCTACAACGAGATATTCTTCTAGACTACTTATCGAACGCAGAACTAACACTAACATACAGTTCTGGCATTCACATCCCTTGTAACATGTGCAATTTTAGGTAAAAGTTTATCGCCCTAATGCATTCGGAGAATTGGCCCAGCCATGAAGAGAGACCCCACATGTGTATTCTAACACTTAACAAAAATAATAAAGTTGAATTCCAACATCCCCTCGCAACTAAAATTATTTTTGAATTAGTCAAACAGATCCCCTTTACTACTTAAGTACTCTAACTTAACCCTATTCAGCGGTTTAGTCAACATATCGGCTATCATATCCTCGGTAGGACAATACCTAAAGTTAACAACCCCTTTTTCTATATAACTAATTCCGGCTCTAAACCCACAAATTCGTTTATAACCTGTTTTAACCAAATTGCTTCCTGACATCCTTCAGCCAATCCTATGTACTCTGCTTCAGTTGATGATAGAGACACGCAATTATGTTTTCTACATCCCCAATTTATAGGCGAACCCCGTAATAAAAATATATACCCGCTATTGGATTTTCTGTTCCCCTTGTCTTCTGCCCAGTCAGCGTCTGCATAGCCGTATAATGCATTATCTGTTCCTTCTTGTCCTAAAATAAGCTTTTTATATTTAGTTTTCTTTAAATATCTTAACACCCTCTTTGTATTTACCACAATATATAATAAACCACCAATCAGTTGTTGGTATATTTCACTGTTTTTCATCGGCTTCTCTCTGCTAAGCTTATAGTATCCAACATCCAGCGGTATATTGGACTCTTTTGCATCTTTCATCTTAAACTTGTTCAGCAATTTGTCAATATAACTGGCTTGATTTAAACTATATATCCCTTGATCGCACCTTTCAATCTTCATACCTAGATAATTTTGTAATAATCCCAAACTCGTTATTTCAAAATTAAATTTTAGATTCTCTTCAAATGTATCAAGTACCTGTGTATCCTTTGCTGCTATTAAAATGTCATCCACGTATATAAGTACGTAAACCCTTTCATTATTTATTACCTTGATATATAAACATGTATCAATATTGCTTTTACAAAAATTCTCTTTAGATAAAACTTCATCAAGCTTTTTGTTCCAAGTTCTGGCAGATTGTTTCAAACCATATAAACTTTTATTTAATTTGCAAACACAACTTGTATCCTTTTGTTCAAATCCCTCAGGCTGTTTCATAAAAATTTCTTCTGACAGTTCTCCATTTAGAAAGGCTGTTTTTGCATCTATATGCCTTACTATGAGATTTTTTCTCCATGCCTCTGTCAATAAAATTCGAAGAGTAGCTTGCCGCGCAACCGGAGCGAACACTTCATCGTAGTCTACGCCGAATTTTTGGCTAAAACCCCTTGCTACCAGCCGTGCTTTGTACTTCTTCGAGCTTTGATCTTCGCCTGTTTTTAACTTGAATACCCATTTACATGAGACTATATTCTTTCCCTTTGGTGCTTGTATTAAATCCCAAGTTTTATTTTTCCTTAATGACGTGATTTCCTCTTCCATAGCTTGCTTCCATTTTTCACTATCACTTCTTTTAAGCGCTTCTTTAAAGTTTCTAGGTTCTACTTCTTCGAGTTCTGTCAACTTTGCTATGTAGCGCTCAGGTGGAATACCTTTATTTATTCTGCTAGATCTACGATCACCTGAATTCTCTATATCGAGATCTGTATCTAATTGATAGTTAGAATCACCGTCATCGTCATGGGATTCTTCCCAACTTAAGCTCTCATACGTGTTAGATGTGTCCGTAGAATTTTCTATTTCCTCCGTGTTTTCAAAATTTGCAACCTCGCTGTCTTCTACGTCGGTTGGGCCTTATTTTTGCCCGTTCCATCATGGACCCAATGGATATTTCCTCACTTTTTGCCTCCTTTTTCTCGACGCATATATTTCTCTTGGAAAACACCACACTACGGCTAATTGTAATACGTTCTGTATCTACATTTAACAATCTATACGATTTTGATTCATCAGAGTAACCTACAAATATCAGTGACTCACCTTTTGGATCAAATTTATCCTTCATTTTTTCTTTGGGAATGTGGCTATAAACCGTAGACCCAAATATTTGCAAATTCGACACATTCGGTGTTACTTTATGCCACAATTCATAGGGCGTTTTTTCTTTCGACTTAGTAGGTAATATTTTGCAAATAATTGGCTGTCACTATCGCTTCCCCCCAAAATTTCTTTGCTAAACCCGCATCGATTAACATGCACCTAGCCATTTCAACTAGAGATCGATTCTTTCTTTCTGCAACCCCGTTTTGTTCTGGAGAGTACCCCGCTGTATATTGAATTTTTATACCTTTACCCTTTAAAAATTCCCTTAAATTATTATTTACGTACTCGCCACCCCTATCCGACCTAATTACTTTTGGAACCCTACCTAACTGATTACTCGCAAATTCTATAAACTCTTTTATACATTTTACCGCTTCATTTTTATGATTTAATAAATATATAGTTGTATATCTAGAAAAATCATCAATTAAAGTCAAAATATAACGTTTACCCCCTGGAGTGACAGTCTTCATGGGCCCGCAAATATCCGAATGTAATAAGTCAAGAATATTAAATGTATTGCTATGAGAAAATTTTGGAAAACTCTTACGTAAAATTTTACCTTTCATACAGCATTCACAAGTTTCCCTAATCCTACAGTCAGTCATATCAATCCCGACTGCCATTTTCTTTTCCATTAAGTGTTTGACTGCATCCATGTCCCTGTGTCCAAACCGTCTATGCCATGCATGTTGACAGTTGCTAGAGTGCTCCACAGCACTCAATCCATGGTCCACAGTTGAAAGTTTGTATAAGTCCGGTGAAGGCACCGCACTCGCGACGACTTTTCCGTGTAAAGCGATTTTACACTCGTTTTTATCGAATTGCACATTATGTCCCGCACTTGTTAGCTTTTTCACCGAAAGCAGATTTGAGTCTAATCCCGGCACATACAACACTTCGTCGATTTTTAAATTTTCCACTCCCGATCCAGTCACGCACTCAATAAGTCCTGTCCCTATACCCTGAACCTCGGAGTATTGCCCTTTCTCCGCCAAACTTACAACGCCCTTTCTGCTACCGTCAAATTGGGTATAGAATCCTTTGTAATTAACCATGTGACTCGAAGCTCCTGAGTCCACATACCACGAAGCAGAATCCCTTTTTCCGTCCCTTGAGCTATAATTGACCATAAAACATGCATCATCAGTACCTTCAGTGACTTTATTGGCCTTTTCCTTCTTAAACGCTTTGTACTTAAAGCAATCTCGTTTAAAATGGCCCTTCCGGTTACAAAAATAACACTGCCTTGCTTCTGCCCTTGCAGTACCATTATTTTTGTTACCCTCGTATACTGACTTCATCACCGACTCCTCCTGATTTCTTCCCAAAGCTCCCTGACGTCTCCTGTACTCATCTATTAATTTACTCGTAACAAATTCTAGAGTAAATTCACTCGATGGCCTACTTTCCAGCGCTGTAATCAAAAAACTGTATGAGTCTGGAAGACTTCCCAGCAAAATTCCTGCTGAGAACCTGTCCTTAATTTCTTCCCCTAAGGCGGCCAGTTTATTCAACGATTCTAGGAATAAACTAATGTGTGCTTCCATATCACCATTCTCCTCTAGCGATAGCCTACAGATTTGCTTTAACAAAAACACCATACTAGACAAACTTGATTTCTGATGATACTCCCTTAGCGCTATCCACGCATCGCGCGCGAATTCCCTGTTCCGGATATGCACTAATTGATTAACGTCAACAAGTAAGGCTATAGTTGACAAAGCCTTATCATTTTGTTTTTTCCAAGAACTGCTTCGATCTGCTTCTAATGGTAACTCACTCGAAACTATTTCCCATAGATCAGCATTGATGAGTAACATTTTCACTAAATAACTCCAAGATTGATAGTTCTTGCCGTTCAACTTTTCGACGTTATATTTCGCACTCTCCGCCATTATGTATTCGGTTAACACGAAAATTTCGCGACTGTACACTTTTAATTATTATCTTAATACAGGTGAGCTAACAACGTAACTGAGCCCAGAACCTATTAGAAATAGTAGATAATAAAAGGTACAAATAATACTAAGCAGACTATTTATTTTAACCGAAAAACCGTAATATTACAATATACAAAGAAATTAAGATACGTGTTTCTACAACGAGATATTCTTCTAGACTACTTATCGAACGCAGAACTAACACTAACATACAGTTCTGGCATTCACATCCCTTGTAACATGTGCAATTTTAGGTAAAAGTTTATCGCCCTAATGCATTCGGAGAATTGGCCCAGCCATGAAGAGAGACCCCACATGTGTATTCTAACACTTAACAAAAATAATAAAGTTGAATTCCAACAAAAGTTTCCTGAAAACATCAAGCGTCAGCTATCGCGACACATTTTCCTTCCTCAGAGAAATGGCTGCTGGACACAATTTACCGTATCCGACTTGGAAAGCGCTAAACAGACTAAGAACCGGCGTTTCACGTTGTACTAGTAACCTGAAAATATGGGGATACCAGGAGGATGATACCTGCGACTGTGGCGCGGTTCAGACCAGCCGGCATCTACTATCATGCGCAGAGATGAGAGAGACCTGCACAGAAGAAGACTTAATTATAGCAAATGGCAGGGCCATCTGTGTGGCCAACCATTGGAAATACAGAATTTAAAGTTGTTGGAGTTCCGGACACGGAAAGTAAGTAAGCCTGCATATTTGCCTGACTTTGCTGATTGGATATGGCTTGTACAATGTCGTGTGTAGTGAAATAGTATCCCCTGGAAGTACGGAGAAATGTCGTTTGTTAGTTTCGTTGGAGGTTGGTGGGGGAGGAGGAGAATAAGTCTGGGAATAGGGGCGCACGAGGAATACTTGCATTGGGGCGCAGGTCAGACTAGTTACGCCACTGATCCCACTATTCTTATGCGATGAAGAAGAAGACGGTGTTGTGGATTTCCGGTCGAATGAGCCTTGCATTTGTTTCACTTATTTAATTCTGGTTTTTACAATTGCATTTTTGCCGCTCTTTTTCATAATATTGATTTTTTATAATATTAAAAACATAACTTATTATTTCTTCAATTTCAAAAATTTGCTCTTCTGTAGCCGCCCCTAAATTTGCCTCCCTGGGCGACCGCCCAGTTCGCCCACCCCTGGGGCCGGGCCTGATTCTATCGTATGCTTGCTGGAAGTCGATGAATAGGACTATCGTTTGTAAGTCGTGTTTATAGTTTTCTTCTTGTAATTATCTGATTACGAACACTTGGTTCGTTGTGCTTCTCCCTCGTCTAAATCCGCACTGATATTCACCTATGTTTTCAACTTCTTTTTCAAGTTTATCTTTTAAGGATTTTGACAGGATTTTATGTACGGTATTTAGTACTGCTACTGTAATTATTGCATTCTATTTTGTCGCCTTTTTTGTGTAATGGGAAAATAATTGATTCCTTCCAACCTTCTGGTAATCGTCCTTTTATCTATATCTCCTTGATGATCTTGTAGGTACATCAAATCATTTAGCAATTTTCCACCATATTTCATCATATATGCTGTTATGTTATCGCTTCCAGGGCATTTGTTTTTTTTTCAGATTTTTTATTATTTTCTCGATTTGTTCTTTGCTGGGTGAATTATCTTCTATGTATTCTAAGTATTCATATCCTGCTTTTACTTCCATGCATTCTCTTTGGTTTGACTTATTTTTGCCATTTAGTATTTCGTCAAAATACTCTTTCCATCTCCCTACTATTTCTGCTCCACCGCTTATATTATTCCCCGCTTTATTTTCAATGAATATGGGTTTTTGTTAGTAATCTCTTTTCTGGCACCCTGATACAGGTTTTTTATTTATTTATTTTTGTAATTTTCTTCTATTTGTTTAGCTTATTTGGTACTTGCTTTCTCTTTTTTTCTCTCAGCAACCTCTTTACTTTTTGTCTTTGCTGTATATATCTATTCTTCGTCTCTGTTGTTTCTTTCGTGGTCATTTCCATCCTTAATGATCTTCTTAAATATATTTCTTTTTGACACCCTATGTCGAACCACTCCTCCCTCTTTTCATTCTCCTGTTTATTACATTCTCTTGATACTTTATTGATTACTTGCTTTATGATTTTCCAATTGTTCTCCGTTTGTTCTTCTATTTGTATCTTTTTTAATTCTCTTTCCATTTTTCTCCGTACGTTTCGTGTTCTTTCTTTGTTGCTCTAAAGTTATTAACTTCTCAATGTTCATAAGAATTTTAATATGTGAAAATTTGCCTATTATTTTTTAGCGGAACCAAAGAGCTAGATATCAAATTTATAATAAAATAAAAATGATACTCGGTATCGGTAATTTGAGAAAAATTTGGCAAAAATAAACAAAACATCGAAAGTCAAAAAAGTATCAAAATGTCAAAAAAATAATTATAAGCGCTAGAAGGTTACGGAAAGAAAAATAACATTAAAAAATCTAAATAAAATGTTAATAAATCAACAACAGTTTGCCCTACAAAATATAATAACACATGGAAACACCGTAAATTATACCACAACTTTCAAATTCATGGGATCAACATTCGATGCACATGGGAACATGCAACCAAAAATTCACAATCGCATTGCAAATTTAAACAGACTATACGTATTATGCGGTCGGCAAAACATTTATAACGAAAAAGAAGTCACCGTGAAAATATATTTAAAATATTTAATAGTTTATATCTACATATAGGGGAGTGCATATAGATTTTCACTTCGGAAAAAATCAAACAAGATAGAACTTTTTGTAATTTCATTGAGAAATGTTTAATAAACAACGTATCAAAAAGTTCTACTCGAGAAGTGGGTGCTTCATTTTTTATTAAACAAATGAACTACGGAGTTTGATATTTTTTTAAATAACTCCGAAAATATAAATTTTAGAACAAAACTGACTTGACCATTGAAAAATTCAGAAAATTTTACAAAAAAAACCTTATATAAAGAATTGTCTAAAATTAAATCTGCATCTTCTATAATTTTTTATTTATAACGCTAAAGTCACCCTTCTCACAAACATTGGCGCACTGTAAACTAACGTGCGGCGAAGTGCACGGTTGAGTTTTTTTAATGTAATTCTTTAACTAATGGATCAAATGAAATTTTACAAATTGAACCTAAAAGAAGAATAGTTAAGCTATCTTATGGTTATAATAAAAAGAAATAAAATGTATGGGCATAAGTACGGTGGGGGAGGAAAATGAGCCTTACATGAATTTTGTTTAAAAATGATTTAAAAATGTGTAACTAATACAATTTTTCTTACAAAACCCTCAATTTTGCACAACTTACTTTTCAAGCATCGTACTAAATGATGTTTCATTCAAAAAAAATCTCAAAAATTTAATTCAAATGATATGACTCATATGACGTCTTAAAAAATGTAATTTTTGAAATCTTCTTAGTTTTATAGAATTACCACCAGTTTAAGACGGTATTACTCAAGTTTGAACAGATCTATTACAGTTTTATAAGTGCTTTTTTATTACAGATTAGGATGTAGTATTTAAAATGCATTAAATTATTTTACTTTAGAGATGAAATAGACTATTTCTTTTTGAGAAAATTAAGAAAGATAACAAAAATGTAATACAAAAACCGAAAATTACCAGCTAAAAAATGTTTCTATAAAGTGATCAAAACTTTTTTCTGTAAAACTTACCTAAAATACATTTAATAGTAAGCTTCAACAATAATAAATGTTCAGCAAAAAATTTTTTTTAGCTCTTATAGAGTATGTCTGCGTAACTTGGAACCTATTGATAACTTTTTTATTATCAGCTTTACGAAAAAAAGTTATCCCTTATAAAATACTCTGCATCATATATAATCTAAGATGTAATTATCAAATATCAAATTTAATGAATTTTATACGAGGTATGTCAAAAAATATAATTTTCACTCAAGAGTAAAGTATTGAGAAGGATTAAGAGAAAATTGTTATTAAGAAAAGTTGTTTGGAATTAAAAAATTTGTTTTAGTGTTGATTTGCATCCTTCTAATTAAAATATTGTGAATAATAGAGGCACTTTTAAGAAAAATTCATTTTTTTACATACCTCGTATAAAATTAAAAAAGTTTAATATCTGATGGTTGTATCTTAGATTTTAAACCAGGGAGAGCATTTTATGAAGAATAACTTTTTTTCGTAAAAGTGATAATAAAATAGTTATCATAATTGTAATAAAATGAAGATGAGTATTCGTAATTTGAGAAAAAATTGAAAAAAATTTTTCGATTAGAATAATGTAATTGTATATTTAAACATAGTTTTTAATTTCAAACATGTTTTCATAGTAATATTTTTTGATATTCTGAAATATAAAGGTACTTTACTCTTTAACGAAATTCAAATTTTTGGCATAACTCGTATAAAATTGATAAAATTTGATATCTGATGGTTGCGTTTTAGATTTTTGACTATCCAGAGCATTTTATGAAGAATAACTTTTTTCGTAAAATTGATAATAAAAAAGTTTTCCATGTGGTTCCTAGCTACGCAGACATACTGTATAAGAGCTTCTGTATAAGAATTTTCAAATTGCAATGCCATATTCGGATTCAGTATAATCAAAAACCAAAAGAAACATATTTGATCAAAGTAAAATGATGAATTTAACGATATTTTTAAAATTATTAATACAAAACAATTATTGTTATTGTTTAAACAATTAATAAACAATTAGCGGCCGAATCCGCGAGTAGAACTTTTTACTTTAAATGTATATAAACTAACAAAAAAAGTTTTAGAAAAATATAAGCTTGTTTGAATTTTTCCGAAACAATGCATATTTCCGTTCTAATTGCACCCCCCTAATAATTGTTCTCCGTTTGTTCTTCTATTTGTATCTTTTTTAATTCTCTTTCCATTTTTCTCCGTACGTTTCGTGTTCTTCCTTTGTTGCTCTTAAGTTATTAACTTCTCAATGTTCATAAGAATTTTAATATGTGAAAATTTGCCTATTATTTTTTAGCGGAACCAAAGAGCTAGATATCAAATTTATAATAAAATAAAAATGATACTCGGTACAGGTAATTTGAGAAAAATTTGGCAATAATAAACAAAACATCGAAAGTCAAAAAAGTATCAAAATATCAAAAAAATAATTATAAGCGCTAGAAAGTTACGGAAAGAAAAATAACATTAACAAATCTAATAAAATGTTAATAAATCAACAACAGTTTGCCCTACAAAATATAATAACACATGGAAACACCGTAAATTATACCACAACTTTCAAATTCATGGGATCAACATTCGATGCACATGGAAACGTGCAACCAAAAATTCACAATCGCATTGCAAATTTAAACAAACTATACGTATTATGCGGTCAGCAAAACATTTATAACGAAAAAGAAGTCACCGTGAAAATATATTTAAAATATTTAATAGTTTATATTTACATATTTGTGTTAATATATTATGGTTGCGTGGCTTGAACTTTGAATAATAAACTGAATAAATTATTAAGACATTATTACAACGACTTCACTAATGTTGTCAAAAAGATTAGGAGAAATGAAGTAATAATAATAATGGGCGATTTCAATGCCAATGTTAGCAAATGATAATGTGAAGTTTCTTTGAAAGTGGAATTTACAAGGTACGAGCAGCTTTTAGTGGCAAATATCTTTGTTGATCTTCCTCCAAGATGATGATGTACTTGGAAATCGTATCAATATTCTACAGGCCACTTATTAAGAAATCAAATAGACGATCGTCGTCCAAATCTTTGCAGGTGGATGAATCTCTATGAAATTTTTTGCATTCGATTCGTAAAAGCCTTAGGAAACTTTGATATAAAATGATGAGGAAATAAAAATTGCATTACTGAACAACGAAATGTTCTGTCCAAAATGCATTTCGAAGTGTAATACATTTTTGTAATTCGGAAATAATTGTCCGACACGAGTTCAACTTAGCTACCCGGGGGTGTTTGGGCTAGCTGAACACGAATATCATGACGGCGATGGTCTCCGAGGATAGGAAAATGATAAGGATAGGAAATCTGGAGTTTTATGGAAATTGGATAGAAAATCAATACAAACTCATTACTTGGGGATTTGGGGTCGCTGAATACTAATACCACGTCGGCGATGGTCTCCGAGGCACGTGGTACCCAGGATGGGCGTCATCTCCTGAAGTTTTATGGAAATTTGATACAATATCTATCAGTGCCGGTTTATCCACTGGGCGCTTGGGGCGGGCGCCCAGGGGCCCGGGGCCCAAAAGGGCCCGTTCCTTTTAATTATAAAAAAATAAAGACGCTAAATAATCTACATATTCTCCGAAAAAAATCTCATACGCAGATACGCCAATACACTGCAAAAGCCTATGTTCTATTGTTACATCTCTTCACGCCTATACACAGTGGCTTAGCCTAGCCCCACGGGGGCCCCGTGTCAGTGTTTGTGGCGGGGCTCTTTTCCAAAAACTAGAGAAAGTTGTCAGATTTAGCTATGTCTCGAATTGTATCCAAAATAATCGCATAAACGGAGTTTTTTTAGTTTCTAATAATTTTATTTTGAATTGTGGGGCTTAAATAATAATAGGTATATCTCACTTTTCGACTTTAAAATAAGTTCTTTTAAAATAGTTAAACGAAAGACAAAAATAGATATACATACATTTAATTTATAGATAAAGAATAGATTATTCTCGAAAATGCCAACACCAATACCCAAACAATAGGTATATAGGCTATTCCACGAATATACGACTGTTTTGGATTATCGCGACAACGAATATTTTAGTGTCCAACATAAGAAGTACGAACGTAAATTGCTCTAATTATTATTCCAATAAACAACAATGTAATTTGCAAATTACTTTCGTTATTCATATTTTGCACAGTAAAATATTGGTTGTCGGGGTAATTCAAAACAGTCGTATATTCGTGGAATACATAGTCTACACACTCTTTCAAACATTCAAAAGTAAAGCGATTACAAAAATTGCAATTTGGCATTATACAGTGGCCTCAAAGGCTAGCACTCCACTTGCGATTTGTAGTCGCGGCGACAAAAAAATCGCTGTCGCAGAAAATTTAGAGTCTAGAAAATTAGTCGCTGTTTTCAGAATCGCGAATTGAATGCTACAAGGATGTGACATCAGCTTTTAGATGTTTTTTTACTTTAGATAAAGAAAAAGTCAAGACGTCAATGAATACTTTATGCGAGAAACATAAAAACGATGTTGATGAAACCAAAGAGAACTTGCATAATGAAATTACCCATTTTGTAACGTTATGTCAAAATTTGAATAAACATATAATTTATGAAAAATTTGATGTCATCCAGGATGTAAAGGCAACTTTTCCCAATATCTTAACTTTACTGCAAATTTATTTGACGCGTCAGGTGAGCGGTCTTTTTCGGCTTTAAAAAGAATAAAAACATACTTATAGTATGGTATAACTAGATCCAAACCCAGACATCCAAAGTGAAAGTTATCATTCAACACCAAATTGTTCTATATGGTCCACATAGTGTTCAGAAAAAAGTCACACCATTTTGAGCGTCGGGTTTGGAGGGGAGAGGGGGGAGAAATCGGTAAATTCGTAGTTTTTTAAGTTTTTCGTCAATATTTCTAAAACTATGCGGTTTAGCATGAACAACCTTCTATACAAAAATATTCTGCATTAAATTTGAAACAAAAAAGGCCCTATGCATAATCCTTCTAGAATGAACGGTTCCAAAGTTACGGAGGTAGTATAGTATAATTGGTCCAAAAAAGGCCTAACCCAGACATTAAAAGTAAAAGTTTTCCTTCAACACCAAATTGTTCTATATGGTCCAGATATTGTTCAGTAAAAAGTTACACCATTTTGAGCGTCGGGCTTGGGGGGCAGATGGGGGAGAAATCGGTAAATTAGTAGTTTTTTTTTGTTTTTCGCCAATATTTCTAAAAATATGCTTTAGCGTAAACAATGTTCAATGCAAAAATGTTCTACATCAAATTTAAAACAAAAAAGGTCCTATACATAATTGTTATAAAATCAACGGTTCCAGATTTACGGAGGGTGAAAAGTGGAGGTTTTTGATACTTTTTATATTTTTTGGGCAATTTATAATATTTTTACTGATTGACAGAAATTTTCTTTAACAGGATTTGCTATTTCAGTGGCCGATGGTATGTTAGTGACAAGCCCTTGAAGAAACGTCAACCTCACCACTCAAAATCATCATCAATTGACCAAAAAATATAAAAAGTATCGAAAACCTCCACATTTTACCCTCCGTAACTCTGGAACCGTTGATTTTATAACAATTATGGATAGGACCATTTTGTTTTAAATTTTATGTACAAATAGTTCATAGTTTTAGAAATATTGACGAACTAAAGAAACTACTAATTTACCGACTTCTCCCCCCCCCCCCCCAAACCGGACGCTCAAAATTGTGTAACTTTTTACTGAACAATATGTGGACCATATAGAACAATTTGGTGTTGAAGGAAAACTTTTACTTTTGATGTCTGGGTTAGGCCTTTTTTGGAGCAATTATACTATACTACCTCCGTAACTTTGGAACGGTTCATTTTAGAAGGATTATGTATAGGGCATTTTTTATTTCAAATTTAATGTAGAACATTTTTGTAAAGAAGGTTGTTCATGCTAAACCTCATAGTTTTAGAAATATTGACGAAAAACATAAAAAACTACGAATTTAACGACTTCTCCCCCCCTCTCCCCCCGCCCCCCTCAAACCCGACTCTCAAAAAGGTGTGACTTTTTTCTGAACATTATATGGACCATATAGAACAATTTGGTGTTGGAGGATAACTTTCACTTTGGATGTCTGGGTTATGTCATTTTTTGAATCAATTCTATCATACTATAAGGTCAAATTTGGGTCAAAAAAACCTAGACGCATTATCACTATTGTATATAGAGAATGAAGAACTGGAGAAACTGAATAGTGATAATATTATATGGCAGTTTGCCAATGCCGTGTCAAGAAAAAAAAGTGATTTAATTGTTGTCTTTATGTATTTTCTAGAATATGTTTTTTTGCTTGTTGTTTGCGTGTTGTTTTGTGCAACTTTCTATTTTTTATTTATGTTGTTAAAAGTATTTTTTGGATTATTTTTTACGTTTGCTATTCTTCTTGCTTGTTTCAAAAAAATTACTTTATGGATTTTACAATCAACCTGTATAGTTAATGCATGTGTTTTCTTGTTAAAAAACGGACAACGAATAGCAGTGAAGGGGGCACCTAAACCTCCAGCGCCCAGGCCCGAAGTTAGGTTAAACCGGCACTGATATCTATCAATGCAAACTAGTTACTCGGGTTTTTTTGGGGCTGCTGAACACTATTATCATGTCAGCGATGGTCTCTGAGATACCTGATGCCCATAATGGGTCTCATCCAGTGGTGCCATGGTGCCGGAACGCGCCGGAACGCCGTTTGGGCACTGGTTAAGAAAAGAAAAAGAAATAAATAGAGAATTTAGGTTTTGTAAACAAAAATTAGCAGTGCGTTCCGGCACTGCTGATTTTGCCATAACACCACTGGTCTCATCTAGAGTTTTATGGAAATTCGATACAGAATTAGTGCAAACTCATTACTCGGTGTTTTGGGGACGCTGATTACAAATATCGTGACGGTGATTGTCTTCGACATACCTGGTGACCAGGACGGGCCTTGTCTGCGGGAGATTTGTAAAAAATATGTCGATATGGAACAACACACTAACCAAAGAAAACAAAAAGAAAATATCTTTCAGAGCATGGTGGTGAATATTATCCCATATATAGCGGAAGCATGGCCAATGACAACATCGATACAAAGTAAAATAAGAACAGTTGAAACGGACTTATGAGAAGATGTCTAAAAATCACGAGAGAGGAACAGAGGAAATATGGAACAGAATCGAGGTAGAATGCTCAATTACAAAAAGAAGTTGAAAAACAGAGCCCTGCAGTGGTACGGGCATTTACAGAGAATTCCAGAGTACAGGTGGACGAAAAAATATTAGACTGGGACTCGCCGGGAGGAAGACGAAGAGGAAGACCTGCTACAAGATGGAATACGTACATAGTAAATGCTATGATAGATAGAGACCTCACAGAAAGTGACTGGGAGTGCTGTGGAGGACGAAAACCTTGAACTCATAATGGGAAAAAGTCGAAGAACAAGAAAAAAATATGTGTACTTACATAGTTAAAATAAAAATATTAATAATCAGTGATTAAGGAAAGGATTGTCTTGTTGGAAAAGTGCTAATAAATATTCTAAAGGACATTTCCGGATTGGAAATCGAAACGTCAGAAACAAATGTAAAATGTAAAATATAATTTTCATTACAACTAATTTTATATGGTATTCTCCCAAATAAATACAATATTTAACTACTTAAAGAATCTCCTTGAAATATATTTATTTTGCCATATCCGTAACCTATTTGTGATGAGCGATTAGGTGATAATATTGATAGCAAGGAAAGCACGCCAATGATTTGGACTGGTTTTCAGGAACGCAATTAATTTCGGGTATCTGTTGTATAATTAACTGTAGTATATATAAAATTATACATTGGATAATATTAATTATTAATTTAATTTATACGTAACATATAAGTAAAATACAAAAACCAAGCATCGAGTGTATTATCAAATGCCTTTTATAATATTCAATAAAGATGATAGGAATATTGAAATGTTTCCCAGTTGTTGATTGTCGCAGGATTACAGAATCTATAAAGAATTATTATTTACATGTGTGATTGTTTGTTTTGCAGCCTTTCTGTTCCTACATATTATATATGTTTTATCACCAACGAATTGTAATGGGTTTATTTGTAGGACATAGCTAATAAAATAAACCAGAACACGCAATTGGGCTTCGTAAGTTCTAGGTTTTCACCCAATCTGACCGGAAGTAGAACCGGAAGTCACTAGTCCGGTCATAACTCTTTAACCGAAAATCATATATAAATGGGAAGTAAATATATATTTGTTTTCTTCTGCTTAACACGCGTTGAATAATATATCGCTTGTACTATCTTAACTGGTGACAAGTATTTAAATTTACTGAATATCCCAAAATTATTCCTGTACTTCAGCTGAATGGCCATTTACCACAGAACTGTTGGTAGAGATTTTTTGAATGCGAATTTTTCAAATCGATGGATTGGACGTAGAGGATTTCTAAAGTGGCCTGCTCGTTCTCCGAATCTTAAGCTGTTAGATTTTATTCTTGGCAGTATTTGAGGCAAATAATTATTTATGAATGTGGATTAATAGGTAGAGAAGTTTTACAAAGAGTGACTAACGAATTTATTTATAGGCTTGCACATTGTCAGGAAGTGAACAGTGAGCATTTTGAACATTTGAAGTCTTCTTCTTCTTCTCCGTGCGACTAGGATTACCCCTGTTTGTCTGCTTATTCTGTTTCAGTTGTTGTTGACTGTACATTGTCTTTCCACCTTTTCGGCGGCCTTCCAAGCTTCCAACGGGTCTTCTGCTATTATACGGCTTGTTGTTTTTAGAGATGTTCGCTAATCTATCTGGTTCCATTCGGTTTACATGTTCGTTCCAGTTTTTTTGTCTTGTTTTTATCCACCTGTTAATATTTTGAATTTTGCATTGTTCGCGTATACTTCTGTTGCTTTGTCTGTCTCTTAATGATATGTCCGCTATTGATCTTAATACTTTTGTTTCGATATTGTTGATTTGTTGTTTCGTCTTTCTTGTATCGTCTTTGTCTACGCTGCATATGTTAGAATTGGTCTTACTGTTGTCTTGTATACTTTCATTTTGCTTTCCGTGGTCAGATATTTGTGTCTCCATATGATTTTTCGGAGGCAACCACTTACTCTTGCTGCTTGCCTTGTCGTTTCTGTTCTTATATTCCTGTCACTAGTAGTCTCTACTCCTAGGTAATTGAATTTCATTACTTATTCTACAATTTTGCCGTATATTTCTAGTTTGCATCTACACGGCTCTTCACTGATCACTATACATTTAGTTTGTTTGCTGTGATATTGAAGGTCTGGAGCTGCCTTTGTAGGTCATCCTTGTTATCAGCAATTAGTACTGTATCATCGGCATAGCATACTATCGTGATTGTATGCGCTCTCATGTGGTATCCATGTCGTTTTCTTACTTCGTGAATTATTTGATTCATCACCATATTGAATAACAATGGGCTGAGCGAGTCTCCTTGGCGTATTCCTCCCTTTAGTTTTATGCAACATTTGAAGTGCTTTTTTTAATTACTATTCCGATTGTCTTAGAAACTAAATTTATCTATGCTTTAGCTTTAGGTAACTGTAACAGTGATTAATTTTTCGTCATTTTTAGCAAACTTGGTATGAATCAATTAGGAATAACAAGTTCTTTTAAAATCTGCAAAAATATAGAGGTTACGATACTAGGCATCGATACTAGTACTAGGGGTACTCCAATATTATTAAACACACTCTCTGTCGACAACACCCCATCAACCCTCACAACCTGCACCCCTTCATATACCATTTTATGAACTCAACACTCTCGGAACAAAAATGTTATGTTTTTCTAATTTCTGCAGGAGAATTTCATGGCTTACGAAGTTAAAAGCCTTGCTCAAGTCACAAAAAGGAAGTGAGAAATCAGGTACAAAAAGCAAATAGACTGGCAGAATGCGTTACTAACACTACAGGGTGATTGATTAGTGGGGTAAAGCTCAATAGATCCGCTATAGTAATAGATAGCAATAAAAGTTAATAACAAAAATTTTAGCCACCTTTGAGCTTCACATTACAAAATTATTTAGAATGTTACGGGGTGTTCGATAACAAAGTGGCAGACCAAACTTATGTTTTTTTAAATGGAACACCCTATATTTTATTTTAAATTCAAAATCCTGTTAACTTCTCCATCACAAAAATTTTACGGTTTGTTATGTTATACAGGGTATTTACAAAGTTATAACCAATTTTATATGAAAATCGTAACAAGTTCAACTCCCTGTATAAACAAAAATAAGCAAAACAGCAATGGTTTATTAATGTCATATTTTTTTACGTTTCGTTAAAATTTTCAAGAATGATTGATATATTGCTAATTTTCATACAGGGTGAGTCAAAACGCAAGTACATTTTTTTCTCAGTAATTTTAAATGGAACACCCTGTATTTTATATCGCTATTGAAAAGTACCATTAACGTTCTTTAATTCTTAGATAACATTCCCTATGTCTAAATTTATCAGTTTTCGAGATATTTTCATTTTTCAATGGACCAGCAGCGTGGCCACTCAAATCACCAGAATTTAATAAACTGGACTGATTTTTTTGGGGTTAGGTACCTACGTTAATACTTACTTACTTTCCGTGTCCGGAACACCAACAACTTTAAATTCTGTATTTCCAATGGTTGGCCACATAGATGGCCCTGTCATTTGCTATAATTAAGTCTTGTTCTGTGCAGGTCTCTCTCATCTCTGTGCATGATAGTAGATGCCGGCTGGTCTGAACCGCGCCACAGTCGCAGGTATCGTCCTCCTGGTATCCCCATTTTTTCAGGTTACTAGCACAACGTGAAACGCCGGTTCTTAGTCTGTTTAGCGCTTTCCAAGTCGGATACGGTAAATTGTGTCCAGCAGCCATTTCCTCCGAGGGAGGAAAATGTGTCGCGGTAGCTGACGCTTGCCATAGGTGTATTCGGCGCGTCTCTGGCGCTTCGGGGATGGATCTTGATGTTTTCAGGAAGCTTTTCCGAGATCTTAGTCTGCTTGGCTGAGTTTGGTGGTCATATAAGGGGTGTCTTCGGTCCGTCTCCTGCTTTTTCCGTTCTACCTCTGACGTGACCTTCCTCCTGATAGGTGGTGGAGCAATTCCAGCAATGGGGTATACCTCTTCGATAGGTGTCGGTTTCAGGCAACCCGATATTATACGGACCGTTTCATTTAGAGCCACGTCGACGTTCTTTGCGTGAGCGGAGTTTGCCCATACTGGTGCTCCAAACTCCGCGGCCGAAAAACATAATGCCAAGGCAGAAGTGCGGAGAGTGTGTGGTTGTGCTCCCCATTTTGTATTAGTTAGCTTGCGGATGATATTATTTCTGGCACTTACTTTCTTCTTGACATCTTGACAGTGGTATCGGTAAGACAGAGTTCTATCCAGACGGACGCCAAGGTATTTTGGCGTCTTGTTGTGTTCCAGTATCTGACCACGCCATTCCACCTCCAGCGACCTTCGGGCATGCTTGTTTCTCAGGTGGAAAGCACATACCTGGGTTTTTGTGGGATTGGGTTTGAGATGGTTTTTATCATAGTATAGAGCTAAGTCTCCCAGGGCATCTGTCAGTTTCACTTCGACTTCATTGAAGGTTCTTCCCTGAGCTGCCACCGCTGTATCATCAGCGTAAATAAATTGCCTTGTTTGTTGGTGTATGGGTTGGTCGTTGGTGTATATGTTGTATAGAATCGGCGCGAGGACACTTCCCTGTGGTAGCCCATTTTTTTGGTCCCTCCACCGACTGTTCTTGGACTGGAGCGTTACGTAGAAGCGTCTATTCTGGAGGAGACATTTCACTAACCTTGTTAGTCGGAAATCCTTTGTAGTTTCATAGAGTTTTGCGAGTAGCCGTTGATGGTTAACTGTATCATAGGCGGCAGTTAGGTCTATGAACGCTACTCCTGTTATTTCCTTCCGTTCAAAACCATCTTCAATATGTTGGGTGAGATTAAGAATTTGACTGCAGCAGCACTTTCCGGGCCTGAATCCTGCTTGTTCTGGAATAATTTTAGTCTCCACATATTCTGCGATCCGGTTCAGTATCATTCTTTCAAAGGCCTTGAAAAGGTGGCACAAGAGAGATACAGGTCTAAAACTCTTTGTATCCGCCGGATCCTTCCCTGGTTTTAAGAGGGCTACCACTCTAGCTTTTCTCCAGATTTTGGGGATTTGTAATGTACGGATGCAGCAATTCATCATTTTTACGAGCCACTCTACGGTTTTTAGTCCAAAGTTCTTTATTTGCTCTGTTCGTATGTCGTCCAGGCCAGCCGCTTTATTATCTTTCATTTGATGGATCGCGCCTCTCATCTCCTCTAGACAAAAAGAGGTACCTAGAATATCTCTTTCTTCGTCGATATTCCGTTGAGCTCTCACCTTGTTCTTTCTTGATGTCGTCTTACCGTTCATTAGAAGATGATGGGCTATCTGATCGGGTGTGACTTCTGTCATGTTGACTGCCGGAGCAGCGGGACCTACGTTAATAATGAAGTTTATAAAATACCTCCAACAACAAGGGATGAGATGAAAAATAGAATACAAAGTGTATTTCGATGTGTTAATTTACAAATGCTTCGTAGAGTAAGTAGCTCATTCCATGATCGTTTTTAGGCGTGCATAAATGTGTTAGGAGGAAATTTTGAACTCCCTATGTAATTAAATATTAAAGATATTTTATTCAAAGTAGCTTCTAATTTTTTCAAACATGTTTTTTGCAAAATGTATTACTGATAAATTATTTTTCGTTCTTTATTTGTTACATTAATACATTTACATACAGAAGTAGTTTTTAATTGTTTCAAAAATGTTGCATGTTGTGGTTGTTTTTTTTTTTTGTAAAATGTATTACTAATAAATTATTTTTATTTCTTTATTTGCTACATTGTTACATTTATTACCGGATTGATAATCAGTAATCGTCAATTGTCAATTGAGTCATGGCTTACTTAAAATTTAGATAAAATAAAGACACCTAAAATAATTTGCTCAGAAAAATGAAAATATCTCGAAAAGTAATCAATTTGGACATAGGGAATTTTATATAAAAATTAAAGTACGGTAATGTTACTTTTCAATAATGATATAAAATACAGGGTGTTCCATTTAACATTACTGAGAAAATAATGTATTTGCGTTTCGACTCACCCTGTATTTGATATAAAGAAAATTAGCAATGTGAATGATTCTTGAAAATTTTGACAATAAATAAAAAAATGGCATTAATAAACCATTGCTGTTTTGCTTATTTTTATTTATACATGGAGTTGAACTTGTTACGATTTTCATACAAAATTGGTTATAACTTTGTAAATACCCTGTATAACATAACAAACCTTTATATTTTTGTGATGGAGAAGTTAACAGAACTTTGAATATAAAATAAAATATAGGGTGTTCCATTTAAAAAAACATAAGTTTAGTCTGCCACTGTGTTATCGAAGAACCTGTAACATTCTAACTAATTTTGTAATGTGAAGCTCAAAGTTGGCTACAATTTTTGTTATTAACTTTTATTGCTATTGATTACTATAGCGGATCTATTGAGCTTTACCCCACTAATAAATCACCCTGTATATGGGGAAACCGACATATTAACACTGAGATGAAGTCTTCTTCTTCTTCTTTAAGTACCGTGCCCAAATTTTTAGGCGTGGGTAGCTTCCATAACAATTTGCCGATATCGTTCTCGATCTTGTGCGGCATGTAACAATTGATCTGCTGATAAGCCAGTCCATTGACGAAGGTTTCGGAGCCATGAATATTTCTTTCGACCAATTCCTCTTTTTCCGTCGATCTTTCCATTGAGTATTAACTGCAGCATCCTGTATCTGCTACCTCCCATTATATGCCCCAGATATTCAAGTTTTCTCTTTTTATCATCTTCATTAAGTCACCTTCGCCTTGACCTACTCTGTTTAAGACTTCTCTGTTTGAAATGCGTTGAACCCAAGATATTCTATGAGCATTCTACGATACGACCACATCTCAAAGGCTTCTAATTTGTTCATCATGTTAACCTTCATGATCCAGGTTTCACATCCATATAGTAATACAGGATACACATAACATTTTAGGGACTTGATTCTTAGTTGTAAGTTCAGCTGAGAGTTGCTCAGAATAGATCTAAGTTTCATAAATGCTCCTCTTGCAATTTCTATACGAGTTCTAATTTCTTCATCCGGATTTAGTGTCTCGTTTATCCAACATCCTAGGTATTTAAAATGGTTAACTTTTGTTATTGATTCATCACTGACAATTAGTTGCATAGGGCCGACGTCTTGTTTACTAACCACAAGCAACTTTGTCCCTGTTGCATTTATGTTAAGTCCGTCATTGGAGCATTCTCCAGTGACTCGATCAATAAGGAATTGGAGATCTTCGATATTTTCAGCCATGATCGCGGTGTCGTCTGCATATCTGATGTTGTTAATAGTTTCTCCCCCGATTCGAATTCCACATTGTCCTTCCAAGGCTTCAGGCTTCCAAGGAGATGAAGTCACGGATTTATAAAGCCAGTGTAAGACCACTAATGACATATGCATCAGAAACCAGACCCGATACAGCCACAACACAAATACTACCAGAAACGGCAGAATGAGGATAATGAGAAGAATTACAGGAAATTCGCTGAGAGATCGGAAGAGGAGTAAAGACATTAGAAGAAAATGTAACGTACAGTGTATAAACGAATGGAAACTAAATAGAAAAAAAAAACGAAATAACCACAGAAGCAGAATGGGGGAGACCCGCGTGGTCAAAATAGGAAGAAATAAACTACCAATCGATAGGGGCGACTACGAACTCCCCCACGCTAACTAGATTTTAATGGGTTCAGTTTTATAGTAAGATTAAAAGCGACTACGAACTGCCCCACGGTACCTAGGTACTAATATTTTTGTGAACATATATAGTTTTTAATTTACTTTATTTTATTCAAAAGGAACCCAATTCCCAAATCATGAGCGAAAATTTTAAATGATTAAATAATGAAAATATAACAATATAATCGAATAAAATTTATTTATAAATCTACATTAACTTATATACAATAACAAAAACTACAGTTTAACAGTAACAATGCTTAATTCTAATGTCTGATTAGTGATTAAAATAAGTAAGAGTGAACACTATGTTTTAGATTTTAAAAGCATAATAATTGCAAACTGACTTAATGAAGTCTAATATAGTAATGTTTTGATTAACGTAATATTTATTTAGCCTATTTTCAATAAAACCAACTTTTGTTTTTGCTGTTTTCTCAAGTTTTTTTTCCGAAACTATGTGCAGTTCTAATTTTCACATATACTCCTTCCTGAAAATTTAACAAAATGTCTGTAAATTTAAATATGTCAGGATGCGATTTATAAAAACATTCGTTAAATTTCGAGTGAAATGGTTCACATGCGTTTGTAGTAAATATAAGAGATGATGAATTTGAAGCCCACATGTAAGGTGGAAATGTTGTCATCTTCTGGCATAATATTAAAAAGTTTATCAGAAAAAACGTCACCAACATCATTTGGATCTAAATAAGGAATGCCGAAAAACAATTTTAAATATTTTCCAATAACAGTTTGATTTTTATATTTCGAGGACAAACCTAAATTTTGAAATTTTCGGTACCAATTTTGTGTTAAATGAAATTTGCAACAAAAAATAATAATGTCGAGCCACATTAACCGATCTAGCTGCATTTTGAATTGCTATTTCAAAATCAGAAATTATTCGCTTCGGTTTGAAATTTAAATTCAAATCTGTACATATTGTTATTAATGTATCAAAAGTACTTTTGTACGATTGCTGTGATTTATTTGGTAACAAACAAAATACTAGAGGAACATAAAAACGATTTTTGTAGCCATGTATAGTAAACATCTGACAAAAATATTTAGAACAGTATTGAGAATTCCATCTACATACAATGAATCTACATTACACAAAAATAAAGATTTGTGAAACAACAAAAAATTGCGGAATTATTTTTCGTAGATAATAAAAAGTTTTCATCTGTATTTGTTTTTAAATTTAAGTTCACTAACACTTGTAGAACTTCTTCCTGTGACTTGGGCATTGATGGTGTGGATTTTCGTCTTGCAGCATAGATATTTCTTCGAACGCAAGAAATGTCTTTCGTCGTCAGCGGTAAATTGCTGAAATTTTCCTTCCTCAATTCCTTGTGGACAATCTTTCAAGGTCTTTCACATATATCTTCTACAACTTTCCTCTTTGTAGAATTACTAAAAATTTGCTGGTCAAGGTGGATATCTGGAGCATAATTATGCTCCACCGATGCTTTTTCAAAAATAAAGTAATTTTCATCACCTTCCTTTGTGTACACTTTTTGTTGACACCCTTTTTTGATGCATCGCCTTCGAACTTTTCCATCTTTGGAGACATGGGCCTTTGAATATTTATATTCATTAATTATTAATAAAAGTTCTCCCCTTTGACTAAACATAGTCGTTGGATTCGCCATTTAAAAGTTAAACACTAACGGACAAAACCGGACACTATACCGTAATACTTGCAACTGAAGTGAAGGACTGAAAATATTTATATTCTTACTTTCAACTATAATCAAATTTGGAATTTCCGGTCATTGAGACTTAATCCCCAACTTTCTCGGCGATGGGGCAGCAGGTACTTGGGATTTTATGGGCCCAGGTAGTTCGTGGGGCAGTTAGATAACGCCGATCGATAGAAGTATCGGACGACCGCGCAAAAGGTAGAGTGACAATCTTCCATAGAAGTATTAATCCGCCAATGAACAAATAGAATTGCTTATATACCCTATTCCATGAATATACGACTGTTTTGGATTATCTCGACAACGAATATTTTACTGTGCAAAATATGAAGATCGAAAGTAAATTGCAAATTACATTTTTGTTTATTGGAATAATTATTAGAGCTATTTACTTTCGTACTTCCTATGTTGCCCACTAAAATATTCGTTGTTGCGATAATCCAAAACAGTCGTATATTTGTGGAATGGCCAAGAGAATGAAGAAGGTTTAAAATAGTTTAAACTGTATTTTTATTTTTACGAAATCCAAACTGACATTCATCAAACATATCATTGAACTCAAAAAAATGTGCTATTTGTAGTGCCATGCACGTTTTCACAATTTTCGAAATAATTGGCAGCAGTGAGACTGGCCGATAATTGGACAGCATTATGCATAACTCGACCAAGCGCCATTTCTTTAATATCGAGATAACAGCGGATTCTGGTGACACATAGCTAAAACTATCTTGGAAAAAATCCCTGTTATTGTCACGTTAACGGTTACTAAGAAAAACAAAATTAAACCAAGCGGCATTAATCCACTTACCATTAAGCGACCATTAAGCAACCAAGAAATGAAAAACTTTGAAGTCATTTATCTCAAAACTACGTTTTGGCACTTATTCAAGTTATGCATAACGCTGTCCAATTTTTTAGCAGGTTTTAGTCTTCTTTTTTGAAGATAGGACAAATTAGAGCTTTTTTAAGAACAAATGGAAGAACATTTTCTTTGATGCAGGTATTAATTCGCTTAGTAAGTGGAATTATTATGATATTTTTTTATTGTTTTGATCAACTTTACATTCTGTCCAAGATTGTCACAGCTGATTTTATTTTTTAAATTACTGTTAATAATTTGTTGAATATTAAGACGCTTTTCCTTTCTATGCAAGCCTTATTATTAATTTTTTTTCAGAGTGTTACCATAATTATTATTATTTTTCATTTGATTAAAACCCCTTTCTGACCTTTTAGACATGTCTATGATAAATGGTGGCGTAAGAACAAAGATTTTTAAGAATAAAGAATGCTGCGTGATGTCAAGTTGACGAAAGTAGACAGAAGTCAGAAGGCACACAGATTCAGCCATGTATGGTCCGTATAAAAAAACTCGACTTTAACCAAGACTGGTTTTCATGAATTCATATTTATTACATTTTACAAGCAACTTCATCAGAGATTGTACAAAAATATGCAAATTTTGAACCAGTAGAACATATAAAAATATTTCAGTGACCGATTTCGCCGCATTTTTAATTCAGGAATGATTATCGCATAACTTTTCGTTTTAGATATAATTTTATGGTTATGATCTCCTAAATTTAACCGGTCCACCAACAATCAACCAGTTAAACACTTCCCAAGTTTGAGCAGTTGCTCGACATACATCGTTTAAAAAAGTAAAAGTCGCTGTCCCATCCAAAAATTTAATAACAAAGTTGTCTAAATTGTGAAAATATGCAATTAGTGTTTAATTAAAACAATTATAAATTTATTTATTTCACAAGTTAAAACCGGAAAGTTCCCGGGACTTGGCTGTATACAGTGTGTCTGAGTAGCTTGGAACAATATAGAAAACTTTTTTAATATCAATTTTACGAAAAAAGTTATTCTTGATAAAGTACTCTGCATAGTCTAAAATCTAAGATGCAATCATCAGATATTAAATTTTATCAATAGTATACGAGGTACACACACCCAAACTTATATGGAATCATCTGATATTTCTTACTATTTCGTGCGAATTTAAAAAAACAAACACACGAAGTCAAACAATATTTATTTTAAAGCAATCTAATAACAAATACATAACAATTAAATAAAACAATAAAGTATTTAACAAACAAATTGAAAGTAGTTGTTTTAAAGTCAATAGCATACAAAATTTCAATGTAAAACGAATAATGTTTAAATTGTTTTTATTTATTTTTTTTTTGTATTTTGTGGTAGTCAGTGTTATCACCTCTAGTCCTTATGCAAGCTTTAGTTTGCGTGGGTACTCTGCTAATCAAATTATCAACATTTTGTTGTGGTAGGTTGCTCCATCCTTCAAGATCAGCTTGTACTAGCTGTGCGGTGTTTTGTGGATTATCCCGGCGAGCTCTAATTTTTCTTTTAAGCATATCCCACAAATACTCTATGGCAGTGCTTCCCAAACTGTGCGCCGCGAAAGTTTTCTTCCAATATTAGACATAATCACATAATTACCTTCAAGTATTAAACATTAAACTAAAGTTTTTATGACAACTTTTTAACTTTTAAAATATACCTATATAAAAATGTTTCCCATGATAAACGAGTTCAGTTATTAGTAATTTTATTTGATGCCGACAATATATCCTCGATAATTTAAATTCCACGAGACAATTCTCTTACTACAGTAAAACCTCGATAGAACGGACCTCTATTTAACGGATTTCGGATATAACGGACAAAAAATCCGATCCAATGAAAAAAAAATTTTGAATGCAAAAAAATATGAAAAATCGAATTCTGGAAGAAAAATTAGCAAGGAAAGGATCTCGGCACTAGTTTGTACTCAAACCGATGGATCGCATGGATTGACTGTTATAATTATTGGCAAATCTCGTAAATCTATGAAGAGTTGTCAAAGATATAATGCATCATCTGCCCATTTCATATTATCGCTCTAATAAGGCATGGTTCACCACAGATATTTTCAAAAATTGTTTTTTTAAGAATTTGTACCTGCAGTGAGAAAATTTCAAGAGAAGGAACTGAAAATACCGCCGATAGAGGTGAATTGTTTATTGATTTCAGACAACACTCCTGCTTATCCCCCTGAAAATATTCGTCATTAAGAAGATGGTAACTTTAATTGAATCGTTTTTTCAAAAAATACATAGTTTATTCAACGCATTGATCAGTAAATAATTTTGGCAACCAAACGAGTATATTGTAGAAAGTTTTGAGATGAAGTCGAGAAGTAAAAAAGTAGCAAACAAAACTTAATTCCTCTCTTAACTTAGAGATTTGTACACTGTATCTAAAGTACCTACTATGGCATATATTTAAAAGAAAAATTTTGATTGATTTTAAACCTATTTTTATATAACGGACTTTCGGCTTTAACGGACATAACGTCCCCCCAATTAGTCCGTTATATCGAGGTTTTACTGTACTGTAAATTGACTTCGGACCGACAGGCCATAAATCACTGCCGGTCGGCAAATGCACATTTTAAAACTATGAATTTTTACTTATCTAAATTTTAGTTAGTTGAATTTGTAGTTTCATACTGTTCGCATCGTTTCATTTATCAGTGTGAATATAAACAGGGCTGTTTCGCCTACTTGTGTGCAAAAGTTGCTGTAAAACTGGAAAAGTTTTTGAATTTAAATAAACAAGGTGGTTCTAAAAATAAAGTGGATGCACCACAAACTAGTGGTAGAGTCGTGAAGAAACCAAAATACCGCAAATATGATGACAGCTATTTGGATTTTGGCTTTACATCAACAAACGTCAATGATGAAGAGAGACCACAATGTTTATTGTGCCTGAAACTTTTGGCTCCAGAATGCATGCTTCCAAGTAAGTTAAAACGCCACTTGGAAGCCAATCATCCAAACTTTGCTGACAAACCTCGTAGCTTTTTTACCAGGAAGTTAAATGATTTGAAGCAACAAAAAGGTAACTTTTCCAAGCATTTGTCGATACCTAAAAATGCTTTGCTGGCATCATACAAGGTTGCGTATAAAAAAGTGTAAAAACCCCACACAATCGCAGAACAATTAATTCTACCGGCTGCTGTAGATTTGGTAAACATTATGATCGGAGAATCTGCGGGAAAATTTCTTTCAGTGGTGCCTTTATCTAACAACACCATCAGTTGCAGAATTCAGCGTATGGCGGAGGATCTTAATGATCAAATAATTGAGAAAATAAAAGAAAGTGAATTTGCGTTACAGTTGGATGAGGCAACAGATTCTAGTAAAGATGCACACTTGATTTGTTACATAAGGTTCTTGGATGATAATAACATTGTGGAGGATCTTCTGTTTTGTAAAAAAATCACTGCAAGTACAAAGGCGCAAGACTTGTTCGAGATCCTGAATACATTTGTGGTTGAAAACAATTTGGAGTGGACAAAGTGCGTTGGTGTTTGCACTGATGGTGGTCGTTCAATGTCTGGCCGTTATGGAGGATTACAGGCGCTTGTTCGAAACAAAGCTCCGGATTCAGTATGGACCCATTGCATCATTCATAGAGAAGCGCTTGCATCAAAGAATCTGAGTCCTTCACTAAATTTGGTCTTAGAACGTGTGGTAACTGTGGTAAATTATATAAAACTAGGCCGGTGAAAGCAAGGTTTTTCAAAAAAATGTGTGAGGATATGGGTGCAGAACACACGTCTCTGTTATACTACTGCCACTCACGATGGCTCTCTCGTGGTAATGTTTTGTCTCGTACGTTCCAATTACGGCAAGAAATGTACATTTTTCTTGAAGAAGAAAAACACCAGTATGCCAAGTACTTTGTAGAAACGGATTTTTTGATTCAACTAGCATACTTTTGTGATATCTTTGAAAAGTTAAATGCGTTGAATCTCTCCCTGCAAGGCCGCAACACGCACATTTTAAAATTGGCGGAGAAGATTTCAGAAAAAAATTAGAAGTATGGAAGAGAAAAATTAATGATAATAATATCAATTATTGTTGTCCCTTGTTGCAGGAGTTTATTATCTCCAATGAAGTTAATATCTCTTGCAATATTAAATCTATTTTTGCGGATCACTTATCAGAGCTTATCAAATGGTTCGAAAAATACTTTCAAGCCGATAATATCGACCAGTTTGCATGGATTCAAGATCCATTTAGAGCGGAAGCTCCTTCTGAATTTACTTGTTTAGAAGAAGAAAATCTCATTGATTTGTCTTGCGACAATACGTTGAAGACAAAGTTTGGCTGCACGGAACTAACTGATTTTTGGATATCAGTAAAAGATGAATATCCGCTGCTGAGTGGTAAAGCTCTGCGCATCTTAATTCCATTTGCAACATCCTATTTGTGCGAAGCTGGGTTTTCGGCGGTCGCTGTAATAAAAAGTAAATACCGTGCGAAAATTAACGTGGAACAAGAAATTAGGGTAGCTGTGTCCAGTTTGATTCCGAGATTTTAAAAGTTGTGTAATGAACAAGAACAAGCTCATTTATCCCATTAATTACTGTAATTATTTTTTCAATAAATTATTTGTGAATTTAAAGTATGTTTCATTATTATTAAATTAACCTAATCATATCAACTGCAACAGAAACCGTATTAACTACAGTTAAAGTTAGACGTTAAATCAGTATTTTGACTCAGGGCGCCGCGGAAAAATTCTAGTTTATTAAGTGCGCCGCGAACTAAAAAACTTTGGGAACCACTGCTCTATGGGATTAAGCTCGGGTGAGCAAGCAGGCCACTCCAAACAAGGGATACCTTCTGCTTCAATGATGTCTGTAGTCACTCTAATGGTATGTAGAGGTCCATTATCATGCAATAAAATTAAATTTTCTCCTGTTGCACCTCTCCAGAGCCTGACTACAGTATATCAACATACCTGTGAGCAGTTCAAGTTGATTGGATGAAAATTAAAGGAGTTTTTTACGGATCACAATTCCTCTCCAGAACATTACACGTCTCCTTGTATATTTGTGAACTGATCTGACAGTTTTCGTTCTTGCTTGTCTTCCTCGACATCTAAGAACACGATTTCATGGGTCATCTGATTTTACACTAATCCTGACTTTTTTGAAAATAGCACATTTTGTCAATTCCCAATGTTCCAGTTTTGGTGGTGAAGACTGAAGACACCAATGTAGGCGATCAATCTTGTGCTGCCTGGATAACTCAGGAACCCATAACTGTCTCCTGCTGTATACTTCTTGGTACGAACTCATCTTCTTATGGTTTCAACTGAAACAGTTATATCTGTAGCTTCCAAAAACTGCCTTTGGAGCTGCAGGTGAGAAATGGTTGGGTATTTTCCAGCTGATTGGACAATTAGAAGATCTTGGAGAGCCGTTATTACTTTTGGCGACTTTCCCTTGCTTTATTTTTGAGCTTCTCTAGTTCCTGTTACCTAGCATAGGTTTTGGACAGAACGCCCTGTATTACGCCTAGCTCTACAGCTAGGTCCCTCTGAGAACATTACTTTCTCCAAAAGACCAATAATCTTTCCTCGTTGCAAGTTCTATGACCCCACATCAGGCATATTTTCGTTTTTAGACGCAAAAGTTAGTTTATTTATTTTCGTTCCATTTGCAACTCAAGCAAAAGCCTATACCGTACCGAGCTGTACTATCCGATTGTCTTATATATTTGTTTATTTTCAATAAAAACCTTTATTCTTCAAAACAATAACAAGTTTTTTCAAAAGAAATAAATATTACTTTGAAATACATGGTGATTTCATATAAGTTTGGGTGTGTGTATATCAAAAAATATGAATTTCGCTCAAGAATAAAGTGCGTTTATATTTGACAATATCTAAAATTGTTATTAAGGAAATTTGTTCTGAATTAAAAATTATGTTATAATAATATGCAATTACATTCTTCTAATTCAAAAAAAAATTTGAAATTTTTTCTCAAATTACGGATACTCAACATCAATTTTATTTATGATAACTCCGTTAATATTAATTTTACGAAAAAAAAAATGATTCTCTATAAAAAGTTCTGCATAGTCTAACAACCAAGATGCAATTATAAGCTATTAAATTTTATAATTTATACGAGGTATGTAAAAAAATATGAATTTCGCTGAAGAGTAAAGTACCTTTATTTTTCACAATATTGAAAATTGTTATTATAAAAACTTGTTCGGGAATAAAAACTATGTTTCAATATTCAATTACATCCTTCTACTTAAAATATTGTCAGTTCGTATTTTGACACACCTCGTATAAAATTGATAAAATTTAATATCTTATAATTGCGTCTTGGTTGTTAGACTATGTAGAATTTTTTATAAAGAATAACCTTTTTTCGTAAAATTAATAATAACGCAGTGATCATAAATAAAATTGATGTTGAGTATCCGTAATTTGAGAAAAATCTTCAAAATTTATTTTTTTAATTAGAAGAATGTAATTGCATATTATAACATACTTTTTAATTCCAAACAACTTTTTTTAATAATAATTTTCGATATTTTCAAATATAAAGGCACTTTAATCTTAAGCGAAATTCATATTTTTCTTGACATACCTCGTATACTGTTGATAAGATTTCATATCTGATGATTACATTTTAGGTGTTAGACTATGCAGAGCACTTTATAAGGAATAACTTTTTTTTCGTAACATTGATAATAAAAAAGTTTCCCATAAGGTTCCAAGTTACGCAGACACACTGTACCATTAGTTAAAAAACTCGTAACATGGAAGTAAAAAACTCCTTAGTGATATAATTTAATTAAAAATCTTAAAAATCTAAATGGATTACATAGATTTGTTCAGAATGAACGTTTTCGGACTTATCAGTCCATCATCAGTGAATTTATGTATGTACTTGCAAAATATGTAGCCATCCATTAGATAATTTCCAAAACTCCATTATTCTTGATATCAAAAAAATATTACATAATCTAAATTCCACAAAAAAAAACAGTGACTTTACTGTGGGTTAAAGGACATAGTGGAGTAGTTGGAAACGAAATAGTGGATAGAATGGCAAAAAATACATCTGAGATACCAGAAATCACAAACATTTTCAACTTCAAAGACCTATTATCTATTATCAGAAGTGTTGGCAGGGAAAGATGGAGGTCCAAATACGAAGATGTTCAGCAGACATCAAGAAATCATTACTTTTCTATTCACCCATTATTACCAAAAAGTATACCTCATTTTAACTACAATTATAACAAAGTGCATTCCTCATTAATAACCCGGCTAAAACTTAACCAAGGCCTTTTTCCAGAGCATCTACATAGGCTTGGAATCTAGGAAACTCCCTTCTGTTCATGTAAAAATCAGTCCATCAAGAATCTGAACCATGTATTCTTTGATTATCTTAATCATAGGGATCAGACTAGAAACTTATATTTGGGTTTAATTGACCTTAACATTAGCCTTCCAGTTAACATCAGCAATCTTTTATCTTATTCTGACAAATCTATATATATCTTAATCAAGATTATAAATGATACTAAGATAAAAATTTAAACATCTTTATAACAAAATTCTGTGGCAAAAAGACTCTTTGTCTAATGCCATCTCTTTCTCTCCACACACACACATACACACACTTGCAAAATAGCCCAAATCCAGACAGTTGTTATATGTAGAATTCAATTAATATTCTTAAATCGTAAAATGGTAAAGGCTTAAAGCCGATGTTAGAGGATACTTTCTGGGAACATTACGAAACCCTACACGAAATCTTAAACAACCATCTTGGTCAACTGAAGTCTGCCAAGTGATAAGTATTTCAGTCATTCATTCATAGTTTCCTGAAGTGGAGAAAACAAATAAAAAGAAAATTTTAATTCTATCGGGAATAAATATTGATACAAAAGATGATAAGAAACTAAAAGAAAGCATGGAAGCATTTTTATCGCATATGAATAAAACTTATAATGGAAAAATTCTCGGAGTTTGATCGTGAGCTTCATCAGATGGTCATAGATTTTAAACAAGCATTTGATAGAGTATGCAGGGTTACACTATGGACAGCGATGCATTAAATTGGCTTTCCCAAAAAAGTAGTCAATTTGATACGGATGTGTATGCAACGGTTAAGACGTAGGGTTAGAATTAGACAACAATACTCGGAGACATTTGAAATAAACAATGGACTAAAACAAAGAGATGCCCTTTAACCACTCCTCTTGAACTTAGCCTTGGAACACACAATCAGAAGTGCAAGAATCGAAAAACCGACCACAGTATTTCATCAAAAAGAACCAAAGTTACTGTTGGCAATTGCAGACGATATCGCTCTAATAGGAAACACCAAATTAAGGATGAAGGAGACTTTCGTCATGTTCGAGAAGGAAGCAGAGAAGATGAGGCTCGTCATCAATGAAAGAAATCTATCTATAAGCGAGGTTCCTACAGTCTCTGCCGCTTCTCGCATTTCGATCGACATATTTTTCTGTCCATCCATTCGTCTTCTTTGATATTATTATTATTTTATACTATCTCTCATGATGTGCCGTACATATTCTTCCCAGGCAACTGAAGGCCTTCCCCTCTTCTTCTTTGTGGTGGTATGTAATTTAAAGCTTTCTTTGGCCATCTATCTTCATTCATTCGTTTCACGTGACCATACCACACTAGTTGTCTCGTTTCAATTCTATCTACACTGGAATATACAGTATTTGTCCTCCTTCTAATATCTTCATTCCTGATGAGATCTTTTTGGATATACCACACGCTCTCCTTAGATAATCCATTTCTACTACTTCTATTATTTTTCGATCTTTCTTCGTGGTCTGCCAAACTTCTGCCCCATAAGTCATAATAGGCTCTACCAAGGTACGATAGATTGTCAATTTCGTTTTTTGTCTTATATCTTTAGACCATAGTAGAGAGTTTAGAATGTTTACCGCTTTTTTACCCTGCTGCGTTCTGTCATGCCATGCACTGATGCCATGTTTTCTGTACTACATGAGGTTTACCAAGCACTAAACAGTAATCTTTATACTGCCACTGTTTTCTGCGACTATGCCAAAGCTTTTGATTGTGTAAATCACGACATCTTGATTACAAAACTAAATTTCTATGGAATTCGAGGTATTTCTTTAAATTGGTTCCAATCCTACTTGAATAATAGGAAACAACTAGTTAGAGCAAATGATACTGACTCTAGTCTCAAAAACATTGTATGTGGAGTACCACAAGGTTCAGTATTGGGTCCTCTTCTGTTCCTTATCTTTATAAATGACATCACTAATTTAAAAATCGATGGGAAAATTTGTCTTTTTGCTGATGATACCAGTATCACTTGGAGCAACTCAACTATTGCATCTCTTAATGAAACTATAACTCCGGATCTACTGACGATAAAGACCTGGTCTGACTCTAATTTACTCTCTTTTAACGTAAATAAAACAGTAGCATTTTATCCTATAAAGGAGCTCTTCAACCTTTGCCTCTTAATAACAGCCAGATCAGTACCGTTGATTCTGTAAAATTTCTTGGTATTTTTTTAGACAGCAACCTCAAATGGTCCCTTCATATCGATTCGTTAAGTAAGAAACTCGCCTCAGCTTGCTATGCAATAAGATCTGTCTCAAGGGAACTCAATTTAGCATCTTCTAAAATAACATATTTTTCGCTGTTCGAGTCTCATCTTCGATATGGTCTTCCTTTTTGGGGTTCTAGTACAGCTGCTCAATTTGATGTTATTTTTAAATTGCAAAAAAGAGCAATAAGATATCTGTTTGGCCTCAGAAGATCTACACATTGTAGAAGTTACTTCAGAGATCACGGAATTTTAACACTTCAATCTTTATATATTCTAGAAACGGTTTGTTTAATTCGTAAACACCTTCATGTCTTTCCAGCAAGGTCCAATCATCTTTACTCCACCAGAAATTCAATCTTTGACATTTATTTACCGATTCCATCCACTGAGTTAGTAAAGAAATCTATATTATACCATACAGAAGTAAAAACTTCTTTTGTATATTGGTATAAAAAGTTTTATTAAAAAACATAAAAGTCCTCCAAAAGGATTTGCAAAACGTTTTCAATCTGAAACAGATCATCCTCAGTGCGTTCTGCTTCGTAAAAGAAACTAGCAACTTTTTTAAAAAGGTTACATCGATATAAATGGTTTACATAATAATTAAGTGATATTTGTAGCGACTCCAAGTCGATGTTACAAGATGAAATGTGCTAGGAGTGTGGTATTATAATATCACCCTGTACAAAATATGTTTAAAACTCATTCAAAGTCATTAATCCATGTAGTATCTGTTCTTGTATCAATAACCGCAAGTAACATTGAATTGTCATGTTTTGTTATTATTTAAATGTGTATATAAACATTAACTCGGTGGAGAAAGATTATTGTACTCACTATTTAATTAATGTAAGGTAGGTCGCTACTGATATATGTAAACAGATTGTTATAGTTAGTCATTGATGGAGTTGAGTGTAAATAATATAATGTATTTGAACTAAGAAGAGACTTTTAATTAATTACGACCTAGAAGACAGTAACAACACACTATTTAATACATGGCTGATCCTGCAGACTAGAGGAGGTCTTCTGAAAGGAGCAGAGATGGTGGCGCCAACGTGGAAATACAGACGGCGAAGATGGACCAGGACGAAGATGCAGAGAACCCAGGGAACAAAGACAAAGTGATAAAATGTAAGTAAGAATGTCTATCTTTATTAAAAATGCTTCCCTCGTTTTATATTATTATTGAACATTGAATATTTATCTTTGCTGATTTTTGAATAAGTTATGAAGTATCGATTTTTTTTTTTAAGAATATCTATAAATTTTGAAATATGAAGTGATTTTTGAATTGAATATTTTTATAGAAGTTTATTATATATGCTATTCTTGAATTTTTATTGAATTTTGAATTGTTATTAAATTTATTTGAAAAATCTCTATCCGATTTCGATTTTTAGTACGGTTATTTTTAAATATTGTATGGAATATCGAATTTTTTCCAAAAAAATTCTATCGAATTTTGAGATATGAACTGATTTTGAATATTTTTATCTAACTTTTGCATATGCTATTTTTGAATTTTTATTGAATTTTATTAGCAGTTGTTTTTGTTATTGATCTTTTAGATACATTTTTATCGATTTTGTGTTACATTTTGTATGATATGAACCTGAATTAATATTTTTTGAGTGATAAATGATATTTTTTTAATGAATAATGATTAGTGATGACAAACGTTGATATAAGAGCTTAAGATAAACATTGCTATAAGCAAGAGATATGTTTTTAACGAACCGACCTGATGAGTCGAGATAAGGAATTTGAAGAAGAACTATATAGATTAGAAGAAGAACTAACAATATTATAAGCAAAATATTATGAGGCAACTCGAGACAATAAGAAACCCACTGCTCTTGTCAAATTAGGAAGGTACTAAGTGATTTATAGAAGCTTGAAAGCTTATTAGAGACCCACTCTGTGTTTTGAGAGTACCTATTTTATTCATGATTATTCGTGAATAAACAACGGCCTCAAAGCAAGGGATTGAGGTTGTGATATTTTTAGAAGAATTTGAACCGCATAAAATACCTATTTCGTGTTTTGAGTTAACTATACCACCTAAATGGTGCGTACAGATCAGGACGAAAATTCGGGTTAATATTGGCGGAGAACTAAGACATCCGAGTGAAACCTCTTTTATTAAGGTAAAACGAAGGTATCGGAGCTAGTATATGAAGTGATGATTATGATGTTATATGAAATGATATATGAGATAAATGATATATGATTGTTATATGAAATATGTATATGAAGATGAATTATGTACACTGTAAAAGTGTTATTATGTGGAGAAAATGAAGAAATATAGTTGTAGTACCAGACAAGAAGAAGAAGAGAAAAAAAAAGATAATTTTTTATTAAAATATGTGGGAAAAATGGAAGAAGAAACATAAAAAATGCCAAAATAAACAAGCAAAATTAAGAAGATACTAAGCAAATAAGTAGCTAATCATTGAATTATGTCTAAGAATTAAAGTTGTAAATTTTTGTTTTCTCTAAAGTAACGTAAATTATAAATAACTTATTTTTAAATGTAGATAATGAATTCAGGTTAAATTTTCGCGGAAAATGGAAGTGTTTGAATTAAGGATAGACAAGATCTTACAATAGTGTTAGTAGATAGTAAGCAAAGGGACACAAAAAGTGAAGTTCTTAGAGAGATTAAACCTTTATTATAGGTACAAGAGAGTTATTAGAAGTTTTTTTTAGAGACACATATTAAAAGTTTTAGAGAGATTACATTTTTATTATAGGTACAATATTTTAAAGTTAGTAAGACATATATAAATAAATCAAAAAAGACTGAAATAGGAATTATTAATAGAGTAAAGGATACATTTTTTTTTACTTGTTCGAGTAATATTAGCTTAGCTTAGGACTTTTAGGTAGATACGAGATTTTTAGTTAGGTATTCCCCCGCTTATATGAGATGCCTATAGGCACTAAAAGACTATTTAAAAGTAAGGATCAATTTCATTCACTGTGGACACTGTTTCGATGAAGTGAATTAGTGAACGGAAAAAAAAAGGACGAAAAGACACGACGTGAAAGTACGTGAACTAGTAATAGGTTATAAAATACCAGTTTAGTGTAGGGAAAAATCGATTGATCTGAAATATGTTACAGTTATTTAGCATAGTTAGGAAATTTAATTTTTCAAAATAGTATTAGGTAACCATAAACATTTTTGTAAAAGGGAAAGAGGAGCATCACATTTTAAAAATATGTAATTTTAACAAAACGGGGAGGTGTGGTATTATAATATCACCCTGTACAAAATATGTTTAAAACTCATCCAAAGTCATTAATCCATGTAGTATCTGTTCTTGTATCAATAACCGCAAGTAACATTGAATTGTCATGTTTTGTTATTATTTAAATGTGTATATAAACATTAACTCGGTGGAGAAAGATTATTGTACTCACTATTTAATTAATGTAAGGTAGGTCGCTACTGATATATGTAAACAGATTGTTATGGTTAGTCATTGATGGAGTTGAGTGTAAATAATATAATGTATTTGAACTAAGAAGAGACTTTTAATTAATTACGACCTAGAAGACAGTAACAACACACTATTTAATACAGGAGTGCTCAAAGGGCAACATGGTTCCCTGCTCGTTAAGAACTCGTGGTTCTTGCCAGTTCAATGGACACAGACCAACCTCCATTGGACTGGCAAGAACCACGAGTTCTTAACGAGCAGGGAACCATGTTGCCCTTTGAGCACTCCTAGCACATTTCATCTTGTAACATCGACTTGGAGTCGCTACAAATATCACTTAATTATTATGTAAACCATTTATATCGATGTAACCTTTTTAAAAAAGTTGCTAGTTTCTTTTACGAAGCAGAACGCACTGAGGATGATCTGATTCAGATTGAAAACGTTTTGCAAATCTTTTTGGAGGACTTTTATGTTTTTTAATAAAACTTTTTATACCAATATACAAAAGAAGTTTTTACTTCTGTATGGTTTTTTAACTATGGTATACAGCCAGCTACGGGGACTTTCCCACTGATTTTGTTTTAATCTATATTATATTCCGCAAAGAAACTGTACAACCATCTCCCGATACAACTTAAATCTGTAACATCTTTCCCAAAGTTCCGTAAAATGACAAAAGCCTATCTATCTAAAAGACCATACTATTCAATAGAAGAATTTCTTAATAAATAACTAAGAAAATTGGGTTTCATACGCAGTAGCATAAACTTGTCAGTTCCTTATGTATTTTATTATATTTGTTGTAAGTTTGCTCAATTTGCAATTTATATAAATTTTGCAATAAATTGTTTTTGTCTTGGCTTTTATATATTATATTATACTGTACATATATTGACGATTTATCTTATTTTAGTAAATTTTACTTGTTTTTATTTGTTATTGATATTATATTTCTTTTGACTGTATGTAAGCTTTGTCCATAAAATTGTAAAAATTTTCAGTGACAATGAAGCATATTTCTATTCTATTCTATTCTATTCTGTTTTCGATGACTCTTTTGGTAGTGCCTTCTTTAGATATTATAGATTCGACATATTTATATTCTTTACATGTTTTTGTGGTTCTAATTTCTAAATCTGGATCTTCTTCATCGTCCCCTATTTTAACATATTCTGTCTTTGACATATTCATATTGAGGCCCCACTTTTCATATTCTTTCTTTAGTTTTCTAAACATGTAGTCCATGTCTTCCTCATCATTCGCTACGACTACCTGATCATCTGTGAAAATAAAGTTGTTAGACATTTACCACCGACTATGTCTATTATTCTTTCTCATCATTCGCTACGACTACCTGATCATCTGTGAAAATAAAGTTGTTAGACATTTACCACCGACTATGTCTATTATTCCCATTCCGGATACTTGTTTCCTCCACTGCTCTAGCGATTCAGATATAAAGTTTCCTTCTTTAAAGACACTTCTTGCATTTTTGTATATATTTACGATAGCATCCACATACTCTCTACTAAGACCTACTTTCGTCAATGTTTGAAACAGTTTTTTCAAAGGTACCGTATCGTATTCCTTTTCTAAATCTACAAACAATAGGTGGGTAGATAGATTCCTTGCCTTCCCTTTTTCTATTACCTGCTGCAGAACGAATATATTATCAGTGCACGATCTTCCTGCACGAAATCCACTTTGTTTTTCCATGTCTTCGTAATCTGATTCTATTCTTTCTTTTATTATTCGACCGTACAACCTCCCAATTGAGCTGGTAACAGTTATTCCTCTGTAATTAGAGCATATGCGTTTATCCCCTTTCTTGTATATTGAGACTTTTAAAGTGAAACTATTGAAGTTATCGCATGTTCTGCTAAATTGAGACTCAAGCTAGCAGAACAAAGTCAGCAGAACACAGCTATTCTTATACCATAACTAAGTGTTAATTTAATGCTAATTTAATGTTCCAAGAAAAAATTGATTGCTCTTCTTCTTTAAAAGTTATCGCATGTTCTGCTAACTTGAGACTCAAGCTAGCAGAACACTAGGTCAAAAATTGGATAAATCATTTATAATTGAATGCCAAAGTATTCTCTGAATTAAATGCTAATTTAATGTTCCAAGAAAAAATTTATTGCTCTTCTTCTTTAAAAGTTATCGCATGTTCTGCTAACTTGAGACTCAAGTTAGCAGAACAAAGTCAGCAGAACACAGTTATTCTTATACCATAATTAAGTGTTAATTTAATGCTAATTTAATGTTCCAAGAAAAAATTTATTGCTCTTCTTCTTTAAAAGTTAGCGCATGGTCTGTTAACTTGAGACTCAAGCTAGCAGAATACTAGGTCAAAAATTTGATAAATCATTTATAATTGAATGCCAAAGTATTCTCTGAATTAAATGCTAATTTAATGTTCCAAGAAAAAATTTATTGCTATTCTTTAAAAGTTATCGCATGTTCTGCTAATTTGATAATCAAGCTAGCAGAACACTAGGTCAAAAATTTGATAAATGAAAGACTAAATTATTATCGAGGGCCGAAAATCCCTTAGAATAAATAAAAAGTTTCTTTTCAACGAGATAATTGGAACTAATAATTATACCATATTTTCTCTTAGTTTGTCACCCCTGTAACTTACTAAATAAACATTATAGAAGTTTTCAGGGAATTTCGGCCCTCGGTAAGACTGTAATCTTTCATTCTGTGTTTAAATTTTTCAAAAATACTTATTAGTTTTCTCAGGATTCGAAAAAAATGAATCCTCATTTGAATAGCATTGCAGCCGAAAATACGTACCCATCCCCTTAATGAAATTGATTTATCTCTGAAATATAAATAAACATACCAGTTTTCGGATTTCTAAATATTTTTTTTAATTTTTTTTGGAAACTCAAAAAAGAAAATATTTTAAATCGATTTTTCTAGAAAACGGTGTATTCTATCGACTTAAAACTAGAGTACCTTTTAGTTTGTAGAATATCTCACAATTTAATAATCCAGAGTCAAACATGCTCCAAAATTAAAGATAAAAAAATTATGCGATAAAATATCTATTGCCCACCCAAAACGGACGCCTATGACCGGTACTAGAAATTCGTAATGCATTGAATGGGTTTATCTCTGGAAGATAAATATGTGTACCAATTTTAATTTTTGTCAATAAAAGTGTTCTGGAGTTATTTAAGGAAAACTAATTAAAGGACGCCATTTTCAAAGAGCTCTAGCTCCCTTAGGAAGCATTTTCTGACTAGGTGAATTGGGTTTAAATTGTCTTAAAATTATCTGAGGAATCTCCTGTCTTCTTTTGTGGGTAGAGTTTGTGTATACAGGGTGTCCAGAAAAGTTCAGAAAATTATCGTTTTTGTAAATAGTAGTGTTCTGGAGATATTTAAGAAAAACTAATTCCATACGCCATCTTCGAAGAATCTCCAGTCTTCGCTTGTCGGGAGAGTTTCTGGATACCCTGTATACAGTGATGAGCGCACTAATAACCGGGAAAATAACGCAAAAGATGGAAAACATATTAAGTTGTGAGATAAAAAGAAATGAACCTAGTGGAGGTGTTAAATTAAGCGATAGTAACTTATAGATTGACATTATATTAATTGTTTCCCACCTTTAGACGTATAGGACGAATTTGAGAAATGCCACTGCCACAGTGATAGTTTTAGTTGACATATTCCTCTGATACGTATAAAGGTGGGAAACAATCAACATATTGTCAATTTATACAGTTGAGTCCGCGAGTCTTTACCCGTGCGTCATCATTTAAAGCATACGAAATAAGTCGGATATCTATTTCACGCAACAACAACTGACAGAAAGTGGCTACTGTTCCGATTACGGGTTTTATTATAAAATTTGACGTTATCAAATAATATACAGAATGTTAAATGTAAGTTTTGCTTCAAAATTTTTGTGCAGAATTAGAGCTACATTTGAAGTAGCTTAATAAATTCTTATATTATTATTGATTTATAAATAAATAAACAATTTATAAAAAAATTCAGTAACATATTTTATTTTTGTTATTTTATTCACTTTGACGGAAATCTAAACACAATTATTTCTTTACTGTGTGAATGACGTTAGCTTTGTATGTTTTAAATATTAATTGCCAAAATATAATTATTTACCTTAAAATTTCAAAGCCCAATATAAAATTAGTTGTGAAAACAACTGTTTGTGTAATATAAAGAAACTTCAAAACGCAAAAATTCGACAAAAACCGCAAAAAATTCAACTGATTAACAGCCACAAAAGTAAACAAAGAAGAGACGTCAAACAAATTGTGCTTAAAATATGAAAACATACCGAATCGTCTTTTTGTGTACCTATCTCTTTTCAATGCACTGAGTCTAGATGGTTCATAAAAATAACATGTGTTGTTACTTAATAACAAACGGCAGCTGGTTTGTCATGAGTTTCATGTATGGAAGAGAATGATGCTAGATAAAAAGTATGTGTTTTATCTCTTCAGGTATTAATGACGCACGGGTAAAGACTCGCGGACTCAACTGTATGTTACTATCGCTAAATATAACAATTCTACTAGTTTTATTTCTTTTTATCTCACCATTTAATATGTTTCCATCTTTTGCGCTATTTTGCCGGTTATTAGCACGCTCATCACTGTATAGCCTGGTTAGGCTGGCAATGTGTTATATTTTCTCGACTCTGCTTTACGGGATAGAAGCATGGACACTTAACGCGTCGACTACTAAAAATTTGGAAGCATTTGAACTGTGGGTGTCTAGAAGAATCCTGAAGACATCATGGACCGAGCATGTAACAAATAACGAAGCCATGGGAAGAGTCAACAAAGGAATGAAAATATTGGAAACAACATACTTCCGTCGTGGATATGGCACGTAAAGAGGAAGACCAGAGTATTCTCTGAATTAAATGCAAATTTAATGTTCCAAGAAAAAATGTATTGCTCTTTTTTAAAAGTTATCGCATATTCTGCTAACTTGAATTCAAGCTAGCAGTAGTTCAACTTTAACATTGAACAGTAGTTCAATAATTATGGATAAATCATCAAATAATTGAATACCACAGTATTCTCTAAACTAAATGCAAATGAAATGTTCCAACAATAAATTGAATTCTCTTTATTTTTTCGGAAAACAAATTTAATTCCACTAGTGCTATCTAATACCTAGAGTTACGTTGTTATTCTTTGAAGGGGTCAAACATTACTGGGGCTGTATTGTACAAATTCGTTTACAGCTTTGCTTAACTCTTTATGGCATGAGATTTTATAGAATTTCTAGACACTTGCTGCAAGCAAACAATCAATTGTATGTACAAAATGGATCTTACCCTCACATTTCAAGAAACAGATGATAAACATTCGCGTTTGGTCGGACGAAGCCATGGGAATTTTACCAATATTTACCAAAAGCAGATGCGATTAGAAACTCTATAACCATTCTTCTTCAATGCACAGTTGAAGTTTTTTTACCATTATTATTCGTCAATATTGCTTCAATAACATTGACCGTGACCGCCTTTCTGACAATTCAACAAAATTAAAATCTTAGCGATTATCAACGGTTCGGACTGTAATGTTGTCGATAATAATAAAAAAATATCATTTTACAATGACTTCCGACTCAGCAATAATAAAAGGATTTCGGTACCACTATTAATAGGTCTGGATCCCGCGTATGAAAAAAAAAGTTGATTAATAGCAAGCTGAAAATTTGTTAATAGCTTAAGGGTGTCTAGTCGGTCAAACTTTGATATGTGGGAACACTGGAACAGGGGAAGTTTTAATTGTGGAACAGGTTAAAAATTTGGAACGGTCAGACCACGAAAACGGCACATGTATTTTGTCCGACAGAACAGACTTAAACTCTCCAAACAGAGATTAAACTCTCATGCAAAAATCAGACTGTAATTTATCACCAAATGGGCATATTAATGAGTGGAACACGTAGAATATGTCAAATGACAGGAATTATGACAGGTACACATATTTATCTTCCAGAGATAAATCCATTCCATGCATTACGAATTTCTAGTACCGGTCATAGGCGTCCGTTTTGGGTGGGCAATAGATATTTTATCGCATAATTTTTTTATCTTTAATTTTGGAGCATGTTTGACTCTGGATTATTAAATTGTGAGATAGTCTACAACTAAAAGGTACTCTAGTTTTAAGTCGATAGAATACACCATTTTCTAGAAAAATCGATTTAAAATTTTTTCTTTTTTGAGTTTCCAAAAAAAATAAAAAAAAATATTTAGAAATCCGAAAACTGGTATGTTTATTTATATTTCAGAGATAAATCAATTTCATTAAGGGGATGGGTACGTATTTTCGGCTGCAATGCTATTCAAATGGGGATTCATTTTTTTCGAATCCTGAGAAAACTAATAAGTATTTTTGAAAAATTTAAACACATAATGAAAGATTACAGTCTTACCGAGGGCCGAAATTCCCTGAAAACTTCTATAATGTTTATTTTAATAAGTTACAGGGGTGACAAACTAAGAGAAAATATGGTGTGATTATTAGTTCCAATTATCTCGTTGAAAAGAAACTTTTTATTTATTCTAAGGGATTTTCGGCCCTCGATAATAATTTAGTCTTTCATTTATCAAATTTTTGACCTAGTGTTCTGCTAGCTTGATTATCAAATTAGCAAAACTTGCGATAACATTTAAAGAAGAAGAGCAATAAATTTTTTCTTGGAACATTAAATTAGCATTTAATTCAGAGAATACTTTGGCAATCAATTATAAATGATTTATCAAATTTTTGACCTAATGTTCTGCTAGCTTGAGTCTCAAGTTAGCAGAACTTGCGATAACTTTTAAAGAAGAAGAGCAATAAATTTTTTCTTGGAACATTAAATTAGCATTTAATTCAGAGAATACTTTGGCAATCAATTATAAATGATTTATCAAATTTTTGACCTAGTGTTCTGCTAGCTTGATTATCAAATTAGCAAAACTTGCGATAACTTTTAAAGAAGAAGAGCAATAAATTTTTTTTTGGAACATTAAATTAGCATTTAATTCAAAGAATACTTTGGCATTCAATTATAAATGATTTATCAAATTTTTGTCCTAGTGTTCTGCTAGCTTGAGTCTCAAGTTAGCAGAACATGCGATAACTTTTAAAGAAGAAGAGTAATAAATTTTTTCTTGGAACATTAAATTAGCATTACATTAACACTTAATTATGGTGTAAGAATAACTGTGTTCTGCTGACTTTGTTCTGCTAGCTTGAGTCTCAAGTTAGCAGAACATGCGATAACTTTTAAAGAAGAAGAGCAATAAATTTTTTCTTGGAACATTAAATTAGCATTAAATTAACACTTAATTATGGTATAAGAATAACTGTGTTCTGCTGACTTTGTTCTGCTAAGTTGAGTCTCAAGTTAGCAGAACATGCGATAACTTTTAAAGAAGAAGAGCAATAAATTTTTTCATGGAACATTAAATTAGCATTAAAATAACACTTAATTATGGTATAAGAATAACTGTGTTCTGCTGACTTTGTTCTGCTAACTTGAGGGACGTAACTATTTGTGTATGGTCGGATGATTCTTCCATTTCGATCTCTTGGAATTTACATCTATCTTCTGTCAGTAAGACTTCATAATGGTGTTTTCACTGTTTCAGATCTATTAACTTTATGTTAGATTTTTCCTTCCCTTCCCTCCGGAAAGACTTTATCACCTTCCACGCTTGCCCAACTCTTGTTCCACCCATATACCTTTCCACTTCTGCGCATTTTCGATCCCAAATCTCATTCTTACTTTTCACTACTTCTCTTTTTTCATCTCGAATTAATGCTGTATATCTCTTATGATCTTCCTCCTTTCTTGTTGACATCCATTTCTGATAAGCAGTTTTCTTCTTCTTTACTAACGTTTGCATATTCTCCGACCACCATTCTTGATTTTTTCTTTCATGTTTGTCTTTATACCCCAACTCTTCACTTGCAGCCTCATGAATGTATTTTTTAAGTTGCTGGTATAATTCTTCCGCTGTTATATTTTCTGGTCCCACATTTTTTAATTTTGTGGCCAGTCGTAATTTGTAAAGAAATTTCGTTGAATCTTCTTTTAAGCTTTCTAGGTTATATTTAGGAGATCTTACTTCTTGTCCCTTTTCTACATTCTGTACCTTAGTATTATTGTTTTTGCGATAGTTAACTATCACGTTGGCCATAAGTAAACGATGGTCGGATCCACATTCTGATTCACGGTATACCCTTACGTCAGTGGTTTTCAGCTGGGAAGTTTGACGTTGAATTACATAGTCGATTATCGAGCGCAGATTCCTAGTAGGTTGTATCTAGTAAATTTGTGGATGTCTCTATGTTGAAAAAGTCCATTCATAATTTTAAGAGACATTGTTTCACAAAAATCTCTGACGCATTCCGTTGTCATTGGTTATTTGTTCCCCATATCTTCCTACGACTCTATTATTTTCTTCTTTGCCTACACTGCCGTTTAAATCTCCTAGTATCTATGTAAGATTTCACAGTTTTCTTTAACTTGAGAGATTTTGTCATTCATCTTGTCGTAGAAATAGTCTTTACTTTCTGGATCTGCATCTTCATTTGGGGCATACACTCCGACAATTACGATATTGTGCCCATTCTTTTTAATTTCCATTATTAACAGTTGTTCGTTTACTTCAGTCCACGATTTAATATTGTTCTTAAGATTTTTTCGAATAGCAATAGAGACTCCTCTTTTATAGTCGGTTCGCTAAACGCAAACGCAATTTGCTAGTGATTTTAGTAAGTAATTTTGCCAATTTGGTAAAATTGACAAAAGAATAATTACTAAACAGTTAATAATTACTAAATAGTTAGTAATTTTGACAATTCAATTTTGGCAAAATTGGCCAAAAATAAAAAAATTACCTACTAAAATCACTAGCCAGTTGTGTCTGAGTTTAGCGAACCGACTATAGCTCTGTTATCTTTGTTCAGTCCACTGAAGATATGTATATACCCTCCTATCTCTTCATTTCCTTTTCCCTTTTTCTTGGTTTCGGTGAGAACACTTATATCTATTTTTCTTTACGCTAATTCTTTAAATACTTCTGCTTTCTGTTTGGTTTTAAGCCCTTGCACATTCCATGCCTATATCATTTTTCTTTTCCGTTGCATTAGTCGTCTTTGTTTTGATCCGTTCGAAATCCGAGGCGTTTTGTCGAAATTTTTAGCATTTATTTCTTTTGACAAGGGACGGGTTGCTAGCCCATCGCCTCAACCCTCCTCCTTTATCCGGGCTTGGGACCGGCACCGGCATTTACTGAGCTACTCAATCCATCCAGCACCGGAGGCGGAGTAAAAGAAATACTAAATATATGTATATGAGCTGCAATAACCAAAACAGAGACAGGATTGGTCAGAACATCACCATTGATGACTTTAATTTTGAGCGCGTTAGAGAATTTAAGTATCTTGGAACAACAATAACGGAAGACAATAAAGGATCACAACAAATAAACAAGAGGATACAAGCCGGTAACAGATTATTTATGCCCTTCAAAACCCTATAAAATCGAAACAACTAACAATACGTCCAAAGATACAACTATGTAGGCATACAAAACAATCATACGACACGTAGTGATGTATGGTAGCGAAACGTGGACGATAACAAAGGCAAACAAAGAGCGACAACATGTTTGGGAAAGAAAAATCCTAAGAAAGACCTTTGGGCCTGCGCTGGATGAAGTAGCAGGACAAGATAGGATAAGAACTAACAAAGGGCTCGAAGAACTATACTCAGAAGCCAAGATAATAAAAGATATAAAACAGTTGGATATAGGAAATGAGTCAATATTCGCAATCTTAAGTTTGTATTTTAGTAGTTGTTACATAATCATGGGGCAACCGGTTTCGAGGCATACAATTTATGCCTCATCTTCAGGCCCAGTACATAAAGTCTTCACAATTACAAACTACAAGCTAAAATCATAACAAGAGACAATAATGTACATATACATATATAAAAACATAAAAAACAATTATGTCTTGATTTAAATTACATACAATAAAGCCAAACAACTGTATACTATTGAACTCAATAGTCTATAGAATGTATACTAAGACATTTTGCCATTGGGAGTGACCAATCTGATGAGAATTGCTTGGCATATAATTTATTATATACTAGCATCAATCCTTAATTAGTTAAGGGTTGATGGAGTCTTGACAAGATGGTATATGATCAAAATACACATAAAGTTTGTAGTAATAGGTATGTACTTACATATCAGTTACGGAAACTGTACTATAGCTAAAGATATTCGTGGAAGTCACCAGCCCCATCAAAACAGCTGACTAGTCTAGTATCTCTTAGGCAATCCGCACACCAAAGAAACATGAAACGTAACACATGAAACATGAAACGTAAAACATGTTTCATGAAAATAAAACACAGATAAACAAATCTTGAAGTCCGCCTACCAATGAAACGAGTGTGATTCATGCTCATAAAACATTTTTATTTTCGGAGAGTTTCATAAATGGCCGGACGTCTATTTGTTTAGCAGTGTTTTATTTCCATGAAACCTGATTTACGTTTCATGTTTCTTTGATGTGCGGCCTGCCTAAGGGAAGCCGCACACCAAAGAAACATGAAACGTGAAACACGTTTCATGAAAATAAAACAATGCTAAACAAATAGAAGTCCGCATACCAATGAAACGAATTTAATTCATGCGTGTGAAACATTTTTATCTTCGGGAGGCCGCACACCAAAGAAACATCAAACGTGAAACACGTTTCATGGAAATAAAACACTGCTAAACAAATAGACGTCCGCCCATCTAAGAAACGAGTGTGATTCATGCCCATGAAACATTTTTATCTTCTTGAAACGTGTTTCATGAAATAGGACGTGTTCTATTTTTCGATTTCAGTTTCATTGTTTTAAATAATTAATTACGTGCGTAAAATGAATGCCGACCAAGAATTTAATGTTGCATTGGTTTCTGTGGTGGAGCAGAACGAAGAGTTGTACAATTATAATCTGGAGTGGTACTCGAAAAGACAATAACAAGAAAATATCGTTTTTTAAACCAGGACCCACAATAAAACAATGTAAATGTTTGAATACTCATTCTATAAAATTATTCATATCCATCATACAACATATTCTTCCATGATTACGTTAGACTTTACAGGAAAATTTACCATAAAGCCATAAAGGCCGCCAAGGAAATTTATTATAATGCGACGCTGGCTAAATCAGGTAATGTTGCTAAGGAAACGTGGTCTATCGTAAATGAACTGAGAGATAAGACTTCTCCTCCCACCACAATCCCGACTTCTCCTGAGACCCTGAACAATTACTTTGTAAATGTGGCAAAAAATCAGGATCCGATTTCATATCTTTCGCATAAGAATGTAAATAGTTTCTTTTTTACACCCATAGTATTAGGTGAACTACGCTCTACAATAAATGACATTAAAAATAAATCGTCATCTGGGACTGATGGCCTCACTCTTAAAATGTTTTCTGCTCTACCTGATTGCACTTTAAATCATCTTACTACCTTAATAAACAGGTCATTCGAAACTGGAGTTTTTCCAAGCTGCCTTAAGACAGCGATAATTATTCCTATACACAAAGGAGGCGATAAAGATCTTGCTTCGAATTATCGCCCTATTGCACTCCTGCCCACGTTGTCGAAGATAATTGAAAGTCTGGTAAAAAAAAGAATCTTATCTTTTCTGTTGAAATACAAATTGCTTACTCCACATCAATTTGGATTCCTGAGTGACAAATGCACGAATGATGCTATGTTCTTCCTTTTCGATCATGTTTACTCCAGTCTAAACAACCATCACTCTACAGCAACAATTTTCTGTGATTTCTCTAAAGCATTCGATTGTGTAAACCATAACATCTTGACTGACAAATTACAGCACTATGGATTTAGGGGAAAGGCTCTTAAATGGCTTAAATCATATCTTAATAAAAGAAGTCAGTTTGTAAGGGTTGACACGAAGACGTCTTCTTGCATGCCATTAGAATATGGGGTACCTCAGGGTTCAGTTCTAGGCCCTATATTGTTTCCGATATACATAAATGATATCTCTAGTCTGAACATTAAAGGTAAAATATGTCTCTTTGCAGGTGATACTAGTATTACTTGGAGTAACACGGATATTATGGATCTTCGCAATACCATAGCTACAGTCCTAGTCACCATTAAATCGTGGTGCGATTCGAATCTCCTGTTATTTAACGTTTCTAAAACCAAAGTCCTACCTTACAACAGTATGATGCAACCTTTAGTACTTAATAACAACAGTCTAGAGGTAGTTGAATCGGTGAAGTTCTTAGGGCTTATTGTGGATAAGTCTCTAAAATGGAACTTGCACATTGATGCCTTACACAAAAAATTAAGTTCTGCTTGTTTTGCGCTAAGATCAGTTGCTACGGAAATGAATTTGTCAATATCTAGGACCGTTTATTATGCCCTTTTTGAGTCTCATCTTCGGTACGCCCTTCCATTCTGGGGTACGTGTTGTGCGACTCAATTTGAGCGTATTTTTAAACTACAAAAGAGAGCTCTTCGTTACTCCCTGAGACTCAATAGCAGAGTTCATTGCCAAGAATTCTTTAAAAAATTTAAAATATTAACTCTTCCTTCTTTGTTTGTTTTTGAATACGTTTGTTTAATCAGCAAACATGCATCAGAAGGTCCAGAGAGACCCACTTACAACTATCCCCTTAGAAACGTAGAGCATAATCTTTATCTGCCAACCCCACGGTCTGAGCTTGTTAAGTGCTCTATACTATACAATTCGAGAAAAATGCACAATCACCTGCCATCTAACATCAAATCTATTACAGCATTTCCCGCTTTTTGCAAGGCCTTGAAAGCTTATTTGCTAGAGAGAGCTTTTTATACAGTGAATAACTTTTGTATAAACGATTTGAATTCAGCAAATTGACTTGCAGGATTATTACTGTCGAGTACTTTTGTACATATTTGCAGCGGCATAGAACTTTTGATTTACTTTTCCTTTCCCTTTTCCTTGTTCGCCTTCTTTTTGCTCTGACGTTGTATACATATTGTTTGCAAAATTTTTAATTTTTTAATGTGTACTTAATAACTGTAAAATTATATTAAGTAGTATAACTCACGCCATTTACTTGGTGTCTGTTTCTGTTTTTGTTTTGTTTGTAGTTTTTTATTATTTTTTGTTTTTTATTGTATTTTTTTATTTTGTATACGCTTTGTCCACAAATTGGTAAAATTTTATGACAATAAAGCATACCTTACCTTACCTATTGAAATTTAGCAAGATGACTATTTAATTCGTTTGCAACCAAACATCATTTTCCATTATTTACTATACAAATTGTATTTTTGTTTCTTTGATTAGTAAATTAGTGTAGGAAACAGGTTGAACTTCGCAAACTCGACACAAGTCCGGTTTTATTTTTTTTTTTTTTGGTATATCAAGGGGTGCTTATTATGAGACTAACTTTTTCTTAAAAGATTTCGCCCCGGAACACCCATTTTCATCTCTTTAAATGGGGTAGGGAAAACCCTACTCCATCAGTAGGGTTTTTTATAAATATATATTATGGCTATTGCAAAATCCCAGCGGAAGCTACCCCTATCCCTGAAAATAAGTTTGACGAGCATGTTTTTACGATTGGCTCATTACCTATATAATTTTTTGAAACAAAGCTTATACAGAATTAAAGATCACTATTTGCTCTACAAATAAGGTCCTAATATGTATTTTTTTCGTAAGGGCAACCGTTACGGCACAGTGGCGCCGTAAACCTCAGAAATGCTTTTGCGAGTTCCAGTTTTTTTTTTTTTTTTCGTTACCTATTCATTGTATTGGTAACGTAATTATGACAAATAATAGAACACTGTCTGCTACACATTATGACCTATACATATTTTACTTTCTTTGCACCCTAAAGCTACAGTGGTGGCCCAGAGTCACTTTTTGCATATTTTTTTAATTCATTTTCCTTTTTTTTGGGCGGTTTCGGGGAACATATGGAAATAACACTTGTACATGGGTAATTGCTGAAAGTTTTTTTACACTAGCATAAGCGGTTCAGATGGTATAAAAAGGGCCTTTTTTAAAATTTAACACCCTGTGATTAAAGAATGAGCAATTGCCCTTACATGAAACCTATACCAAAAAATTAGCCATTTATTTGTGATTAATTGCCGCTGGGTTGCTTCTTGATTCCCATTACGGTTAGGGAAAAATATTTTTTTAACATCTTTTTTAAAAACTTGTTAACTTTGGGGCGCCACCCCCGCTAAACAGTGTGTGACAGACATATGCTGTCGCGGAATAAATTGTAGGAAATATAGTCCTATCTCTATTAAGGAATTTTTTGCAATAACGTACAGGAAGGGCTACGTTTCGCAAGAACCACAAACTACCCCCTTTAACGTGATGGAAATGGGTGTTCCGGGGCGAAATCTTTTAAGAAAAAGTTAGTCTCGTAATAAGCACCCCTTGATATACCAGAAAAAAAAAATAAAACCGGACTTGTGTCGAGTTTGCGAAGTTCAACCCCTGTTTCCTACACTATATTATAAAATGAAACGGTTTCGTTCGTCACAATTTATTTGTTTCATGTTTCACGTTTTATGTTTCAGGTTTCTTTGATATTAAAAAGCAATTAAAGAGCGGCGCCAACAGCAACGATCACGTCATCACTTTCCATTACCGACTATACAAATTTTATTTTTGTTTCATCAATAATTAGCATATCACATGAAACGGTTACTTTTTTTACAATTTATTTGTTTCATGTTTCACGTTTCCTGTTTCCTTGATGTGCGGCCTGCCTGAGTCTCTTAATTATTATTTGTTATATTGTTCAATGTGGAATTTGGTATTAATTTATGTGTTCTAAGTGATGTATGTTTTTTTGCAATTAACAGTTGTTGTTTGTCTAAGATTTTTGCAGTTGTTTTTTATTTTAATGTTTATGAAAGAGTAAAAACATTTAAAATAATTTTTTTAATTTAAAAAAATGGGACATCACTCACAAAAATTCACGTGCACAAATTTTAAAAGGGTTTTTTAGGCTGCCAGAGAGACCTTTTTATTTTTTATGTCATATTTAAGATTGTGCTGTCAGATTTCCCAGTAATTTTTTTTCTCAAATAGAAGAAGACATGTAGATCAAAAATTTCTGGGAAATTTAACAGCACAATCTTAAATATGACATAAACAATAAAAAAATATAAAAGTCTTTCTGGCAGCCTAAAAAACCCTTTTAAAATTTGTGCACGTGAATTTTTGTGAGTAATGTCCCATTTTTTAAAAATTTTAAATTTTTTTACACTCTCATAAACATTAAAATAAAAAACAACTGCAAAAATCTAAGACAAACAACAACTGTTAATTGCAAAAAAAACATACATCACTTAGAACACATGAATTAATACCAAATTCCACATTGAACAATATAACAAATAATTAAGAGACTAGAGATACTAGAGTAGTCAGCTGTTTTGATGGGGCTGGTGACTTCCACGAATATCTTTAGCTGTAGGACAGTTTCCGTAACTGATATGTAAGTACATACCTATACAAACTTTATGTGTATTTTGATCATATACCATCTTGTCAAGACTCCATCAACCCTTAACTAATTAAGGATTGATGGTAGCATATATTAAATTATATACCAAGCAATTCTCATCAGATTGGTCACTCCCAATGGCAAAATGTCTCAGTATACACTCTATAGACTATTGAGTTCAATACTATACAGTTGTTTGGCTTTATTATATGTAATTTAAACCAAGACATAGTTGTTTATGTTTTTATATATGTATATGTACATGTTTGTCTCTTTTTATGGTTTTAGCTTGTACTTTGTAATTGTGAAGACTTTATGTACTGGGCACTGGGCCTGAAGATGAAGCATAGATTGTAAGCCTCGAAACCGGTTGCCCCATGATTATGTAACAACTATTAAAATACAAACTTAAGATTGCGAGTATTGACTCATTTCCTATATCCAATTTTATAATGGACTCGCATTGGCAACCCTTTCATCATTTGAAAAGAAATAAAGTCCAAAAGACTCCAATGGGCGGGACACCTCAGAAGACATTCTGACGAAAGAACAGTAAGGCTGGTATGATGGGAAGAAGTCCCAACTGGAAGAGGACCACTTGGATGCCAAGATTTGAATTTGCTGCCATTTTTGCAATAATGTGTTGGCAACAAAAAAACTGCAACAATTTAACAGCTGATAGTTTAGAGTTAGTAAGAATTGAACAAGTCGTTGAATAATATCTTAAAAATAATGAAAATTTACTAACTTTCGCTTTTTCTACATATTTTCTTTAATGATTGTCATCTTTCTCTGTTAAATAATTCTGTACAACAGTGGCGTACTGAGCATGGTTCCGCGGGTTCCGCGGAACAAGGGCCCGGGCCCCGCAGAGGCCCGCTCTAACGCGCTTTTTGATTCTTTTATTTCTAATTTGATGGGAACATTTTAAACTATTACACAAGTACAGACTAGGAAATGTAACTGCTTAATAAATTTTAATTTTTGTAGGTGTACTTATAAATAATAAACACGAAGGATATCTATTCATCAAAAAAATTAAAAACACAATGTATGAAACACTGCGCTTTTGTAATGTTCCTTATTCATTTTATCTGCTCTGAAGCCCTTGTTTCTACACTTTTAAAGACTATTATCACCGCCGGTGCTGCCTGCACGTGCTAACTCAAACACTTGAATTTTTTTATAATATGTACCGGGTGCCCCAATAAGAATGGCTCTCGGCCATATCTCAGGAACCGTTTATAGTACAGCTTTAGGAAAAAAATATTTATAACAAAAGTTGCCCCAGGAAAAGCCTGGAAATTATTTTCATAATTGTAAGCTCACCGCTAGAGGGGACAATCCAACCCTGGAAATCCAATAATCGTATTCTTCATAAAATTCTGCGCATATTTGATTTTACAAGTTTAAGTCTACCTTTGCAAATAAGAGGTGGGGGTGAGTGGGAACCTTCTTATGAAAAAATGGCTGTAAGTCCGGTTCTGTTAAATCGAATTTTGCATACTTGGTCTTGTTGAAAACAGCTCTTTTTCGTCAATGTAATTGTCTTATTTTCGAAATAGTCTAATAAGTAATATGCGAGCTAGGAGGCGTTATTTAATTATTTTCAGAAATCTAGTTTTCTTTGGAAAATATTAAATACAAGTATGCATTTTTAATCTTGTATTACAAAATTAGACCAAATTATCAACATAATACAGAAAACCGCATGTCAATACCTTTTTTCTATCTCGAGATATCTTAAGAAATGTGTAAATTTTAAACATAACTGTTACTGTCACCGGTAAAGGAGGTTAAGGAGGTAGTGTGCTATGGAAAAAACAAATAAACATTTTCCAGATGTAAACATATATAATTAATTAAAACAACAATAAGACAAACAACACTATAAAATATAACACAGAAATAAAAGAAACTACTTACTTAGTCTTAGTGACTGCCTAAATGTTCAAATTGTTGCCCATCATTTTCCATGCAAGCATTTACTCTTTTAAGAGTAGATTAAATAGCAACATATTTAACTGTTTTAGACTTTTATTTATGGGGACGGATTAAAGACCTTGTTTTTGCCGCTAGGCCCACTACTCGAGAAAACATGATCTAGAATCTTGAGAATACGAAACGCCATCAAAAGCATTGCGAAAGCAGAAATTGAGACTGCTGTTCAATCTACTCTTGAAAGAGTAAATGCTTGCATCGAAAATGATGGGCAACAATTTGAACAATTAGGTCGTCACTAAGTAAGTAGTTGCTTTTATTTCTTTATTATATTTTATAGCGTTGTTTGTCTTAGTGTTGTTTTAATTAATTATATACGTTTACATCTGGAAAATGCTTCTTTATTTTTTCCATAGGACACTATTTTTTCTTAACTTCGTTTACCGGTGACATTAACAGTTGTTTAAAATTTACACGTTTCTTAAGATATCTCGAGATAGAAAAAAGGTATCGACATGCGGTTTTCGGTATTGTGTTGCTAATTTGGTCTAATTTTGTAATACAGGATTAAAAATGCATACTTGTATTTATTATCTTCCAAAGAAAACTAGATTTCCGAAAATAAGTAAATAACGCCTACTAGCTGGCATATTACGTACTAGGCTATTTCGACAATAAGACTCTTAACATTGACGAAAACCAGCTGTTTTCAACAAGACCAAGTATACAAAATTCGATTTAGCAGAATCGGACTTACAGCCATTTTTTTCATAAGAAGGTTCCCACTCACCCCCACTCACCAAGAAGATATTAAGTCGAGACCAGGAGATGAATAATTTTTTAGGTTTTGAAGATGATGTTTAACTTTTTCAGGAGTAATGATTATATTTTCAAGGGAAGAAAAAACTCGTGAAGAAATAATACTAGGCAACTGATGATTAGTGGGTTCGACAGAGAAAACCTTAGAGAAAGTACTGGCGAGGAGTTTGGCATTCTCACAATTATTTTGGGATATATCACCATTATCTTTTTCCAGTAAAGGTATAGAAACTTTTGTTGTCAACGAAGATCGAATATACTTGTACAGTTTTTTACAATTATTACTAATGGCTATACTCTCTTCGTAAGCAACACGAGCTTCATGTAGAGATTTCTTTAAATCTTTGGCAAAGTCTCGATGAATTAGTAAATCCTCTATGCGATTTGTACGTCTATATTTGTTCCACAACTTTCTTTTTTACTTGATCAGATATATTAATTCCCCATTAATTTTTTACGTTATTTTTGTATATGGTTTTTTGAAGGTATTTTGGTTTTTGCAGAGATTAACAACGTGTAAGAACTTATCCCAGAATATAACTGGATCCCTTATGTCACCGAAAACATCATTCCAGTCAATATCAGCCAGTTGGTGATTTGCATTTTCAAAATTAATTATTTCACATATAGTCCAGGGCGCATCTGTTTTGAGATGGACGTTGAGAGGTGACTCAAATATTTTTGCAGAAATTGCTTGAAAATAACTCAAATAATAATATTTGAGTTATCCTCCCTCTCAAAAAGGTCCGGAACATTGTTTAAATAATCAAAATGTGAAAAAATGAAGGAAAAATTCGATTTTTTACTTCGTTTTTTGATTATAACTTTAAAAGTATTCATTTCCGATAAAAGTTGTACTGACATAAAAGTTGCATAATTAAATTTCTTATAATATAGAATTGGTTAAAAATTAAAAAAAAATAGTCACCCTTGTTGCAAAATAGCAATAATTGCGAAAAAAAAAACATACAAAACCAAGTATTCGCATTTTACGTTTTTCACCCATTTATGCTACATTTAAGACGTTCATATTTTACTCAGTAAAACTTTATAATATAGTAAAATAACACTATAAATTTCATTAAGATCGGTTTAATAGATTTTGCAAAATAAATTTTGCAATCCAGCTTTCGCAAAAAAAAATTTATTTTTTAAAATGTTGCAGGACTGAAAATAAAGCAGAAAGCAAATTGAATTTTTTTTGCTCATAGAAGTGTACTGTACCTTTCATTTGCAATTTGCAAAATTAAAATCGATTAATTACCACGGCGTCAGGAAATTTTTTAAATAAACATTAATTTTTGGTGCTACTCGCAGGACAGCGATGTTCGATTCACACAAGTTGATTTCCACCAAAATTTCTTCCAATATTTATCTAATATATTATTATCTTACTCTATATTTTGTTGTATTTTAATATTTTAATTCCACAAAAATTAAACTAATTTTATTATTGTTTGTGAAATATTGTTTAAACAATTGCATATGTTTAAAAATAATAAACTTTTATTCTCTAAGTTAAAATATATAAACAAAGAAAGTTTTTGCTAAAAAAATGTTATTTCAAAGGATAGAGTATGTGTTTTTACTTTGCAATAAACAAATTTATTTATTTATATCGAAATGTAATAAAAATTAAAATGTACCAATCATTAGCAAAGGTCATTGGAATGACCAATCAGAGCAAACTATCCGCTGTCCTGCGCGTAGCACCAATAATTAATGTTTATTTAAAAAAATTCTAGACGCCGTGGTAGTTAATCAATTTTGAGTTTTGCAAATTTTAAAATGAAATGTACAGTACACTTCTATAAGCAAAAAAAAGCTATCTGCTTTATTTTCAGTCCTGTAACATTTTGAAAAAATGAATTTTTTTGCTAAAGCTGGATTGCAAAATTTATTTTTCAAAATCTATTGAACAGATCTTAATGAAATTTACAGTATTGTTTTACTGTATCATAAAGTTTTTCAGTTTTTCTGGGTGAAATATGAAGGTGCTAAGTGTAGCATAAATGGTTGAAAAACGTAAAATACGAATACTTGTTTTTGTATGGTTTTTTCGCAATTATTGCTATTTTGCAACAAGGGTGACTATGTTTTAAATTTTTAGCCAACTCCATATTATAGGAAATTTAATTACGCAACTTTTATGTTAGTACAACTTTTCTGGGAAATGAATACTTTTAAAGTTAGAATCAAAAAACCAAGAAAAAAATCGAATTTTTCCTTCATTTTTTGACATTTTGATTATTTAAACAATGTTCCGGACCTTTTTGAGACGGAGGATAACTCAAATATTATTATTTGAGTTATTTTCAAGCAATTTCTGCAAAAACATTTGAGTCACCTCTCAACGTCCTACTACTACTAATATTTTTACAGATGCGCCCGGGCAGAGCCGGATTTAAGGCAGTGGGGGCCCCTGGGCAGAATTGGTTTGGGGGCCCCTGGGCAGAGTTGGTGTGGGACCCTACCTCCTACCATTAAAAAATTGTTGTTATAACTATGGTATACAGCCAAGTATAGAGTTTTCCCTTTTAAAAAATAAAAAAAAATGTTGATCTACATTTATAAATATATTTTTAAATAATAAAAAATACAAGAGGTGTAACTTGTTACCGTAAAATATTAAAAATAAATATTGTAAAATGTATGGTTAAAGTCTGGGTATTTTTTAGATTTTTGAATTGAAAATTCCTTAATTATGTCTGACATATCTATTTAGTTCCTTTAAGACATCGTGTTTAATGCTCATTATAGAGAGATGAAACGCTCTTGGCCCATCATAGACCGAAGGCGATTTTTAATTAACTTTAGTTTTGAGAATGATCACTCTCCACTGTAGTTAGAGACAGCAAGGCTGGACTTGCTCTACCACTCTACTATTCATACATACACCATTTTTTTCACTTATTCATAAGCTACACTTACATTTTTGACAGGAAAGTTTTTTCGATAAATAACTTACTTTTTTAGTCATTTGCAAAAAACCGTCTAAAAACTTGTTTTTTTTTTTGTTGAAAAATGAACATATTTACTCGCAAATTTACTGCAAATAACTGAAATAATAACAGACTTCTTCAAAGAAAAGTTTTAAAAAAACGGAGACGGAGATCCACTATATGATGGAATTATACTGCATCAAACGGATACCAGAGAAACAACCCCCTTCAATAGCTGAATTGCAAGAAGCAGTTACCAGAGTGAAAAACTACAAATCACCTGGATTAGACAATATTAGCGCAGAATTAATAAAAGAAGGCGAATACTCCCTATTGAAATAACAGTACTGTAATAGACTAAGATCCGCTATAGGTGAAATTTCTTAATCATTTTAGGCACGACGGGACCCTATAACTTAAATAGTAGAACCTAAAAGAAAACGTTTGAGCATTGTGCCGTCACTTTTCAGTGGCACATGCGTCTACAGTGGCGCATCAAACTTTCCACTTATGGACGGGATACATAAATTAAAAAATACCCTCCCCATTACCAGAATTTAATTTTTTTCATTTTTTTAAGTTCAATGTGATTAAGACATAAGATTAATCGTAATTTTAACCCACCACCCCCTTCTCCCTGCCCCCACCATCAAAAACTTTATTTTTCGATTTTTTTTTTTGTGGTATGCAATCAATTTTAAAATTTCAAAAAATTCACAAGCATAGTTAAGGCTTTTATAAAACACGTCTATTTTTTATAGACCTGTAGGTTGAGTGTACATAACTTCAAAAATTTTTTAAAATTTTTTCTTTGGAAAAAAGTATATAACTTTTTTTTGGGGATAACCGCAGATTTAATTTTTTCTTAGTCTTGTGTATTTTATCAAACACTATATTCTTAATTTTTTTCAGATTTTTCTGTAATGCTGGTCACCTTCAAAAATCCAAAAACCTGTTTTTTAAGGGGGTTTTGGGGGGTTTGAGCGTGTTTTTCTTATTTTTAAATATTCTAAAGGACTCAGTTACTTCAAGTTACATATAACCTAAAAAATCAAAATTGATCTGATATATTATGAAGTCTATAAAATAGGGAAAATCCCCCAAAACCCCCCAAAAAACAGTTTTTCGGATTTTTGAAGGTGGGGAGCCTTACGGAAAAATCTGAAAAAAAATTAAAAATATAGTGTTTGATAAAACACACAAGATTAAGAAAAAATTAGACCTGCAGCTGTTCCTCAAAAAAAGTTATACGCTTTTTTGAAAAAAAAAAAATTTCTTTTAATTTTTTCAGGTTATGTACACTCTACCTATGGGTCTATAAAAAATGTGCATGTTTTATAAAAGCCTCAGCTATGCGTGTGAATTTTTTGAAATTTTAAAATTGATTGCATCCCACCAAAAAAAAAAATAAAAACCAAAAAAGAAGTTTTTGATGGTGGGGGCAGGGGAAAGGGGGTGGTGGGTTAAAATTACGCTGAATTCTATGTGTTAGTCACATAGAACTTAAAAAAATAAAAACAATTTAATTCTGTTAGTAAGGGAGGGTAACTTTTAATTTATTTATCCCGTCCATAAGTGGAAAGTTTGATGCGCCACTGTCGACGCATGTGCCACTGAAAAGTGACGGCACAGTGTTCAAACGTTTTCTTTTAGGTTCTACTATTTAAGTTATAGGGTCCCATCGTGTCTAAAATGATTAAGAAATTTCACCTATAGCGGCTCTTAGTCTATAAGTTAAACTGAATATGAAACGTTATGACTGCATGATCTGAGTTACCTACTGGAGAGCTTATTAGCGAATGTGTCAATAAATGGGGATCATTAGAGAATACCAAGTCCAAAATAGATGGTAAATTATTGATTCTTAAACGAGTCGGCTCCGTTATAAATTGAAGTAAGTCAGAATTTAATACAAAATCTGTAAATACATTTTTTTAAGTTGTTAAATCACTAGGTGGATCAGTTATAGGCCACGAAATGTCTCTAAAATTAAAGTCTCCAATAACAATCAGATTCTCTAGCCTAGACAGTTCATCAAGTGATGCAGGCTTTTCCCGAGGCAACTTTTGTTATAAATATTTTTTTCTCAAAGCTGTACTATAAACAGTTCCTGAGCTATGGCCGAGAGCCATTCTTATTGAGACACCCGGTACAATAATTATGAATCAGTTTTAGGTAAACTACAACCGCAGAAAGTCGGCAACTGATCAATACAAGTTTTATACGGTCATAAAAATAATCCCAATACAATTGGCTCGTAGATTCTTATGTTTATAGAACCCGCATCCTTCAGTCTGTACTTTTAGGTAGTTCTGAAGTTAAATTCTAAATATAGACAACATATAGTGGTAAATATAATAAGAATAAATATAGACACTAATTTCCTTTTAAGAAAATCTCGTCGTTTGATAAAAGATATCAACCCCACCGTTATCCAAGATTTCTTTTGATATTTTTTTATTTGACCGTTTTATCTTCCTAGTATGTAATTATTTAACTTATTTATAAATTTCTATATTATATCACTTTGAGAATCTATTTTGTTGATATTTTCATTCCAATGTTAATTTTTTAGAAGCTGTTTTAGTTTTCCTATATTAAGGTTCTTAATTATGACTGGGGATTTTTGAGTTTCATTATTTATGAAAACGGCTGGCGTAAAGTGTTCAGTCATATCAGTATGAAAAACGATAGGATTAATATTAACTTACTGTTTTAATAGTCCATTGTTTTTTTAATTTCTAACATAACAGTAAGTAAGTTACGATCAAAATGATGTTGGTATCTTTTTTATGGTTGATAAAAAAAAGCCGTGAAAATCACCCTCTACTTAGCATTCGAAATGAAATTCATCGTTACCACTTCACAAATTACTTTACTTATGTATTGTTTATAAGACATGTAAGATTCGTTGGTTTAAAGTTCTTATTTTTGAAAAGGCTGTAGTTAAATGGGCTTCAACGAGTCACTAATCACGAGTGTATGCAAATTTTGCACAGCCATATCTTCTATAACCAATTTTTGTCTTCAGGAAAACCAAATACAAACTAAAACCAAAATATTCACAATGCTAAAACATAACATGTTTGTTACTAGTTGAGATTTTTGGTATCAGCAATACTTGGGTCATATAACACGTGGTGACAGATATGAACTCATAAAATTAATAATGGAGAGAAATATTAAAGGAAGGAGCACCATAGATAGAAGAAAAAAGTCCTGGCTGAGAAATCTAAGAGAATTCTTTGGATGCAGCTCAACTGAACTCTTTCGGGCTGTAGTGTCAAAAGTTAGAATAGCAATGGTGATTTCCAAACTTTGTCGCGAAGATGGCACGTAAAAAAGAAGTATCGCCAATAATTTTTAAGTGTTTAATTAAGAATTAGTCAGGTTATCCAATTCCGGACTTATCTTGAATGTATGTTTTTCACCCCCCGAGAATGTCAACCCCAGGGCAAAATAGGTATCACTTTCTTTTGTTTGACATTTTAGCTACGGCCGAGCGGTTCCTTAACAGCAAGAACCGTGAGTAAATGGACTATAATTAGCTTGAGTTTTTTATAAATGTATGATATATTTTATGATAATATGATGATTTATATTTAATGTTAATTAAAAATTTTTTATATACAATGTGCGTTTCTATTGGGAGAGCGGGCCCGCATCCCAACTGGAACCAGGGCCTGCTGGTTTTTATCAGTACGCCACTGCTGTACAATAGATATATTTTTCACCTTTATATTATTTATTCTCGCCATCTCCCATCTCTGAGATATAAAGTATGAAAATTCATAACCATTTTTTCGGTTGGCTTCTCATAAACAAGTGCAATCATATATACAATAAAAAGTGGCAGCAAATCGTAGCTATATATCATAATCAAATCAAATCAAAAAAGCAAAAAAGAACCATATTAATAATTATACTCGTATAACATAAGAAGCAATTTATATTAATAATCAATTTACTATTCCAACTCTGATATAAGCTACAATTTAACTTAAACAACGATTTTATTGACTATTTACTATTCTAACTCTGATATAAGCTACAATTTAACTTAAAAAACGATTTTATTGGCGTTTCGACTTCCACCACGGACGTCCTTATCAAAACACAAAATATTGCTAAATTAAACAAAAATGTTGTTGATTAGTAAAAAAATTGTCCATGTTCCATGCGTGTTGACATATTTGACAATGAACATAGAATTCAGTGGAAAGCTTCAAGTATAGTCCTGAATGAAACAGATAATATAAAGAGAAAAATCAAAGAAGCTGCTCTAACTATTATGCTAAATGAAACCAATTGTGTCGCAAATTCCTGGGTAAAATGCAGTAGGATGTGGTTACCCATACTAAAAGAGGAAGTCAATAGAAAGGAAATGACAGGATTAGCAAGTCAATAACATATCGAGGATAGTACATAATTTATATTGTAGTATTATGTATATATCTATGTATTATTAATATTATTTATAATTTAAAATAACATACATAGATATAAAATCAGAGTTTGGTGTTAGTTTTGAGAGTAAACTGAATGTAAGACCAAATACTTACAATGTCGGGATATTATCATGAGGTTTTTTTTCCTGGTTTTATATCCTCGTGATTAACTATGGACTCACTAACACAAGAATTTTACTGTCACCATTGCATGAGGTTGTCTTTTTAAAGACAAATCATATGCTATGATTTTTTTGTGATGCATGTTCTTGAGTTAAAGTTGATTTCATGTAATCGAATGAATAAAGTATATCTTTCAATAAAGTCGTTCCAGAAACGCAACTCATAAATATTGGCAATATCATGTTAAAGTCTTCTACTTTAAAATGTATAATATATGTCTGAATTGCCGATATGAATGAATCAGAGTAAATTAAATTATTAGAAGAATTTTTTTACTAAGTAACAACATTTTTGTTTAATTTAGTAATATTTTGTATTTTGATAACGACGTCCGAGGTGGAGGTTGAAACGTCAATAAAATCATTTTTTAAGTGAAATTGTGGCTCATTTTCCAGTTAAAATATCTAGTAAATTACATAAATTCCACAAAGGAATAGCTTCAGAACAATATATTTATTAAGATTCTGAAAGTGTTTTCTTGTGGCATGTCTAAGTTTAATATTGTGTTTATATGGGATTAGCCACACTTGATTGTAATGACAATTACCTTTTTACCTAAAAAAATTGACGTTTCAATTTCTACTCGAAAAATTATTTTTGATTAAATATTTTCACATCCGCCCTAATAAAATTTCACGTAATTTTTGTTGCAACTAACATTTGATTTAAAGAATCATGAATAACTTACAAATTAAAGTAGTTAGGTATAGGAAATGTTTATGAAATAAAAAAGTAGCATACAATATTATTTCAAAACAAAAATAAAATACAGGTTGTTCCATTTAAGAAAAGTCAGAAATACTCATTCCGAGTTTCGACTAACCCTGTATACTTCCATTAAACATTTAGCTATACTAATAATTTTTAACAATAGTAGGCTATCTTAAAATCATTTGAATATAAATAAATAGAGTTTTTGATGATTTCTACGAAATTAATAAAAAAAAGTAATTATCTTTTAAACTGAGCCGTATAACATTCCAAAACCTCATATTTTTAAAGAAGGCATCGAGGAGAATCCAAAAATGTAAAAATATACAGGGTGTCCCATTTAATAAAACGAAGTTATAAGCAACTGTCGGTATAACATATAAAATATACAGGGTGTAACAAAAAACAGGTCATAAATTAAAGTACATATTCTAGGACCAAAAATAGTTCGCATTGACCTAACTTACCTTAGTACAAATATGCACATAAAAAAAGTTACAGCCCTTTGAAGTTACAAAATGAAAATCGATTTTCTAAAATATATCGAAAACTATAAGAGAATTTTTATTGACAATTGACATGTGGCATTCTTATGGCAGGAAGATCTTAAAGAAAAATTATAGTAAAATATGTGCACCCCCTAAAAATTTTATGGGATTTTGTTCGCTGAAACCCCCCAAACTTTTGTGTACGTACCAATTAAGTTGTTATTGTGGTATCGTTAGTTAAATTCAATACTTTCAAAACTTTTTTGCCTCCTAGTATTTTTTCGATAAGGATGTTTTTATCGAGATGCGGCTTCTTTTTTAATATGTTTACATAAAAACTTTATGGGGCTTTTGTGCCTTTAAACCCCCCAAATGTTTGTGTACGTTCCAATTAAACTATTACTGCGGTACCATTAGTTAAAAACAGTGTTTTTAAAACTTTTTTGGCTCTTTATATTTTTTCGATAAGGCACCTTTTATCGAGATGTGGCTCCTTTTTTAATACGGTTTTTGGTATGGCAATTCTCATATTATTACCATGTCTCCATAATTGTACTTAACCATATCCAAATATGTGGTGGATTTGACAAATTTTCAAAATAGCTCGATAAAAACTGACCTTTCGAAAACGCACTAAGAGGAAAAAAAGTTTTTAAAACATTGTGTTTAACTAATGGTACTACAATAATAAATAAATTGGAACGTACACAAAAGTTTGGGGGGTTTAAACGAACAAAACCCCATAAAATTTTTAAGGGGTGTCCAAAGTTTACTAAATTTTTTTAAGATACTACTGCCATGACCTCCTAAGTCCATAGGTCCAGCCAGCTGGACAATGCTTACTAATTTATTACACGGTGACTATTCGGGTTGAATATCGCTGCGTCCTATATTGCAGCATATTGGACTTCCTATTTATCAGTAAAATTTACTCGTTTGAAAAATTTAACAACAGCGCCTATTTCGGTAGTTTGTTGTTACATGTGGTGAAACTTTTTGAGTTGTGATGGTGGCTCCATAAAAATATAATAAGTTGTAGTGTTTTTCTGTACTTTAAAGAATTGATTGTTTTAATGTATATTACTTGATGTTTGGACGTATTTGTGGTAAATATATATTTGAAAATAATTACAACTGAACACGTTAGGGATCCTCTAAACTTTTTGTCCAACATTTTGGACATTGGTACTTAGTTAGCAAATTATGTTACCATACTCACGTTTTTTGAGTTAAGTTAGAGATAGTAAAACAAAAATGACCATTTGCCAATATGCTCTGTCAGCAATAGAAATTCTTACCGCGTTGCCTAAACCTCTTGCATGCACTAAGAAGACGAGATTTTTTTGTACAAAATGCAAAATGTATATGTGTATTTCTTCTGAACGAGAAAATGTTTTTTCAGTTTCATACTTAAATTATATGAAAGCTAAGTTCTGATGTCCATTATGCTGGACCTGTCATATTATGTCTGTCAATTAATTTTTTTATAGTTTCTACAGATTTTCATTTATTGTCTTCACAAATGAGGAGAGAAAATAGAAAATATTGTTAAAATAATAAAGACTCTTTTCTTGGGGCTGAAGAGGATGTGATTGCCACATGTCCATTTTCAATTAAAAATCTCTAATAGTTTTCGATATATTGGAAAAAATCGATTTTCCTTTCGTAACTTCAAAGGGCTGTAACTTTTTTCATGTGCACATTTGTACTAAGGTAAGTTAGGTCTAATCGAACTATTTTTGGTCCCAAAATATGTGATTAAATTTAGGACCTGTATTTTTGTTACACCCTGTATAATATATGAAAATATTTTCATTGAACAGGTCACTGTTCAAAACCTTTTCATCCAATTTTCATGATTCGGTTACCTTTAGATCTCGAAATATTTCTAATTGGCCGTTTATGTGCCTTACCCTGTAGATAGTATAATAAAATATTTACAAAAGTTTATGTATAAACTGGAAACATGGTCTAGGAATGCTGGTTTGGATTTTTAAATACAAAAACGTGTAATGGTTTTTACCGATAATATATTATGACCAACAAATATAAATACCACGCCAAATATTACGTTATAGGAAAACCAAAACACTCAATCCTCATAATGAATTCTTAGGCATTTGAACACCAAACTAACACGTCGAGAACATAATATATAATGCAGTTACAATAAAATTAACTAACCATAAGAGAATATTTTAAAAACCTCAAGCAGGAAATAGAGTTCTGACCAAGATATAATAAGTATTATCTATTAGTATAGAAATTGGTAATCAGATCTAAACTGGGATGCACCGCTTATTTCTCTGTCACACAATCTATTTTAAAAGCTATAGGTATAATTAATAATATTATTCTAAGAATCGTATTAGGAGCATTTAGAAGTACACCTATTAAGAGCATATAGGATGAACTTAAGATCCCTTTACCACTATACTAAATTTACAATCAAGATGCAGCAGAAATAAACAAACCAAGACACGTTAAATGCTACTAGGAGCACTCCTGAATCATAATTTACAATGTATATGTTACGGTTGATGTGATAAATCTGGTCTGTATTAATAAATAGGTACCGGTAATTATTAATAGTAGCCGTAGCAACTGGTCGATGTGATTAATAATGCCTTTATAATCAGATTTACCGGCTATTATTAATACTTTCCTAACAATTCTGGTTAATTTAATAAAAACGCATTTTGGGCTTCAATTTTGCTTATTCATGAGATTTGTTATGCCTGGTTGCACCAACAGATCTTAAGCTTAAGCCGTGCCTTAAGCTCAGCTTACGAAACATACGCGTTGCACCATTGACTCGTATGTCAATTTTAAGCTTGCCACAATGGATTGTCACGATGATTGCGTAGATAAGAATCGAAAATTATGGTGCAACGTAAGTGAGACTTAAAGCAGCCATATCTATAAACTGAGCTGGGCCAAGCTGGAGCTTAAGTTTTTTTGGTGCAACCAGGTATTTAACACTTAAACAAAATTGATCAATAACAAAACTTAACAATCTAAATTTACAATCAAAATGCAGTAGAAATAAACGAACCAAGACACGTTAAATGCTACTAGGACCACTCCCGAGTCATAATTTACAATGTATAAACTTTGGAGATCATGATTTGAGATTTACAATGTATATACATTATAAATTATGATTCGGGGGTGCTCCTAGTAGCATTTAACGTGTCTTGGTTTGTTTATTTCTACTGCGTCTTGATTGTAGATTTAGATAGACACCTTATAAGTAAAAACAAACGCATACACACGCATTAGGCTTTAAGTTACTAGACTATAATTACTTGTTTTTATAAGAAAGGCTCTTGTGGCACTTAGAATTACAAAGAACGCTTGTTTTGCGTTTGCAGCGTTTTTAATTGCATTGGCCACTACAATTGCAGTGACGGAATACTTGACTACCTAAATTCGAATCTTTGCGAACGCATTCAATGAGACTTAGGCAGGCCGCACATCAAAGAAACATGAAACGTAAATTACGTTTCATGGAAATAAACCACTGCTAAACAAATATATGTCCGGCCATTTATGAAACTCTCCGAAAATAAAAATGTGTCATGAGCATGAATCACACTCGTTTCATTGGTAGGCAGACTTTGAGATTTGTTTAGAAGTGTTTTCTTTTCATGAAACATGTTTTTCGTTTCATGTTTCATGTTTTTCGTTTCATGTTTCTTTGGTGTGCGGCTTGGCTTATGTGAGTATCAGGCGCTTCATTGACTGAAATAAGTGTTATAGCTTTTCATCTATAACATAAATAATAATGGTAATAATGTTTCGGCTATCGGCCTTACCTCTATCAACTTCTGGAATTTGCACTCTTAGCCAAGCCGCACACCAAAGAAACATGAAACGAAAAACATGAAACATGGAACGAAAAACATGTTTCATGAAAAGAAAACACTGCTAAACAAATCTCAAAGTCCGCCTACCAATGAAACGAGTGTGATTCATGCTCATGACACATTTTTATTTTCGGAGAGTTTCATAGATGGCCGGACATATATTTGTTTAGCAGTGGTTTATTTCCATGAAACGTAATTTACGTTTCATGTTTCTTTGATGTGCGGCCTGCCTAACACGTTGACCTACTTTTTCAACAGATAATGTATCATTGGAATGCTTTAACATTCTGTCAGATTCTTTTAGAAATGACTGTTTAGCAAGATCCCGATATTCTTCGTCTCCCTCATATGCTTTAATGCCAATACTGGCATTGTCTTCCTCATTTACAGCAGTTATCGCACACGCATTATGTTCCATTGGGCTGTTAGTGTTACCTGTATCTTCAATATTCGCTAACTGTGAATCCTCGGTTGTACTGTTGAGTTGCATATCACCACGATGCTTTGCTCCATCATCAGCGACATCAGAATGATCTGCTATTATCGCTTCTAAATCTTCTTCTGATTTCGGATAAAGTACCAGGAGGTAAGGATGGTTTTAATCCTGATTTAGTCGTATGTATTTAATACATTAAATAGTGTATTACACAGTGGCCGACTACAGTTTGGCTAACACTGTGGTATGTGCTATGCGCCGTATTAAGCTTTGGTATGTCGCAGTGACAAATAAACCTCCCTACACCCCGCAAGCTTCTACGCACTTAACGGTATTAAAATTTATCACATTTACCATTCTAATCCGGGAATTATTAATAATTACCGGTCGATGTGATTAATTCTGGCATATTTATTACTTTTACCTAGCTATTCGGTTTGTATTAATAATAACCAGTAATTATTAATAATTTCCAATTTATCATACTTACCGTAACATATGTACTGTTATATTTCTATTTGATATAAAAATTAAAATTTGATAATTATAAACAAAATTCACTTTAATATAAAATATTTTTAATTTTCTCAACCTCGGGCATATAAATTTAGAACAACCTGTATACAACAAATTGTTATATTTAATTTTAAGAAGTGATTAGAATAAGCGTACGAAACTCGGAACAATGTGCTTAGATAAACAAAGTGAATGACGCGTACCATTATCGTTCTTCTCGGAAGGTCGATCATTAGCCTATGCTAAATAAAACTCAGTGAAATAGATGATAGTTCATTATCGTTTTTCGCGGAAGGTTTCGATCATTAGCCTATGCTAAATAAGACTCATTTGAAAGAGAGAATAGGTCATTAAAATTTGTAAATAGTTAGAAAGTATTTTAGAATGGGAATTAAATATTTTCTTTTGAAATCCATTAAGCATATTTAGAAAGATTAAAAATTGGTTTTGAGGAATATTACGAATGAGAGTTGGTGGTGGAAGATTGATTTGTGAATCTGGAAGGGATATTTAGAAAGTAGGGGAATGAATGACAAATAGAGATCAGAATGTTTTGAGCTGTCGAGAAGTGAAGTCGAGTAGTAGACGGTAGTGTACGGAGAGTGAGAAAGCCGATGTAGTTCCGTGAGTGTGGAGTATCTATCGTGGAACGAGAAGTAGGCCAGGTCGAGAGTAAAAGAACCTCCTTGAGCCAAGAGTGTCCCGGTAGCTGATAGCAGTTTCGAGAAAGGTAGAACACAGCATCACGACAGACGCAGGAACGAGAGCTATACGAGCTAGTTTTTCAAAGGAGAACATTACTGGAAGCCAGGACGAGGTTTGATCGCAGCCAAGGATAGCAGGAAACGGGTCTTGTGTGAGGACATTTTCAGTTCACCAGGAAAAGGTCAGTCTCATTTGTTTGGACATGAATGTATGGGTTTTTCGTATTAAATTCCACATAAAAAATTGAATAACATAATCAATAATATCAGAAAAGCTTCATCAAACTTAAATAGAGTTGTTCCTAATAACTCCTAATAGTTAAATGTTAATAAAAACTTTCAATTGAAAACCAAAAGGAAATAAGATTCCCATTTGTAAATGTTATGTTTAAGAATAATAAGAAATAGCAAATATTAAGCATTGATTGCCTTTTAAATAAAATAAAAAATATTTTGATTATAATTGTAACCCATATGTGTATTTTTTTTACTCTTTTCTTTTCTATCCCGATTAGGAACCATTAAGAAATATTTAGAAGCCACGAAAGTAAGTAATTAATTTATAATTCGCCCTGAGATTGAAAACATATTGATATGTGATCTGGTTAATTAATTAGATTAGTATTAATACATTGATTAAATTAAGTGACATATAAGAATATTATCTCATATCAATAATCAAGATCACATCAACTGGCGCCCAACGTGGGGCATTGTAAAGTATTTCTAGTGGCAAATTTGAAGGATAGAAAGAGTAAAGCCGGTATTTGAAAATTTATATGCCTGTGGTAAAAAGTGAGATACTTACATTTGATAACATAAAATTTTAGATCTCTTTAGGTACAAATTTTACATAACTGATTTAATATTTTATTTTTACGATATTTACATTTGATATATTTATTGACAATTTATAATATTTGGGTAAAAAAAAAGTCGTATTGGTAACATACTAGTAAAATTTCATATTTGGCGGGGATAATACTTCTTGAAAACAAATGTCTGTGACAAGAAGCCAAAGCAAGGATAACAAAAAACAAAAAGAACATTCAGACCAAGAAGATATTTTAGACACGACAATCATGGCATCAGAACAGCAAGAATTATCAGGAATAGATAAATTATTACAAATGATGCAACTCCAGTCACAAAGAATGGAACAGAAAATGGATGAAACACAACAAAAACTGGATGACAATCAAAGAGAAACAAAACAAACAATGGAGAAAAATCAGGAAGAAACATCAAAGAAAATGGATAAAGTGGATCAAAAAATGGAGGAAACACAACGAAAAATGGATGAAACACAACAAAAATTGGATCAAAAAATGGATGAAACAAAAAGAATAATGCAAGAAAATCAGAAGGAAACAAAACAAGCCATAGAAGAGAACAACAAGAAAATGGAGGAACGCATAGAAAAGTATGAAATGAAAATTCAAGATAAAATAAAGGAGTTAACGAATGGCCAGAAAAAGGAACTAGAAAATTTGGAAAATAAGTTGGAAAATGCTATTCAAGTAGACAGAGAAGAAGTGGAAAAAAGAATCACAGAAATAGAAAAACAAGTCACCGAAAACCGGACGCAACAAAATGTCGGAGAAAGAAGAGAAATTGTTATACATAGCACAGATGACGTGAAGATAAGGTTTGGCGGGGATGTAAGAAGATTACACCCAGTGCCGTTCATAAATAGCCTGAAAAAGAAAATACAGCACATCGGAAATTTCGAAACAGCAAAAGAAACTATCAGAAACCATCTCAAAAATGAAGCAAGCCTATGGTTCGATTGCAAAGAAGAAGAATTTGATAGTTGGCAACAATTTGAACAAAAATTTTTGAATTATTTCTGGGGAAAAGTCCAACAATTGGAAATTAACAAGGAATTGCAAAATGGAAAATACAATGATAGGATGGGTATATCAGAAAGGACATATGCATTACAAATTTACTATAACGCAAAACATTTACAATATAATTACTCATCGGAACAATTAGTCGAACTGATTGCAAGACATTTCGAAGAAACGCTGGAAGACCATATCACATTGCAAAACTACAAAGACATAGATAGTTTATGCCAATTCCTACAAATAAGAGAATTACGTGTAAGAGAAACAAAATCAAGAAGGTCGCGAGAAGATTACAGGCCCCGAGAAACACAGGATTACAGAGATAGAAATCAAAATAGGAGGGACTATACAAGACGAGATTTTAATCCCAGAAGGGAAAACGAAAATAGAGACAACGGAAGAGGAAATTATGAACAAAGAAATAGGCAATGGAATGAGGACAGAAATCGAGAATACCAGAATAGAAACACCACACGCTCAAATCAAGAAAACAGAAATAATGGTAGACAAAATGAACAGGGATATCAAGAAAACCGAAACAGATCCGACAGACCAAGAGAAAATAGAAGAGAAGTAAATAATACCCAGACAGATGGATATGACGGAGAGAGACATTATGACGAAAATATAAACAACGATGAGCAACCGGCGTTTTTTCACGACGGCGCTCACTAAAAACCAAAAATCAAACAGGAATCTTTTGTAACCCCAAGGAGTTTATTAAATTGGCAAGAAACAACGAAAAGAAAAATGGAGTTAATTTAAAATTTGTGGATGGATTTATCAACGAGAAACCAATTAAAATTATGATAGACACTGGATCTGAAATAACATTGGTCAACAGAAAACTAATAGAAGAAGTTAACTTAACAAATTTAATTTACAAAATACCTAGGGTAAATTTAGTGGGCGCAAACAAACGGACATTGGCAACTATAAATGAAGGCATACGAGTAATGGTACGACTGGGTAAGAAGATGTATGCACTACAATGTGTAATAATGCCAAACATGTCACATGACATGATAGTAGGAGTTGACGAATTGGCAGAAAAACATGTAGTGATAGATTTTAAAAATAATACGATGAATCTAACAGAAGAAAAAGAAGAAGAACAGGACAAGGAACAGGAGAAACAAAATACGGACGAATCAGGTAAAGAACAAACAGTGGAAATGAATTTGGCAACGAAGCAAGGACAAAGAAGAAAAGGGAGAAAAAGTCAGAAAAAGACAAAAGAAAATGAAACCTGTGGCTCCTCAAAAGAAGAGTTGAGCCCAGAAGAAGAAAATTTGAGAGTATCAGAAACAAAGGAAACCTGGGATTCCTCAAAAGAAGAGACGAGCTCAGGAGAAGAAGAAATAAAGCAAAAAAATGAAAGCGAAAAAGATATGATCGAAACAGTGGCATTTGAAGAGGAGGCATATGAAAACGAGGATGCAGAATACACGATAAAAGTATGTGAAAAATCTGAGGAAAAAGACAGAAGATTAATATGGGAAAAAGGGAAAGACAACATAATAGCCGACACTCTAACACAGGATGAGGACACTGAAAATAAGGAAACAATTACTCTACAGGTGGGACTAATTAGAGTAATACAAGAAGAAGGGGTATAAGACGTAGATTAAAGTAAGGAAATATACAGGGAGTTGGTTTTGCCTCGAGAAAATTTATTTAAAAATGCAGATAAATTTTATCGAATACAAGGCGGGGATTTGTTATATTTCTATTTGATATAAAAATTAAAATTTGATAATTATAAACAAAATTCACTTTAATATAAAATATTTTTAATTTTCTCAACCTCGGGCATATAAATTTAGAACAACCTGTATACAACAAATTGTTATATTTAATTTTAAGAAGTGATTAGAATAAGCGTACGAAACTCGGAACAATGTGCTTAGATAAACAAAGTGAATGACGCGTACCATTATCGTTCTTCTCGGAAGGTCGATCATTAGCCTATGCTAAATAAAACTCAGTGAAATAGATGATAGTTCATTATCGTTTTTCGCGGAAGGTTTCGATCATTAGCCTATGCTAAATAAGACTCATTTGAAAGAGAGAATAGGTCATTAAAATTTGTAAATAGTTAGAAAGTATTTTAGAATGGGAATTAAATATTTTCTTTTGAAATCCATTAAGCATATTTAGAAAGATTAAAAATTGGTTTTGAGGAATATTACGAATGAGAGTTGGTGGTGGAAGATTGATTTGTGAATCTGGAAGGGATATTTAGAAAGTAGGGGAATGAATGACAAATAGAGATCAGAATGTTTTGAGCTGTCGAGAAGTGAAGTCGAGTAGTAGACGGTAGTGTACGGAGAGTGAGAAAGCCGATGTAGTTCCGTGAGTGTGGAGTATCTATCGTGGAACGAGAAGTAGGCCAGGTCGAGAGTAAAAGAACCTCCTTGAGCCAAGAGTGTCCCGGTAGCTGATAGCAGTTTCGAGAAAGGTAGAACACAGCATCACGACAGACGCAGGAACGAGAGCTATACGAGCTAGTTTTTCAAAGGAGAACATTACTGGAAGCCAGGACGAGGTTTGATCGCAGCCAAGGATAGCAGGAAACGGGTCTTGTGTGAGGACATTTTCAGTTCACCAGGAAAAGGTCAGTCTCATTTGTTTGGACATGAATGTATGGGTTTTTCGTATTAAATTCCACATAAAAAATTGAATAACATAATCAATAATATCAGAAAAGCTTCATCAAACTTAAATAGAGTTGTTCCTAATAACTCCTAATAGTTAAATGTTAATAAAAACTTTCAATTGAAAACCAAAAGGAAATAAGATTCCCATTTGTAAATGTTATGTTTAAGAATAATAAGAAATAGCAAATATTAAGCATTGATTGCCTTTTAAATAAAATAAAAAATATTTTGATTATAATTGTAACCCATATGTGTATTTTTTTTACTCTTTTCTTTTCTATCCCGATTAGGAACCATTAAGAAATATTTAGAAGCCACGAAAGTAAGTAATTAATTTATAATTCGCCCTGAGATTGAAAACATATTGATATGTGATCTGGTTAATTAATTAGATTAGTATTAATACATTGATTAAATTAAGTGACATATAAGAATATTATCTCATATCAATAATCAAGATCACATCAACTGGCGCCCAACGTGGGGCATTGTAAAGTATTTCTAGTGGCAAATTTGAAGGATAGAAAGAGTAAAGCCGGTATTTGAAAATTTATATGCCTGTGGTAAAAAGTGAGATACTTACATTTGATAACATAAAATTTTAGATCTCTTTAGGTACAAATTTTACATAACTGATTTAATATTTTATTTTTACGATATTTACATTTGATATATTTATTGACAATTTATAATATTTGGGTAAAAAAAAAGTCGTATTGGTAACATACTAGTAAAATTTCATATTTGGCGGGGATAATACTTCTTGAAAACAAATGTCTGTGACAAGAAGCCAAAGCAAGGATAACAAAAAACAAAAAGAACATTCAGACCAAGAAGATATTTTAGACACGACAATCATGGCATCAGAACAGCAAGAATTATCAGGAATAGATAAATTATTACAAATGATGCAACTCCAGTCACAAAGAATGGAACAGAAAATGGATGAAACACAACAAAAACTGGATGACAATCAAAGAGAAACAAAACAAACAATGGAGAAAAATCAGGAAGAAACATCAAAGAAAATGGATAAAGTGGATCAAAAAATGGAGGAAACACAACGAAAAATGGATGAAACACAACAAAAATTGGATCAAAAAATGGATGAAACAAAAAGAATAATGCAAGAAAATCAGAAGGAAACAAAACAAGCCATAGAAGAGAACAACAAGAAAATGGAGGAACGCATAGAAAAGTATGAAATGAAAATTCAAGATAAAATAAAGGAGTTAACGAATGGCCAGAAAAAGGAACTAGAAAATTTGGAAAATAAGTTGGAAAATGCTATTCAAGTAGACAGAGAAGAAGTGGAAAAAAGAATCACAGAAATAGAAAAACAAGTCACCGAAAACCGGACGCAACAAAATGTCGGAGAAAGAAGAGAAATTGTTATACATAGCACAGATGACGTGAAGATAAGGTTTGGCGGGGATGTAAGAAGATTACACCCAGTGCCGTTCATAAATAGCCTGAAAAAGAAAATACAGCACATCGGAAATTTCGAAACAGCAAAAGAAACTATCAGAAACCATCTCAAAAATGAAGCAAGCCTATGGTTCGATTGCAAAGAAGAAGAATTTGATAGTTGGCAACAATTTGAACAAAAATTTTTGAATTATTTCTGGGGAAAAGTCCAACAATTGGAAATTAACAAGGAATTGCAAAATGGAAAATACAATGATAGGATGGGTATATCAGAAAGGACATATGCATTACAAATTTACTATAACGCAAAACATTTACAATATAATTACTCATCGGAACAATTAGTCGAACTGATTGCAAGACATTTCGAAGAAACGCTGGAAGACCATATCACATTGCAAAACTACAAAGACATAGATAGTTTATGCCAATTCCTACAAATAAGAGAATTACGTGTAAGAGAAACAAAATCAAGAAGGTCGCGAGAAGATTACAGGCCCCGAGAAACACAGGATTACAGAGATAGAAATCAAAATAGGAGGGACTATACAAGACGAGATTTTAATCCCAGAAGGGAAAACGAAAATAGAGACAACGGAAGAGGAAATTATGAACAAAGAAATAGGCAATGGAATGAGGACAGAAATCGAGAATACCAGAATAGAAACACCACACGCTCAAATCAAGAAAACAGAAATAATGGTAGACAAAATGAACAGGGATATCAAGAAAACCGAAACAGATCCGACAGACCAAGAGAAAATAGAAGAGAAGTAAATAATACCCAGACAGATGGATATGACGGAGAGAGACATTATGACGAAAATATAAACAACGATGAGCAACCGGCGTTTTTTCACGACGGCGCTCACTAAAAACCAAAAATCAAACAGGAATCTTTTGTAACCCCAAGGAGTTTATTAAATTGGCAAGAAACAACGAAAAGAAAAATGGAGTTAATTTAAAATTTGTGGATGGATTTATCAACGAGAAACCAATTAAAATTATGATAGACACTGGATCTGAAATAACATTGGTCAACAGAAAACTAATAGAAGAAGTTAACTTAACAAATTTAATTTACAAAATACCTAGGGTAAATTTAGTGGGCGCAAACAAACGGACATTGGCAACTATAAATGAAGGCATACGAGTAATGGTACGACTGGGTAAGAAGATGTATGCACTACAATGTGTAATAATGCCAAACATGTCACATGACATGATAGTAGGAGTTGACGAATTGGCAGAAAAACATGTAGTGATAGATTTTAAAAATAATACGATGAATCTAACAGAAGAAAAAGAAGAAGAACAGGACAAGGAACAGGAGAAACAAAATACGGACGAATCAGGTAAAGAACAAACAGTGGAAATGAATTTGGCAACGAAGCAAGGACAAAGAAGAAAAGGGAGAAAAAGTCAGAAAAAGACAAAAGAAAATGAAACCTGTGGCTCCTCAAAAGAAGAGTTGAGCCCAGAAGAAGAAAATTTGAGAGTATCAGAAACAAAGGAAACCTGGGATTCCTCAAAAGAAGAGACGAGCTCAGGAGAAGAAGAAATAAAGCAAAAAAATGAAAGCGAAAAAGATATGATCGAAACAGTGGCATTTGAAGAGGAGGCATATGAAAACGAGGATGCAGAATACACGATAAAAGTATGTGAAAAATCTGAGGAAAAAGACAGAAGATTAATATGGGAAAAAGGGAAAGACAACATAATAGCCGACACTCTAACACAGGATGAGGACACTGAAAATAAGGAAACAATTACTCTACAGGTGGGACTAATTAGAGTAATACAAGAAGAAGGGGTATAAGACGTAGATTAAAGTAAGGAAATATACAGGGAGTTGGTTTTGCCTCGAGAAAATTTATTTAAAAATGCAGATAAATTTTATCGAATACAAGGCGGGGATTTGTTATATTTCTATTTGATATAAAAATTAAAATTTGATAATTATAAACAAAATTCACTTTAATATAAAATATTTTTAATTTTCTCAACCTCGGGCATATAAATTTAGAACAACCTGTATACAACAAATTGTTATATTTAATTTTAAGAAGTGATTAGAATAAGCGTACGAAACTCGGAACAATGTGCTTAGATAAACAAAGTGAATGACGCGTACCATTATCGTTCTTCTCGGAAGGTCGATCATTAGCCTATGCTAAATAAAACTCAGTGAAATAGATGATAGTTCATTATCGTTTTTCGCGGAAGGTTTCGATCATTAGCCTATGCTAAATAAGACTCATTTGAAAGAGAGAATAGGTCATTAAAATTTGTAAATAGTTAGAAAGTATTTTAGAATGGGAATTAAATATTTTCTTTTGAAATCCATTAAGCATATTTAGAAAGATTAAAAATTGGTTTTGAGGAATATTACGAATGAGAGTTGGTGGTGGAAGATTGATTTGTGAATCTGGAAGGGATATTTAGAAAGTAGGGGAATGAATGACAAATAGAGATCAGAATGTTTTGAGCTGTCGAGAAGTGAAGTCGAGTAGTAGACGGTAGTGTACGGAGAGTGAGAAAGCCGATGTAGTTCCGTGAGTGTGGAGTATCTATCGTGGAACGAGAAGTAGGCCAGGTCGAGAGTAAAAGAACCTCCTTGAGCCAAGAGTGTCCCGGTAGCTGATAGCAGTTTCGAGAAAGGTAGAACACAGCATCACGACAGACGCAGGAACGAGAGCTATACGAGCTAGTTTTTCAAAGGAGAACATTACTGGAAGCCAGGACGAGGTTTGATCGCAGCCAAGGATAGCAGGAAACGGGTCTTGTGTGAGGACATTTTCAGTTCACCAGGAAAAGGTCAGTCTCATTTGTTTGGACATGAATGTATGGGTTTTTCGTATTAAATTCCACATAAAAAATTGAATAACATAATCAATAATATCAGAAAAGCTTCATCAAACTTAAATAGAGTTGTTCCTAATAACTCCTAATAGTTAAATGTTAATAAAAACTTTCAATTGAAAACCAAAAGGAAATAAGATTCCCATTTGTAAATGTTATGTTTAAGAATAATAAGAAATAGCAAATATTAAGCATTGATTGCCTTTTAAATAAAATAAAAAATATTTTGATTATAATTGTAACCCATATGTGTATTTTTTTTTACTCTTTTCTTTTCTATCCCGATTAGGAACCATTAAGAAATATTTAGAAGCCACGAAAGTAAGTAATTAATTTATAATTCGCCCTGACATTGAAAACATATTGATATGTGATCTGGTTAATTAATTAGATTAGTATTAATACATTGATTAAATTAAGTGACATATAAGAATATTATCTCATATCAATAATCAAGATCACATCAGTACATTGCAAAATGATTTTTCTGCTAACATTGTGAATTTGAATTCTGAAATTAAGGGATATGCGACAGCTCTGAGTAGAAAAAAAAAATAAAATGCAACTTAATTTTAATTAATACCATTATTTAATCTAAATTGGTAAAATGTTAACATTTCAGTGTTTTTTTATTATTTGTGACAAATAGGTTATAGCGTATATTCATCTTTAAATAATAAATAAATAATAAAAGCCAATAAAAATAAATCACTTTAATCAATAAAGTATCTAAAAATTAAAACAAAACAGCGAAAATTTGGAGGATAATAACTATTCAAAACTAAAGTACTGAAAATTACCACCACCAAATTATTGTTATGTGTCAAAATGTTAATATTTTACCAATTTAGATTAAATAATGGTATTAAGTTTAAAAAAGTCATATTTTAATTTTTATTATTTCGAGCTTCGCAATTCACATAATTTCAGAATTCAAATTCAAAATTTTACCAGAAAAATCATTTTGCCGAAAATTCAAAGTATACCTACCACTAAATTTAGTTTTTCATCCTGTTTTCAAATGCAAAATCCATTTTAAAAAAATTTAATATATGTACATGGTGTTTTTTTTTTGAGTCGGAACATGTTGCAATATTTTTTAATCCGGCCAGGGGTTTTTTATAATTGTAAATAAATTAATTGGTTAGACACCTTAAAGAATATTTGCGTGTTAAATATAAAATAAATGTACAGTGTGGTTAACAAGTTGTAAGTCGTATTTCAGTTTTTTTCTAATTCAAGCTCTCGCAATTCACATAATTTCAGAATTCAAATTCAAAATTTTACGAGAAAAATCATTTTGCCGAAAATTCAAAGTATTCGCTATGTGCAAGTACTTGGAGAGGATACGAGAAACGATCGTGCGCGAATAGCGGAGAAATTTTATAACTTTCTTAACATATTACTTAAATAATTCATATTGTCAATTGAAATTGTAATATTGACATATTTCATACTTACTGTCATTATGAAATCGGGAATTAATATTGCTTCACAATATTGATATGATGTGCAATTATTAAAGTGAATTTAATTAATTGTAGGTATTTTACTTGTAATACTGCATTTTAATAATTCATTTTATTTAGGTACTACATACAATTGTTTACCTTGTAATAACATAACCTTATTCTTACTTTTTTTTCTTATTTTTTTTGGGCTATAGCCTTGACAAATTATGCAGCAACCAGGACTAATATAATTAATTGGCCAATATAATTAAAAGTGCTAAAAATGTTGCTGAGTTATGAAACCAGGTGTCGCTCTTCCAAACTTGCACGATCCCAATACCACTAAATTTAGTTTTTCATCATCTTTTCAAATGAAAAATCAATTTTAAAAAAGTTTAATGTACAGGGTGTTATTTTTGGGTCGGAAAATTTTTCCAATATTTTTTAATCCGAACCTGGATTTTTTACAGTTGTAAATAAATTAATTGATTGTACACCTTTAAGAATATTTGTGTGCCAAATATAAAATAAATATACAGTGTTGTTAATAACTTATGAACCAAATAAGAAAATGGCAATATAAAACACACAGTATCTTTGTTATTAATGAAGTAAGACCCATTAAGTATGGTATTTTTGAGACGCCTAATTGTCCTCTTTCTACAGTTAACGTATGTTACTTTCCCAATGAAACACCCTGTATCTATACTTGTAAAACTGTACAGATAATAACCATTACATGGATGCGGCTTTGTCTTTAAAAAAAAAAAAAAATAACAAAGTATACTACCTATTGTAGTGCAAAGTGCATCCATTACGTACATTAATTGGAATCCTAGAAATGGCACAAATTTCAAGATTTTTAAATTATTTAAATTATAGCCGTGTTCGTAGAATTATCTTTATTTAAAGATGTTTATTAAATTATTCCTACAATCCAGTTTTATGCAAACTCTTTATAAAACCAGTCGATAAATCTGAACTGATCCAAAAAATCAATAGTATTAAAGCAAATCTTCCTGTAGTACTGATGGTCTATCGATAAAAATTTTTTCTAATCTCCCAGAAAATGTGTTAGAAGTCCTCACCTCACTAATTAATGATTCCTTTGAGAAAGGTAAATTTCCAGAGTGCCTGAAGACAGCCATCATTATTCCTCTTCATAAGGGTGGTGAAATATCTAATACCTGCAATTATAGACCTATTGCACTACTACCGGTACTCTCCAAAATTATTGAGAAACTCATAAAAGCCCGACTTATGTACTTTCTAGTTGAAAACAAAATTTTATCACAAAATCAGTTCGGCTTTTTAAATAATAAATGCACCACTGATGCCATGTTTTCTGTACTACATGAGGTTTATCAAGCACTGAACAATAATCTTCACACTGCCACAGTTTTTTGTGACTACGCCAAAGCTTTTGATTGTGTAAATCACAACATTTTGATAAAAAAACTAAATTTCTACGGAATTCGAGGTATTTCTTTAGATTGGTTCCAATCTTACTTGGATGAGAGGAAACAACTGGTTAGAGCAAATGATACAGACTCTAGTCTCAAAAACATTGTATGTGGGGTACCTCAAGGTTCAGTATTAGGTCCTCTACTTTTCCTTATCTTTATTAATGACATCACTAGTTTAAAAATCAATGGAAAAATCTTTCTTTTTGCTGATGATACCAGTATCACTTGGAGCAACTCAAATATTGCAACTCTTCATGCTAATATAACTTCTGATCTACTTACAAAAAAAACCTGGTCTGACTCTAATTTACTCTCGTTTAACGTAGATAAAACAGTAGCATTGTCTTATAAAGGAGCTCTTCAACCATTACCTCTTAATAACAGCCAGATCAGTACGGTTGATTCTGTAAAATTTCTTGGTATTTTTTTAGACAGCAACCTTAAATGATCCCATCATATCGATTTGTTAAGGAAGAAACTATCCTCAGCTTGCTATGCTATAAGATCTGTTTCGAATGAACTCAATTTAGCATCTTCCAAAATAATATATTTTTCTTTGTTCGATTCACATCTTCATTATGGTCTTCCTTTTTGGGGTTCTGGTACAGCTGCCCAATTCGATGTTATTTTCAAATTATAAAAAAGAGCAATTAGATATCTGTTTAGCCTCAAAAGAACAACACATTGCAGAACTTATTTCAAAGATCACGGAATTTTAACCCTTCCATCTTTGTATATTTTAGAAACTGTTTGCTTAATTCGTAAATATCTACGTGTCTTTCCACCAAGACCTAATCATGACTACTTCACGAGAAATTCTACGTTTGACGTCTCTTTGCCGACTTCGTCCTCTGAGTTAGTAAAGAAATCTATATTATATTCCGCAAAAAGACTTTACAACCATCTCCCTCTACAACTTAAATCTGCAGCATCTTTCCCCAAATTCCGTAAACTGACAAAAGCCTATCTATCTGAAAGACCATATTATTCAGTAGAAGATTTTTTTAATCAATAACTAAGAAATTACAGTACCCTTTCCACAATTGGTATTTTTATTATTTTTTGTCTATATTTGGGTGTCATATGCAGCATCTTAACTTTTAAACTTATTAACTACTAGGTAGACTATGCATTTGCAATTTATTTAAATTTTGCAATTGATTATTTCTGTTTAACTTCATTATTATTATTATTATTATTTTAAATATATTGACGATTTATATAATTTTAGTAAATTGGATTGTTATTGTTTTGTTTTCTTGGCTTTTTATAAGCTTTGTCGATAAAATTGTACAATTTTTCATGACAATAAAGCATATTTCTATTCTATTCTAGGCAGAGTTTTCATTAACTCATCGCTGGAACTTGAATTTCTTTTAAAGAAATAATGAACACTAATTATGTGGAAATTAATTAATATAGCGTGGGCGTACTTGGAAAATCCACTAACTCCATTTTTTTAAATTTTGACATTTTACTACCATTAAATCCACAAACATCAATATGTTAACAAGAAAAACCCTATATCTCCAAATTCGTCATCCACCGTGCTTAAATCGGCACATTCAGTGACAAAGAATATTAACTAACTCCATCTTTTTCTAAGTTTTCATGAACAAAATAATGTTTTTCCAAATATTTTTATGTACATGTATGTTAGGGTGGTGTGAAAAAAGTCAAGTTGATAATTCCGTATCGCTATAGTGCGGAAAAGTTGCGCTTGGTAATTACAAGAAAAACAAAAAAGAATTATTCAAATCGGACTTTATCTTCCGATCCCGCAACGGACCTAAAAATTATGAAAAAAAAAATTAAATTTTACCTTTTTTTCAAAAATTTTTATTTATCCTTCGAGTGCGTTTTATTTATCGCTATAGTAAAATTTATTTACACTTTGCATGATTGAGTACTAAAAAAATTGTTTTACGCATTTAACGGATATTTTCCGATCCCGCAAGGTCAATCAAAATCTATAAAAATTTGAAATTTTTGATGATTTTGAAAAATTAAAAAACATTTCTTTATCTCATTTTTTTGTTACATTGTGAAGCTCTTCGCTTGTTTAGATATTGTATGACAATTTTTAAACAACCCAGATCTTAAAACGCGGGGGTGGTTGCACTTCTAGGTCCACGCGCACCCTTCTCTCCAACCAACCAATGAGCGTGTCTTTTTTACATTATTTGCATATGTACATTTCTTTTTCATCTGTTTGTGTCCAGCTCTCAAACACCAACTTTGCATTGTGATTTCTTGGTAAATCTGGCAGCATGGAAATTGAGTTAAGTGTTATTCTGATGCATCCATCTCTTGATTGAGGCCCACATACATTAGCATTAGACGATGCTTCCGTGGCCAACTTTAGACACCGCTCATCAGCTGGCTTGTGGCAGTGATACTTTTGTACATTCCAGTCTGACATGTCGCCCGATGAAATACAAGGAGTTATATCTTCATTTGAAACTCTTCGAGGAAGTGGTGGAGAAGATAGTTTTGCAACATTTCAGTCTATTATTTTAGTTAAGTACTGTGCTTCAAAATTTCAAGTAGTTGGGAGAAAGGAAACACATTAGAGAGCTGGGGCCAAGCAGAGTGTTAAAAGCCGGACCGACTAAAGTCAAGGGCAAAAGTATTAGAAATTTCATCCCTCCTACTTTAAATTTTCAAGCACAGGACTACACTGAAATAATAGACTGGAATGTTACAAAACTATCTTCTCCATCAGTTCTTCGAAGAGTTTCAAATGAAGATATAACTTCTTGCATTACATCGGGAGACATGCCAGACTGGAATGTACAAAACTATACCTGCCACGTGCAAGCTGACGAGCGGTGTCTAAAGTTGCCCACGGAAGCATCGTCTAATGCTAATGTATGTGGGCCCCAATCGACAGATGGATTCATCAGGAAAACATTTAAATCAAGGTCCATGCTGCCAGATTTTACCAAGAAATCACAATACAAAGTTGATGTTTAAGAGCTGGACACAAACAAATGAAAAAGAAATGTACATAATATGTAAATAATGTAAGAAACACACACTCATTGGTTGGTTGGAGAGAGGGATGCGTGTGGAGCTAGAACTGCAACCACCCCCTCGTTTTGAGTTCTGGGTTGTTTAAATATTGTCATACAATATCTAAACAAGCGAAGAGTTTCACAATGTAACAACAAAATGAGATAACTAAAGGTCTTTTAATTTATCAAAATCATCAAAAATTTCAATTTTTTTTAGATTTTGATTGACCTTGCGGGATCGGAAGATATTCGTTAAATGCGTAAATCTATCTTTTTATTACTCTACCATGCAAAATGTAAATAAATTTTACTATAGCGATAAATAAAACGTACACGAAGGATAAATAAAATTTTTTTGAAAAACGGTCAAATTTCATTTTTTTATAATCTTTAGGTCTGTTGCGGGATCGGAAGATGAAATCCGATTTGAATAATTCTTTTTTTGTTTCTCTTGTAATTACCAATCGCAACTTTTTCGCACAATAGCGACACGAAATTATTAACTTGACTTTTTTCGCACCACCCTAATATATGTGCACAACACCTGTGGTTAACATCCTTCAAAATATATAAAGTATATAATATACTTACTACTACTTGTTCTTCATGTGCCTTGTCCGTTGCGGACGTTGGCTATCATCATAGCAATTTTAATTTTGTTTGCGGCGTTTTTGAAAACTCGATTGATGTTAGTTCAAACCATTGGCGTAAGTTTTGAAGCCATGAGTGCCTTCTTCTTCCGGGTCCGCGTTTGCTCTATATTTTACCCTATATTATCAGTTGCAGTATACGATATTTACCACGTCTCATAAATTGACCGAGGTATTCAAGTTTCCGTTTCTTAATTTTTAAATAAAAGATTTCTTTTTGTTTTCCCATTCAGCGCAATACCTCTACGTTGGTGGTGTGGGCCTTCTAGGATATTTTTAGAATACTACGGTACACCCACATTTCGAATACCTCTAACTCTTTCATTAGTTAGATGAAGTTAGTTTTCAATCCTAATAGCAAAAATTAATATTAATAATATTGAAAATATTAAAATATTACTAAAAGATTTTTAAATTGAAAACTTATTGGTACATTTCCCTGGTGACACCTCCAAGGCTTCTATAATTTGCAAGCCAAATGGATGCTGCAGTGAAGACAAAGGGAAGCAATTCTACACTATGCAATTCACATCCCAAGTCTGCAGCTCGGTAAAGTTCCAACGGAAAATGCACCTGGTTACTCTACGGAGTAATATGACTATCAAATAAAACAAAAATGTATACCATTTGTATTCAGTTGCAATGCGAAGGCAAAACAATTTTACTTTTCAATTAGAATACGGAGCGCAGTCCAGTCCTCTGAATCGCGATTTTCGGCTCTTATTGGAGCCTCATCGGAAAGAACGTATGCACTGTTCTCCATACCCCAATTGACCAGCGTCGAGAGAGTTTCCCACCCATTGCAACCGAAGTGAAGGTATTAGGTGACTAGCGTCATCTGGCAATTGAAAGATGAAGTTAGTTTTCAATCCTAATAGCAAAATTAATAATATTGAAAATATTAAAATATTACTAAAAGATTTTTAAATTGAAAACTTATTGGTACATTTCCCTGGTGACACCTCCAAGGCTTCTACAATTTGCAAGCACATGGATGCTGCAGTGAAGACAAAAACTCTCGGTGCTGGTCATTTAGGATATGGAGAACAGTGCCTACGTTCTCTCCGATGAGGCTCCAATAAGAGCCGAAAATCGCGATTCAGAGGACTGGGCTGCGTTCCGTATTCTGATTGAAAAGTAAGATTGTTTTGCCTTCACATTGTAACTGAATAAAAATGGTATACATTTTTATTCTTTCATTAGTGTTTCCGTTATTGTCAATACCTCTGCGCCATACAGCAAGACTGGAAATAAATAGCACTTTAGCAGCCGTATTTTTAGTTGGAGAGATATGTCGCAATGGGTGAATATAATATTTGACATGGTTTTAAATGTTGCTTAAATGTTTTTAAATGTTTAAATGTATTTCGGATGTTTGATCCTATTTCGAGTTGATGACTCTTTCAAGGTATACATATGATTCTACGTATTGAATTAACTGGTTTTCTATTTTCAATTGTCTGGAAGGTTTTTCTTTGAGTTTTGCTCACTAGCATCCATTTTGTTTTATTTATGTTGAGGTTAAGTCCGCTTTCTTCACTCGCTCTTTGTACTGTACCCTGTTCATAAGATGCTGAAGTTCCTCAATACTGCTGGCAAGTATGACTGTATCGTCCGCATATCGGATATTATTTGTCAATTCTCCATTGATTTTTAAACTCCGTTTAATTCATCCAGTGATGTTTTAAAAAAAATTTGAACACCCTCTATAGATAATAATTATGTTATTGTTTATATTACTGAATACAGCATTCAATAACCTTTCTTATGAGCTAGCACACGCTCCCTATTCTCATTTTAAAAATCATCGATTAAGTCATCACGCCCTGATGGATGACGTCACTAGTATGATATACAGGGTGTTTGGTAAAGAATGGGCCATAGCTTAACCCTAGATTCCTGAGGTTACAATAGTTCGATTTAAGCTAACTTCTTCTTCTTCAGGTGCCGTCCTCGTTCCGAAGTTTGGCTATCATCAAGGCTATGCGTATTTTTGATACCGTAGATCTAAATAATTGGCAGCTGCTGCACTTGTACCAATCTCTTAAATTCTTCAACCATGAATGTTTTCTTCTGCCAATGGATCTTTTACCTATTATTTTTCCCTGAATAATTAATTGTAGTAGCTGGTACTTTTGTCCCCTCATTATATGTCCCAAGTATTGCAGTTTGCGCTTTTTAATAGTAAGCGCAAGTTCTTTTTCTTTCTGCATCCTTCGCAACACTTCTATGTTTGTCACTCTCTCTGTCCACGATATTCTCAGTATCCTGCGGTACATCCACATCTCGAATGCTTCTATTTTCCTTGTATCGATATTTTTCAGTGTCCAAGCTTCCATTCCATAGAAAATAACTGACAGCACGTAACATCTCATCAGGCGAATTTTAAGATTTAAACTTAGCTCTCTTCCGCATAAAACTGTTTTCATTTTGGTAAAAGTAGCTCTAGCTTTTTCTATTCTGATCTTGATTTCTTCAGAGTTGTCGTTGTTTTCATTAATCACAGATCCCAGGTAATTATATTTTCTAACACGCTCAATTCTTTGATCATGTACGGTTATGCCAGAAAAATTTTGTGGAGATTTCGACACCATCATTATTTTTGTTTTTTTGATGTTAAGTGATAAACCGAACTTTTCGCTGCACTCTACTATTCTGTTTATCAGTGTTTGGAGATCTTCCGGGGTTTCTGCTATTAATACTGTGTCATCAGCGTATCTCAAATTGTTTATTAAAGTGCCATTTATTTTAACTCCTATATCTTGGTCAGCAAGGGCTCTGTTTATAATATCTTCTGAATAAGTTAAACAAGGTTGGTGAAAGTATGCATCCCTGCCTTACGCCTTTTTTGATCTCGAGTTCCTCGGTTGTTACCCGTTCTACTCTAATATTCGCCTTCTGGTTATAGTAAATATTGAAAATAATTCTGAGGTCCCTTTTATCCAAGTTCTTCTCTACCAACAGTCTCATCAGGTGTTCGTGGCGAACTTTATCGAACGCCTTGTTGTAGTCAATAAAGCACATATATATATATATATATATATATATATATATATATATATATATATATATATATATATATATATATATATATATATCATAAAGGAGTACGACCGTCAATTCCAATATAACAAAGGAGCACTCGTAAGTGTAGGGTTTTATCGGTCAAGTGGGTGAAAAAAGAGACAAAGGATTCAGCTACTTCATCTATTTATTGAAGACGTTTCGTCTACTGCTCAGTAGACATCATCAGTTCATCTACAAAAAGAGTGGTATAAGAGACAACATCCAAAAGAGAGGTAAAAAAGCACTAGCGTTACCTTAAAAAGACATGTAGCAAAAGATAAGATGTACATAGTAAAAAAACCTTATCCATGAACCAACGTAATGTAAAAGTATATAACATTTAAGTGTATAGTTAATATTTAAAAAACTTTAGTACAGCCAAAGACAAGACCATGTGGTAACAGTCATATATAAAAAACAAGTGGAAAAAAAGCCGGCTTGCTTTTTTGAAGTCAAGAATGAACCAAGAAAAAACCAGATTCACTTCCAAAAACTTAGTGTATTTAAGCATACTTCATTTTAACTTTAGGTAACATCATTAAATGAGTAGAATGCTAATATGCAACTTTGAAAATTTAAAGTCAAATAGTTACCAGCAGGTCATCCTAGCCCAACGGACACACAAAAGAAAATGGAGTTTGAATTATCAGGTGTAAACTGACATCTCGCCAAGAGGCAGGCAACCTTTACAAAAATTATAACAAAGAGTGACTGACAACTGCAGTGCAGCGCGGTAAAATTTAAATTGATGTAATTAAGACAGTTATAAAAGTGTTTAAAAAGTGAAAGTAATATCAAGAAGTAATCAAGGGATGTACCTTATACCTCGTAGACAAGAATCACAGATTATTTTAAACAAGTGAGGGCACTTCACACAATTATATGGAAAAGTGCCTACGTTAGTACTGGTAATCCAGTTAACTAACTAATATATAAGATAGTACAACAGTATAACTCCCATATATCGCAGCTCAAAAAGCAAGAAAAAAATATGCAATAATTTAAGAAAATTTATAAATCAGTTTAGCAAATTGTAATTTATAATTAATATCAATAATGCAAAATTTTATCCTATGGAAAATTTTAAATTGTTCAATCTATTAAGTAAACTGTTATTATCAAAAAAAGTGGGAAAAGCTTGAAAAAACCACCAAAAACTTTTTTACAATACAATAATTTAAGTGAATAACATCGACTGATTCCGCAAGATCAATATTAAAGAAGTGGAAAAAGCCTGAAAACCACAAAACTTTTTTACAATATAATAATTTGAGTGTAATAATACCAACTAATTCTGCAAAATCAATGTTAGTTTCTGACCGTCTGGGTTATTTAGATTTTCAAGTTCCTTTTGTTAAACGTTATGTGGACGACCTATTACTAGCCTTACCACCAGACAAGACTCAGGCCACCTTGTCCATCTTCAATGGGTTTGATCCTCATTTGCAGTTCACATGTGAACTCGAGGACCCCAACAACTATAGTATCCCCTTCTTGGACATGCGTGTCACTAGAAGTGGAGATAACACACTTTGTACAAGTTGGTATAGGAAACCAATGGCCTCTAATAGGTTTCTCAACTACCATTCTTGTCATCCTTTTAAATATAAAATAAATCTTATTAAAGCTTTAAGCTGTAGGCTACATAGGTTGACACATCCGGTTAATCGAAGGGAATCCCTTCTGCTACTCAGAAGTATATTGGTAGATAATTCCTACCCTTCCTCCCTTATCAATAAATTTCTTTTTTCCCAAAGCTACGGTTCTTCTCTGAACGACATACCCAATGGTGACCAACTTAGATCAATATCGAATAATACTGTTAACATCACAATTCTGCCTACTACTAATCTTGGGACTCCTGTTTCCCAGTTTTCTTCACTTCCTTATTTTCCTCAGGTTACTGATAAACTTATTAAACTATATAAAAATAATAATATTCCTGTTAAGATTGCAATTAAGAACGCAAGAACAGTCAGAAATTTGTTCTCTAAGACTAAAACACCCTTGTCCCCTTTGGAACAAGTTAATGTGGTCTACCACATACCTTGTGCTGAATGTGACGCATGTTATGTAGGGCAGACAAAGCGAGCTTTAAAATCACGTTTAATTTCACACCGTAGTGATATCAATTTGAAAAAACCAACTTGTGCCTTAGCCCAACATGCAATAGATACAAAACATAGGGTGGACTTTGATGAAGCCAAGATCCTTTGCAATGAACGCAACCTGTCGAAAAGACAGTTCTTAGAGATGTGTTTCATATTAAAAACCTCTAATGTACTTAACAAGAGAACTGACATCAGTAACTTGAGTCAAATATACCATGCATTGATTTTGCAGAATTAGTTGGTATTATTACACTCAAATTATTATATTGTAAAAAAGTTTTGTGGTTTTCAGGCTTTTTCCACTTCTTTAATATTGATCTTGCGGAATCAGTCGATGTTATTCACTTAAATTATTGTATTGTAAAAAAGTTTTTGGTGGTTTTTTCAAGCTTTTCCCACTTTTTTTGATAATAACAGTTTACTTAATAGATTGAACAATTTAAAATTTTCCATAGGATAAAATTTTGCATTATTGATATTAATTATAAATTACAATTTGCTAAACTGATTTATAAATTTTCTTAAATTATTGCATATTTTTTTCTTGCTTTTTGAGCTGCGATATATGGGAGTTATACTGTTGTACTATCTTATATATTAGTTAGTTAACTGGATTAAAAGTACTAACGTAGGCACTTTGTTATAATTTTTTAAAGGTTGCCTGCGTCTTGGCGAGATGTCAGTTTACACCTGATAATTCAAACTCCATTTTCTTTTGTGTGTCCGTTGGGCTAGGATGACCTGCTGGTAACTATTTGACTTTAAATTTTCAAAGTTGCATATTAGCATTCTACTCATTTAATGATGTTACCTAAAGTTAAAATGAAGTATGCTTAAATACTACTAAGTTTTTGGAAGTGAATCTGGTTTTTTCTTGGTTCATTCTTGACTTCAAAAAAGCAAGCCGGCTTTTTTTCCACTTGTTTTTTATATATGACTGTTACCACATGGTCTTGTCTTTGGCTGTACTAAAGTTTTTTAAATATTAACTATACACTTAAATGTTATATACTTTTACATTACGTTGGTTCATGGATAAGGTTTTTTTACTATGTACATCTTATCTTTTGCTACATGTCTTTTTAAGGTAACGCTAGTGCTTTTTTACCTCTCTTTTGGATGTTGTCTCTTATACCACTCTTTTTGTAGATGAACTGATGATGTCTACTGAGCAGTAGACGAAACGTCTTCAATAAATAGATGAAGTAGCTGAATTCTTTGTCTCTTTTTTCACCCACTTGACCGATAAAACCCTACACTTACGAGTGCTCCTTTGTTATATATATATATATATATATATATATATATATATATATATATATATATATATATATATATATATATATAAAAAACAAAATATGCACAAGATGGAATGCAACCATAGACACGTGTTTCTGACTTATTAGTCGTCATCAGTATGATATAGCTTCCTTATATATATATATATATATATATATCCTGGTTAACATCCAGGCATCTTTGGCACATGATATTAAGTGCAAATAGTGCTTCCCTTGTTCCAAGCCCGTTTCGAAACCCGAACTGAGTATCACTGATGTCAGCGTCTAGTTTTTTGTGAATTCTTGTATGTATCACTTTAAGAAATACTTTTAGTGTGTGTCCCATTAAGCTTATTGTGCGATAGTCGGTGCACAGTTTTGCGTTTGTTTTCTTTGGAATAGTCACAAAAGTTGACAGAAGCCATTCCTTAGGTATTTCTCGCGTTTTATAAATGCAGTTAAAGAGGTCAACCAAAACATTTACTGTTTCATCTTCCACAAGCTTAAGAAGTTCCGATGGAAGTCCATCTGGACCCGGTGATTTGCCATTTTTCATTGTTTTTATAGCATATAGTATTTCTTCTTTACAGATTTTTGGTCCTTCCTCACCTTGTATTTTACCAATGTCATGATCCTCTCTTTCATCGGCAAAGAGTTCTTCTATACAGTTCTTCCAGGTCGTAAGATTTTCTTGAGTGTCACTTATTATTTGTCCATTTGCGTTGTATAGCACATTGGGATGCTTCCTTTTTTGTATTCGCGGTGTGCAAGTACTTGGAAAGGGAAACGAGAAACGAACGTGCGCGAGTCGCGGAGAAATATTGCAACAATCTTAAATAATTCATATTGTCAATTGAAATTGTCAAATTGACGTATATTTTATACCTTCTGTCATGACGCAGAAAAATTATATATTGCTCCACAATATTGATATGATATGCAATTATTATATAAAGGTAAATTTAATTAATTGTATTTTGCTTGCAGTACTGCATTTTAATAACTGATTTTAATTACTACATACAATTGTTTACGTTTGCTAAACATAACCTGCATCTTATTTTTTCTTCTTATTATTTTTTTGGACTGTGGTCTTGACAATTATCCAGCAACCAGGACTAATATAATTGGCCAATATAATTAAAAGTGCGAATAAAAGTACAGAGCGTAGAAATAGAGGTCGCTTTGCCGAACTTGCACGGTCCCAATACCTGCCAATTCTTTTACCTTTTTATGTAGGTTAAACGTATCATGTTTTAATTGCGGTTCTTCAATTTCTTCACATTTTCTTTTGTAAAAGTTTTCTTTCGCTGACCTTATTTCATCTCTAATTTGCTTGTGTATCTCGTTGTATTTTTGTTTGCATTTTCCCTTAAACTGTCTTCGTTCCTCCATGAGACTTAAAATTTTCTGTCATCCATTCTTGTCTTTTTGTCGTATTTCCTCTGCTAAGGATATTCTGAGCGGGTTTTATTAGGGCTTCTTTTAAGTCTAGTACAAAGCAGATAAGCTAACTTACCCTAGTACAAAAGTAGATAATGGTAAGCTAGTCTAGTAAGCTAACTTACCCTAGTACAAAAGTATAGATAATAACCGAAATACAGTCAAAGTTAAACTTTTATATTATTTATTTTTGAATATTTCCTGACAGGCATGGGACAACAACACGAAATTTGGTAAGTGGTGCTGGTACTGTACACCCTACTAAATTATGTTTAACAAAAGTTTCTGGCTACTACCATAGGCGTACTACGGGGGAACGTGAATGGTTGACCCTTCCCAAATTCTGCGCCACTGGCGGAATTTCTATTTTAGTGCAATTTTTTTATTCTCAAATACTTTCTATGTAAATGACATACTCTTCATTCGTAACGATAAAGCCATTAGTTTTCGAGATATTTTAAGCTAAAAACGAAGGAACATAATACATTAATCAAAATAAGTGTGCCTTTTCATTTTTAACTTCAAATATCTCGAAAATTAATGACTTTATCGTTACGAATGAAGAGTATATGTATTATTTTCATAGAAAGTATTGGAAAATCTACAAATTATGCTAAAATAGCAGTTTCATCAGTGGCGTAGGATTTGGGAAGGGTCAACCATTTACGTTCCCCTGTCGTACGCCTTTGGTATTAACCAGAAACGATTATTTAACATAATTTATTAGGGTGTACAGTACCTACACTTTCTGCTAAGTATTATAAGGATATGTCAAATAGTTTTATAGTACCGGGGACACGTAGTTCTGAAAGTTTTAAACAAAGAATAAATTATTTAAAAAAATGAATATTTAAAAATAATATGACATATCCGTGTCATACTGAAATATAGGCACTGTACACCCTACTAAATTATGTTAAAATAATCGTTTCTGGCTACTACCAGAGGCGTACGACAGGGGAAAGTTAATGGTTGACCCTTCCCAAATTCTACGCCAGTGATGAAACTGCTATTTTAGCATAATTTTTAGATTCTGCAATATCTTCTGTGCAAATAATATACTCTTCATTCGTAACGATAAAGTTATTAGTTTTCGAGATATTTGAAGTTAAAGATGAAGAGGCACACTTATTTTGATTAGTGTATTATGCTCCTTCGTTTTTTGCTTCAAATATCTCGAAAACTAATGACTTTATCGTTACGAATGAAGAGTATGTCATTTACATAGAAAGTATTTGAGAATCAAAAAATTGCACTAAAATAGCAATTCCGCCAGTGACGTAGAATTTGGGAAGGGTTAACCATTCACGTTCCCCCGTCGTACGCCTCTGGTAGTAGCCAGAAACGTTTGTTTAGCATAATTTAGTAGGTTGTACGGTACCAGCACCACTTACCAAATTTCGTGTTGTTGTATTATGCCTGTCAGGAAATATTCAAAAATAAATAAAATAAGAATTTAACTTTGACACCCTGTATTTCGATTATTATCAACTTTTGTATTCTTTTGTACTAAGGTAAGTTAGCTTCAATCGACCTATTTTAACGTCAGTTAAAAATCATAATTTAAACATAAAAATTGGCGACTTATTTCCAAAATCATCAATTCACCAAAAAATGAATTTATTCCAACTTTTACGTGTTCACTGTATAATTAATATTTCTAATATCTAAATATTTCAGCAAAATCGTAAAACAATTTCACTGAGACCTTAACTAAATTGTTTATATAGCTTCGTACTACAGAATAATAATTAAATAATTAATTCTTTAATATTATTTCTTATCGAATGAATACTGGATGGGTGGAAAACTTCACCCACAAATAATCAAATTTGAAAAAATTGCTATTACAACTATAAATCGCATAAACGACAAAAATCTGATCTTTTAAATGACGTCAAAAAACCACATCCCGGATTGATAATAAAAAGACACATTACCCTCACTTACGACATAGTTAAATCCCAACTTAAATTAATTCTATATAAAAATACAATTCCACATTGAAAATTGAAAGGAGCTATCAAATACAGTATGACGTAAATAATTAATTTGGAAAATGTTTTATTACTATGATATTTATATAACTACTAGTTTTAGGAAAAAACCACAATGCTGATAAAAAATAGTTCTGTATCTGTAGAGTAGGGAGGGCGACTTAAGTATCACAGCACTTAAGCCACAATTTACTTATTGTGCATCCTCCCAGGGGTTGTCGTCCTTAGCTCATTGTCCATCTCCCCTATGTCGGCAGGTGTAGGCCAAGGCTCGCCAAACGCATACTCGTATTGACGATAACTCCGGACATTCACATAGGACATGCTCGACATTTTCGTCATCAGCGCCGGATTAACCATTAGGCGGATTAGGCGGCCGCCTAGGGCCCACGCACTTGATGGGGCCCGAGTCCCGCTCAAATGCATTAATTAATATTGAATTATTTAAGCAGTAATTAAAAAAAATGTTAAATGTTAAATAAATCAAATAGGGTTAACGAAGACAAAGAAAAAAGAGAATGGTTAATTTATAATTTCCAATCAAACTCAGTTTTTTGTTTTGTCTTCTGTCAAATATGTCAGGAAAATACAACCGACTTCAAGCTAAAATTAAGCAGTTATCTCCTACGGCATTTTATATTCCATGTTCTAATTATTCCCTCAATTTGGTAATCAATTTTGCAAACAAATTTTGTTTAGAAGCTGGTAATTATTTTGGTATGGTTCAAGGGATTTGTAGGGATTGCTGATTGTAGGGAGCAAAGTTGTACTTTTCCTCCCTAGGGAGTAAAAGTATTTTTCCTCCCTAGGGAAGAAAAGTAAAAGTGACGTCATGGTATTTCATTCATGAAATATAACTTATTGGCGCCCTGTACAATATCTATTTTCTGTAAGTATCTATACATTTTAACGTTTATTTACAAAACACCCTGTATTTTGCAGAATGGTAAAAAACAGTAAATTCCTATTTTGATTTAACAATGTTTACATTAATAATTTGACTTATATTTGACAGTTGACAGTTATGTTGTACCTACTTGTTAGTTTTAGTTCTAAAATTTTGTTGGTTAGTTACATAAATAAATTAAGTAAAAATGAAAAAATTACTTGTTATTTGAGGAAGGTGGAAAAACCAATATGTATAACATGAGAGTAAAGTGCCTCCGCTACGCGTCGGGCAGTAAACTTCATTCTCGGGAGGAAAAGTAGCACTTTCCTCCCTTGTTATATAAATAGCTATTGTTTTCAATTTCTACCCACCGATGGGCCTTATAGTCCATTCACTCACGGTAAAATATTGCAAAACCTCCGGATTTTAAAGACCTTTGGAATTTAAAAAAGAGCTTGGATTGAAATGAAATTTGGCATACATAGAGCTAACATGTCAAGGAAAAAAGTGATTGTGCCGATGTGTGCTTTTGCCACGGGGGTGAGTCCACCCCTTCTCGGGAGTGAAAAATATACGGTCAAAATACGTCTGAAAGTGAATAAACTGACTAATTCTAAGCAACTTTTGTTCAATAGAGTTTTTTCACTTTGAAAAGTCAATACTTTTCGAATTATTTGCGAGTGAGTCTATTCATTTTTCAACAAAAAAAAAACGTTTTTATACGGTTTTTCGCAAATAACTCAAAAAGTAAGTATTTTATCGAAAAAAATATTGTTAGTAAAAATATACCTTACATAAAAGTGAACAAATGGTGTACGTGTGAAGTCTGTAGACTGTGTGGACCCAGTTCAAGCAGAGTTGTAGCCTACATAATGAAAAGTAGGTTCTTATTCGTCAAATTCCAAATCGAATATATCAACGTGAAATAAACAAAAACTTTTCAGGGAAAACTCATCATAACTTTTAAAGTGTTTAAAATCGCTTTATTGTTGTTTTGTAAAAAAATGTTTCTGGCATAAAAGTAAGCTAGATACGCTCAAAATAAAGTTGATCCCTTTTTTTGTGTAAAAAAACTGGTGAAAATTACCTCCTAATTGGCATCCCAAATGAAATGAATCGTTACCGCTTCACAAGCTACTTTACTTATGTATTGTTTATATGCTCTGTAAGTTTTATTGGTATAAAGTGCTTATTTGTGAAATGGCTGTACTTAGTAGAAAGGGCTCGAACAAGTCACTAATCACGAGTGTATTCAAATTTTGAACAATCATAATTAAACAGTTTTTATCTTCCAAGATAACGAAAATCTACAATATTCAGAAAAGCAAAACCTACATTTTTTACTATTTAAAAATTTTGGTACCACTAATAATTTTTAAGTTATTTTGAAAAAAATACATTAAAAATTGTTTTATTTTAAATCCCAATGTTTTGAAATATAAGCACTGAGAATCGGTAAAACTTACAAATCATATAAATAATACATATGTACAAACTAGGGGATGATTTTTTTCAAGATTTTCAAAATTTCAAACAAGATTTTTTTTGCCAAAAAAGGAACCAACATTATTTTGAGCTTAACTTGCTTAATTTTTAAACTAAAAACTAAAAAAAACAAAAATAAAGCTTTTTAACGCTTTAAAAAGTCGTGATGAGTTTTCACTGAAAAGTGCTTCATTTCTTGGTTATTTACGTTGAAATATTCGATTTAGAATTTGTCGAATAAGAATCTAATTTTCATTACCTCCAGCTCTGCTTATACTGGGTCTACATACTTCGTACATACACCATATTTTTTACGTCTGTATAGGTACGCTATATTTTTCCTAAGAACATTTTTGCGATAAAATACTTACTTTTTGAGGTACTTGCAAAAAACCGTCTAACAACGTGTTGTTTTTTGTTGATAAATGAACATTTTCACTCGCAAAAGCTCGAAAAGTATTGACTTAGTGAATAAACTCTATAGAACAAAAGTTACTTAGAATTAATCAGTTTATCCATTTCCGCACTTATTTTGAACGTATGTTTTTTCACTCCCGAAGGGGTGGCACTTATCCCCAGGGCAAAATCACACATCGGCACAATATAACTTTTTTTCTTTGGCATGTCAGCTATGTGTATGCCAAATTTATGTTGGCTATTGACAAGTTGTTGCGAAATGTCGGTTAAAAGACATACTAATACTAGAATTTACTAGATGGTCAGCTAGATTTGATGCTGTTAAAGCAGTTCAAAGGTTATGAGTAAGTATCAAACAGCTCTTTTAACCATTATGTGGTCCGAAATTTTAGAACGTTTTAAAAATAGTGCTCCTAGTAAACATTAAAAAATCCAATTATAAATTTATCAGATGCAGTTATTTTACTTAAATCTTTAGCAACCTTTATCTTTATTTTTATATTGTCGTAATTTATTTTTGTACTAACTACCTCCCAAAACAACAAAAATATCTGTAAATTTATTTATAGTAAATGGTCGCTATAAAGGGACCTACTTCTTATGGTCGCCTAGGGCCCCATGATGCCTTAAACCGTCACTGTTCGTCATCTCGTTCACACTTCCTGCATAGACGTGTGTCTACTAGCCCCAATGTGTGGAGGTGTTTGCTTAGTTGACAATGGCCAGTTAAAATACCATCTGTCAAGCGTTAGCTTTTCCTGGTCATTCTCAAGTACTTTTCTGATGCTGACTTCCCAAGGTTCCTTAGTGTTACCTTGTCAAGTCTACGTCCTGGCCATTTTCCCATCTTTTCACGGTTTGCGTGTGAGAGTGACATCTGGCAATTTCCGCGATTGTTGCAGTTGACCAGCCAAAAAGATCGCCAGGTCTTAAGATTCTTAGGTCTGCTGCCTTCCTAGCTAGCTGGTCAGCAATGTGGTTGCCTTTATTTCCGTTGTGTCCTTTAACCCAGCGTTTCTCAACGTTTTACCATTTGCGCCCCAATATTCCATAATTATTTTCACCGCGCCCCCCCCCCCCTCGTTGAATAACAATATATCTATGCAATAATAATATACCTTGAGCAGCATGAAACCTAATAAACTAAAAAGACATTGGGAAACGCTTCATAGTGAGTTCATTAACAAACCCCGAGAATTCTTCAAGTTAAAATTAAAGTGGCGTGAAAAGCAAAAATTAGTTTTAATAAAAACTTTGACTGTGAATAAAATAGCTTTACTTGCCTCTTATAAAGTCTGATATTAAATAGCCAGATCTAAAAAGCCTAACATTATTGGTGAAGATCTTATATTACCAACTACAATTAAAATTGTAGAAACTGTGTTTGGAGATAATTTTGCTAAAAAATTGGAGTTTATACCTCTATCAAATGATACTGTTGCCCGCCGAATTGGTGATATAGCTGAATATGTACAGGATCAGCTAATCAGGAAGTTGCGTGGAAAGCCGTTTTCGATTCAGCTTGATGAGGCAACAGTAACAGCAGCAATAAATATGCTCATTTTATTGCCTACGTTCGATTTTGTGATGGCAGATCAGTAGCAGAACTACTTTTCTGCAAACCAATAGAATTGATAGCAAAGTCGCTTGCATTATTTGCTATGTTAAATGATTATAGTAAGTAAGTAAGTAAGTAAATGGTTATATATGTAGATGAAGCAAAAATAGAGACACTGTATGATCAACAGAGAAGCTCTGGCTTGAATATTGTGCTAATTACGGTTGTAAAATTAGCTAATTATCTACATAAAAATGAGACCTTTGAAAACAAGAATCTTTTCTGTACTTTGCAAAGACATGGATGCGGTACATTCAGCATTATTATTTTATTGTAAGGCAAGCTGGTTATTACGTGGGACATTTTTACAACGTGTTTTGAATTAAGACATGGAATCGCCATTTTTCTAGAAGAAGAAAAGAGGCCGCAAGCCAAGATGTGTCACGATGGTTTATTTTTGATGAAATTGAGTTAATTGGTTGATATATTCGAGAAACTAAATATTTTGAACTTACAACTTTAAGGGGCCAATACACATATATTTGATACGAATGATAAAGTTAACGCTTTCTGTAGAAAATTGAAATTGTGGAGCAGAAATTTAAAGCAAAAAACCTAGAAATATTTGAAAATGTGGATGAATGTTTTAAAACTTACCAGGTTGAAGAACAACACGTGAAATTTTTTTTTGTAGCCATTGAAAATCATTTAGCAATGCTGACAAAAAATTTTAGAAGATACTTTTTTGCCGACGACCAATTAATACGTACCTAATAGTTATGAGTGGGTCGGGAATCCGTTTCAAATTACACCCGAAGAGCTCTCTACTTCAGAAGAAGAAACCTTCATAGACTTCACAGCAAATGCCGAAATCAAAAAACAGTTTAATATTAGATCCCTCGTTGAAATTTGGGCAGGGGTAAATGATGAGATTTCTGCACTGAAAACCAGAGCGTTCCGTATACTATTACCGTTTTCACCATCCTACCTTTGCGAAACAGGATTTTCCGCGATGGCTGCTTTAAAGACCAAATAAAGATCGCAGCTAAATATAGAGAAAGAACTGAGAGCGTCTATTTCTAATATTACACCCTGTTTCGATAAGCTTTGCTCTGCAAAACAGGCCCAAGGAAGTCACTAATTTACATTAAACTATACCTCGTCCAATTTACTTACCGTTGCACGTCATCCGCGCCATAGCCTGTGACACGATACCAACACGAAATATCTAGGCGGTAGGTGTGTTCACCTTTAGAATCATTTTGATTCTAAAAAAGAACACACCCCCCGCCTAAATATTTCGTGTTGGTATCGTGTCACAGGCTATGGCGCGGATGACGTGCAACGGTAAGTAAATTAGACGAGGTATAGTTGATTTAGTATTCAGTGCTCATAACTATGTATAGCTTCTTGTTCACGGGTATTTTATTTTTTTGTTTGTCAGAATTTTGTTTTGTTTTGATTTTAGTAAATTAGTCAATGTTTTAGGTGTTTTTTTTTATATTTTCACGCCCCCTCATTGCTAAAAGCGCGCCCCCCTAGGGGGGTGCGCCCCACAGGTTGAGAATCACTGCTTTAACCCATCTAAAGCCATGGTTTGTTAGAACAGTGAGCGACGCACGGCATACGCGTACAGCAGAATCTGTTGTAGTCGATGCACGGCAGATTTAAGTGAGTCGGTTTGTTAGCATATTCTGTCGCTCTCAAAATAGTTTGAGTTTGACGTTTATTATATACTCCCTTTTATTACTCCCAGAAGAGGATGAGGAAGAAGAGTTGATAATATTAAATTTATAAAAAGAAATTAAAATGTACCTATACGAAATTTTTTCATGCCGTAATACAGAAGGTGCATTTAGATTAACAGTCGAAAGAAGATTGTTTCAGAACGATGAAAGATTTCGAGAATATTTTAGACTCTCCAGGGATTTATTTGAAACTGTATTACAATTTATAAGATATTACTAAAAAACCCTACAACAGAAGACAACATCCGATTTCAGCAGAAGAAAAATTAAGCATAACTTTGAAGTAAGCTTTTTTATTTAGAAAAAAAATAAAAACACAGTTAAGTACAAAAAAAACTTAAAAAGTATATCATAAATACATCTTACATTTGTACATTGCTATTAATTGATTCTGGCGAAAATACAAACGAATGCATGCTCTGAGATCCTATATTGGTTTCAAAAAAATTTTCGCTACAAGAATTATTTGTTGTAATAGGAACCAATTCATGTACCTAGTTCATTTGCAGCCAGCTCAATTTCATATCGCGAAACAATATTCATCACTTCAATTTTTATTCCTGCCTTTTCAATCGTAGGAAATTTCGATACTGTGGAAGCAACACCTTCAAAAAACTTGTATATAGAAGGATCACCTGATTTTTGAGCCAATTTCGATGATGTTTCCGACTTTTTAACAAGTATTTCAATCAAAGCGGTTCGTTCCTCTCGTCCCCCTTTTAATTCACTCATTAATGAGAAATCTCTGTTTTTAGACATTGACTTTTTTTGGTTAGGAGACTCCTTGTCAGACTAAAATTTTAGAAATTTCTCTTATGTGGAAGTTATTGAACATTTATATTTTATATATATTTATTGACAAAAATGGTTTCGAAGAAAAAGGACCTAGCAAGTGTATATTTCTCTCTCCTGGAGCCAGGAGTAATAAACCGTCTAATACAATAGTAATACCGTTGATTGAGGTATAACCTAACCTAACCTAACCATATCAATATTTCAATCAACGGTAATACATAGAATTAAATGTTCGGTTCTTTGAAAGGCACTACTGAAAGGTTTCTAGTACCTTTTGTTAAGCATTTCGCTTTGAATATTTACCCAAAGTATTGACCTGAAAACAGGTAAATTTACAGAGAACAATGTACATTTGTACATATTTAAAAATACGAAAAAAGAATAATAAAAAATGAGATATTCAAAAATATTTTAATAGTGATCTGATCAGGGATCTGTAGAATGGCAAGACTAAACCGTGTCACGTGTTGAATAATAACGATACACTTTATTTTGTATTAACGTTGTTTTATTATAATGCATGCTTTAGTTTAATAAATAATACATAGTAATAATACCAATTAATCTAAATACCAATTAAATACTAATACTATCAATTTAATACAAATAACTTTTTCATTTACTTTGTGCAATTAAAAATATGTCAAATCATGTAAACTTATTTTTATTTGAATAAAATTAGTTTACCACCATGTTGTACACTGTGAGTTAAGCTGAACGTTTGCGTCCAAATTAAATCTGAGTTTGTCGGTCTGTCGGTCTTCAGAGCGCGCAACTAAGCAGAACCTAACAATCCGTTAACATACAGAAACCATTCCTTTGATTTCGACTGACTGTGAGTTGTGCGTCGCTCACTGTCCTAACAAACCGTGGCTTTAGGATGATATTGTTACCATCTGAAGCTTAGACTAGTGACTCATGACACTCCATTACTAGCCCTGATATGACACGTGGTCTATTTAGGGTTAGTAGTGCTTGTCTGCTGTCTGTGGAGATTATTATGGTTTTACCGGCTACACCTTTCCGGGTTACCTTTTTTGCGGCTATGGAGATACCGGCCAGTTCAGTCTGAACTACGCTGGCATTGTTGCCTATACCCCATTATATACTAAGTTTCAGTTGTCTGGAGTATATCCCGCATCCTGAGTCTTCTTCCATTTTGGAGCCATCGGTGTAGATGCAATATGCATTTGCCACATTTGACTCCCTATGTTGTCTTGTTTCGATTTTGTAGGGTTTTAACGAAGACAAACATAGGTTTAATAGAGTCGCCTCCTCCATGGCCTGCATGTAGCAGGCAGTGGCGTGCTGGCCATATAAACGAAACGGTGCAATAACCGAGAGGCTGCAGCCTCTTCAGGCCGGTCAAATAAGTTTTTTTCACAAAAAATTTTAGATGCAACAAAATTGTTTTTATTTATAATCGAATTATATTAACAAAACATTTCAAGAAAATTTAATTCTTTTTTAAAGCTAACCAGCTTAAAAATCTGGTTGGAATCATTCTCACCTGGGCAAATTTTTGTTTGGTGTTACGCTCACAAACTTAACTTAGTTATTTATGCTACAAGTAAAATAATTCTATCTAACAATAAAACACTTAAAACGTTTGTTTTCTATACTTCCACAAAATTTATTACAACTAAGTGACTACAGCTGTTTCGGCAGAGTGCCTTTCTCAAGTTATATAGTAGTTTACAATGTGTTTGCCTTTTTAAGTCTTTAACTGAAGAGGTTGAGGAGTGGGGAGCTGTTTGTCTCGAGTTGGTCATTCAGAATTATATCTGTATTTTTCAATTTATTAATTTCCATAGATTCTAAAAAAGATAGCTTAAAGCCTTTATTTTGGATATGCAGAATTTGAAACTCTTCATTGAAAGCCCTTTTGTGTTCTGCTATCCGTTTGTCAAAGGTTCTGCCAGTTTGACCGATGTAAGTTTTCGGACAGTCACCACAAGTTAGTTTAATGTTGTTCTGAAGCTATTTTCTTGTGGCATTTTTACAATTTTAACTATTTAGAATGGGAAATAAGCCACAATATTATTAAAAAATGATTTTTATTAACGTTTCGACGCCCAAATCGGGTGCCGTTGTCAAAATACAAAATACTATTAATATAAACAAAAATGTTGTTGCTTAGTAAAAAAATTCTTCTAATAATTTATTTAATTTGACTCATTTATATCGGCAATTCAGATACATATGATACATTTTAAAGTAGAAGACTTTAAAATGATATTGCCAATATTTATGAGTTGCGTTCCTGGGACGACTTTACTGAAAGATAGTTCATTCGATTACATGAAATCAACCCAACTCAAGAATATCCGTCACAAAAAAATCATAGCATGTGATCTGTCTTTAAAAAGACAACCACGTGCAACGGTGACATTAAAATTCTCGCGTTAGAGATCTCATAGTAAATCACGAGGGAAAACCAGGAAAAACCTCGTGATACTATCCCGACATCGTAAGTATTTGGTCTTACATTTAATTTACTCTCAAAATTAATACCAAATTCTGACTGTACTATAATTTTGTTTAAATTATAAATAATATCAATAATACATGGGTATATAAGTAATACTAAAATATAAAATATGTACTAACTCGACTATTGACTTACTAATTGTGGTATTTTCTTTCTATTGACTTCCTCTTTCAGTATGGGTATCCACATCCTACTGCATTCCACCGAGGAATTTGCGACACAATTGGTTTCGTTTAGCATAATTAGAGCCGCTTCTTTGATTTTTCTCTTTTTACTATCTGTTTCTTTCAGGACTATACTTGAATCTCTCCACTGAACTCTATGTTCATTATCCCATGCGTGTTGACATATTTGAGATCTATCAAATTCTCTATTTTTAATATAAGATTGATGTTCACTTATTCTAACGTTTAATGGTCTTGATGTTTCACCTATATAAAACTGTTCGCATTCACAAGGTATTTTATAAATACAATTCTTTGTCCTTTCTTGTTCATTGTTAGGTTTAGTTTTAGATAGAATAGATCTCAATGTGTTGGTTGTTTTGAATGTTGTTGAAATGTTGAATTTATTTCCTATTGTTTTAAGTTTCTCGGATAGTCCTTTTATGTATGGTATTGATATTTTCCTCGTATTATTTCTTGTGAATGTTGTAGGATCCCGTTCTATGTTGTTCTGTTCCATTCGATCCAATCTTGACAATTCCTTATTTATAAACGATAAAGGATAATCATTTTTTAATAAAACAGATGTTAAGAATTGTTTTTCTTCTAAAAAGGAATTTTCGTTAGAACAAGTAATTTTGGCTCTATCATATAAGGATTTTATGATTCCCCTTTTAACGTTGATGTTGTGATTTGATTTGTAATTGAGATATCTGTTGGTATGTGTTGGTTTTCTATACACTTGAGTCTCATATCCAGTATCCTTCTTTAAGACTAAAACATCGAGGAAAGGCAGGGTGTTATTATATTCCTTTTCCATTGTAAATTTTATTGTCTCTTCTTGATCGTTTATAATATTCAGGAATGTATCCAACAATTCTGATCTATGAGGCCATATTGAAAACACATCATCTACATATCTCCACCATACAGTGGGTTTTAAATTTTGTTTAGAAATGATATTATTTTCGAAATCCTCCATAAATATATTAGCCAATAATGGAGATAAAGAGGAGCCCATTGCTAGACCAAAATTTTGTTTATAAAATTCATTATTTAGTTGAAAATAGGTATTATTAGTACATAATGTCAATAACTCCATTATAGCTGATACATTTAGTTTTGTCCTAGTTGTCAATGTATCATCATTCTCTAATTTCGTTTTGATTATGTTTAAAGTTTTATCTAATGGCATAAATCTAAACATATTATCTAAACATAATCAAAACGAAATTAGAGAATGATGATACATTGACAACTAGGACAAAACTAAATGTATCAGCTATAATGGAGTTATTGACATTATGTACTAATAATACCTATTTTCAACTAAATAATGAATTTTATAAACAAAATTTTGGTCTAGCAATGGGCTCCTCTTTATCTCCATTATTGGCTAATATATTTATGGAGGATTTCGAAAATAATATCATTTCTAAACAAAATTTAAAACCCACTGTATGGTGGAGATATGTAGATGATGTGTTTTCAATATGGCCTCATAGATCAGAATTGTTGGATACATTCCTGAATATTATAAACGATCAAGAAGAGACAATAAAATTTACAATGGAAAAGGAATATAATAACACCCTGCCTTTCCTCGATGTTTTAGTCTTAAAGAAGGATACTGGATATGAGACTCAAGTGTATAGAAAACCAACACATACCAACAGATATCTCAATTACAAATCAAATCACAACATCAACGTTAAAAGGGGAATCATAAAATCCTTATATGATAGAGCCAAAATTACTTGTTCTAACGAAAATTCCTTTTTAGAAGAAAAACAATTCTTAACATCTGTTTTATTAAAAAATGATTATCCTTTATCGTTTATAAATAAGGAATTGTCAAGATTGGATCGAATGGAACAGAACAACATAGAACGGGATCCTACAACATTCACAAGAAATAATACGAGGAAAATATCAATACCATACATAAAAGGACTATCCGAGAAACTTAAAACAATAGGAAATAAATTCAACATTTCAACAACATTCAAAACAACCAACACATTGAGATCTATTCTATCTAAAACTAAACCTAACAATGAACAAGAAAGGACAAAGAATTGTATTTATAAAATACCTTGTGAATGCGAACAGTTTTATATAGGTGAAACATCAAGACCATTAAACGTTAGAATAAGTGAACATCAATCTTATATTAAAAATAGAGAATTTGATAGATCTCAAATATGTCAACACGCATGGGATAATGAACATAGAGTTCAGTGGAGAGATTCAAGTATAGTCCTGAAAGAAACAGATAGTAAAAAGAGAAAAATCAAAGAAGCGGCTCTAATTATGCTAAACGAAACCAATTGTGTCGCAAATTCCTCGGTGGAATGCAGTAGGATGTGGATACCCATACTGAAAGAGGAAGTCAATAGAAAGAAAATACCACAATTAGTAAGTCAATAGTCGAGTTAGTACATATTTTATATTTTAGTATTACTTATATACCCATGTATTATTGATATTATTTATAATTTAAACAAAATTATAGTACAGTCAGAATTTGGTATTAATTTTGAGAGTAAATTAAATGTAAGACCAAATACTTACGATGTCGGGATAGTATCACGAGGTTTTTCCTGGTTTTCCCTCGTGATTTACTATGAGATCTCTAACGCGAGAATTTTAATGTCACCGTTGCACGTGGTTGTCTTTTTAAAGACAGATCACATGCTATGATTTTTTTGTGACGGATATTCTTGAGTTGGGTTGATTTCATGTAATCGAATGAACTATCTTTCAGTAAAGTCGTCCCAGGAACGCAACTCATAAATATTGGCAATATCATTTTAAAGTCTTCTACTTTAAAATGTATCATATGTATCTGAATTGCCGATATAAATGAGTCAAATTAAATAAATTATTAGAAGAATTTTTTTACTAAGCAACAACATTTTTGTTTATATTAATAGTATTTTGTATTTTGACAACGGCACCCGATTTGGGCGTCGAAACGTTAATAAAAATCATTTTTTAATAATATTGTGGCTTATTTCCCATTCTAAATAGTTAAAACAAGTTAGTTTGTACACACCACTCTGTAGTTGCTTTCTATTTAGGCTTTTATTGTTCTTAATATATTTACTTAAGTTGTTGTTAGTTCTGAATGCTGGTGTTATTCCTTTCTTTTTATGTATCTGGCTATTTTTGTTGTTATCTTGCCAGTATATGTGAGAGAGCAGAAGGTACTGGGTTTTTTCTGTGGTGGTGGATACACTAATTTCAGGGCTTTCTTATGGAGTTTTTGGTTTAAAATTTTGTTAACTGTTTGTTCGTTATAGCCATTGTTTACTGCTATTTGTTTAATGATGTTTAGTTCTATCTCGAAGTTATTTTTTGTCATGGGAATTTCTGTCAGTCTATGTATCATGCTATGGTAGGCTGCTAATTTGTGTTGTGTAGGATGGGATGATGAATTGTGTATGGTTGTGTCAGTATGGGTAGGTTTATGATATACGGAGAACTCATGTTTGTTGTGTAGTCTGGTAATCGTTACATCTAGAAAGCTTATGGAATTATTCTGTTGTGTTTCTCTTGTAAACTCAATATTACTATGAAACAGGCACACTACGAGGCACTCTGCCGAAATAGCTGTAGTCACTTAGTTGTAATAAATTTTGTGGAAGTATAGAAAAAAAACGTTTTCAGTGTTTTGTTGTTAGATAAAATGAACTTCCATCAAGTAACGGTCGAATCTATCAATTAAATTATTCTATGACTCATTTTTTAAATAGGAGGAGTAAACTCAAAAGACAGATTTACACCCAATAATGTCACTATAAAAATAACCAAATCCATCTTCTTTTTTCCTTCTAATCCATAAATATTATATGTATTATACCAATATGTCGCCAAAAAGTTGCTAACAGCAACTGTTTTTTATATAAAAGCAGACTAAAAATCTAAAAATTAAGGGAATATGGCAGAAAACACAAAAAATCGCCGATATGTCTTAATTATCCTATGAATATTAAATGCCGTTAGTGTTAAAATTTCATAAATGTGAATAGTGTCAAAATTTTATAATTTATTGGAGTAAACTTGCCTGTGGTTGGACCTGGAAGAGGAGGAACATCCCAGCAAAAAATCCAAAATAACACCTAGAACACCACAAAAAACAGATGAAGAAAACATAAGTGGAATGGAACAAATGATGAAAATGATGGGGAATTAGCAATGGATTTAAAAGACATAAAAAAGAACAATATAAACTTACGTGCATAGAAATCGGCCCACTTAAAAATTTGGTCATATTTGATGCCTCATATTTCCTAAACTTGTTGACCTATTTAAGTGATTTTTGAAACATTTTATAGCCTGATTCTTTACAATACCACTATAATAATATTGTTGCTAAGTAGGTAAATTTTCATTATATACCGGGTGTACCAATCAAACTGTGTTTTTTTCTCAAAGTTCGCATCATCCTGTGGAATATTCTAGCATTTATAAAATACTTAAATTAAAACCCAACTATAGCCTGAGATTTTCTTAACATTTTGGTTTTTGATTCATTTGTTTACGTTGGATAATAAAAAAGTTAGGTACTTTAACAACTAGACATGTTCTTCATCAATACACGGTGTTTTTAAATAAGTCCGACAAACTTTAAGGGGTAATTCTGCATGAAAAAATAATGACAGTTGGCTTTATAAACGAATGTCCGCAAATGTTTCGTTTCTGAGACACGGGATGTTGAATTTTTTCTTACAAACTGACGATTTATTTATTGCTTTAAAACCAGAAGATATGCAAATTAAATTTGGTAGGTTTTAAGCGAAAGTTATTGCGGAATTTTTGACATAAAATTAAGAATTTTATATTCACCATTAGTGTGCATACAGGTAATATGATTGGTCATAATACACGTACGCGCGCATAGTGAATATTAAATTCTTAATTGTATGTCAAAAAATGTGCAATTACTACGTCTTAAAACCCACCAAATTTCATTGACATATCTCAACCGGTTTTAAAGCAATAAAATAAATCGTCAGTTTGTAAGAAAAAATTCAACATCCCGTATCTCGGAAACGAAAGATTTACGTTTATAAAATTAAGTGTTATTATTTCTTCATGCAGAATTATCCCTTAAAGTTTGTCGCACTTATTTAGAAACACCGTGTATTGATGAAGAACATGCCTAGTTGTTGAAGTACCTAACTTTTTTAATATCCAACATAAACGAATGAATGAAAAAATAGAATGTTAAGAAAACCTGAGGATATAGTTGGGTTTTAATTTCAGTATTTTATAAATGCTAGAATATTTCACAGGGTGATGCGAACTTTGAGAAAAAAGCACAGTTTGATTGGTACACACGGTATACAATGAAAATTTACCTGTTTAGCAACAATATTATTACAGTGGTTGTACAATAAATATATTATACACGGCTCACTAAAATAATTAGTTACGCCCCTGTACTACTGATTACTTAAAATTCAAGTAGTATTTATGTAACCTTTCTGGAAACTCCAGGTTATTGTTGAGACTCGCATTTGAACCCCTCGCCGGGGCAGATCGTCAAAAGCTTCCTAACGAGAATCATCTCTAATCTATCGACGCTCCCGCTATTCGTAAAAAGGCCGCATTTTACCGGCTTTTTTTGCTATCGTTTTATACCGCTCAGATAATTCAATCTGCTCAGTATTATCGACGATGATTTATTTAGCGTATTAGTGAGTGCCTTACAAATGAACCAAATGGATTATGGAATTCAATCAGAGCTCTGATGTGACACGTCATCAAGGAATAAAACTGTAAGTACTCTACATGTATGTGAACATAACTTATTAGTCGTGATACTGTATGCATTTTGAACCATATACCTCTCGTAGCAAATATTCTTTGTGCCATTTATGCAGATAATACTTTAAATTACATATGAAAAATCGTTATCTACTCTTAACCAGCTTACCTATGGGAATATACTCTATAACCGTACAATAAGTATAGGTTACTATTGTTAAGGATACTTTACGTATTGCCTAAACATTTCTGTTCCATCGAGCCGTATCATATTAATTATTTATTAATTAAATCCTCAAGGTCCTTCGTATTTGCATATTTTGATAATCTCTATTCTGAGAATAACGGTTTTTCATTTATAGTGTCTTTCTGTTGCATTTGGAAATTTCCAAGCCACGCCGCCCCGGCACAAAAATAAAATATTCCTCTCTTTCTGCACTCAAATTCTCAGTATTTAACCCAGCACGTCTCTACAATAGCTGGTAGGTTGTTAAGCCCGGTCTACACGTGCAATTTCAGAAACTACTTGCTTTGTTCAAATAAAGGAGTCGTTTTGTTTGTATGAAAAAATATTTGCATATATTACATTATTTTATTTTCGTAAATATATTTTTCTGTTTATAGTATACAAAAAGTGTACTCATTTCTTGGCTGATAGTACGGGTGTTATAATTTTAACATTGTTTGTTCAACCTTTTGATTTAAATTAAATTTATAATTTTGAATCCGATTAAGCCTGGTTCACAGGTTACAAAAATTATTAAAAATAATTTTGTTTTCTTGCATAAATTGTAAGTTTTTGCTACATTTAGCTTCGCTTAAGCTCATTTTACACTTCTAGAAAACTATAGAAAATAAATAATTGTTTTTTCCTTCAATTTAATTAATTTAAATACTTGTTAAGGGTGTCTCACACTTGCTGAAAAATACCCATTTTGGAAAATTGCATATATTTTGAAATTTTATAGTTTTGCATTTCATATACTAATCTGCGCTCATACAGGGTGATACTATTAAGCCAATCTCACACTATTAAACGTGTAATATATAATATATTGTACATATTCTCTCATTTTCGCATCGATTTATAGGTTTAGACATTTGCAAATAATCTATCTAATCTCACATTCTCGCAACATGGCTGACCGATCAAAATATAACCGACAGAGGCTCACCGCAAAACTTGATATAACCAAGTTGGCTGATTCGGTTCCCACAACTCTTAATTCTCTAAACAAATATAAAATTCGTGAAATAATTTCACAACTCAAACATTCTTACGGACTTTTCCGCGATGCTCAAAATGTGCTGGAGACGATCCCCGAGGAACCTACCCCCTCTACTGATTCCTCTGTGGTTTTTGATAAATATTTGGATACAATTTCTCTATTGGAAGAAAGGTTAGAGGTCATTGAAAGTTCTAATGTGACTGCTACCCCCTCCCTCCAATTTGACCCTAATTCTTCTCTAACCTCACAGTCTATGGCTAGGCAACGAACAGTAAACCTCCCTCGTATTCAGTTAAAACCATTTAGTGGCTTAGTTACTGAATACAATTCATTCATTGAGACCTTTGATACAATAATAGGATCTGATACTACATTAAGTGATCTGGAAAAACTCATTTACCTCAAAAGTTTTCTAACTTCCGAGCCTTTGACGCTTCTCGAGCATATCCCACTCACAGGTGACAATTACAAAATAGCCCGGGATAACCTGACACAAAGGTACGCCAACTCTAAATCGCTTATCAAAACTCTCATCTCTCAAATTCTTGATGCGCCTCCTATTTCTGGAAACGCAAATCACTCACAATTAAGAAATTTTCATACGGTCATGTCAAATAATTTCAAGGCCCTATTGAACTTGAATAGGCCCCCTTCAGATCTCTTGCATTTACTTCTCATACATATCGCTACTCAGAAACTCGACGCACCTACCATTAGGGCTCTTGAGTTCCAATCCGGTGGTAGCCAAGCTACCCCTGATTTTGTCCATTTTCTAGGGGAAATCGAGACACGCGTTGTTCATCTTGAGAATATTCAATCTCAATCAAAACCAAAATCGACTACTACTTCCAGACACTCTTTACACCTAGCCTCAGACACTTCTACCAGTAACCTTTCGCCTCGCTTAGGTCCTAAGAAATGTTCCTATTGCAACGACTCTCACTCGATCTACTCTTGTCCTCAGTTCAAGCAGTTGAATTCTAAAGAACGTTTTAGTTTTGTCAAACAAAATAAATTTTGTATTAATTGTCTTGGGTCTCACATGCTCGATCAGTGTAAATCCAAATTCTCTTGCATAGTTTGTAAATCTCGTCATCACACGTTGCTCCATTTCGACAAAACGGGTCATAGTAACCCTTCCGCGGCTGTTGGCCAACACAACTCAAATAATCATAATAAAACCGCTATCTCAAATAACTCCCATACACAGGGTAATTCACAACAGGGGCCCTCACATGTTAGAGCTCCTGAAACGGAAGTTAATCTTCAAAATTCGACTCCACATTCAATGGCTCTATCTGCAGCCTCGCTTGATAATCATTTGGTGTTATTAAGCACACTCCAGGTCTATCTTGTCGCTCCTAGCGGCAAGAGGGTCTTCGCAAAGGCACTTTTAGACTCGGCCTCACAGGTTTCATTTATTAGTGCTGACCTCGTAAAGGAACTGTCACTCACCACTAGAGATGGAAAATTACGGATCAATGGAATTAACTCCACCTCATCCTCGTCTCAATCTATTGTAGATACAACAATTTTCGCTGTCGCTAACGACGTTCCTTTTGACATCTCGTGCTCTGTACTCCCAAAGATAACAAATCCGCTTCCTCAAATTTCTATTTCGGCGAGCAAACTAAACATACCCTCAGAGATACCATTAGGTGATCCGATGTTCCATGTAACATCCCCAATTGGTATCCTGCTCGGTGCAGACCTGTATAACGATATCATTCAACCTGAAATAATTCGTTTGGGAAAAGGTCTTCCCGTTCTTCAACGCACTCTACTCGGGTACACGATATCAGGGTCAGTTCCAGACTTTGCTCTTAAGTCGAAAAATACTAAAAAGGCTTTGGAATTTTATTCAAACTCTCTCGTTACTTGTTGTTCTCATAACACTCCTTCCGCCGTAAATGAGCCGGTAGTGTCCAACGAGGAACTATCCGATCATTTACAAAAATTCTGGGAGCTGGAAGAAGCCGCTCCTCAGAACACCGATCTCATTAATGATCACCCCGCTGAAATTAATTTTGTAAAACATGTTAATGTTCTCCCCAATGGACGATATGAGTCCACACTCAATCTCAAACTCCCTATCGAAGATATAGACATGGGAAATTCGTTTCTCTCGGCAAAAAGACGTTTTCTCAGTCTCGAGAAACGTTTTCAACTCAACCCTGATTTATTGGAAAAATATCAGGACATTATATCGGAATATCTCAATAACGGACAAATAATTCAAGTGCCGTTAAAAATGCTAAATGACTCAGGTAAACCTAATTACTTTCTCCCTCACTTTCCCGTTTTCAAATCCAACTCTACTACTTCCACTCGTATAGTTTTCGATCCAAACAATAAATCGTCTACGGGAATCTCCCTCAGTGACGTCATAGACAAAGGTTATGTCGTCCAACATGAACTTTTTGACATTCTCGCTAAGTTTCGTCAGTTTAAATTCGCACTAGTAGGCGACATCAAGGCTATGTTCCTACAAATCGCCATTTGTCCCACTGAAACATTTCTGTTAAATTTTCTCTTTAGGGACAATATTCAGCAGCCTTTACGGTGCTATCAATTTCAAAGATTACCCTTCGGGCTCCCAAGTAGCCCATTTATCGCTCAAAGAGTTATCAAGCACATCGCTGACAACAACAAACATACCCACGAACTTGCTACTAGTGTTCTGCAAGAATCTATCTATATGGATGACCTGATCAGCGGTGCTGACAGTCTTCATGAATTAAGTTGTCTTTTCGAACAATTAACTTCTTTGCTAGAAACCCATGGTTTCCTCCTCCACAAGTGGAACTGCAGTTCTTCAGAATTTCTGTCTCAACACAATTTAAATCCCGTCTCTGAAGTCAGTCTTAACTTCACGGGATCTGATAAAGTCTTAGGCATATTCTGGGATTCAGAACGCGACCACTTTTCGTTTAAAACTCCTATCTTCAAATTGGCTAATGTTGTTACTAAACGTACTATTCTCTCCTACATTGCTACTTTGTATGACCCGCTAGGATGGTTATCCCCTGTCCTTGTGAACGCTAAGCTCTTGATACAGGAAATATGGTCCCAGAAATTGGACTGGGATCAACCCATTGACTCACCCATCATTATGAAAAATTGGCAAAACCTCTTATCGACATTCAAAACTATAGAAGAGGTCAAGGTACCTCGATGCTTACTTTTACAAAAGAAAGTTGTTGATGTTCAATTAATTATTTTCACCGACGCATCGGAAAAAATATACAGCACTTGTGTGTATCTCAAAGCGACATACTCAGACTTTTCTGTATCGTCGCGGCTTATCGCTTCTAAAAACAAAATTTCTCCGCTAAAAAATAAACTCACCATCCCCAAATTGGAACTTTGTGGAATAGTGTTGGGAGTCACTCTGGCTCATAGACTTTTTCACATCTTCAAGAAAAATTTGAGTATATCTTCATCTCATCTCTTTGCTGACTCTACAATTGCCTTGTCTTGGATACTTTCTAAAAAACACATTTGGAACATTTTTGTACAAAACAGAATTCAAAAGGTCAATTCCTTGTTGGAAACTTTTCCTTGTGATTTCCATTTCGTCAGAAGTCACGAAAACATCGCTGACCCCGCTTCCAGAGGGATAAATGTCTTTGATAATCCCCAGACCACCGAAGACTGGTTATGCGGACCTAGCTTTATTAGAGACAATCCCATCGATTTTTCTCTTCATCAAATTCCTCATTTTCAGGATGATCTTCCTGAATTAAGGAAGTTAGTTGTCTCAAACATAGCAACAAATCACGAACTCAACGACACCTTTGAAAATCTATTCGCTAAATCTTCTTCTTTTCGTAAAATTCAAAGAATTGTCGCTTATCTTTTTAGATTCATCAGTAATATTAAAAAGAAAATAAATAACTCTCCACGAGATACGGATATATTGACGCCACCCGAAATGGAGATCGCTGATCACGCGATCATCAGGTATATCCAAAGTATCTACTTTAAAAAAGAGATTCTTGAATTGAAAAATGCTAAACTCGTGACCAATAAAGCCATTCGTAAACTCAACCCCTTCCTACAACATAATGATGGGCTGATTCGTGTGGGAGGACGTCTCCGACACGCCCCCATATCGTATAATCAAAAACACCCCATTCTACTTCCTTCTAAATGTCGAGTTGTAGAACTAATCTTGACTCAAGCTCATCATAAGTTATTACATTCAGGCGCGCAAACAGTACTTTCGTATGTCAAAATGAAGTACTGGCCAATTGACGGATTAAGACAGATTAAACGCTTAATTCGTAAGTGTGTAAACTGTTTCCGATTCATGACACCCAATTCTGTTCAACAGATGGCAGATATGCATCCCGATCGTGTACTCCCCACTAGACCCTTCCAAGTCGTCTCAGTGGACTATGGGGGGTTCTTCTTAATTAAGTCCTCACATTTGAGGAAGGCACCGCTTTACAAAGCATACGTAGCCTATTTCATTTGCATGAGCACTAAATGTGTTCATATCGAACTCGTCACAGGATTAAGCGCAGAAGCCTATATTCTTACTCTGAAAAGGTTTATTGCCAGAAGATCCACGCCCAGTATTATTTGGAGCGACAATGCCACAAATTTCCATGGGGCAAAAAATGAAATGCGCGAATTCTATGATTTTTTCTTAAATCAAAATAATTCGGAACAGATTAAGGAATTCTGTACTCAAAACTCCATAACTTTCAAGATGGGTGTTCCCCGCAACCCCCATCAATTCGGCCTCCATGAGGTAGGAATAAAGAGTGTGAAGTATCACCTCTATCGAATTATAGGAAATTCCCACTTCACCTTTGAAGTGTTTAACACAGTATTATGCCAAATCGAGGCTATTCTAAATTCGAGACCCATCACTAGGATGTCGTCTGACGCCAATGACTTCGCTTTCCTATCTCCAGCTCACTTCTTAGTTCAAAGAAGTTTAACCGCGCCCCCTGAACCAAGTGTTTCAGAGATACCTGAAAATAGGTTGAATCTTTTTCAGCGTATTAGTAAAATTCAACAGCAATTTTGGAAATTGTGGAAAAAAGACTATCTTTGCCTCCTGCAGCAAAGAAATAAATGGACCGACCCTACTGACCCTGTCAAGATCGGGGATTTGGTTCTGTTGAAGGAGGATGGTACTCCTCCACTCTTATGGCCAACTGCCAGGGTAATAGATGTATTGCCTGGTAAGGATGGTCTAGTTCGTACTGTCAAGATTCACACTACTCACGGTGATTTTCTTCGTGGTATTACGAAAATCGCTGTGATTCCCCTGGAAGATTAAAATCTATCCCTAGGGGGAAAACTTATCGTTTTCCTCCATTTTATCGTTGTTACCCCTTGTGTATATAAACTCTAATTTCTTCAAACATTTCTTATCGTTGTGCACATCTTTGCCAATCCCCTCTCTTCGAGGTGATATAGGCCATCTCTCTCGCCTGTCGCCCCCGGCAATATGTACAATAAATATATTATACACGGCTCACTAAAATAATTAGTTACGCCCCTGTACTACTGATTACTTAAAATTCAAGTAGTATTTATGTAACCTTTCTGGAAACTCCAGGTTATTGTTGAGACTCGCATTTGAACCCCTCGCCGGGGCAGATCGTCAAAAGCTTCCTAACGAGAATCATCTCTAATCTATCGACGCTCCCGCTATTCGTAAAAAGGCCGCATTTTACCGGCTTTTTTTGCTATCGTTTTATACCGCTCAGATAATTCAATCTGCTCAGTATTATCGACGATGATTTATTTAGCGTATTAGTGAGTGCCTTACAAATGAACCAAATGGATTATGGAATTCAATCAGAGCTCTGATGTGACACGTCATCAAGGAATAAAACTGTAAGTACTCTACATGTATGTGAACATAACTTATTAGTCGTGATACTGTATGCATTTTGAACCATATACCTCTCGTAGCAAATATTCTTTGTGCCATTTATGCAGATAATACTTTAAATTACATATGAAAAATCGTTATCTACTCTTAACCAGCTTACCTATGGGAATATACTCTATAACCGTACAATAAGTATAGGTTACTATTGTTAAGGATACTTTACGTATTGCCTAAACAGTGGTATTGTTAAAGAATCAGGCTATAACATGTTCTAAAAATCACTTAAATCGGCCAACAGGTTTAGGAAATATGAGACATCACAAATGACCAAATTTTTAAGTGGGCCGATTTCTATGCACGTAAGTTTATATTCTTCTTTTTTTATGTCTTTTATATCCATTGCTAATTCCCCCATAATTTTCATCATTCGTTCCAATCCACTTATGTTTTCTTCATCTGTTTTTTTGTGAAAGAATCTATATTAATGATGATATGTCAAAAGAAGAAAGAAATATCCAGAAATAAATTAGAAGCAAGGCTATAGTAGAGAGGCATAATGGAAAAAATGGAAAAATAGGATACCAGAAGCTAATCATTAATGGTGAAATATGGACATGGAATAAAAGCCAACAACAACTCATAAAAGAGAAAAATATACAACCGAAAAACTAGCAATACAACTAAAGCAGGCTAAAAGAAGCCCATAAACGAAAATTTATTAGTAGGAACATGGAATGTAAGAGGAACATACGAAGAAGGAAAACTGAAACACCTAGTAGATGAATGCAAAAAATATAAATTCGAAATAGTAGCTCTACAAGAAACGAAACAACTAGGCCAAAACTCAATGGAACTCCAGGGAAATAAGGCAAAAATATACCATGTTCGGGACACTTGAGCAGACAGGCAGCAAATGGGTTTTTTGGATACTATATACCTAATACATTATACATACAAAAATGCCCGTCACAGTTCGGACGAGAAATTTAGTTATTAACAAATAAGTGTCAAAAATGGCAGTTTTTTCGTTTAAATTGCTACGGGTAAAAATAGGGTAATTAAATATGTTATTTATACCATTATTCTCGTAGTAGATGAGCCAAGGTTTAAACTGGCAGTTTTTGAATTTCGGTTCGATCATTTGTTGCTTCAGAAATTGCAAAATAAAACTAAAATTTAGAAAAATAAAAAAATTGCTATAACTTTTGTGAAAATGACCTTAAGACTTTCATGTTGCACGAAAAGTTGAGACAAACAGTCCGTATAATGCACAAAGAATTTAAAGACGATTCGTCAATTAGTTTAAATTTTATTCAATTTGTTTTCCCAATGAGATTTTTTTCGCAATAATATTGTTCAGAAAATAGTAATGTAATAGCAATTCTTTGAAAATTACATGAAAGAGAAAAAGTCATGATTTCAAAGTATTTAAAAAAAATCATTAAAAAGTCATTTTTATCATTCCGAAAACAGTTTACTAAAGTAGGGTCATTTTTAGTTCAAAAACAATTTGAATAACTTTGTTAATATTGACTGTAGATTAAAACTACTTTGGGATTTGAAAAGCTGGTATTTTTATACGAATTTTCGAAAAAACACTTTTTGCCTAGGTTAATTACAGTCAAAGTTAGCCACTTTTTTTATTTAATTGACAGCTACTTTGTTTATAACAATTAAGCAACCGAACTAGCGCCATTTCGAAGTTGAAGGTATATAGTTTATGTGTAAAAGTTTGAGTAAACTTTAAACTTCAACAGAGTTGTTATTAAAGCTTTAAAAATAACGTTCTAACGAAATCGATTTGTTGTCGGTGGAAATGAATTATTAAAATCCGTGCACTCAAAAAATGAAACTGATTCTTCAAACATATGCTGCGATTAATATCTCCAGAGCTTGTTGATGGATTTTGATCAAAATTTTCTTAATTGTATGTACTCGTAGTCTTGTAGAGTACGTTATGTAAGTAAATCCCCACCTAACATTTCAAAATGTTAGGGGGAGTTCCCCTTATCACTCAGAGATATGAAAAATAGATTACGACCGATTCTAAGACCTACCGAATATACATATATAATTTCATAAAAATCGGTCAAGCGGTCTCGGAAGAGTATGACAACTAACACTGTGACAGGAGAATTTTATAGATGTAAATATATAGATGGGTATTAACAAATAGGGGTTGGTGATGGAAAAGTGTAAATTAAGGGTTGTATGTATTTTTTACTCATACATCATATAAAATTAAGATAGACAATTTTGTCCAAAAAAATAAAAAATAATGTCAGGGGGGCAACCCCCCTTATAACTTATGGATATGAAAAATAGAGTAAAACCTATTCTCAGTCCCATAGCATACACCTGTAAAATTTCATAAAAATCGGCCAAACCGTTTCGGAGTAGTATGGTAACTAACACTGTTACAGGAGAATTTTATGTATATTGAAGGAACTGTGAATTAAATAATAAACGTGGCTAATTTTGACCGTTATTAACATACACGAAAAGTTTTTTTTAAATTTGTGTAAAAATACCAGCTTTTGAAATTCCAAGGTAAATTTACTCTACAGTCAATATTAACAAAGCTATTCAAATTGTTTTCAAGCCAAAAATGACTCTACTTTAGTAAAATGTTTTCGTAGTGACAAAAATTACTTTTTAATGATTTTCTTCAATAATTTGAAAACAAGACTATTTTTCTTTCATGTGGTTTTCACAGAATTTCTATATAATTATTATTTTCTGAACAATAACATTACAAAAAAAAGCTCTTTGGGATAAACAAATTGAATAAAATTTAAACTAATTGACAAATCGTCTTATAATTTTTTGTGCAGTATATGGACTCTTTGACTCAACTTTTTGTGAAACATAAAAGTCGTAAGGTCACTTTCGCGAAAGTTGTAGCAATTTTTTTATTTTCGAAATTTTAGATTTATTTTGCAATTTTCGAAGCAACAAATGATCGGACCAAAATAAAAAAACTGCCGTTTTAAACATTGGCTCATCTACTAAAAGAAGAATACTATAAATAAGATATTTAATTATCCTGTTTTTACCTGTAGCGACGTAAACGAAAAAACTGCCATTTTTGACCCTTATTTGTTAATAACTAAAATTCTCGTCCGAACTGTGACGGGCATTTTTGTATGTATAATGTATTAGGTATATAGCACCCAAAAAACCCATTTGCAACCTGGCTGCTCAAGTGTCCCGACAAAAACCTTATTTCCCTGGAGTGACTATTTACTTTTCAATAGCCGAGGCGAAAATAGAATGTTAGGCACAGGATTTGTAGTAAACAAAAAGCTGAAAGATCTAATCGTTGACTTTAAACCAATTTCAGAGAGAATATGCATACTAATAATAAGAGGAAAATACCAAAAAATAACATTTATGAACATACATGCACCGACTGAAGAGAAAAACATAGAGATAATGGAAGACTTCTACAGTCAAATAGATACAGTATTCGAAAATATTCCCAAATACGATATAAAAATAGTAATAGGTGATGCTAATGCCAAAATTGGAAAAGAAGAAATATACACATCCACCGTAGGAAAATATAGTCTGCATGAAACAACGAATGAAAATGGTCACTTCTTAATAGATTTTGCAAAAGAAAGAAACATGATCGTTATGAGCACGTACTTTCCACACAAAAGAATAATAATAATAATAATATCGTATGGCATTTGTGCCGGGGAGATCCTTTCGGACAGTTCCGGCGCCATTTACATCTTTAACCCTGTTTTTTACGTAACTAGTGCCGATGTACACTAGCCCAGGGGGCAGCGGCGGATCCAGCATCGGTAAGAGGGGTTACCTGTTCAGTACTTTTTAAAAATCTATCGAATGACACCAAATACGACCCCCTATTCCAACCCCTGGAGGTGGGGTGGGGCTCAATTTAAAATCGTAAATGGAAACCCCCAGTTTTTATTGCAGATTTGGATTCCTTGCGTAAAAGTAAACAACTTTTATTCGAGACATGTTTTCTATTCTATAGAAATAGAATAATATAGGAATAGTCTGTCTCGAGAAATACACTTCCAAATGAAAAACTAAAAAACACGTGTTTAATATTTTTCAAAAACCTATCGAATGACACCGTGTCGTGTTTGGTGGCATTCGCATTCGATAGGATTTTGAAAAATATTCAACTTGTGTTTTTTTATTTTTCATTTGAGAATGTGTTTCTATAGATATTAAACAATTTCTATAAATTACCCATGGTATCACGATAAATCGTTTTTCCGATTATAGCGCCATCTATCCAGAATTCGAAAAAATGTCTCGAATAAAAGTTGCTTACTTTTACGTAAATCTAAAAACCATAATGTTATAAATATATGGAATATACTACATAACCAAACAAAAAAATCGTTGCCTATGTTCTACATTGATCTAGAAACAAAAGATAATAACAAGGACATCTATAACATTAAACAAGTATTGCATTCCATAGTAGAATTCGAAGCACCGCATGTCAAGAGAATAATTCCGCAATGTAGTAGATGTCAAAAATACAACCACACAAAAAACTTCTGCAATAAACAACCGTGCTGTGTCAAATGCGCAGAACCTCATTACACTAAAGATGTCCAAGGAAAACCAGAGACAGTAATGTTAAATGTGCTAACTGTGGTGAAAATCGCCTCGCAAATTATAGAGGGTGTGAAGTTCACAAACAATTACAAAAACTTAAATTCCCTAACTTGAGACGACATAACGCGAGGACAAACCAAGATAGAACTACAACAGTCAACTATGTGCAACCTGGAATAACATATGCACAAGCGACGCAAGCAGTTAACCAGCAAGCCTCCAACCAAACTAATACACAACATATTATACCAAATCAAACTAATAACCACACAGACATGTCAGAACTGAAAGACATGTTAAAAAAACTAACGGAACAAATGAGCACTATGCTCAACCTCCTAACCATGATTCTCAACCAGAAATTACTCAGTTACTAAAGCTAGTATTATGGAACGCCAATGGCTTAAGTCAACATGTAGAAGAATTAAAACTATTTATTAACACACAAAAAATTGACATAATGCTGATTACAGAAACTCATTTTACATCCAAAAACCACATTAATATTCCACGATTTACAAATTATCATACGCAACATCCCAACGAAAAAGCACATGGAGGCACTGCAATAATAGTTAGTAATAAACTAAAGCACTACGAAATACAAAAACATGAATGCGACTATCTACAGGCCACCAGCATTGTTGTGGAAGATCAACTAGGCCCACTAACAGTATCAGCTATATACTGTCCGCCAAAGCACAATAACAAAACGGAACAGTTTGAAAATTTCTTTAAAACATTAGGAAATAGATTTATAGCAGGAGGAGATTTTAATTCTAAACATACTAGCTGGGGATCCAGAATTATTACCACAAAAGGCAGAGAACTTCTTAAAGCTATAAACGCGACCAATGCAAATTATCTCACCACAAGGGAACCAACTTACTGGCCTACCGACAATGCAAAAATACCTGATCTACTCGACTTCTATATTGTTAAAGGAATTAATGTTAAATTGGCAAAAGTAGAATCTTGTTACGATCTACCCTCTGACCACTCTAGCGTAATCGCGACATGGTATGCACAAATAATAAACAGTACTAAACAACCATCACTATACAGTAACAAAACAGACTGGAGCATTTTCAAGACTAAACTAGATGAACTAATTGACATAAACATTCCATTGAAAACAGAAAGTGACATCTACGCAGCAGTAGAAAATCTTCAGAAATCTATACAAGAAGCTGCTTGGTATGCTACCCCTGACTGCTACCAAACAGAATTTAAAGAGCATTGCCCAACTGTAATAAAGGAAATGATTGCTAGAAAGAGAAAAATAAAGGAGGAGTGGCGAAGAAAAAGAACACCTGAGAACAAGACAAAATTAAATAAAATCACCAAGGAAATTAAACTACAATTGCATAATATCAAAAATAATAAAATACAAGAATATCTTACAGGTTTATCAGCAAACGCAGATAGTGAATATTCCCTTTGGAAGGCCACGAGAAAAATCAAACACCCGAAACAACAAATACCACCAATACGGAACCAAGAGGGAAACTGGTGTAGAAATAATAAGGAAAAAGCCGAAGCATTTGCAAATCACCTCACAAATGTATTCCAGCCACATCCCATGGAAGATGGTGACACAGAGGAAGAAATAAATGACTTCCTGGAATCGCCCTACCAGATGGACTTACCTATACAAAAAATCACCACTAAAGAAGTTATAAATATTATCCAGCATGAAATCAGTCCAAAAACAGGGTATGACCTGATCAACGGGAAAGTACTACAGCAATTGACACGCAAAGATCTGAAAATGATAACGCAAGTATTTAATGCAATATTTAGGCTAGGTTACTACCCAGAACAATGGAAAGTTGCTCAAATTATTCTCATACCTAGCCAGGGAAAAATAAAACTCAGGTGACTTCATATAGACCAATAAGCCTGCTACCTGTTCTATCAAAAATCTTGGAAAAACTTCTCCTTAAACAATTATCACCAGTTATAGAAGAAAGGAAACTAATTCCCCAACACCAATTTGGATTCAGAACAAAACACGGAACGATAGAACAGGTACATAAACTGGTAAAACACATCAGAAGTGATCTAGAAAATAAAAGGTATTGTTCTGCTGCATTCCTGGACATTGGTCAGGCCTTCGGCAAGGTATGGCATGCTGGTATGCTCTTTAAACTAAAGAAAAACCTTCCCCATCCTTTTTGTCAAATCCTAAAAAGCTATATTTCCAATCGACATTTCCTAGTCAAGCAGGATAATGAATACACAAGCCTAAGACCAATAAAAGCCGGAGTACCACAAGGAAGTGTCTTGGGACCGATATTGTACTTGCTCTACACTGCTGACCTACCCACAAGTAACAGAACAACGTGTGCAACTTTTGCTGATGACACTGCTGTACTAGCCTCTCGCTATGATCCAAATACAGCAATCCGAATCCTTCAGAAAGACCTTAATTATATACAAAAATGGCTTAAAAATGGAAGATAAAGGCGAATGAGAGTAAATCCATCCATGTAACCTTCACCATGCCATGAAAAGACAAACATGTCCATCTGTAACATTAAATGACAGAATTCATCTAAACAACAAGTTGGCAAACAGAGAATTGCGAGTGTATTTTAATAACAAGCTGTTAAAACACAATAAATACCCGAAATACCTTGGGGTTACTCTAGACAGAACGCTCACATTCAGAGAACACCTGACGAAAACAGCAGCAAAATTGAAAACACGCAACAATATAATACAGAAACTTTGCGGCACTACATGGGGGTCCACAGCATCAACATTAAGATCCTCTGCTCTTGGCCTGATATATCCGGTGGCAGAATACTGTGCTCCAGTGTGGCTAAATAGCAGGCATACCCACCTGGTCGACACCCAACTAAACCGTACTATGCGTATGATAACAGGCACAATTAAGCCCACCCCTACAATGTGGCTACCTACCCTTAGTAATATAGCACCACCCAACCTACGCCGCGAACATGCATTGGTTAAAGAATATAACAAAATAATGGACAGTCGCCAGCTTCTAGTCCACAACGACATCCCCGATATTCTTGGAAACCGTCTCCGATCCAGGTTACCCCCTCTACAATCTGCTCAAGCGCTGCAGCAATCCAACTTTGACTTAAATACCCGATGGAGAGAAGATTGGGAAAGTAGGACAGATCCGCATTACCATAGTCTACCGGACATAACGTCCTCGTAAGATTTGGGCAGCCCTTAATCGAATTCGAACAAACTGTGGAAGATGCGCCGACTCCCTCCACAGATGGGGTAAACTCCCCTCGCCTTCTTGTGACTGCGGCGCTGCAAGACAGACGATCAGTCACATTGTTCAGGACTGCCCACGCAGAGCATACACAGGCGACCCTATAGACTTTGTAATGGCAACCGAAGGGTCAATCGAATATATAAAAAAATTGGACATCTGTTTGTGATGCATTGTATAATGCATAAATCTAAATATATTCTGTGATATACTTAAGCCATACGCTAAATAAAAATAAATAAATAAATAAATAAATAAAACATTAAATGAAACGCAACTCCCACAAACCGATACTGTCAAGTACCTAGGAATCCATCTTGATAGGAGATTAACTTGGCAAAAGCACATTTTTACAAAAAGAAAACAACTAGGAATAAAATTCCGAGAAATGTACTGGATCATCGGTCGTAAATCTCAACTATCTCTTGAAAACAAACTGCTGATATATAAATCTATAATAAAACCAGTGTGGACCTATGGTATCCAACTTTGGGGGACAGCCAGTCAAACTAACCTAGAAATACTGCAGAGATTCCAGAACAAAGTCCTTAGAACAATGCTGAATGCCCCTTGGTACGTGCCAAACTATGTGATAGAGCAAGACCTCAATGTGTCATCCATAAAAACAGTAATAACAGAATACTACAAAAAATATTCCAAGGGACTAGAATTTCATCCAAACGAGTTAGCCAGCAACCTCACTGATGACCACAATGATGTATGACGCCTGAAGAGATTCAAAGTAGTGGGCCTAGCAAGAAGATTTGAATAATCTGTGATAACTAAACTTTTAACTTGTTTTAATTTAATTTATGTAAAGAGGGTGATCACTGGATCTCCCTCTACAGGTCAAATTTTCAATTTTTGTCAAAGAATTTATCTATTGTTCTTAGTTAAGGATAGATTGTAAATATTACAACATTAAAAAAACTTTTACGTAAGGATTCCAAATGTGCAATTAAAACTGGGGGTCTCCATTAAATATTTTAAAGTTACCCCCATACCACTTCCAGGGGGTCAAGTAGGGGGTCGTGTTTGGTATCATAATTTGATAGATTTTTAAAAATTATTGAACACATATTTTTCATTTTTTCGATCCGATGTTCATTTCACGAAATATTCAACGGTTCAGCTACTTTTGGGTTGGGACACCCTATATATAAAGTGGATGAAATAAAAATAATAAAAATAAATATATGTAGTGACTTATCATTAAAATTTAAAAAACCTACAAAATGAGACTTTATAAGTTAACAACTTACAGTAGTTTCGGAAATGTAACAATGAATTAACCAAATGTACTCGTAATTTTCAAAAAATCAAAATACTTTACTTTTTTCGAGGCAAAAAAATTCATGTCGAAATAGTTTTAATTTTATTTCGTAATGGGAAAGTACATCTTGTGACACATCATTTAAAATCGTTTGAAATACTGATTACAAAAATGTATAATACGTACATGCGCAAAATTTTGGTCAAATGCTTTTTAAATGCATTCATTTTTTTTCGAATCATGAGAAAACTAATACGAGAATCTTTGAAAAATTTAAACGCAGAATAAAATATTACATTATTACCGAGGGCCGAAAGTCCATTAGAATGACAAAAAGTTTCTTTTGAATGATATATTTGAAATTAACACGCTGACGGACAGAACGTCTATAGACGTCTAATTTCCATTGATGTAATGTGACACAACGTCTATAGACGTTGCATTTTCCCCTATTCTACTTTGCAAAATACATATAGTGTCACAACACTTGCTTATACATTTGACGCACTGCCCGTCAACGTGTTAAAAATCATACTAAATTTTCTCTTTTTTTCACCCCTGTAACTTATTAAAATAAACATTATAGAAGTTTTCAGGGACTTTCGACCCTCGGTAATAATCTAATCGTGCATTTTGCGTTTAAATTTTTCAAAATACTTATTAGTTTTCTCAGGATTATAAAAAAAATGAATGCATTTAAAAAGCATTGGACGGACATTTTGCACAAGTATTGCCTATACATTTTTGTAATCAGTATCTCAAAAGATTTTAAAAGATGTGTCACATGATGTACTTTCCCATAATATGAAGTTTAAAATTTAATTTAATACCATAATTTTATATGTGGATGATTGCATCCCGCGACATAAATGACTATCTATCGTACTCGTGGAGAAATACTCACTTCTGTCAAACGTGATATAAAATAAACTTAAATAATATATAAGACATACATTTCATGCATATAAGTATAATACATAATACCTTTTTCATAATAAGACATAATAAGACATAATACCTTTTTCCATAAAATTCTCGAAAGTAGAATTGGTATTACTGCATCATCGTTGATTTGTTTCGGGCACACTGAAAAATCGCATGACTTGTTTCGAATGCTCTCAGAACTTAAATTTGATCCAAGATCAGTAGGTCTCCTAGTATGATCTATCTGATAAGATGTACCTTGTACATATTTATTATCATCATTACTATTAATATTATCACACAGAATAACGTTGATTTTTAAAAAAATAATCAGTTATATTGCGACATTTCAATTTTTTACTTTTTAAGCTCTCGGTAGAAGCTTGTGATTCCTTTCGTTTATTGTTTATTTGACATCTTATAACTCTTCGTAAATCACAAACTATATTAATATAAAAAAGAAGAATAAACTCAAAATATTATTAATCACGCTAACAATGTACAAACTAAGATCTGTACGAATCAGTATTAGAGATGTTATTTGCATCGATAACCAAAACACACTAATTACTACTAATAATTAATAAGGGTGTTCTTTTTTCGTGGTCAGCTATCGGCGTGTGAACATATTTATATTTTCGGCGAACTAATATAGTTTTTGCTAGGCGCGCAATTTTCGAGAGATTTTTGGCGAATCTGTTATTTGCAAACGATTTTATAATTATACGTGGAGATGCTTAAGTAAGCGTTCACAGAATATAGGATTACATATTTTTTTAAATATGCTTATTGTGATTATTTTTAATTCTTAATTTATAAGGATTATAAATTACTCATTTCCAAATACACTGGCGTCACTGGCCCGTTTTAGCCAAGTCCCATACTAATAAAATATATTTATATGTAATTCATAATTCATATAATATTGTAATTTTAAAACATGTGTCATTATCCATTTGAAAAAATAAATGAATGTTTTTGTAATCTTTATATTATAATTAAAAAAAAATAAATCACTTGGGTTGAGAGGGGGGGCCGATCGCCCCCATCGCCCCCCCCCCTGGATCCGCCACTGCCAGGGGGACGGACGGCTTAACGTGCTCTCCGAAGCACGGTGAGACGCTCGTGTCATTATTGGAAATGAAAACGGTTTGTCTTTGGCAGGGCTCGAACCCACGTGCACTGGCGTATGAGGCCAGCGATTATGCCGTTACTCCACGGCCGCTCACACAAAAAAATATACCAAGGAACATGGAGATCACCAGATGGGAAAACCATAAACCAAATAGATCATGTGCTCGTCGAAAACGACATGGAAAAATGTATAAAGAACATAAGAAAATATAGAGGACCAGATTCAGACACAGATCACTTTATAGTCGGAATACAACTGAAACAGGTTATACCAGTTCTTAGAAACAAACAGAAAAAAAGGTACAAAGGAACTAAACCTACTAGACTACTGTCATAAGAAGAACAAAGTAAATATGAAAGACTTGTCACTAGAGAACTGGAAAATATTGCAGAAAATGGAAGCATCGGACAAAAATGGACGCAAATAAAAGTATGTATGACCAAAGAAGCGCAAGTCAGTAATAGAAATATAAAAGATAGATTCTAAGAATAGTTTGATGAAGAATGTAAAATAGAACTGGATGAAAGGAATAAGCTAAGACTCAAAATGATGTAAGTGAAAACACCAGAGATGGAGATAAAATACAACGAACAAAAAAAACGAACTAAACGAATCATAAGAGCAAAGAAAAGAAAGTACAACGAAGATAAATTGAAATGCATAGAAGAAAACTATAAAAATGGAGAAATCAGAAACTTATATCAAGGAGTAAAAATGAGAAAAAGGAGTTCCAAAGAAAACCTGTACACTACAAAAGCAATAATGGAAGGAATTTAGTAAGCGATGAAGAAATACTGAACAGATGGAGAGAATACTTCGAAGAGCTTCTAAATGAAATTCCCACAACAGAATATGCAGAAGAAGAAGAAGAACCCAATGAAAATATTGATCAAGAAGAAATACAGGAAAGATCGCGTAATGAAAAAGAAATAAAAGAAATAATAGAGAAACTAAAGATAAACAAGAGCCCAGGTAAGGATGAAGTAACAGCTGAAAATGTTTAAATATGAAGGAACAGTACTAATTAAGCATTTGGAAAAGCTGATAAAAGAAATTTGGGAACAAGAACACATACCAAAATAATGGACTGAAGCCACACTGTGTCCAGTTCACAAAAAGGACGACAAAAGTTTATGCCATAATTACAGGGGAATAGCCCTACTAAACGTTGCATATAAAATACTTACAGTACATATAAAAGACAAGATAACACAAAAGATAGATAATGACATAGAAGAATATCAATGTGGATTCAGAAGAGGACGCAGCAAGGGGGATCAAATTTTCCTGCTGCGTGAGATACAAGCGGAAAGTTACGAATACGGGAAATCTACAATGGCCCTATTCATTGAATTAAACAAGCTTTTGACAGAGTTAAACGGAAAGAAATATACAAAGCACTATGTGAAATTGGAATTAGTGAAAAACTAATAAAGATGGTAAAAATTACACTCAGAGAAACAGAGAACAGGGTTAAAATAAATGGAAAGGAAACAGATAAGTTTAGGATCGGTGAAGGGGTACGACAAGGAGGCCCACTGTCATCATTGTTGTTCAGTGTACTTCTTGAAATGGTCATCAGAGAAGCCGAAATTAATAGGACAGGACTTTTATACCAACGAAAACACCAATGCTTGGCATTCGCTGATGACATAGTACTGATAGTCAGAAGTAAACAAGAATTAAAAGAAATACTAAAAAGACTAGAGGCGATAGGAAGAAAGAAAGGGATATACATAAACGAAGAAAAGACTAAATATATGGAATCGACAGAACGAGAATACACACAAGGACAATATCTGACAATGAACACAGAGGCAAAAATATATGAATTCGAGGAAGTAGAGAGATTCCAATATCTAGGAGCGACATTCACTAGGAGACCAAATATAAAAGAGGAAATCCAAGCGAGAATTATGGCTGGTAATCGTTGTATCTTTGCTACAAACAACTTATTAAGAAATAAGAACATATATCTAGAGGGGTTAAGATAAGAATATACAAGACAGTGATAACACCTATAGTATTGTATGCCAGTGAAACAAGTCATGCTTAAAGTGTGGGAAAGAAAAGTCCTAAGAAAAATATTTGGCGGAAAGATATGGAATGGAATGTGAATAAGAAGACCAAATGTAGAACTGGAGAGGATGTATGGTGAACTAAACATAGTAGGGATCATTAAATCACAAATACTAAGATGGTTGGGACATATCCAAAGGATTCCAAACACGAGACTTCTCAAAAAATACTAACGGGAGAAATAGGAGGAAAGAAGAAGAAAGGTAGACCGAAAACCAGATGGAAGAAAGATGTTGAAAAAGACATAGAAGAACTGAAAATCACAATATGGAAAAATAAAGAAGCAAATAGGAGAGATTGGAAAGGAATAGTAAACCAAGCCATGGGCCTTCTAGGCCTGGAGAGCTAAACTATATAAACTTGCCTATGGTTGAACCAATTACAAACAAGCATTACGGCGCGGTAAATTTGAATTACTGCTTCTATTTAAAAATCGAGGTTTAGTATCAACAATGTTTGGACTATTAAATGTCATTGCTTCTTTTTTTGAGATAGTTATCTCTGCGAATGGACGTTTGGAAAAAAATATTGCAAAAATAAAAGACTAACTTTAGTACGAGATACTAAATGGTGGGCTAAAGTCCACTCTTCGTAAAATATTTGGAACCTTCGAAGATAATTCAGAAAGTTTATTTGTTGAATTAATTTTAAGTTTAGAAGAGATTATTAATAACAGTGGTAATAACAACGCTTGTTATTTATTTAATGCTCACTTTAAAAATATCATAACATTCGAAAAAATCCTGATTGCTAAAACCTTTTTGAGGATATTTCCTATCACAACTCCAACTGAAATAATCGACGAATTTGCTCAAAAATCTTAATGCGGAAATTATTGATTGAAAGTTAATTATTTTACAAAGTAATTGCAAAATAATGTTTAGATTATTGCTTTGTATTAACATTTAAATATTATTATTAAATTAAAGTATTTGTACTGTACTACTTGTATTTGTACTTCTTGTATAATTGATTTACTAAAATTCAATTGAAAGCATAATTGAAAAATTCACAAAATTTTATTTGCCTTTTATCTTAATTACACTAAATTCATATTTATTTATTCAGGAAATTATGGTTTCTGCCTTACTGCAAACAATATTGTCATACATGTGATAATATAGGAATGTATGGGATAGTGATGCGCAACGTATAGCCTCTCCTATCCAAATGTCAACCTCACCTGCCCGTGTAATGGTCTTGATACTGACCTTTCGGTGCATCCTGCCAGATAACAAACGAGGCTCTGACCATCTGACGTCCGAGCGATTGCCGGTATAAGCAAAGGTATAAGCAAAGAATACTAACACACCCACGTGTGTTAGTATTCTTTAGTATAAGCAATCCGTCCACTTGCTGGCCAACGGCTCCGGGCGGATGAGCTGATAAGGCCGATGCCACATTATGCGTTTTGACCGGATGCGGTGAAAACACATCCGTTTCCAACGCAACCGGACCGACCTGTCACACTATGCGTTTAGTCTGGTGCAGTTTGTAAGCGCGTACCGATGATTCAAAACGCATCCGTTTCCAACGCAACCGGACCGATCTGTCACACTATGCGTTTTCACCGGATGCGGCGGAAACGCATCCGGTCAAAACTCATAATCTGACATTGGCCTAAGTGGAAGGGCACCTTTTTGTCCTGAGATTGATAAATCGGTCTCGAAGGCCGATGAACCTATTAACAACGTAACGGTCAACGGCATAAAGATGCAGAAGGCAACGAGGAACCACTGCATTAAAGACTCGGAGAGTACCCCTAGTACAATTAGCATGACTACGACAAATCATAGAAACGATATTACTGATCATGGAACTCGGATACCAAGATCCGGCAGAGAAGGACAATCACAAGACAGCCTTCTCGGTCGCCAGTAGAAGAAATCCTTGCCAATATAGTGTAAAGATAAACCTCACGATCTGCATATGGAACGTTAAAACATTATACGAGGCAGGTAAGACTCATAATGCAATTAAGGAGATGGATAGACTATCAGTAGACATAATGGGAATAAGTGAAATGAGATGGACGAACTCTGGGCAATGTAAAATTAATGATCATCACATATATTATTCAGGTAACCCTAATGGAAGACACGAAAATGAGGTAGGTATAATCATAAATCAAGAAACTGCCAAACATGTTAAAAAATTTGTACCTATATCGGAAAGAATACTTCTGCTTTAACTTAATACCTACACAATTACAACAACTAACATTATCCAGGTTTATGCCCCTACAGCTGACAAACCGGACGAGATAATTGAAGCATTTTATAATGAACTATTCAACACCTTAAAATGCCCCCCCCCCCCAAAAAAGGATTTAACTTTGATTATGGGTGATCTAAATGCCAAGATTGGTAGGGCACAATCGGGAGAATTCATAGGGCAATTTGGACTTGGAGAAAGAAATGAGCGAGGAGACCGACTGGGTGAATTTGTGGCAGAAGAAGAGTTTGTAATTACTAACACTTACTTCAAACTACCTTACAGAAGATTATATACATGGAAATCACCTCAAGACACTCCAGGCCGCATAGTGAGAAATCAAATAGATTACATCATGATTAATAAAAGATTCCTTAACAGCATAACATCAGTCAAGACATACCCAGGAGCTGATATCAAGTCAGACCATAACCCACTGATTGGCAAAATTAAGCTCAGGCTAAAGAAGGTTATACGTAGTGTCAATCCAAAATTCGACACCAGGCTATTAAAAGACCAAAACACAGAACAGAGTGTATATACAGAACAACTTGAATACCGTTATTCAATCGGATGTAATGGACCAGGAGATAGAAAAGTTGCATACGTGAGAAATTCCTCAAACCATCAAAAATAAAGAAGAAATCGTGAATGACAAACGAGATTTTAGATATGATGGAAGAGAGGCGAAAGTCCAAAGATCAGGACATGTCATTATACAAAGAAATAGATAAAGAGATCAAAAAAGTAATTAGAATAGCTAAGGATACACAACTAAGACAACAGTGTGCGGAAATCCAGCAATTGCAACATAAACACGATTCATTCAATATGCACAAAAAAATTAAAGAAGCTGCAGGCTTATACAAACCTAGAAGAGTTGGATGTTTGGCAGATAACCAAGGCAAACCACTGTTAAGTGTGGAAGAAAAACTAGACACGTGGAAGAAATATGTGGAAGTAACTTTTGCAGATGAAAGGCAGAATACCATTGAAGACACTGAATGCCACACAGGACCCCCGATTACCATTGAAGAAGTCACGTCAGCTATTAAAACAACTAATGATGGTAAAGCTGTAGGGCCTGACCAGTTTTATGTAGAATTCCTAAAACTTATGGATGAACAAGGAATAAAATGGATAACAACTGTATTCAACAAAATATACGTTACTGGAAAAATACCCCAAAGCTGGTTAAAGTCGACCTTCGTAACTTTACTCAAAAAAGTAAATGCCAAAACATGTGAAGACTACAGAACAATTAGCCTAATGAGCCACTTACTCAAAACGTTTCTGAAAGTGATACACGGCAGAATATATAAAAAATGCGAAGAACAGATAATATCATGGACGCAGTTTGGATTCCGCGATGCCTTAGGCACCCAAGAGGCTCTATTCGCTGTCCAAGTGCTTATGCAAAGATGCAGGGATGTTGAATGTGACGTGTATATTTGTTTTATCGACTACAAAAAGGCGTTTGATAGAGTAAAACATGATAAACTCATAAACATCTTGAAAGAAGCGGGAGTAGATGATAGAGATTTGAGAATCATATATAATTTGTATTACAACCAAACTGCCAATATTAAAGTGGATGACCAATTGACAGAGGCAGTCTCCATAGATAGAGGAGTGAGGCAAGGATGCATCCTGTCCCCGGTGCTGTTTAATATATACTCTGAATGTATCTTCGAGCAAGCGCTGGGAGAACTACAGGAAGGCGTATTAGTCAACGGAGTGCGTTTGAACAACATTAGATATGCCGACGACGCTGTAGTTTTTGCAGACAGTCTAGATGGTTTGAAAAGAATAATGTCGCGCATATTAGATATAAGTAGAGAATACGGACTTGATCTCAATACGAAAAAAACAAAGTACATGGTAGTCAGTAAGCCCGAAATATTAAATACACAGCTTTTGGTTAACCAACAACTAATTGACAGAGTCGACAGCCACACATACCTTGGTACCAACATAAACAGCCAGTGGGACCACTCAACTAAAATAAAACAACGCATAGGAAAAGCGAGATCAGCGTTCATAATGATGAAGTCTCTTTTCAGAAGCCACGATTTACCTCTTGCTACCAAAATCTCTATCATCAGATGCTATGTATTTTCTACGTTATTATACGGAGTAGAGGCCTGGAGACTTTCTGAGGCTTCTGAGGTTCTACGTAGAATAGGCAAGGAATGCGAGATTATTAACAAAATCAAAGAGCGCAAACTAGAATATCTTGGCCATGTTATGAGGAATTGACAGAGATATGGCTTGTTGCAACTCATTCTTCAATGCAAGGTATTTGGAAAGAGAGGACCAGGGAGAAGAAAAATATCTTGGCTTCAATACCTGAGAAAGTGGTTTAATACATCGACAACCGGACTATTCAGAATAGCAGCAAGCCAAGTTAGGAAAGCCATGCTGATCGCCAACATCCGGAACGGATAGGCACCTTAAGAACAATGTGATAATACATATTTATTATTTGTAAGATTGCTTATTCTTAAATAAAAAAACAGTGCATATTCAAAAAAATTTCATTGAATTCAAAGTTTTATGTTAGATTTAAAAATAATTTACATTTTTGTTTTATAAATAATGAATAAAGAAACCTGATAATAGAAGATGGGAGGCCGCTTTTCTATAAAATCACCGGGCCGCTTGAAGAGTTCCAGCACGCCACTGAGCAAGGGTAGTGCCTCCAGCTCACCCCGCCAGAAACGACATATATCAATTGTCCCATTCCTACATCTAGGTTTACACCCGCTGAGCGCAATCGCATCATCGTTATCAAGGCCACCTCTTTAATATATATGTCTAAGGCCCGGCGCAAATTGAACCTAAGCGAGACACAACATGCGCCGGCGGGACGGGTGACCCGTGCAGTTATTTTTCTAGCGCACCGCATATTGATCACAACATGATCACAACCCAACCCAACCGTTGGCTGTCGCTGTAACGAATAGAAACGGGCAAAATCAGTGAGGACATATAACGGTTACTTTTGATACCGGTTCTCAGTGGTACTGAGTACAAATATTGATTAAAAAATACTGATGTATCTGATCCTTGTACTGAATTGAGTAGGCAACTTAAAATCGGTATTTCCGTACTTGTAACTAGTAACATTTTAAAAATATCTTACACGTCCCTAGTAGTCGTAGCGGTATGACTTTCGAAAACATCGAATTTGATCATAAGCGGGTGCATAAAAAGATATCTTACACTGAGTATTTTATTTTTGCACATAATACCTACATATTTAAAATAATCTCTCCCCTACTGCTCGGTCATAACTCATATTCCTCAATTTACTGCTCGGATCACAATCATTTACAATTACTGCAGGATCCCAATCATTTACAATTACTGCAGGTCATAATTCATCATCCCTCCGCTACTGATCGGCCATAAAAAAAATAACACTATCTGCAATAAACAAAAATGTAATATGCCGACAAGTTGAATTTGAAGGTAATACGATATTTTTATCGATCACGGTTTTAAGTAATATAAATATTTTCTAATAATGTGTTTTTGTAAAGGCATAACTTTAATTATTAATTTCGTCGACCAACATTATTCAGTATAAGCTTATTTTAGTCTACCAAAAGTTATCAGAATTTAATGATGAATTTTTATTTATCACAATAAAGTGTACTTAGGTAATATCAACCGTATTCATTTCAGATATGTCCATCTCGCAAACAAAAACAAATAAAAATAAACATCTGGCAGTGAGTCACGCGTCCCACGACACAAGAAAACTGTACGCCGATGACAAACGTTCCCAAGCTTGACCTGCGAACGAATGAATTGATAGTAGGATGCGCAGAACTGTCTACGCAGTTCGCCGGCGCAGGTTGTGTCTGGCTTAGGTTCAATTTGCGGCGGGCCTAAAGGAGTGATGCCAATGAGCAACTCTATTGCAGCAGTTGGTGTCGTTTTCATGGCACCTGTTTTTGTATTTAGGCAAGCTATCCGCTGAATATGGTTTAGTTTGTTGATCGCTGTTGTCTGTAGCACTTTTGGTACCCAAGCAATAGCTCCGTAAGTTAGCACTGGTCTAATGACAGTAATGTAGATCCAGGCGACCACCCTGGACGAAAGGCCCCAAGTGAGTCAGACCGTTCGCCGACACTGTTCATAGGCAATATATGCTCTTTTAGCTCTACTATCTAAGTGAGAGCTCCAGGTTAACTTCCTGTCAAGGGTAATACCAAGGCATTTCACCTCTTCAGATAAGTTTAGACTGCAGTTTAGAAATTATGGGGGTATTAAGCCAGTAATTATTATTTCTCTGGTGAAGAAGACCATCTCTGTCTTTTTTGGATTTATAGACAGTGGGAGTTCCTTACACCATGTTTCTATTAGTCAGAGAGCAACTTATAGTCTCTTACATAGTGTGTCCTCAAACTTACCGCTTTGCAAGACGGTTATGTCGTCTGCTTAGACTATTGTGTAGAAACCGTTCTTGCTGAGTTCGTCAACCAGGGCATCCAAAACTATGTTCCAGAGAAGGTGGACTTTCAGGTGGGAATTCCACACTCTCCCATATGGACATCCCCTCGTAACCATGCCTCTAACCGAAACGTCTTCTACATTTATGCTTATTGCTCTATTGGAGAGCATATTAAATACCCATTCACTCACGCCCAGGGGGACATTCCTGACATTGAGCTGTTGGGAATGTTGTTTTTTCAAACGCTCCCTCAATGTCTATGAATATACCTAGGGTGGATTCTTTATTATCCAGCGATCTTTCAATTCTTCCCACTACTTGATGCAGTGCAGAATCGGTAGATCTTCCCGAACTATATGCAAGTTGATTTGGGTGAAGTGGGTTAGGTGAAGAGGATTTAATAATTTTTTAAATGAGCTAGCACTTGACCTCTATTCTCATTTAAAAAAATCATCGATTACGTCATCACGCCCAGATGGATGATAATTTAAAAATAAAAATGGCCTGTAGCCGAGTGGTACGGGTCGATAAGGCCGAGTGGAATGGGGGCCGGCGTAGCCGAGTGGTAGTGTGTTGGGCTAGCGTGCCGGTGGTCCGGAGTTCAAATCCTACCGCCGGCAAGAACAACTAGATATTTTTAAAATGTTTATAGGCCCCAGGTCGACTCAGCCTGAATAAAATGAGTACCTTGGGTAAAACCAGGGGTAATAATAGGCGGTTGAAGCGTAGCACTGGCCCTGTTACCTTCCTTCTATACCGTAGGCCCTAGATATAGCAGACTACCCTGCTATACTCCCAAAGCCACGTGAGCGGTATAAAACGGGAGACTATTATTTTAAATGGCCTGTTTCGGGACTTATTTTCAAAATTGCCCATTCACGAAAAAATGAATTTATTCCAACTTTTACTAGTCCAGGGCGCAACTGTTTTGAGATGGACGTTGAGAGGTGACTCAAATTTTTTTGCAGAAAGTTCTTGAAAATAACTCAAATAATAATATTTGAGTTATCCTCCCACTCAAAATGGTCCGGAACATTGTTTAAATAATCAAAATGTCAAAATATGAAGGAAAAATTCGATTTTTTAATGGTTTTTTGATTATAACTTTAAAACTATTCATTTTTGAGAAAAGTTGCACTAACATAAAAGTTGCGTAATTGAATTTTCTACAATAAAGAATTGGTTAAAAATTTAAAAAATAGTCACCCTTGTTGCAAAATAGCAAGAATTGCGAAAATAACCATACAAAAACAAGTATTCGCATTTTACGTTTTTCAACCATTTATGATACACTTAGGATATTCACATTTCACCCAGAAAAACTTTATGATACAGTAAAACAATACTGTAAATTTAATTAAGATGGGATAACTCAAATATTATTATTTGAGTTATTTTCAAGCAATTTCTGCAAAAAAATTTGAGTCACCTCTCAACGTCCAAATGTACTAATATTTTTACAGATGCGCCCTGGTCTATACGTGCTCACTGCATAATTATTAAGAATTGATAAATCTAAATATTTCAACAAAATCGTAAAAAATTTCACTGAGACCTTAACTAAAATGATGTTATAGCTTCGTACTAGAGAATAATAATTAAATAATTAATTCTGTAATATTATTTCTTACCGAATGAATACTGGATGGGTGGAAAACTTCACACACAACTAATTAAATTTGAAAAAATTGCTATTACAACTATAAATCGCATCAACAACAAAAATCTGTTCTTTTAGGTGACGTCAAAAAACCGCATCCCGCATTGATAATAAATAGACACACCACCCTCATTTACGACATAGTTAAATCCCAACTTGAATGAATTCTATAATATGAAAATACAATTCAACATTGAAAATTGAAAGGAAGCTATCAGAGACAGTATGACGTAAATAATTATTAATGTGGAAAATGTTTTATTACTATGATATTTTATATAGACTAAGAGCCGGAATACATAGGTGAAATTTGCTAATCATTTTGGGCACGATAAGAGTCTATAACTTAAATAGTAGAACTTAAAAGGAAACGTATGAACACTCTGTCGTCACTTTTTAGTGGCACATGAGTCGACAGTGACCCATCAAACTTTCCACTTATGGACGGGATAAATAAATTAAAAGGTACCCTCCCTTACTACCAGAATTCAATTTTTGAAGTGAAAACTTCTTTAGGGACGTTGTGCACTTTTTGGATGGGGGAAAAGCATTGAATTCGCGACCGTCATCGCGACCGTCATTGAGACCGTCATCGCTTTTGCTATATATTATACGTAGGTATGTATATATAATGTTGTTCTGAAGCTATTTCCTTGTGGCATTTTTATAATGAACTATTTTAAATGGGAAATAAGCCACAATTTTACCAAAAAAATGAATTTATTAACGTTTCAACGCCCAAGTCGGGTGTCGTTGTCAAAATACAAAATAATACTAAATAAACAAAAATGTTGTTGCTTAGTAAAAAATTCTTCTAATAATCTATTTAATCTGACTCATTTATATCGGCAATTCAGGCATGTATTATACATTTTAAAGTAGAAGACTTTAAAATGATATTGCCAATATTGATGAGTTCCGTTTCCTGGGACGACTTTACTAAAAGATAGTTCATTCGATTACATGAAATCAACCCCAACTCAAGAATATCCGCCACAAAAAATCATACCATGTGATCTGTCTTTAAAAAGACAACCAAATGCAACGATGGCACTAAAATTCCCGAGCTAGAGATTCCATAATAAATCACGAGGGAAAACCAGGAAAAACCTCGTGATACTATCCCGACATCGTAAGTATTTGGGCTTACATTTAGTTTACTCTCAAAACTAATACCAAATTCTGACTTTAATGTATGTATGCTATTTTAAATTATAAATAATATTAATAATACATATATATTATATAAATAAAACTAAAATATAAAATATGTACTAACCCGATATGTTAATGACTTACCAATCGTGGTATTTTCTTTCTATTGACTTCCTCTTTTAGTATGGGTAACCACATCCTACTGCATTCTACCGAGGAATTTGCGACACAATTGTTTTCATTTACCATAATTAGAGCCGCTTCTTTGATTTTTCTCTTTTTACTATCTGTTTCTTTCAGGACTATACTTGAATCTCTCCACTGAACTCTATGTTCATTATCCCATGATGCGTGTTGACATATTTGAGATCTATCAAATTCTCTATTTTTAATATAAGACTGATGTTCATTTATTCTAACGTCTAACGGTCTTGATGTTTCACCTAAATAAAATTGTTCGCATTCACAAGGTATTTTATAAACACAATTCGTTCTTTTTTCTTGTTCATTGTTAGGTTTAGTTTTAGATAGAATAGATCTCAATGTGTTTGTTGTTTTGAATGTTGTTGAAATGTTGAATTTATTTCCTATTGTTTTAAGTTTCTGGGATAGTCCTTTTATATATGGTATTTATATGTTCCTCGTATTATTTCTTGTGGGTGTTATAGGATCCCGTTCTACGTTGTTGTGTTCCATTCGATCCAATCTTGACAATTCCTTATTTATAAACGATAAAGGATAATCATTTTTTAATAAAACAGATGTTAACAAATGTTTTTCTTCTAAAAATGAATTTTCGTTAGAACAAGTAATTTTGGCTCTATCATATAAGGATTTAATGATTCCCTTTTTAACGTTGATGTTGTGATGTGATTTGTAATTGAGATATCTGTTAGTGTGTGTTGGTTTCCTATACACTTGAGTCTCATATCCAGTATCGTTCTTTGAGACTAAAACATCGCGGAAAGGTAGACTGTTATTACATTCCTTTTTAATTGTAAATTTTATTGTCTCTTCTTGATCGTTTATAATATTTAGGAATGTATCCAACATACAGTGGGTTTTAAATTTTGTTTAGAAATGATATTAGTTTCGAAATCCTCCATAAATATATTAGCCAATATAATAAATTCATTTTTTTGGTAAAATTGTGGCTTATTTCCCATTTAAAATAGTTCATTATTTATATATAAATTGTGTTGAGGCATTTAAATTTAAAATAAATGTAAGACATATTTTAAGATGGGGAAAAAGGATTTATTTCACGACCTTCATCGCGACCGTCATCTCTTCGGCGAAATAATTTTGTACGTATATATATTATGTATATGTATATGTATATGTATATATAAATTGCATAGAAATATTTAAATTTAAAATAAATGTAAAACCTATTTTAAAATGGGGAAAAAGGATTTATTTGACGACCGTCATCGCGACCGTCATTTCTTCCGCGAAATAAATTTTGTACGTATGTATATTATGTGTATGTATATGTTACCGGCCAAACCCGATTTCAGGACAAACTAGTTTGTCCTAAGCGCGTTAGGATAAACTAGTATGGCTTAGGCCAGGCTAGTTTGTCCTATCGCGCGTAGGCCAAACTAGTTTGTCCTAGGCCAAACTAATTTATCCTGATATAAATACACACACTTCAGGCCAACCTAGTTTGGCCTAGCCCAAACTAGTTTATCCTGATAATAAAGACTCACACTTCGAGATAAACTAGTACGGCCTAGTCTAAACCAATTTAGCCGAGTCAAACGTAATTTAGCGAACATGTAAGGACTTTTACATGCAGGAAATTCCCAAATCACGATCCAACAGGGATAGTTAAAAAAAATATACATCGATATATTGTATCATATGATACATCGAATGAAGATATTGATACATGCTATAATTCAATATATTCTTGTATAATTAAATAATATAAAAAATAATAAATAAAAGGATGAGGTTTTCTCCAAAAATTAAAAGAAAAGATACACTTACGAATAAAATCGAGTACGAATTTATATTGTTTTCACCAATTTTGGAAAAATGTGAAAACGTTGAATTATTCTCGTACGTCTCTCCATCTGTTCGTCTGTCTGTCTGTCCGTGAACTCAACTCCTCCGTCATTATAGCAGGTAGAATGACAAATGAGATGTCAAATGAAAGCTTATAATATAAGGATGGTACTAAAGGTGAGAAATTTGACCTAGGCTGTTTGTCCGTCCGATCGCGAATATAACTCAATATTATTGTTTGTTTGTTACGAATATGTAGTTATAATTTTAATAAAAATAATTATTTTTCCAAGAACAAAGTATTTTATTAAATTTATTATTTATATTAAGAAGTACTAATTCGCTGAATTACTTTCTTCTTCTTGGATTTTTCGCATTATGACTTTGCCGTTTTCGTCTTCCATAGCACTCTTTCCCAGTCGCCATCTCTGAGGTCTCTATCTATCATAGCATTTCCTATGTGAGTTTTCCAGCTCACAGCAGGTCTTTGTCTCCGTCTCAGGGGTGCCATTTAAAATTTTGATTGGGGGGGAGCAAGCATTATATATACAGTACAGTATATATGATGTAATGATCAAAATTTTTGTATTTTTTGTAAATTTCAGTCATTTTCAGGGTCGCAAACGACACACCATTTCAAATGACGCACCTGCTCCGTCTTCCTCCCCGCTGTTCCCAGTCCAGTAATCAGTCCAGTAGCATTCAGCACTATGCCCTGAAAAATCCTTTTTTGTTTTCTTTAGTTAGAGTGTTCTTCCATATCACTCCATGGAGTGCTTTCATGGCTTGTTTTCCCCCTACTATTTTCATTTCTATATCTTTCATACAAGTGCCATCTCGGTTTATCATTTACCCTAAATACTTAAAACTTTTACAACTCTTAATAGTGTCTTCTAAACTTACGTTTAAATCAGCAACCACTTTGTAATCAATTACTCTCGACTAGATTAATTTGGTTTAGACTAGGCTAAACTAGTTTATGGTGATATAAAAATATACTCTTCAGGATAAACTAGTTTGGCCTGAAGTGTGCATCTTTATCTCAGGATAAACTAGTTTGGCCTAGGACAAACTAGTTTGGCCTAGGCCATACTAGTTTATCCTAACGCGCTTAGGACAAACTAGTTTGGCCTAGGCCAATCTAGTTTGTCCTGAAATCGGGTTTGGCCGGTAACATATTATAAATTGTATAGAAGTATTTAAATTTAAAATAAATGTAAAACCTATTTTTGGATGGGGAAAAAGGATTTTTTGGCGACCGACATCGCGACCGTCGTTATCTCTTCGGTGAAATAAATTTTGTACGTATACTTATTATGTGTCTGTATATATAAATTGTGTATTGTGTATATATAAATTGTGTATAAAAAATGAAAAAAAATGAATTCTGGTAGTGAGGGAGGGTACCTTTTAATTTATTTATCCCGTCCATAAGTGGAAAGTTTGATGCGCCACTGTCGACGCATGTGTCACTAAAAAGTGACGGTGAAGTGTTCATACGTTTTCTTTTAGGTTCTACTATTTAAGTTATAGGCTCTTATCGTGCCTTAAATGATTAACAAATTTCACCTATACCGGCTCTTGGTCTAATATAACTCACTATTGGTTTTAGGAAAAAATCACATTGCTGATAAAGAAAATGATTTTATTTATTATAAAATTGTTGTTATGCACATTTGTGGTCAAACAGAGTTAGATTACCGATTTTTGGTCAATCGGTTGCATTCTTGATTAGATTAGCATTCAAAATATGAAAAACGTTTATAAAATGTAAAATATTTTTTAATTGTTGTAATATATAGTTGTAAACATACAGGGTGTTACAAAATAATGAGGTGATAAGCCAACCGCTTATTCTGGAGCTAAAAATGTTCAATTAAACCTAACATCTCTTTTTTTTAAGCCATCTGTTTGTATGATGTTTATTGTTACTGTTATAATTTAAAAAAAAACTTTTATTACAATTAGTTGGCTGTAGTAATACTGGGTAACCTCAATGTCACATTTTCAGTTTGATTTTGACACCTTTCGGAAAGATCACTTAATTTTCATTTAGTTGCCATTAAATTGTTGTAATGTAACCAACTCAATTTACATCCCACGTGTTGTGTAGGTTCATATCTTCCTAAGGGCAGTATTCTGTTTTATCTATATCCATGCTATGGAGTTTTAATGCAACTATATAACATTTAAAGGGTTTTTACCCTAGTATTTCTTTGGTGGCTCAGCTGGAGTCTAACCTGTAAGTATAACCAACTTGCTTTAACCTTTGTCAAAATTTAAATATCAACTTTGCATTCATTAAAACGGTTATACTTACTTTTAGGTTTTAACACTGATGATGATTTTTAATAAAATCGAAAACGTTCTGTGATGTAGCCCTTAAAGGGAGCTTCAATAAAATTTTATACCTTTTACAAAGGATTTTTTTTTCAAAATGTCGAAACCCAAAAGACTCCATTTTCAAACAAATAAATGTTTAAAAATAATAAAATCTTTGGATTTCTTAGTTCGGAAACAGATTCTCTCTTATACCTATTCCCATCCTTCTAAAAATTGCAAGGAAAAGGGGTGATGAATGTAGAGACATGGGGAGTCTACATAGTTGCACTCCAAAACATATATCAATTCACCGAGGTAAAGATCAACAAATCTGCTTCCTGGTACTCGATACGTGAGTAAAACCGTGGGTAGATAAAAGGCATTATATTTAATTTTGATTCAGAGAGCATTACCATCTTTCTATGGACCATTTCGAACTCTTTTGTTCTCATCAGGAAAGCAACTGTAATGATGCTCTGATGATTTTTTTTCAATTCCCATGCAAAATTCTGCAAGTACCACCGGCTAATAGATTACTAAAGAAATGTGAAGAGGTCAGTGGCTGGAGTCAGTTTGGTTTCAAAAATGGACTTGGCACGAGAGATGCGATCTTTAGTATGTAAACATTGTAATACAGAATTGTTTAATTCAAATAAAGGATATTTTTCCTCTGTTACATCGATTATGAGAAAGCATCGGATACCGTCAGACACGAACTAATGATAAAATATCTACAAGAGTTGGGATTGGATGCCAAAGATATAACAGTTATCGCCAATATGTACTGGAACCAAACGCAATAGAAGATTTCTCAATAAAAAAAGGAAGTAAGGCAAAGTTGTATACTGTCTCTAATGTTGTTTACACATTGCTACTACTAAACTTCTACTTAAACGCAGAAAAAGCATTTGCAGAAGCAGCGACAGACTCTAATAAGAGTATTAAAGTAAAGGGCATATTTATTATCAATACATGTAAATACACCCATGTTATGGCGAGCACGCCATTGTGTGTGTTTTTATTTCAATATCTAGACTACATCGAAGATGATAAACACCCACGCTGATAATTTCAAGGTGTCAGTAATATGTTTCAGGACTATGAAAAGTTTTTAGAAATAGTTTGTATTCATTAATTTAGTATCTTTTTGTCCTATAGCTGTTAACAAGTCAATAAACTTGTGAATTCCTTCAGAGTTTCGTTACTTAATTCTACAACAAACACACATCATTTTATACAGAATAAAAGTCCTATACTTCGCTTTACGGCCTAGATACGTTCCACGAAACTTGGCCGTAAAGCGAAATTCAATGGGATCGGTTCCAAATTTTTTAAGTATGTAACATGGTTTATCATTCAAAAGGCATTTTATTTTATGTAAAACAAAAATACATACAAATACATACATAAAATAGGTACATACAAACAACTTCGTGTTACATAAAATATGTGTACAGTCGGAAAAATGAAAGAATACCCTTGAACGAACATATAAAACACGCTGTATTTTCCTGTCACCGTGTCACAAAGAAAATTGCCCAGCGCAATTACATGTAATAATAATTATTACATGTACTTGCGCTCACCAATTTTTTTTATGACACGGTGACAGGAAAATACAGCGTGTTTTATATGTTCGTTCATGGGTATTCTGTAATTTTTCCTACTGTATGTAGGTATACATACATCAATCAAATGAAATAGAGAATGTGGAGAAATCCCCTTACGAATAATTCACACATCCACAATTTTGGGTTGGGAAAATTTCCTGAATAGAATTAAAGATCCAAACACTAGTTCTTAGAAATGTGTTTCGCCCTCTTCAACCTCTCTGGGCTCATCAGTAAAGATGAGAGGTTGAATATCTTTAGACACACTCCACTCAAAAACAAAATTCGAGACCTAGACATAGCGGAAGCGTATATCTACGCCAAATCTGACAATGACAGTCTCAAGTTTTAATTCCCTAATTACTTAAAGTAAACTATATCTTTTGTATACATAGGTACATATTTTTAATGGCTTTAATAGGAAGACGATGAAGAAATGGTAACCTGCAGATCACTATCGTCATATTTCGCTGGTAAGGATGGGCCTAGCTTGAAAGATTTGTCCAACGTTGTTTGTCTTGCCTTCTTGTCTATTTCGTTCTTCAGTGATTTATAACAGCTAATGGCTGAGTTAATTCCCCGAGAAACTTAAACGCGAAGTTTGACGTCAGGATCTTTTTCAAGGATGTTTATTTCTTTTTGGATACAACAGGTTCTGTATATACATCAAATCCTGGTTCTGCTTGCAACTGAATGAGTTCCTCATATGAAATGAGTTCCCTATGAGCTTCAAATAGATCAAGCACATCACGCTCGTTCAAACCTAAAAGCCGAGATCATATAAATCCAAAATATTTTGCCTAATTTCAGATAGGAAATTAACTTCTGCATTAGTATTTCTTACATAATGTGGCCATATTTTTTTCCAAACATGGTTCATTGTTGATAATTTTAATTCCTTCCATGATTCACTGATACAGTCAGAAGCATCCTTGATGTTATAGTTTTTCCAAAATGTTGTAATTTACCATCGGTTTTCCTTATAAGTTATCGGGAAGTTCGGCGTAGGTAATATGCCTTAAAAGTGGCTGGATTTGGATTTGATTTGGATCAGAGCTGATCCAAATCAACTGATTGATATACTCAATCATGACATCTTCAGATAGTTCGGATAATTTAGTAATAGGATGCCCTGATGATTTTCCATAATGTAGATGTATCGACATCAAAAAAAAAATTTTTGGCCGTTATAGCGAAAAATTTTAGACCGTAAATCGAAAACGTGCCTTAACATTCCGATGACAACCTTTTTTTGTTACACGGAAGACCAACGGTCAAAAATGGCCCCCAGTCAAAAATGGCCCCCAGTCAAAAATGACAATTATTGACAAAAAAAGTAAGTTGTTTTAAGGAATAAAGTCAGTTTATCAGACTTAAGTTCATCATGCGAACAATCTGACGATGATTACCTTTCCGATCGATCTCAAAGGTCGCAACACTCACAAATCTCCCATTTTAATACATCCCATTCAGTTTAATTCAATGGAATTGTGATAGGTTTTACCCTCATCTAGAAAATCTTTAACTGCTTGTTTCTGATACTTCACCAGATATCATTTGTTTGCAAGAAACCAATTTTACTAGTAATCATAATCCATACCTTAAAAATCACATGCACGAGCTAGTGGTGGTAGCTCTATATTTATTTCTACAGATATATTCCACCAAGAATTCCACTGAACAACAACTCTAGAAGCCGTCGCCGTAACTGCCTGGTGTCCAAATAAAATTGTAATTTGTAACGTATATATTCCTCCACATCACACCCTAACTGCTCTGGAAATTACAAGCCTAATTAACCAACTTCCTAAACCATTTATCTTAGTTGGAGATTTTAATGCACATAGCACTACGTGGGACTCCAGTAATACTTTCGGTAGAGATAAAATGATCGAAAATATCATAATCAATTCCAACCTTAATTTTCTAAACACTGGAAGCAGCACATACCTACTTTGATATCCAAACGGGTACACTCTCTTCCATTGATTTGAGCATCTGTAATCCAGAATTATCTACACATCTTACATGGAAAACACTGGAAAGTCTCTATGGCAGCAACCATTTTCCCATTTTAATTTCTAACAATGATAAGTCACCAAGACAAAGCAAAATTAAGTGGAAAATTGCTCACGCTGATTGGGATCTCTTTAGTTTAACTGTCAAGGAACAGACAGATCAAATGTCTTTTATGAACTCTGCTGATGAAGATCTTAATATGCTGATTGATTGCATTATAACTTCTGCTGAAAAATGTATCGGTAAATACCACATCGATCCCTCTAAAAAATATGTTCCGTGGTGGAATGAATCGTGTAAACTAGCTGTAAAAGATTGTAAAATAGCATTAAACCGATTCCGTAAAACTAGAAACCAAGCGGATCTAACAAATTTTAGAAAACTAAAAGCTAAATCTAAGCGAATTGTCAAAGAAAGCAAAAAGGACTCATGGAACAAATACATCAGTAGCATAACTTCTAACACACCTCCTAGTCAAATATGCACTAAAATAAAACAGATGAAAGGTAGATATACAACACATAAAATTCCAGCCGTTATAGAAGATAATAATGTCATAATTGATGATCAGCAGATTGTAAATACACTTGCCAAATACTTCTCAAATAAAACAAAACATAATAACAGCGCTACTGGAACAATAAATATATCAAATAAATGTTTTATACATAATAATCCAAATTCCAATGATTATCCTGTCAATCTCCCACTAACGATCGACTAATTACTCGAAGCTGTTAATTCCCTAAAACATAGTGCTGCAGGGCCGGATGATATTCCATCGATACTTTTAAAACATCTTCAAGAAGATTCCCTAATAAAGTTACTAGAATTCTACAACAACATATGGCTAGGTAACCAATTTCCATCATTTTGGCGACAAGCTATAACTATTCCACTCAAGAAAAATGATACTTCTACTAATGCAACTGTGTCATTTAGACCCATCTCATTAACGTGCACACTTTGCAAATTCCTGGAAAAAATTGTCAACAAACGCTTATTTTCGTATCTTGAAACACGTAATATTATCAATTCCGCCCAATCAGGATTTCGTCCGAATCGTTGCACAATGGATAATCTTATCACTCTTCAATTCGATAACATAGAGGTATTCTCTAATAGAAATAACCTTGTAACTGTCTCTCTCGATATAGAAAGTGCTTTCGACACAGCATCAAGGCTGGAAATTCTAGAAAAACTGCAAGAGTCTAATTTATCTAGGAACATATATCTATTTGTTGAGAATTTTTTAACTAACAGAAGTTTCAAAGTCACTGCTAATGGTAAAATGTCTCCCTCATATATCCTGGAGACAGGAGTACCTCAGGGATCAGTCCTTAGCACAACTTTATTTTTACTACTTCTTAACGACGTTAGTTCCTTAATACAAGCCCCTGTCAAACATAATATCTATGCGGATGACCTAGTCATTTACTGTTCGGGTAAAGTAACAAGCTCCATTAGTACACTTTTGCAAAATACCATTGATAACATGTCACTGGTCTAACAAAATTGGTTTTAGCTTCTCACCCCTTTAAAGTAATTAACTAGCAAAAAATATAAGCAAACTCTTCCACACATAACATTAAACGGGCATCCACTACAAGTAGTTGAAAACCACAAATTTTTAGGGGTAATTTTTGACAAAAAAAATTAACATGGAAGAGGCATATAGAAAAAACCAAAGCCAATGCTGCAAAAAGTATAAATATTTTAAAATCATTAGCCAATCGCCAATGGGGAGCCGAAGAAGAAATACTGTTAAGAGTATACAGAGCCCTAATAAGATCTAGATTACACTATGGATCTATATTATATATGACTGCCTCTAAAACTTATTTAAAATCACTAGATACAATTCAAAACACTTCATTAAGAATATGCCTCGGAGCCTTTAGATCTAGCCCTACAGAACGTGTATATATTATGTCGAATGTGAACACCCTTTAAATATTAGAAGACAACGTCTATTAAACTCCTATTTTGCCAAGGTCTCTGCAAATCCTAATAATATATCTTGCCAACTCATTAAAAATATTCAGTTAACGGGAGCACACAGTTCAGCTATTTCCAATTCATCTCTACAGTTCCTATTGCCACTTTTAGAAAATATTGACCTTAATCTCACCACCCCCATTATTCAGCCCAATACTCCACCTTGGCTAAAAATATTACCTGCCTTTAACGTACATTTGTGAAGATATAAGAAAATGGAAACCTCCACGATACTCGTGAGACAAACTTTTAACGATATAATTAATAGAGGCAAGTTTGATAACATAATGTTCACAGATGCATCTAGAGACGAAGAAAGTGTTGGATGTGCTGTTACTTCCACAAATAATACACTAGCCATGTGTAGACTACCCAATATGACTAGTATTTTCACAGCTGAACTCTACGCTATACTCAAAGCTCTAGAGGTTCCAATGCAGGGTACCAAAAATTTAGCAATCTGCACAGACTCATTATCATCCATACATTCGATTAGAAAAATTTATACAACAAATCCAATAGTTAATAAAATCAATAAAAAATGTACAGCGCTTGCTAAATCAAATACTTCAGTTTCGATTATTATATATATGGAATCCTTCACATGTTGATATCAAAGGAAACGAGAATGCTGACCACGCAGCAAAGGAGGCACGTCGCTCTGATCTTACAGATGAAAATATCCAGTTGTTTCAAGACATAACAACTGAAATCAAAAAGTTATCTACCTCAATGTGGCAAAATCAGTGAAGCAAGTGCACTACCCAATTAAAGTCCATCCAACCAAGCATTTTAGGACTTAGACTGGTAAAAATGGACAGGACATCGAAGACCATCATCAGAAGGCTCAGAATTGGGCACACCCGCCTAACCCATGGATAGTTGATGGTTCCCGAAGAACCTCCAGACTGCCAACACTGCAACACTCTCACTCGACTAAGTGTACTGCGCTTACTTGTGGAGTGCAACCACTACGCAGCAGGACGGACCAAATATGGCATCCACGGAAATTTGTGTACTATTTTAAACTCTAAAAACAAATTGTGTAATGTGATAGAGTTCCTTAATAAAAAGTACATTGTAAAGTATACTACCTGCTGTAAATTTAACTTAATTATTTATTGTGATTATAATGTTCCTTGTGTCAATGGCCGCAGCAGCCGAGACACGTTAATTGAAATAAAAAAAATTATTTTTATCTCCAAAATTATAATTTACTATTTATTCAATTAGATGATTTTTAGGTACATATTTCGTATCGAATTAATTTTGTGGGTTTATTTAATGGACATAAAATCGTATTTTACTTTTATTTCGTATACCTAATTATTTGTTAAAATGTCGTATTGATCCTATAAAGTTAAAAATATGGCGTATAATGTGTTAAAAAATGTAAAAGTTTATTATCTTCAACTGTACTGAGGTTAAACTGACTACTTAGTTTAAAGCGGCAGATTTCTAGGAAGATGAAGGTAAACCAAAGGTGGTCTTTGGTAAAAATCTTGTGACTCCGTTATGCAAATATTTGTTTATTCTGATTCTACCGTCCATAAGCAAAGCAATTAACATGCTTCTCAGGAGTCTCAACTTAAATATTTAAAAATGTTTAGAAAGTATAGGGTGATTTACACATAAAAACTTTCTGTGCGCTGTTATTTTTTTTTATTTTAATAAAGGCCGTATCTATAATAAATGCAAGGAATATCTAAGTGACACACAGTTTGGTTCCGTAATGGGATGTGGAACGAGAGAAGCATTGTTTGGGATGAACGTACTTGCTCAAAGATATCGTGATATATCTGTAGACATCTGTTGTTTTATTGACTTCCAAAAGGCATTTGATCGTGTTAAGCACTCTATGTATATTGATCGAAGTTCTAAAAGACATTGGGTTGGATGGCAGAGACGTTCACATAATCGCAAATTGGTATTGGAATTAAACAACATCAGTTTTAGTAGACGGTTTGGAATCACAGGATTAATTAGGCAGAATTAATATTAAAAGAGAAGTACGGCAGGAATGCCTCTTATCACCCCTGCTTTTCAACTTTTACTCCTAAAGAATTTTCAAAATGCATTTCCTTAAAAACAAGAAGGAATAATTCTGAATGGTGAAGTCATCAATGATTTGCGATATGCGGACGACACAGTACTCATAGCTTCTACTCAAGAAGATCTGCAAACATTACGTGATAGTGTCGTTGAGAGCTGTTAGGAAGCAGGTCTGAGGTGGGTCAAAGAAAAGAGTCCACCTCGATATTTGGCAGCAGTTATTATATTTTAAGGAAATGCCGAAACAAGTCGATTTTTCTTTTTAAATTACAATTTTTTGATATATATTTCATACTAGTGACGTCATCCATCTGGACGTAATGACGTAATCGATGATTTTTTAAATTGTAATAGGGGTCGTGTGGTAGCTCATTTGAAAGCGTGTTCAATTTTCTATTCAGTAATATAGACAATAATATCATTATTTACACAGGGTGGCCAAAAAAATAATTTTTGAATTAAATTAATTGACGCAAAAAGAAGAATATATGTAATTTATTTAACTCAAAATACATTCTATTGCTGTCAGAAAATAAAACAAAATGGTTATTTGGCAAATAAACATTGCTTTTCGCTTAAATTAAATTTTCAAACTGTCAAGAGGTAGGTGGGAGGCTATTTGTGATTTAATTTAAGCGAAAAGAAATGTTTATTTCTGAAAAAACATTTTTTTTTTCATACATTCTTCTTTTTGCGTAAAAATTAATTTAATTCAAAAAATATTTTTTGGTCACCCTGTATGATATTAATGTTTATATTACTGAATAGAGAATTGAACACCCTTTCACATGAGCTACCACACGACCCCTATTCCCATTTAAAAGAATCATCGATTACGTCATCACGCTCTGATGAATGACGTCACTAGTATGAAATACCTATATGCCAAAAAAATTGCAATATAAAAATAAAAATCTTCTATCTATAACAGCCTACTTCGCTGCTACTACACAGTCTTAAACGGTGAGTAAAATTTATCTAAATCGTCTTGAGGCTTTCGAAATTAATTCGAAACTCCACGATACTAAAACGTCTCAAGATTAATATTATCTAATATTATTAAAAGCAACAAGAAGAGAATAAGAGAAAGCTGAAGTATTTTGAACATGTAATGAGAGGTCCCAAAAGGTTGCTACAAAATATTATGCAAAGGAAACTAGCGGGCAAACGCAGTCCAGGACAAAGAAGAACTTTATGGTTGAAAAATTTACGAGATTGGTATGATAGCGATACAAGCATGCTACTTAGGGTAAATAGCATACAAATAATAACTGCTTAATAAATAATAGCTTTGCTTATATATATATATATATATATATATATATATATATATATATATATATATATATATATATATATATATATATATATACGTATGAACTTTACACATTGCTAAAACATACAATAGATTGTAAGAATATAAATGGAAACATTAAAGGCGGATATTGGTACCGTGGAGCCATTCCATTGCCTCAGGAGTTAGTTCGTGGATTTCGATTAAGCTTCCTTCGAATCGTGTGGCTGGACATTATTGTGTAATGTGGTGGACTGTTTGTTCGGCAGCATTGCATTTGTCACCTAGCGGGCTCTCTGTGATGCCCCATTGGTTAAGTGATTTATTGCACACTCCATGACCTGCCCTGATTCGGTTCAGATTACACCATTCTCGGCGCGGAAGAGAGAAACCGTTGAGTTTCACTGTGGGATTTCCTATTAGGAGTGCATTGTTCACTTCTTCGTTCCATTCGCTTATCCAATGCTCATCGATTGTGAAATTGTTTGGAAGATTTTTTGCTGTTCTTGTTGGCGGGTTTCGAGATCTCAGCCGCAATTGGCCCTGGTTTAACTGATATATGTCGGTATTTATTGGCAATGAGGAATTCTTTTGACATTTCTGGTATTCTGATTTAAGGGCAGCTAACCGTCGTGTTTTGGTTGGTGCAATATTGCTTAGAACTGGAAGCCACTGAGTTGGTGTGCTTTTTATGGTCCCCGTAATATACCTCATTGTCTGATTTAGTTGTGTGTCTAGGACGTTAGTATGGTGACTGTTTAGCCAGACTGGAGCACAATATTCGGCTGTTGAATAGACTAATGCAAGAGCGCTTGTCCTGATTGTGTCTGCATTGGCTCCCCAAGAGGTGTTTGCAAGCTTGTGAATGATATTATTGCGAGTTTTTACTTTAGCTGCAGTTTTATGTAAGTGTTCCTTGAAAGTTAGAGTACGATCCAGTATTACACCGAGATATTTTGGATTTGGGTTATGTTTTAGGGTAACCCCTTCGCTTTCTATGTTTAGTCTGTAGTTCACTTCCCGGTTATTTAGATGGAAGGCAGTAACTTCTGTCTTTGTCCCATTTTTTAAAATATGTGTTAATAGTATTTAGGTCGCTTTCTAGGATAGCTTGGGCGTTCTCGATGTTTGTTTCTTGTATGCCTAAAGCCATGTCATCTGCATAAATAAACTTTCGTGAGATTGTAGTGGGAGCGTCTGAGGTGTAAATGTTGAACAGGAGCGGCGATAGAAACGATCCTTGGGGTAACCCATTCTGTAAACTTCTGTATTTACTAGTTTTCCCATTAACGCTAACTTGGAATAATCTGTCACACTACATTTGATTTATTAGCTTATTAAATGATTGACATGGTAATATCTGGTACAATTTAAGTAGTAGTACTTCTTTCCACACCGTGTCATAAGCACAATGAATGTCAGATCAATGAATGCTACTGCCATTTTGATTTTCTTTTGGAAGCCATTTTCAATAAATGTGGTTAGAGAAAGAACTTAATCACTGCAGTTCCTTCCTGGCATAAATCCAGCTTGTTCTACGGGAATACTTTCGCTTACAGAGTGTAAAAGCCTCGCGTAGATTATCCTCTCAAAGATCTTATAGCAGACACTTAAAAGGCCGATTGGTCTATAACTCTCGGGCAATGAAGCATCTTTGCCTGTTTTGCAGATTGCGATGACTTTGCTTTGCTTGAATAGTTTGGGGAGCTTTTGCGTCGTCATTATCTGGTTGAAGAAGTCGAGGAGCCACTTTCGAGTTTTTGGACCAATGTGTTTTATTAACTCGGGATATATTTTGTCAACTCCTGCAGCTTTGCGGCACTTAATTAAGTCTAGTGCGTTGAAAAGTTCCTCGGTCTCTATTTGCCTCATGATGGGTAGGCTTTGTTGAGATGCTGTTTTGTTCTTTTTGAGCTAATATCGTACTTCTCTTTTATGAGCCTTTTCTATGACTGGTTTGGAGATTTGCGCAATGCGTTTCGCTATATCTTCTGGATTTGGTAATGAAGAGTTAGTTGTTGGGATATTAGGGCCTGTGTCCAGTTTTCTGAGCAGGTTCCAGGCAGTGCGACTACTAGGGTGAAGTTAAGGTTTTCGAGAGTTTCCCTCCACCTGGTAGTTCTTGCAGAATTTAGAGACTCTAGAAGTTGTTCACCTAGGTCTGGGTCTCTGGTTTGCTCATATTGATCATACAGGTCTTTGCATTCTTCGGTCCAGCATGGGATGTAGGATTTGGTTAGGCCACGTGGAACATGTTTTTTAGCACAGCTAATTATAAGTTTGACGAATATTTCGTAGTTTTCTACCTTAGGCTCAATAAATCTGATATATTTCTCCAATTGTGCTTGGTACTTATTCCGTTTGCCTTACGAAAGTTCCATCTAGGCAGAGGAATTGAGTTTATAATGGGAATAGTGATGCCCATAGTTGTTATCACCGGCCTATGCTGCGATTTTGGGAAATTATCAAGAATTTCTCTAGTTGCATGATTATGGCAGTCATCTTTGGTGGATATAAATGTAAGATCTGGGTTGTAGCCATTTTTCCATCTAGCGGAAAAAAGGTAGGCTTCTGTTTTGCATCAAACCGCTTGAGCTCCGCCCATTCAATCACTTGTTCGCCTTGGAGATTACACTGGTTATAGCCCCATATAGTGTGATGACTATTGAAGTCTCCCGTATATATTGATGGATGCGGGAATGAGAGAAGCACTTCTGGTGGCCATATTGCATTTGGTGGTTTATATATATTAACTGTTGTGATCTTGTCTATTACGGTTGCCAGTATGAAGAGTTCTTGAGACGAGTAAGAATGTACGGTGTTAACATTTTTTATATCTGTTCTACAATAGGTAGCAATTCCATATTGTGCGTGGTTAAGTGCCAATCTATATCCTGGAATTTGACCTCGGTTGTTCAGTTGTAAGTCATCAGCAGTGTGTGTTTCCTGAACTGTGGCTATGTCAATGCTATGTTTTGCAAGGGGTTGCTGATGTATTCGTTCTTGCTTCTGCTAATACCTTCAATGTTTATTTGGCATACTCGGATTGTTGGTCCAATTGTGAGATGATTCTGAGAAGAACCATTTTTTGTTTGTTGCATGGTTGTACTGCAATGTGTTCGCCAGGAGATCTGAAAGATGGTCTGACGGTTCGATGTTGCTGCTCATTTAGCGTTACCCAGGGTGCATCACGAGGAGGCGAGACAGCTTTGCACCCCATAGCTTTGCTTAATAAGCAAAGACAGAAAAATAGTCAAAGCCATAGTAGGTCTGCTAACAGGGCACTGTAAGCTGAATAGGCAGTTGAACCCTTGCTTTGTCCCCAGTATACTGGCTCCTACATCCTCCGATATTTTTGAGCCATCAGTGTACCAGGTAGCTTTCGCTCTTATGGATACACTTTCCTTCCAGTCTCCCCTGCATGGTAAGTATATTAATTTTAAATTTATTGTCAAAGCTATATCTCGTAGATATGGAACGATGTGTTGCCCCATTATAGTATCTGCTCTTAGCTCCTCGACTAGCTTTCTATTATTACCACCATGTGCCTGGTTTATATGTTTTTGACTATGTATTAATCTGTGCATCACAGATCTGGCTTCGTCCTGTATAAAGATATGAAGTGGTGGTTGATTCAGCAGGACTTTCAACGCAGCTGTATTAGTTGGTTTATGGTCCCTGTAACATAAAGGCATGCTAGCCTTTGTGTAATTACTTAGCAGCCTTATTGCTCCCACTTGCTGCGTTTTCTTCCACCACGTCACGACCCATAGGTTATCATTGGTTTAATAGCCCTTGTGTATAACCATAAGATCATGTTGGTGTTGAGCCCCCAATTCGTACCGAACATTTTTTTACATTTGTCCAAGGGCATAATAGCTTTCTGTGTACACACATGTCCAAAAGTTTGGAATATGTACAAATAATATATCTACGCCTATGGTGGTTTCAAAACTGTTGTTGACATTCATTTTAGAGCGTCTTTACATGAAAATGATAAAAATTTTGAATCGTTTTTGTATCATTTTGCCCATTTTGGTCACATTTAACTGATTAGCGTATTTACATATTATTTCAGTCTGTGTTTAAATTTGAATTGAGCCGTTTAAAAATGCCTAGAAACGTGATATCTCACTTTGACAGATCTAGAGTAATTGCTTTGTTACAACAGGGCTTTAGTCAAAGTGATATCGCGAATATTGTTGATGTTACTCAGAGTGCTGTATCTAAAATTTAAAAAAAAATTCCAAGAGACAAATGACGTCAAGGATCGTCCCAAAAGTGGTAGAAGTCGATGTACAACAGCAGCACAAGATCGGCAGATAACATTGATAGCTCGAAGAAATCCTCTGGAATCCACAAGTGGTATATCCAGAGAAATTTCTAGGCTGCAAGGACTGAATATTTCACGCCAAACAATAACACGCCGACTAAATGCGGTAAATTTGTATCGTAGAAGGCCCTTATATGTTCCTAAACTAACCTACCAACAGAAAATAGTAAGGTTGCAATGAGCAAGAGAAATGGTGCAACATGGTCCTAACTGGAATAACGTGATGTTCTCTGATGAGTCAAAAATTGGCTTGGTATCTGATTCGCGAAGAACACTGGTTTGGAGGGCCCCAGGACGACAAGCCCGAGTAGAAACAGCCCAACGGCGTGTCCCGTTTGAAGGTGGCAGTATTATGGTTTGGGGTGGTATTATGAGTGGTACACGGACGCCACTGCTGGTTCTGGAGAGAAGTGTCACTGGTGCTGTGTACATCGAGGAAGTTTTAAATCCTGTCGTACGTCTATTCCGAGGGGCAGTAGGTGATGAATTTGTGTTTATGCATGACAACGCACCTCCTCATCGAACAGCAGCAGTACAAAATTTTCTGGAAGAAGAAGGAATATCTACATTACAGTGACCCTCGAATTCCCCCGATATGAACGTTATTGAACATGCTTGGGATATTCTCAAAACACGCATCAAAAAGCAAACAATTCCCTTATTACACTTTGCGAACTAAAAGATGCTGCTCGTGAAGAATGCGAGAGAATTCCGCAAGCCCAGCTCGACCAGCTAATCGGCAGCATGCCAAATCGCCTACAGGTATGCATACAGGCCAATGGAGGAAATACTAATTATGTATTAGTTTTATTGAAAATTATTTTTTTCTTTACTAATTTATTTTTAAATGTAAGTTGTACTTTCAAGTTTTTCACTCCAAATATTTTTTTTGCATATCGTTTATCTGGTTTTGAGATTTATTTAGTATTGCTAAGAATTGAAACAAAATGATGTTTAACTATTCAGAAAAGTTTATATAGGTATAATAAAAAATGTGAAAAAAAAATTTTTAGGAAACGCTTTTCTTTAGTTACGAGTGTCTAAAATTAAAAATATAAAAAATCAACTAAAAAGCAAAAAATAAAAGAAATTGAAAAAATCTAACACATTCGTCAAAGAAAAGCGTGGCGCGTCTTCATCGAATAAACGGTTTTCGCTCCACGCTTTTCTTTAATTCGTTAAAATCACACTTATTAGGTACGTTTGAACGAAAAATCTTTAGACACATATTTAAGGGGGTGAAAGAAAATGACGTATGGCGCAGAAGATATAATTTTGAACTATACGCAGCATACAACGAACCCGACGTCAACATCCATAAAGATCGGACGTCTGCGCTGGATGGGCCATGTTGAACGGATGTTGGAGACCGAAACACCAAAACATATAATGAGGCAAACTCCAGTAGGGAGAAGGTCAAAGGGAAGACTCAAACTTAGATACATGGAACAAGTGAACAAGATCTGAAAACACTTGAGATTACCCACTGGAAGAACAAAGCAAGGAACAGAACAGAATGGCGGAAAATCGTAGAACAAGCCAGGACCCAAAAAGGGTTGTCGAGCTACTGATGATGATGATGATGATTTTCACTACTTCGGGTTGCTCTTTAGACGTTGTAGTTGCGCTGATTAAAAAGCAATGGTGACAAGATGTGAACCTGTCTAACTCCTCGGAATATTTGATTCAGAAGTATCTAGGCCTAATCTGACTTGTACTTGGTAATGGTAGTATTGATGCTGTATAATTCTTAAGTCTTTGTCGTCTATTCCTACTCGTTCAAGAATTTCCATAAGTTTTCTGTCTAGACTTGCCGAATGATTTCGCAATCTATAAAAAACACGTATATAGGATGATTGACATCTCTATACCTCTCTGCACCAGTACTTGCACACTGAATAGTGCCTCTCTTATTCCAAGATTATTACAGAAACCAAATTGCATATCACTTATTTCTTCCTTCATTATATCATAAATTCTGGAGTAAATTATTCCAAAAAAGATTTGCATGACTCATAAGACTGACTGACTGTCCTATAGTCGGAGCAGTTTTTAGAATTTCCTGTTTTGGAACCGTCACAAATATAGCCTGTCGGTATTTACCCTGTTTCGTATAACTTTTGAAGTGAAAACTTCTTTAGGGACGTTGTGCGATTTTTGGATAGGGGAAAAAGCATTGAATTGGCGACAGTCATTGCGACCGTCACCGCGACCGTCATCGCTTATGCTATATATTATGTGTATGTATATATAAATTATATAGAGGCATTTAAATTTAAAATAAATGTAAAACCTATTTTAGGATGGGGAAAAAGGATTGATTTCGCGACCATCATCGCGACCGTCATCTCTTCTGCGAAACAAATTTTGCACGTATCTATATTATGTGTATGTATACATAAATTGTATAAAAGTATCTAAATTTAAAATAAATGTAAAATATATTTTGGGATGCGGAAAAAGATTGATTTCACGACCGTTATCGCAACCGTCATCGCTTCGACGAAATAAATTTTGTACGTGTATTATTATAATGTACATATAATAATACTAATATTATTGAAGTGAAAACTTATTTAGGGACGTTGTGCACTTTTTAGATGGGGAAAAGTATTGAATTAGCGACCACCATTGCTTCTGCGAAATAAATTTTTGAAGTGAAAACTTCTTTTTTCTACAAGCGTGCAAAAATGTCTACTTTCGCGCAAGCATTTTAATTTAGAAAGTTTCACTTTTCCGCACCCGTGTTACTTTTCCGCACGCGTGTTACTTTTCCGCACGCGGTTTTTACTATTCCGCACGCGTGTTAATTTAGATATGTTAATATGGCCTTAAAGTAATTATAATACATGCAATAAACTAATATTTAGATATTATTTACTAATTTATTTCAAATATATCTTATTGTGTTCCTGTTTTAATGAAATTAACGCGACGATTCGATGAAATAAAATTATTTTGACATAATATTCGAAAGTCAAATCGGTAAACAATAACAGTCGTTTTGAATCATCGTCATGGAAACCAAGATCGTCGTCATGCTAACTAATTATATTGAAAGTTTGGTTTTGACAACCTTGTCAAAGAATTAATTTGTGTATGTATTTTCATATTAATTAAATTAATTGATTAAGATTTGGTAATTTTTTAAAGACTCTTAGAAAAAATATTGTTCCTAACTCTTGCAGAAAGTCTCTTTTCCGCACTCGACTGCTTGCCGAACTTCCGCTTCGCGTCGTTCGGCAAACTGCAGTCGCGTGCGGAAAAGAATGACTTCTGCACTTCTTAGGAAAATAACTATAGCAACGTGGTGCACTTTTTAGATAGGCAAAAATATTGAATTAGCGACCGTCGTCGCGACCGTCATTGCTTCGACGAAATAATGTTGTGAAGTGAAAATTTCTTTAGGGACGTTTTGGTTTTTTTTTTATGTGGAAAAAGTATTGAATACTGTCATCAGAAATTGACCGTCATCACTTCAGCGAAATACATTTTTGAAGTGAAAAGTTCTTTAGGGACGTTGTGCAGTTTTTAAATGGGGAAAAATATTAAATTAGCGACCGGTATTTGTTCGACGAAATAAATTTTTGAAGTGAAAACTTTTTTAGGGACGTTGTGCACTTTTAAGATGGGGAAAAAGTGTTGAATTAGCGACCGTCATCGCTTCGGCGAAATAAATTTTTGAAGTGAAAACTTCTTTAGGGACGTTTTGCACTGTTGCGATGGGAAAAAAGTATTAAATTAGCGAACGTCATTACTTCGACGAAATAAATTTTTTAAGTGAAATCTTCTTTATGGACGTTGTGCCCTTTTCAGATGGAGAAAAATATTGAATTATCGACTGCCATCGCGACAGTCATTGCTTCGACGAAATAAATTTTTGAAGCGAAACCTTTTTTAGGGACGTTATACACTATTTATATGGAGAAAAAGTGTTGAATTAGCGACCGTCATCGCTTCGGCGAAATAAATTTTTCAAATGAAAACTTTCTTAGGGACATTGTGCACTTTTTGGATGGGAAAGAGGTATTGAATTAGCGACCGTTATTGCTTCGACGAAATAAATTTTTGAACGTTGTGCCCTTTTTAGATGGAGAAAAAGTATTGAATTATCGACCGTCATCGCGACCGTCATTGCTTCGACGAAATAAATTTTTGAAGCGAAACTTTTTTTGGGACGTTATACACTTTTTTGATGGGGAATAAGTGTTGTATTAGCGGCCGTCATCGCTTCGGCGAAATAAATTTTTCAAATGAAAACTTCTTAGGGACGTTGTGCACTTTTTAGATGGGGAAAAAGTATTAAATTAGCGACCGTCATTGTTTGACGAAATAAATTTTTAAAGTGAAAACTTCTGTAGGGACGTTGTGCACTTTTTAGATAGGAAAAAATATTCAATTTGCGACCGTCATCACTTTGCCGAAATAAATTTCATACGTACGTAATATACAGGGTGTCCCGAAAAGATTGGTCATAAATTATACCACACATTCTGGGGTCAAAAATAGTTTGATTGAACCTAACTTACCTTAGTACAAATGTGCTCATAAAAAAAGTTACAGCCCTTTGAAGTTACAAAATCAAAATCGATTTTTTTCAATATATCGAAAACTATTAGATATTTTTAATTGAAAATGGACATGTATCACTCTTATGACAGGAACAGCTTAAAACAAAATTATAGTGAAGTTTGTCTACCCCATAAAAATTTTATGGGGGTTTTGTTCCCTTAAACCCCCCCAAACTTTTGTGTGCGTTCCAAGTAATTCATTATTGTGGTACCATTAGTTAAACACAACATTTTTAAAACTGTTTTGCCTCTTATTATTTTTTTGATAAGCCAGTTTTTATCGAAATGCGGCTTCTTTTTTAATATATTTACATAAAAATTTTATGGGGGTTTTGTTCCTTTAAACCTCCCAAATGTTTGTATACGTTCCAATTAAACTATTATTGTGGTACCATTAGTTAAACACAGTGTTTTTAAAACTTTTTTGCCTCTTAGTCTTTTTTTGACAAGTCACCTTTTATCGACATGTGGCTTCTTTTTCAAAATATAGCTAAAAATGTAGATTATAAATAAATTTTCAGATTATTAACAGGTCTCTATAATCGTACTTAACCATATACAAATATGTGGTGGATTCGACAAATATTCAAAATATTTCGATAAACACTGGCTTATCGAAAAAGTACTAAGAGGCAAAAAAGTTTTAAAAATATTGTGTTTAACTAATGGTGCCACAATAATAATTTAATTGAAACGTACACAAAACTTTGGGAGGGTTTAAAGGAACAAAACTCCCATAAAATTTTTATGGAGTGCACAAATTTCACTTAAATTTTTTTTAAGATGTTGCTGCCATAGGAATGACACATGTCCATTTTCAATCAAAAATCTCTAAGAGTTTTAGATATAATGAAAAAAAATCGATTTTCTTTTTGTAACTTCAAAGGGCTGTAACTTTTTATGTGTGCACTATTGTATATAGGTAAGTGAGGTTCAATCAACCTATTTTTAACCCCATAATCTGTGGTATAATTTATGACCAATCTTTTCGGGACACCCTGTATATTATGTGTATGTATACATAAATAGCATAGAACGTACGCAACGCTTATATAATATAGGTATAGCACTTCCTTTTGACTGTGGAAAAGCATTGAGCTTGTAATTTATATACTATAAGAAGTTTTCACTTCTGTCGGCACTCCTAGAGTGCTTTAAATTTTTTTTAAAGGCTAAGAAGTGATTTTTCACTTTATTTATCCTGTATTTGGTTTTTTGTTATTGCATTTTCTAATTCTTCCATTGTTATTGTGGGACTTGTAATACAATTTTATATCTATTTTACAGTTCATCGCTAAGTAGTTCTGTAATGTGCTCTTCCCACCTTTTTAGTTTCTCCATATCGTTTATGATATGGTGATAAGGTCATCTTCTTTATCGACAAAATTTCCCTTACCTTTTTGTCTAAATTGAATGCATCGTTCTTCTTTTATAGATCTTTAATTTCAAGACATTTTTCTTAAAACCACGCTGATTTTGCTGTTCGTATTTACCTTCTTATTATTTTCTATATGTTGCTATATTTTTGAGGCTCTCATATACCATCACATATTATATCTCCTGTTTCTTCTTCAGCAGTCTGTCCTGTGTTTTCTATATTCAACTGTTTTGAGCTATCTGATGCCAGTTTCTTCCTGCCTTTTCTTTAATGTCGTCAATCCATAGCGTTCTTCCTAGCCTCGTTTCTCGTTTATGTGCTCTTGATCGCCATTGTATTATTCTCTTTGCCCACTTCTCTTCACTTTCTCTTGCCACATATCCTGCCAATTTCCATTTAGATTTTGCGATAGCTTCGATAACATCTTTTATTTTGGTTCTTCTGCTTAGATTTTCGTTTCTCATATGATTTCTTAAACTTACATCATAAGTCTCTCAATAGCTCTTTGAGTTATTCTAAGTATATTGAGAGATTGATTAGTAAGTGTCATGGTCTTCATTCCATAAGTCATGACAGGAAGGATACATGTGTCAAAAACCTTTTTTTTTTTTAATTAACTGGGATTTACGGCAGATCTGAATAGTTCAGCAGGTGACAATCTGAACCATTGCCTCAAGTTTTGGAGCCACGAGTGTCTCATCTTCCCTGGACCCTTTGTGCTGTCTATTTTTCCTTGGATAATTAGCTGAAGTACTCTATATGTACTGTACCTCCTAACGTAATCCAAGTATTCCAACTTTCTTTTCTTTATATTTATTCCTACCTCTCTCTCTCTCTTTACCTATCCGGCGTAGTATCTCCTCGTTGGTAACGTACTCGGTCCAGGATATACGCAGGGCCCCCGTAAGAACTACTGGCGCCTGTGTGCAAAAAAGGATTTTGGCGCCCCTTAACGCATTTTGATAATGCTTCTTTATTTATGTTTTTGAAGGAAGGTAGGTAGGTGTTTTTAATAAAGCAAAAAGGAACAAATAACACCATTGCAACACCATAGCTAAACTTAATTGAATAAAGAAAGTTTAAGGGGTTTTATTGAATCAATTCTGCTGAACCATCTTGTCACACTTAGAGGGTTAAACTTAACCCGAGAACATTTTGTCTCACAACATCCCACCTTTTTGAGGATCACGAACCCAGAGTATCGTGATTTTCAAATTTTGTCCATTTAGACGGGATTGTATCGTCGCCCCCGTTAGCGAAATTATTCCGATTCCATTTTTTGCACAAACTTACTCAAAAAGAGGTGCTTATAACAAATACACAGGGTGGCAGGCAGAGCCGTGGTCGAAGAATTGTTTAAACAATGTTTTTAAACAAATTCACAAAAAAAAAATTTTCATTTCGAACAATTTTTTTTAGATAACTTGGGTCATTCTGAGTAAAAAAAAATTGCTTGGGATTTTTCTCTAAAATTGATTGTTGTCGAGTTATACGCGATTTAAGATTTGAAAATGCGAAAATGACCATATAACTTATAACTCGACAACAATAAATTTTAGAGAAAATTCACTAGAGACCTTTTTTGCTCAGAATGACCCAAATTATCTAAAAAAATTGTTCGAAGTGAAAAAATTATTTTTGTGAATTTGTTTAAAAAAATTGTTTAAACAATTCTTCGACCACGGTACCGCCTGGAACCCTGCGAATTTGTTATAAGGATCTCTTTTTGAATAAGTTTTTGCAAAAAATCTAATCGAAATAATTTCGCTAACGTGGGCAACGATACAGTCTGGACTATAGCGCTAATTATTAATAATTAAAAACAACAGCTTTGTAATATAATAATGACAAAAATTTCTTCAGGATCTTGAAGGAGGGGTTTTAAACTTTGCTTTGGTCACTTTTTGACTTTATAATAATAATTTTTATCGAGTTATTAAGCCTTGAAAATGGCCATTTTCGCATTTTTTAAATCTTAAATCGCGTATAACTCGACAACAATCAATTTTGGTGAAAAATGACAAAAGACCTTTTTTACTCAGAAAAAATTATTTTTGTGAATTTGTTTTAAAAAAAATTGTTTTTAACAATTTTTCGACCACGGCACCGCCTGGCACCCTGTGGATTTGTTATAAGGACCTCTTTTTGAGGAAGTTTGCGATACAGCCCGGTCTAGTTAGTTATTTAATAGGTATGCGATTTTCAAATCTTGTCGATTCATCATTTGAGCGCCACAAAATCGTTCGCTTATCGATGAGATAGAATTACCGCCCACACACTATTGCTACATGTTTGGAATTTTTCCACAAAATCAGGGCAGAGGTATTCCTTATCTACAGTTTTGTCTACGTATATTTTTATAGCGGGATTTTTTATTTTATATCTATAAAAAGACTAATAATGTCATCCAAACAAAGTAAAACTGATCTATTTAATTTCTCAAATTTTATTTTAAAATTAATCTTTGCTTTTTGATTTTTTTGTAAATATTTTTGCAAATTTTGACCCTCGGTTTTGGCGCCCCTAAAGGATGGCGCCCGTGTGCATTGCACACTTTGCACATATGGTAGCGGGGGCCTTGGATATACGTAATATACGTCGGTGCGCTCACATTTCGAAGGCCCTTGTCTACTATTTTTATTAATATTGCTGTTATTGTCCACGCCTCCATTCCATATAACAAAACTGGAAATGCATAAGATTTGAGAAGTCGGATTTTGAGATGTAGGGTGAACGACTCTCTTGCTTTTTCTATTCTTATACGTTAGTTATAAAGCTTAGTTTACCTACTGCTATCCGAGTCATTCTTATTCTTCTGGTCATTTCTTCAGTTTGATTTTCTTGGCCTTGCTTTATTTTATATCCCAAATGCACATACAGTGTACGTAATATGTCTGAATTGTCATTATGAAAGAGGCAGATAAAATTAAACTATTAAAAGAATATTTTCTAAGTCCCAGAAAACGTATTTAAAAAGTGATCACTTTCCTATTAGCACTGCAAGGGTTACCCACAAAATGTTTTGTTGTAGGAAAATTGTAAAATGTAACAAAATCATTATCATAATATAAATAGAATAACCTAATAAGTGTAGCCTGATAAGAGCAGTAGACTAAACAATAATAATTAGTATTAATTAATAATATTTTTAATTGATACCTTGATACCAGGAAAAGCGAAACGAAGATATATAAAATAGCCAAACAGAGAGCAAAGAAAGCAAAAGATTTTAATCAGATTAGATGTATCCGAGATGAAAATAATAAAATACCAGTTCACGAAAGGGATGTCAAAAAGAGATGGAGAAAGTACTTTGACAGCTTATTAAATAGAGAATTTGACAGACAGCCTGTAGAGTCAATGGAGACAGTAGCAGCAATGGTCACCAAAATAACCAACGAGGAAGTGGCTTCAAAAAATAAAAAAAGGAAAAGCGGTAGGACCAGATGATATTCCTGGGGAAGTATGGAGAGCATTGGGAGAGACAGGAACAAGGTAACTAGCAGGTATATTTAATAGAATTATGGAAGTCGGACAAATGCCAGACGAATGGAGAAGCAGTATACTGGTACCTGTTTAAAAAAACAAGGGAGATATACAGGGTGTCCCGAAAAGAATGGTCATAAATTATACCACACATTTTGGGATCAAAAATAGTTCGATTGAACCTAACTGACCTTAGTACAAATGTGCTCATAAAAAAAGTTACAGCCCTTTGAAGTTACAAAATGAAAATTGATTTTTTTCAATATATCGAAAACTTTCAAAGATTTTTTATTGAACACGGGCATGTATAATTCTTATGACAGGTCCACCTTAAAACCAAATTATAGTGAAATTTGTCCACCCCATAAAAAATTTATGGGGATTTTGTTCCCTTGAACCCCCCCAAACTTTTGTGTACGTTTCAATTAATTCATTATTGTGGTACCATTAGTTGAACACAACGTTTTTAAAACTTTTTTGCCTCTTAGTATTTTTTCGATAAGCCAGTTTTTATCGAGATGCGGCTACTTTTTTACTATATTTACATAAAAAATGTATGGGGGTTTTGTTCCTTTAAACCCCCCAAATGTTTGTGTACGTTCCAATTAAACTATTATTGTGGTACCATTAGTTAAACACAGTGTTTTTAAAACTTTTTTGTCTCTTAGTCTTTTTTTGATAAGTCAACTGTTATCGAGATGTGGCTTCTTTTTCAAAATATACCAAAAAATTTAAGTTATAAATAAATTTTCAGATTATTAACAGGTGTCTATAATCATACTTAACCATACACAAATAGGTGGTGGATTCGACAAATATTCAAAATATCTCGATAAACACTGGCTTATCAAAAAAGTACTAAGAGGCAAAAAAGTTTTAAAAATATTGTGTTTAACTAATGGTGCCACAATAATAATTTAATTGGAACGTACATAAAAGTTTGGGGGGGTTTAAAGGAACAAAACCCCCATAAAATTTTTATGGGGTACACAAATTTCACTATAATTTTTTTTTAAGATGTTGCTACGATAAACATTCCTCATGTCCATTTTCAATAAAAAATCTCTAGGAGTTTTCGATATATTAAAAAAAATCGATTTTCATTTTGTAACTTCAAAGGGCTGTAACTTTTTTTGTGAGCACTATTGTATATAGGTAAGTGAGGTTTAATCAACCTATTTTTGACCCCAGAATCTGTGGTATAATTTATGACCAATCTTTTCGGGACACCCTGTATAACAATGTACAAACTACAGGGCTATAAAACTGCTTAGCCACACCATGAAAATATGGGAAAGAGTAATTTATAGACGGATACATGAAGAGACCGAAATATCTGAGAATCAATTTGGCTTTATGCAGGGTAGATCAACAACAGATGCAATTTTCATTATAAGGCAGTTGATGGAAAAATACAGGAGTAAAGAAACAAACGCTTATATGGTATTAATTGATCTTGAGAAAGCATATGATAGAGTTCCTCGAGAGATTCTGTGGTGGGCACTCAATAAGAAAGGAGTCCCTGGTGAATATGTAAAGATTGTGAGGGATATGTATGAGGGAGTAACGACTAGTGTTAGGACAGGTGTGGGAGAGACTGATAAATTTTATGTGAAAGTAGGATTGCACCAAGGCTCTGTGCTTAGTCCTTATTTATTCTCATTAGTTTTGGACCAGATAACAGCGAAACTACAGGGTAACATTCCATGGTGCTTAATGTATGCTGATGATGTCGTGTTAGTAGGAAATAGTGAAAGAGACTTAGAACAAAAACTTGAACAGTGGAGACAAGCTCTGGAGGAAAAAGGTTTAAAACTTAGTAGGACAAAAACAGAGTATTAGGAATGTTCATTTAAAGATGGAGCTACTACAAATAAAATGGTATCTTTGGATGGTGCAAATGATTGTGAAAAGCAATAGTTTTAAGTACTTAGGATCGGTATTACAGAGTAATGGAGAAATAGATGGAGATGCATGCAGTAGAATTAGGGCTGGATGGATGAAGTGGAAAGAAGCGAGTGTTGTGTTGTGTGACAGAAAAATTCCAATGAAGCTGAAGGGAAAACTCTATAAATCAGCCATAAGACCGGCTATGATGTACGGAACTGAATGTTGGGCAGTGAAAAAGAAAGAGGAACAACGAATGCATGTGGCGGAAATGAGAATGCTTAGATGGATGAGTGGAGTGACAAAGAAGGATAAAATTAGAAATGAGTATATTAGGGGAAGTCTAGGTGTGGCACCAATTGATGCCAAAATGAGAGAGCATAGGTTAAGATGGTTTGGTCATGTTCAACGTCGAGACGTTAATCACCCAATACGAAGAATAGCTGAAGTGCAGATTCCTGGAAGGAGTAGGAGAGGAAGACCAAAGAAGACCTGGGGGGAGGCGATAAGGCAGGACATGTTGGTAAAGGGGATTAACATTGATATGACCCAAGATATAATTGTGTGGAGAAATGGAATTAGGGAAGCCGACCCCGCATAGGGATAAGGAAAAGAGAGTGAGAGAGTGACAATAATATTTTTAATTATTAATAATAATATTTGACTACATTATCGCAAAATAAATCAAACATGTACGACATTGAGTCAGAGGTATATAAAAATTGAACAGCAAGAGATAATAATATTATTTTGTCATTTATAAAATAAGCACTCGCGAAGCGTCCATGTAACCACTGTTACCATTGGTTACAGTTAAAAATCTTGCAAATAAATACTTTATGACTACTATGAAATAATTCCGTTTATATTTTTTACTAACAGAAATATTTATTAATAGTACCTAATTCAGTAAATAGCCAACAAGACGCACGAAAATATTGGCGACATTATGTGAATCCGTTGCACGTTATTATATATGCTGTTACCACATTTGGGTATGGTCACGTAGGAGAATACTCGCTATCGCTCGGGACTAGCTCGTTTCTGAAAATTTTTAAGGAGCAACGGCTCTAGAGACGGCGCTTTGGCACGTTGTGTATATCAGCATTGTAACCACACTTTGGTTTGGTAACGTTGGTTTAGTACCTATTACAGATTACAGTGTGCATGCATTTAAACATGGAAGAGTGTTGCTGTTTATTGCGTAATCGATCAACTACTTGAAAAGTCATTCTCCTTGTATATTTTTTATATATAATTTTGAAGAAAAAAATGGGATTATTGAAAATGGAAGACTTAAAATATAAACAAGAGTTTTTAAAATATGTTCTTTTTCCTACTTGTTCATTTTTATGTTAATTTTATGGTAGAATAATCTGTTTAGTTTGTTTATTGTTTATTGTTATACTTATTACATACATATACATAATTACATACATATAATTTGGGAATAGTGATTTGTTTAATTTTATCCCACAGAATTAAAAACAAAAACTTATATTTGGGAGGTTCAAAATAATTTTTTTAAATAAGATTTTTTTACATCTGGTTTTGGTAACATTTTCGAAAAAGTCACGCTTCGCCACTGAAAATAAGAGAAGAATATTTCTTTCTTTCTTTCTATCTCCCTTTTCTTTCACCCTATCAGTCTGATTTGGGCTATCTATTTTAATTTCCATTCACCCATCTCTTTCATTCTTTTCTATTCCCTGTCATTATTTTCAATTTCTCGAGTGATTTTTGTCTAGCTTTTTCCGCCTCTACTACTTGCTGTATCTATTTTTTTCTTGGTCTGCCTCTTTTTCTTTTTACGATGTTCTTTGCTTCATGGACTTTTCTTGTAATTCTGTTGGGTTGCATCCTCATCAAATGTCCATACCAGTTCATTTGTCTGTTTGCTATTTTGTTCATTATTGGTTCTTGGTTGGCCATTCGCCTAATAGTCTCGTTGCTTAATCTATCCTATTTTGTCTTTCCAACTATCCTTCTTAGGTGTCTTATCTCCACTGCATTTATCCTGCTCTTATGTTTTTCCAGAATTGCCCAATTTTCACTTGCATAGAACATAGACGGTATCACTATTGTGTTATATATTTTTATCCTTGTCTCTTTTATAAGTTCGACGAGAAAAATATAAGAATATAAAATATTGAGTTACATAAAAATTCAACAGTAAGGGTTAATATTTCCTCAGTTAAAATAGAAGAGAAAAATATTATAAAGATACAACTAAAAAAAGAAAAGTTTGTAAAGAAATCTTTGTCATGTTAGCAATTTTTGGACAGCCCCGTCAGGGCCGCCGAGAGGGCGGTACAACCGGTACATTTTACCGGGGCCCGGCTATGTAAGGGGCCCGGCGTCATCCAGACCAAAGACGTAATTTTTCTCGTTTTTTTTTGCTTTTCACTTTATGTACATAATTCGTTTGATTTAGTTTAAAATTTTATCCGCAATAAATCACATGTGTCAAATACTACAGTGCAGTCAGATAAAACTATGGTATGGATATGGAGATTAAAAATATATCATTGCTTCTAAAAAATTTACAAAAAATCAGAAGAATCTATGTTGAAGAATCGAAATGAGATATCAGCAATTATGGAATAAATCCAGAATGTACATCAAATAAAGAAAAACGGCGCAAAAGGCCTGTGAGATTTTTTGATGATTTGCCTGGGCCTAATAGTGATGCGACTGATAATTTTGAGCCCGACGCAATATTTCCCTGGGAAATATTTAATATTGTTATATAATAAGCAATTTAACCAGAAGATTTAATGCGGAAAATACAATTCATTCGCTTTTTAACATTTTATGGATATTCCGAGATGAAGATGACGACAATATTAAGAAGAAAATTGATATAGGTATGTATTGCGATAGTTTTATAAAGAAGACATCAGTGAAGAAATGAGAGATGGAATTTTTCATTTGAGAGCGATATACAAGGATAATATTGGTAAATCTCAACTTTCTCCAATAGATTTGCTTAATAAAATTAAACATCTCAAATTTGAATCGTTATTGTGTTAAGAATATTTTGCACATTACCGGTGACAGTCGCAGAAGCAGAAAGATCCTTTAGTTTTCTTTTTCGCATAAAAAACGCTATGAGGTAATGAATGAAACAGGATCGGTTAGCTGCCTTTCAAGTTTGTGAATTGAAAATGATTGGGTAAAATCATGCGATTTTTGCCAAATCAGAAAACTCGAAAAGCACCTATATTATAAATATTTTCACTCTTATAAATTGAATAAAATTTTGTATAATCAAAATTTAATAAAATTTATATGTATTTGAAATGTTTCTTATTATTTATAATTTTATTTCTATAAAAATTAAACAATTTTTTCGCTCTTCACTTTTTGCCGGGGGCCCGCCCTTCACTTTTTACCGGGGCCCGCTCATCCCTCTCGGCGGCCCTGGCCCCGGTAACCAACAGGACATTGATCTTTAGTTTGCGTATGTGGCAACTTTTTCTTTTGACATTTGGAATTCTGCGTATAAATATTTAACCTTATACCTACTCTAAATGGACGCATTTGGCTCCTAGTAATCCCAATAAAACGGAGCAAGGTACTGAATGTTTGTATCTTTCGGGACACATGATTTGCCCAAAATCCGATTAAGGAAAACTCATTTTTCTATTATTTTAAATCACACTTACATCAGTGGTTTTAAAGATGTCTGAATTAAAAAAATGATTTCATAGATTAGATTTTAAGGTCTTCACTGTTTGACTTTTATTTCTCCGAATAATTTTAATGTAGATACTGATACTCTATATTTATAAGGTACTTACTAGTTTATATGTTATGTTAAGTAAAATTTGAAAATATCGATATATGACAATATCACACTGTACATGCAATTGTCATGTTTTACTTCATAGCTGTTTCACAGAACCTATAATACAATAAAAAGAAATCAAATATTTCAATCGAGGAAAAGCTAAGTTAGACCAAAGTTAACACCAAGAAAGATGATCCAATAATTTTACAAACAACAAAAAACGAAATTGCCTGACAAGAATTTAGCTCAGAAGAATTCGAAGTAGAACTGAGGTAACGAGATCTAATTTCTACTAGTGTACATAATCTAACACTTTGAATAGTATTTTTTCTTCTTTGTGTCGTTTCCCAATAGGAGGTTGAATATCATCACCACTGTCATCGTTCTATCTACCGTTGATCTCAAGAGTTATATTGACTGCATTTAAACCAGTTCCTTAAAATTTTCAACCAGACACTCTCCTTCTTCCCATACCCCTTCCTCCTCTTATTTTTCCCTGTATTATCAATCTTAGCATTTCATATCGCTATCCCCTCATTCCGTGTCCCAGATATTGTAACTTTCTTATTTTTATTGTGTTTATTATTTCGTATTCTTTGCCCATTTCTCGCAATACTTCTTAGTTCGTTTTCTTCTGTGCCAATGGTATTCTAAGCAAACTTTTTGTAACACTAAATTTCAAATGGCTGTAGCTGATTTATGTGTTCTTGCTTTACTGTCCAGCTTTCAACTACACATTATATTATCTAAAACACATAATAGACCAGGGCATTTAGCACTAAAAACACCCGAATAAATAAATTTTTAAATACAGCACGTAGAGACTTACAGTTTTTTGCATTATGTTCAGGATGACGTCAGGGAAAAAGTCTACTATTCAAAAATGGCTGGAAATGCATAATTGCACTGTAAAGTGCATAAAATGCATCCAAAATTGCATAAATATAAAAATAAAGTCAAAACCAGTATACTAAGGAACATAATTTATTATTTGGGTTGTTTTTGGGGTCACTGAATACGATTACGCCATCAGAACTGATCCCCGGATCACCTGGTGCCCAAGATCACGGCAAGAGACGTCATCTTCTGGAGTTTCGATGGTTTTCGGCATTAAATCAATGCAAGTGGATTGTCACCAGTTTTAGGGGTCGCTAAATACGAATATGATATCAGAATTGACCTCCGGAGTACCTGGTGCTGAGGGTCGTTACTAAGGCACGTCATCTTCTGGAGTTTCGAGGGATTTCGGCACTAAATTGATGTAACTGGACTACTCGGGGGGTTTTTGAGGTGGTTAACCACGGAGATGCCATCAGGACATAGGTACCTTAGGAATACCTGGTGCCCAAGGCCACTGTAAGGGACGTCATCTTCTGGAGTTTCGAGGGCTTTCGGTATCAAATTGATGCAAACGGATTAGTTACGGGTTTTTGAGGTCGCTAAACACGAATATGCCATCAACACCGACTCCCTGGTGGTCCCCCAAAACCCCCAAAACTCCAGAGGATAACGTGCCTAGGCCCAGGTGCTCCGGTGTCTCTTCTGATGGCGTATTTGTGTTTAGCAACCCCAAAAACCCGTGAGTAATCTGTTTGCATCAATTGAGTACCTGAAACTTTCGAAACTCCAGAAGATGACGTGCCTTAGGCACCAGGTCCTCCGTTTTTTGTTCTGATGGGGTATTCGTGTTCAGCACCCCCAAAAACCTATAAGTAATCTGTTTGCATCAATATAGTACCGAAAACCTCGCCTAGCGGATGACGCCCCTTGCAGTGACCCTGGACACCAGGTTGTACGATGGTCTGTTTTGATGGCATGTTAGTGTTTACCGACCTCAAGAACCACCGATTTCAATTTAATGCCAAAATTCCTTAAAACTTCAGAAGATGACGTCGATTGTAGTGACCATGGGCACTAGGTGCACAGGGTGTCGGTTGTGATGGCATATTCGTGTTTAGCGACCTCAGAAACCCCCCGTGTAATCCGTTTGCACCAATTTAATACCGAAACCCCTCGAAAGTCCAGAAGATGACTTCCCTTGCAGTGGCCTTGGGCACCAGGTGATCCAGAGGTCTGTTCTGATGGCACATTCGTGTTTAACCACCTCAAAAACCCCCGAATAGTCCAGTTGCATCAATTTAGTGCCGAAATCCCTCGAAACTTAAGAAGATGACGTGCCTTAGTAGCGACCCTGGGCACCAGGTACTCCGGATGTCAATTCTGATGGCATATTAGTACTAAGTGACCCCTAAAACCCGTGAGTAATCCGTTTGCATCGATTTAGTGCCGAAAACCATCGAAACTCCAGAAGATGACCTCTCTTGCACTGACCTTGGGCACCAGTTTATCCGGGGGTCAGTTCTGATTGCGTAATCGTATTCAGTGACCCCAAAAACCCCCCAAATAATAAACTTTGTTCCTTAGTATACTGATTTTGACTTTATTTTTATATCTATGCAATTTTGGATGCATTTTATGCACTTTACAGTGCAATTATGCATTTCCACCCATTTTTGAATAGTAGACTTTTTTCCTGACGTCATCCTGAACATAATCCAATAAACTGCAAGTCTCTATGTGCTGTATTTAAAAATTTATTTATTTTGTGCTAAATGCCCTCGTCTATATATATATATATATATATAACATCTCTGAGCTCTTACTCTGTTTTAATTGTAAAGAATTATTTTCACCTATCCTGGCCGTTATTTCTGTTGTTTGATCATTATTTTTGAAATCCAGGTTCCCACGTATTTGCATTTTTCAACCCTTTCTATTGGTACATCTCCCAAATGTATGTTTGTTTCTATATTTGTTTTCTTTGTTATTATCATATATTTATATATTTAGTTTTAGTCCATATTTTTCCCAGAAATGGTATATCTTGTTTATTAGTATTAGTTGGAGTTGTTTGGCAGAGTTTCATATTCACAGTGTCATCTGAAATCTATATCTTATGTTGTTAATAGTTCTTCCGTTAATTATTATCCCTATACTTTCAGATAGTAATGCTTCTTCCTAAATAACTTTACTGTACACATTGAATAGTAATTGAGACATAACACATCTCTGCCTAACTTCTCTCCTGATCTTGAATTTGGAATTTGGACTAATTGTTCGTGTCTTACTTCACGCTTGATGGCTGATCACCATCAGCTGTTTCAAGTCCACTGACGACATAGGCCTCCCCTGTCTGTATCCAGAGTACACGGGCTTAAGCAGTAATTTTTCGTCATCTTTCGCAGATAATTTTGAAATTGTGCAGGTGGTCTTCCTCTGTGACGTTTATCTATTCTTGGTCTCCATTCGGTCAACTTGCGTGTCCATCTTCCATCCTTCAATTTTGCGATTTCTTCATCCTTCATTCTTCATTTCAATCTGCAAGCTCTCTTTCCACATCTGTAACTCTGGTTCTGTGTCATAGGTTTTCGTTTACCATCTTGTCTTTTATTGGTACCCCTATCATTGAATACTCCATCTTTCTTTGTGCTAATCTTAGTTTTGAAGCATTGTTTTTTTGTTAGGTACCGAGTTTCCGCACCGTAAATCTATACTGGCAGGCTCTTTCCAGTTCTTCTAACATATTGTTGATTTCACCTAGGTCATTTACTATCAATACAATGTCATCAACATAACTCAGATGGTGCAGTTTTTCCCCTTCGATACTTATCAGTTTATGATTTCAGTTAAAGGTTTTAAAAGCAAGTTATACGGCAGTTAAAAGTTTTGGTGATAGTGTTTTACCCTGTCTGACCTCTTTGAATTTTTACTTTACAAAGAAACAAAAAATACGGTGATGTAAAAATAACAAACTTTCTAAAGCCACAAACAGTAGGCTATAGCCTTATAAACTTTTGATAATAAAACTTTTATATTTATTTTATATTCTATTATTTTCTAGACAAAATTCATATTATTGAAAATTGTTTTTAATTTTTTTTTAAATTGATGTATATGTTACCGGCCAAACCCGATTTCAGGACAAACTAGTTTGGCGTAGGTCAAACTAGTTTGTCCTATCGCGCGTAGGCCAAACTAGACTGTCCTAGGCCAAACTAGTTTATCCTGATATAAATACACACACTTGGGCCAAACTAGTTTGGCCTAGGCCAAACTAGTTTATCCTGATATAAAGACGCACACTTCAGGCCAAACTAGTTTATCCTGAAGTGTATGTTTTTATATCACGAGAAACTAGTTTAGCCTAGTCTAAACCAATTTAATCTAGTCGACAGTACATAATTGATTACCGATTGGTTGCTGATTTAAACGTAAATTTAGAAGACATTATTAAGATTTGTAAGACTTTTAAGTATTTAGGGTAAATGATAAACCGAGAAGGCACTTGTATGAAAGATATAGAAATGAAAACAGTACGGGGAAAACAAGCCACGAAAGCACTCCATGGAGATATGGAAGAACACACTAACTAAAGAAAAGAAAAAAGGATTTTTCAGTGCATAGTACTGAATATTACCCTACAAGAGCGGAAGAATGGCCAGTGACAACAATAATACGAAATAAAATACGAACAGTTGAATTGGAGTTTATGAGAAGGTGTCTACAAATTACCAGGTAGGATAGAATAAGAACAGAGGAAATATGAAACAGAATAGAAGTAGAATGCTCAACTACAAAAAAGTTGTGGTAGTAATAGTAGAGCCCTGAAATGGTATGGGCATTTACAAAGAATGCCGGAGCACAGGTGGCCGAAAAGATTACTGGACTGGGACCCGCGGGGAGGAAGACGGAGAGGAAGACCTGCTGTGAGATGGAAAACTCACAAAGGAAATGCTATGATAGATAGAGATCTCAGAGATGGCGACTGGGAGAATAGAGTGCTACGGAAGACGAAATTAGCAAACTCATAATGGGAAAAAGCCAGGAAGAAGAAAGTAATTCAGCGAACTAGTATGGCTTAATATAAATAATAAATTGAATAAAATACTTTGTTCTTGGAAAAATAATCATTTTTATTAAAATTATAATTATTCGTAACAAACAAACAATAGTATATACAAACAATTTAGTACCATCCTTGGATTATTAGCTTTCATTTGTCGGTGGTATAATGACGGAGGAGTTGGGTTCACGAACAGACAGACGGGCAGACGGACGTGGATAATTCAACGTTTTCACATTTTTTCAAAATTGCTGAAAACAATATTAATTCGTACTCGATTTTATTCGTAAGAGTATCTTTTCTTTTAATTTTTGGAGAAAACCTGATCCTTATATTTATTATTTTTATATTATTTAATTATACAAGAATATATTAATTTATAGTGTTATAGCATGTATCAATATCTTCATTCGATGTATCATATGATACAATATATCGATGTATAATTATTTTTGCCATCCCTGTTGGGACGTGATTTGGGGAATTCTCCGCATGTAAAAGTCCTTACATGTTCGCTAAATTACTTTCGACTCGGCTAAATTGGTTTAGACTAGGCCGTAATAGTTTATCCTGAAGTGTGAGTTTTTATTATATCAGCATAAACTAGTTTGGCCTAGGCCAAACTAGTTTGGCCTGAAGTGTGTGTATTTATATCAGGATAAACTAGTTTGGCCTAGGACAAATTAGTTTGACCTACGCGCGATAGGACAAACTAGTTTGGCTTAGGCCATACTATTTTATCCTAACGCGCTTAGGACAAACTAGTTTGGCCTAGGCCAGGGGTCGGCAACCTGCGGCTTGCGAGCCGCAAGCGGCTCTTTGGATGTGAAGCTGCGGCTCTTTAGTTCCACAAGCAAATATTATTTACTTTACCAAAATAAATAAATATCAAAATATCGCGATAAAACCAGTACAACTGTTGACACGAATTACTTCAGCACAGTTACAAAAAAAATTAAAGATGGATTTTCTGGCAGAATTGAACAATTCAAAACCAACAGAACCACTCTAGAATTCATAGTAAATCCTCTCAACAAAAATAGTAACGAAATCCACGTTGAGAAATTTGGAATAATTGATACTGGATCTTTAGAAAAATAATTGATCGATTTAAAAAGTAAAGCTTTGTGGAGTGGAAAATTTACAGAATTGAAAAGCAAGTTGGAAAAGTTGGAGGTCCAGAAATGTATGTAGGTACGTTACGCAATAAAAGTGGACAGCTTTGAAAGAAATGCCTCGAATTGAGGGACTTGTATTCGACGCATGGAATAGTCTTCCAGATTGCTAGTGCTACAGTGAGGTAAAGAAGTTTGGCATTTGGAGTGCTAACTATCTTTGGATCGACATATTCTTGCGAGAAAGCGTTCTCTTGCATGAATATAATTAAAAGTAAACTAAAAAGCCAACTAACAAATGAAAATTTAGAGTCGTGTTTGGAACTTAAAACAACAAGTTATGAGCCAGATATATCCAAACTTTTTAAAACCATGCAAAGCCAACGCTCCCATTGGGATTATTTGCTCAATTGTTTGTCATTGAAGTACAAGTTAATGTAGTAAGTGAATATTTTTGTTTTAATTTTTTACTTGAATAAATGAAATGTAAGAAAATATATACATATGTCTTCTTCTTCAAGTGCCGTCTCCTAATCGGAGGTTGGATATCATCATCACTATCTTTACTCTATCCACCGCTGCTCTAAAGAGTTCTATAGAACTGCATCTAAACCAGTCCCTTAAATTCTTTAACCATGACACTCTCCTTCTTCCTATACTCCTTCCGCCTCTTATCTTTCCCTGTATTATCAGTCTTAGCATTTCATATCGCGGTCCCCTCATTACGTGTCCCAGATATTATAACTTCCTTATTTTTATTGTGTTTATTACTTCGCATTCTTTACCCATTTCTCGCAATACTTCCGTGTTCGTTTTCCTCTGTGTCCATGCTATTCTAAGCATCCTTCTGTAACACCACATTTCAAATGACTGTAGTTTATTTATGTGTTCTTGCTTTAATGTCCAGCTTTCAAAGCTCTCACTCTCAGTTCTAAGCTAAGGTCTTTGTTGCAGAGAACTGTTTTCATTATTACAAACGCATTTTTTGCTATTTCTATTCTGGTCCTTATTTCTGTTTGATCATTTTTCTCTGAAATCCAGGTTCCTAGGTATTTGTATTTATCAACCCTTTCTATCGGTATATTTCCCAAATGTAATCTTGTTTGTATGTTTGTTTTCTTAGTTATTATCATGTATTTGGTCTTTTTTGTATTCATTTTTAGTCCATATTCTTCACAGAAATTTTTTGTTTTGTTTAGTAGTAGTTGGAGTTGTTCAGCAGAGCTTGCCATAATCACGGTGTCATCTGCATATCTTATGTTGTTAATAGATCTTCCGTTAATTATTATTCCTTCACTTTGAGATAGCAATGCTTCTTCAAAAATGGCTTCATATATGCATTAAAGAGTAATGGAGACATAATACATCCCTGCCGAACTCCTCTCCTGATTTCAATCTCTGGACTGGGTTCGTTATCTATTACAATTTGTGCTCTTTGATTCCAGTAAAGGTTTTTTATTAGGTATTCGTAAGTCCCTTTTATCTATGTTTTTTTTCTTTAGAATTTGGACTAATTTTTCATGTCTTACTTTGTCTAAAGCTTTCTCAAAATCAACGTAACAAACATGCACATCCACATTCATGTCCATGCATCTTTGAGCTAACACATTAAAAGCAAATAACACCTCTCTGGTTCCTAGTCCGTTTCTGAACCCAAACTGACTATCATCTATTCCTTCTTCTAGTTTTTTATTTATACGACCATGTATTATTTTCAAGAATAATTTGAGAATGTGAGTTATTAATGATATTGTTCTGTATTCACTGCAATCTTTAGCGTTTGTATTTTTAGGGATAGCACAAAAGGTTGAGAGTAACCATTGTTTTGGTATGTTTCCTGTTTTGTACACTGTGTTAAACAAGTCTACGATAATGTCTAAGGTTTCATCATTTATGCATTTTAAGCTTTCTACTGGGATTTGGTCTGGACCTACTGCTTTACCATTTTTGCTGTTTTTTAATGCCGATTTAATTTCTTCTTTTAATATTTTCAAAACCGTTAATATCTTCAAACCTACTTTGACTTCCATCTGCTCTGTTCTATTGTCTTTGAACAATTCATTTATGTATTCTGTCCATCTCTTTAATTTTTCGTTAGTACTCAACACAAGTTTCCCATCTGTATCTTTTAGTATTCCCGGTTTTCTTTTTTTGTTGTTCTGAGTTAATTCCTTAATTTTTTTATGAGTGTTAAAATGATCGTGTCTTTTCTGGCGTTCTTCTATTTCTGCGCATTGTTCTTTTAACCACTGTTCTTTAGCCTGCTTAATTTTGAATTTTATTTGTTTATCCACATTTTTGTACATCTGATTATCTTTGTTTTTATGCTGACGTCTTTCTTCCATTAAATCTAAGATTTCCTCCGTCATCCATTGTTTCTTTTTGTATCTGGTTGGTGTAAGAATTTCTTTTTGACATTTATATATTTCTGTCTTTATTAATAACCATTTTGTCTCTGTTTCAGTATTTTGCTGGATTTGTTCTTTAACATTCATTAAACGGTTATTAATTTCATCTATCAGGCGTTGTTTTATGAGTGGGTTTCTTAGTTTACTTGTATCGATTTTTACATCTGTTGTTCTGCGTTTGATTATTTTCATTTTGAGCCTAATTTTATAGTCACTACTGGGTTGTGATCTGATCTTATGTCGGCACCTGGATAGGTTTTTGAAGATATAATTGCGTTCTTGTATCTTTGTCTAATCAATACATAATCTATTTGATTTCTTACAATTCTCCCTTCTTGATCTGCTGGTGACTTCCAGGTATATAGTCTTCTCTTTGGCATTTTAAACAATGTATTAGTTATGACAAAATTATTATTTTGGCAAAATTCGATAAGCCTGTCACCTCTTTCGTTTCTGTTGCCCAGACCATATCCTCCTGTACATTCTTCTACTGTTTCGTCTCCAACCTTTGCATTAAGATCTCCCATTATAATTGTAACATCCTGCGTTTTAATGTACATATGTGAAATACACTATATATACATATTATGAATAAATAGATTAACTTTTTTATCAAAGAACTTTATTTATGCGAGTACTATTTATCGTTGACAAAAAAATCTGGCTTTTTAAAAACTTTGAAATTTTGTAAATTGTAATTTTTGGCTTTTCCGACTCAAAAGGTTGCCGACCCCTGGCCTAGGCCAAACTAGTTTGTCCTGAAATCGGGTTTGGCCGGTAACATATACACAGAACTGAAATATCAGAAATATTATATACTGATACTATAATATAAACGAATATTAGCAACAACAAAAAATTATTATTTTAAAGTGGATTAAATGCGAAAATTTTTAAACATAATGTGATCATACAATACAGTACATTTTGGTCTTTTAAACAGACTTCTTATTCTGTTTCTTCCTGTACAATGATATTTGTCGATCCTATTTAGTACTTAAAGATACTGAACTCCAAGCGAGTTTATCTTAATATTTGTCTTTAATAAAAATATCGTACCAGGAAAATAAAAATAAAACCTGTTGGAATTTGTAGTAAGTATAGTTCTTAGGATTATAATTAAACTTTTTCATTCGTTCCTTATAACAAAAAGTAAATAGCACAATAAAGTCAAGCATTTTTCAAATAAACTAGATATGAATATTTACAGTTATAATTATATGGGTATATTATACCCATATAATAATATACCTATATTATGGGTGTTTATAGAAACTTTTAATTCCTGGGTTTGTCGGTTTGTTGTAAATAAAATACACACATCGGAAAAGTCTAGGGATATTTTTGTAACGTAATAAAATTAATAAAAATAGATCCACGTGATCATTTTAATTTCAATTGAAATTATACAGTGGCTCATCCTGTAGATTTTAGTAAATAAATCGTAACGGCAATAGTGATGATAACGAATATTTGACAAAGCTTTTTACAGGAGGGGAACAAACTATGGGTTATACACTGCAGTAAATATTCTGCTAGTTTCGATTTTGTTCATGCTATAAAGTTCTTGTTTACTTAGTGCATTGAAAATATTGTTTTTTATCATGGAACGACGTCATACGTCATTTAACTTTGGATGAGTTAAATAGGGTTTTATGCTTTCTTCAAGGTGGTCAGGGCCGCGCCGTCCACGTGTGCAATGTGTGCGGCGCACACAGGTGCCAGCAATTAAGGGGCGCCACTAGAGTTGTTATAAAAATTTTTACGCCGGTCAAAACAACACTTACCCATTTAGCGATCTTGCCACCCTATATAACCCAACTTCAAACATAGGCACATTACGTATTGATTTATGCAATCTGCATAAACAAAAAAATCATGTAGGTACAGACATGCAGCCATCAAGCCTCCGGCCCAGAGGAATTTATGCTTTAAAGCCATTGTACAAAAATTTGGCCGAAATTTATGATGCTTTATGTGAATTTGATCTTGATTCAAAATATCAAGCCAGATGTTAAGAAGATAAAATGTCAACATTTACATGCATATGCTCAGTCCATATATTATTATATGGTATGAAGTTCTGATCAAAGTTAACTTCGTTACCAAAATTTAACAAGCAAAAACAATAAATATGCAGCTGGCCTTAACCGTTATGTCTATACCCAAGTACCTGATACGGTAGTCTATACCCGTACTATCCAGGTACCCGGCAATGTTTCTGTACACTTAGCTTGTAGATTCGACGATAATTCGCTTGACGATAATTCGTATCCACTTACTAGACAAATATATACTGGAAAAAATTCAACTGGACGTGAAACTAATCAAGGTAAACGCGTAGTAAAAGATTTGTGTTACAGATAAAAAAATTCTGGACGAAGCATAACAATGGATAATTTTTTCACAACTCTTCCACTAGCCCGTCTCCTGTTGTCTTGGAAGTTATCATTAGTTGGTACTTTGAAAAGAAACAAACCATATATTCCACAAGAAATGCTGCCTTCGTCAAAGCATGAGCCTGAATCGTTATTATACGGATTCATCGCAGGTCATGTTACTATTTGTTCATTGTGTGCCAAAAAAGAAAAAGCGTTATTTTGCTGTCAACAATGCATGATAACGATAATTTAAGTGGCTCAAAAAATAAACCTGAAATAATTCAGTACTATAATAAAACTAAAGGCGGCGTAGACAACATGGACAAAATGGTTTCTCGTTATTCCACTAAACGCAGAACTTTGCGTTGACCAGTAGCCTCTTTTTACAATATCCTAGACGTAGCTTGCCTAATAGCAACCTATAATACGCTATAAACCTTTGTTTATCATCATCATCATCATCTTGGTACTACAGACCTTAGAGGGCCTCAACCTTCTCAAGCTTTCTACGTCATTCTGTTATGTCCCTTGCTTGCATTTTCCAGTTGCCGACTCCGATCTTCTCGGCATTTTGTTTATACCTGTGTTTATAGCAACTTATAATACAAATCCACAGAGTTCTACTGAAACTAGTAAGCGTAGAATTTTTTGCAAGAGGGAAACAACTAGTGATGCCTGCAATTTCTGCTAGATATAAAGTACCAAATTAATGTATATCGAAATTTTTCATCAAGGTCAGGAATTTAGTGTATGTTAGGAAAACTCTACCTACACATTCAAGTAATACAGCAGTCATTACCTCTCCTAGATTCCACTGGACGTCTCAAAGTTGTTGGAAATTTGCTACATTTGCATGTCTTTAGCGAAAAAGCGGCTAAGAAAGACACGAAAATCATGTAATGTTTGTAATCGTCCACTATGTAACGAACAATCAGTAAAAATAAGTAAGTGCGGACAATATGTTTGAAATGTAACTTTTATTTATGTTTCTTTATCACTTTTATTACAAAAAAAAACTAGACACAGCTTCACGATTTACTAAACATTAGGGCTACCCTGGTGCCACGGGTGTGGACGTAATTGTGTAAAAAATTTGACGGTATTTTTAATATATTATATGCATTTTTTTTTCTTTGGATTCGATTATAAATCTCTTCATTCTGAATAATTTTAGGAATAACTAGAAGCTTGAATAAAAATATTTATACTATCGCCAATGATTTAGATAAAACAATTACCAATGATACCCAGGTACCTGGGTATAGACACAAAGGTTAAATGCTTTACAGGAGGTAAAACAATTCTTGCTCGGGTTTCGGACAGATAGCAAATTTAATGATGTTAGTACCACAGCAAATGAAACTGTATAGAAACTGGAAGTGGAGCTCAATTTTCAACCAGCAACAGCTACGGCATCGGAATAAAAGCAGACAGTTCGATTACGAACATAAAGACGAACTGATTTTGGATCCTAAAATTTCATACAAAGTTCATTTCTTTTATTATTTTCTCAACCAAGCATTAATTTCAGTAAATGAAATATTTTCCATATTGGAAAATCATGTTGATTCTTTAAAATTGTTATATAATTTGAACAACATTTCAAAACACTCACAATAGGGCTTTTCAACAACAGTCATTTGTTTCGAGCTTCTGTCTTATGTCGTATAATCCGTGTATATTAATATTATACACAGCTTATACAACATATGGCAAAAGCTTGAAACAAATGACAATCGATGAAAAGCCCTATTAAAACTTTTTAAAAATTTGTAAAAAAAATGAGATTTAATGATCATCTAGATATAGCCGGAGACGATTTGTTTGAAGAAATTATACAGATTCTTTGTTACAAGAATTAAATAATGATGTACAATTTTAAAATTAATAGTTTTAAACGAATTTACTGCAGTTTGTCGAAATTTAACAATAGCTCTTCGCATTTTGCTCACTCTGCTCATATCTGATGCCACTGCTAAACGATATTTTTCTAAATTGAAACTTATAAAAAATTATTTGAGATCGACCATTAGTAAAGAGCGATTGTCAAATTTATCTATCATCTCTATAGAGTCAGTATTAAATGAAAATTGATAAAGTCCTTTTCGTGAGCATTTTTCAATGCGTCACAAATGATAAAAAAAGGTAAGTCCGTGATAATACACATTTATGACATTTATTCTAACATGACATTTTAGTTAAATCTGACAGTTGTCACATTTCATTTGCAATTTGGCATAAAAAGAAATCAATTGTGTTTATTGCATTTATAAAATGGTATTTTCTTTGATTTGCATAGTCTTATAAATTGTACAGATTATATTCGTATAGATATATTATATAAGTAATTCGTAAATAATTTTTTCTTCGATTATAGTGCTATCTATCGACAACTAGAATAACTAGAATAAATGTTATAAATGTCTGTCATCACAGACGTGCCTTTTTTCTGTCACATACAATTTCATGCGTTAGAAAGAAATCGAAAAACTGTGACGCACTGAAAAATGCTCATGAAAATGACTTTACCACCTATTCACCATATTATAAAAATATATTCCGAACTGAAGGCGCGAAAAGTTAATTTTTTATAGAATAGCTATTTCATGTTTATATATTATATCGTTAGTTTTTTTATGTTGTTACTCCAAAGATTTATTTTTAATTATTTTTTCATACTTTATTTTCCTGTTGAATATGTGAGAATTTCTAGTTATTTTTGTTTGGTTATAATCAGTAGAGCACCTAGTATTTTCTTCTGGGTGGTGTTGGCTTGGCCACCGAAATTTTTTTGTATTGTTTGTAAAAGACAAGTTACATTTTCCTACTATTATTTATATATTTTACATATGCCGTAGAGGGGGTTTAACCCCCAACAAAACCCCCCTGGGTACGCCACTGGTTACAATAAATAATTAATAATTTTGGGCGCCATTAAATGTTTTGCACACAGGCGCTACCACTTGCTGGTGCGGCACTAAAGGTGGTATGCGGTAAACTAATGTAGTTGAACGGGTGGGAGTCTCCCAAAGTGTTATAAGTCAATTGTGGCAGCATTTTTGTGACACTGGAAGTCCAGCCTAAGGCTCGATGCACACTTGGACCTTTTTAAGCTGCGTGCACGCTGCGAGCAAGCTGCATAGCTGCACACTCCGTGAGTTGAATTTATTCACTGTACACTCGAGCTGAGCCGTGGCCTGCAAGCCACGTGGACCAAGAGCACGCCAGTTTCTGTTACACCGCCACTTGCACGCGGCTTGAAAACAAGTCAGGCGGTTTGGCAGTCTGTGCTGGGCAATCAGTGAGTACACGTTGACCGCGCGATGGATTTCAACGTAGATACAAAGCTGTTTATTTCTGGCGTGTATTGACCCCGAAAAACCGCTCAAATGGGTGTTGACGGGAAACTTGGCTTGAAACCAAGCAATAAGAGGAATAAACTTTTAAAAATATTGTTAAAAGTTTGTATGTACTTATTTAAATAGTTGTTCGTGTTTAAAGACTTTTAATACATATATTCTGAAACACGAAACATAAAATGTGTTAAACATGTTTATCCCAGTACTGATTCGTTAAATTAATAAACATAATTTAAATTATAACTGTAATAATAGTTAGTTTCCACTTTAACAAACATAAACAGAATAATTCAATTTTGACGTTACGAATGGTCCGTTACGAATTTTACGAACTGTCGCCGTTACGAAGTGTCGCCGTTACGAACTGTCGCTGTTACAAATTGCCCGTTACCAGTTGTCCGGTTACGAACTGTCGCGTTACGAGATGTCTGGTCACGATATATTATACCAAACGGTATATTATACCAAAACGCAACAGCTAGTGACGCTAGTGTTAGAGTGGGTGATCGTCATACTCCGAAATTCACGATGCAACGTGGAGTACGTCAGAGGAACACCATACCACCGAAACTGTTCACTACTCTTTTGGAATATATTTATGTAAAAGGGCAAAACTGGCCGATAAGGGCATAAACGTAAACGGGGGAAATCTTAGTCACTTGATGTTTGTAGACGATGTTGTGCTAATAGCTAATAGGGTAGATAGGGGCCAAAGAACTTTTAAATCAGCTCTACCTTTCCGTGCTAGAAGGAGGATTGAAAGTAAATATATCTAAAACCCAGATGATGACAAATCTTGTAGTCAGCGAAGAAGAAGATATGCGTAGGAACAAGATCGATAGACCAGGTGGTGGCTTATAAATACCTGGGTGATAAGTTTGCATAGTAAAAGATAACCAAACCGTTGAGCTTTTAATCAGTATGTTTTGCCAGTGTTGACTTACGGAGCGGAAACGTTGACCATGATAAGGACAACAGTGCAAAAGATCCGTGTATCTCAAAGGGAGACAAGATCCCAAACCGTCAGCTACGACAAATATCAGGAGTGGCTGATGCGTAGAGAGAATAACAATACTGAAATGGAACTGGGCTGGGCACGTGGCTCGAATGACAGAAAACAGATGGACAAGGATACTGGAATGGAGACCAAGAGATGATGCCTACCGAAGCAGAGATCGTCCACTAACACGCTGGACTGATGATCTAAAACGTTGGCATGGGCAGGGCCGCCGCTAAAGTGTTGGCCGCTCGTATGCAACTTAATATTTGCCGCCCCCCTTCCAACACTTCAGTCGTTTCACCATAGGTGTACTAGCATTTAAAGAAATGTGCAGGAGACCGTAACGCGTATATGAATAATAATAATTGCTCTGATCTCGACGTTACTTTTAGACCTGGATCCCGCATATCAAAAAAAGTTATTATTATTATGTCAATAATATACAGAAATGCAATCTTGCACTAATACCTACATGTATAAGTTTTGTTTACAAGACTACTTACAACATTCGGCATGCTTAATGGTTTACTAATATATTTAAATATATAAGCCTGGATCCCGCGTACCAAAAAAAAGTTGATTAATAGCAAGCTGAAAATTTGTTAATAGCTTAACGGTGTCTAGTCGGACAAACTTTGATGTATGGGAACACTGGAACAGGGGAAGTTTTAATTATGGAACAGGTTAAAAATTTGGAACGTCAGACTACGAAAACGTTCCATGTTTTTTGTCGAACATAACTTCCAATTGATTTGTTACCATTTCATTAAACTCTCACACAAAAATCAGACTGGTGTTTATCACCAACGGGCATTTTAATGACTGGAACACGAAGAACATGTCAAATGACAGGAATCATGTTGGTTAGTAATAGCAGTCTGATTTTTGTATGAGAGTTTAATGAAAGGGTAACAAATCAATTGGATGTTCTGTCCGACAAAATACATGGGAAGTTTTCGTAATATGATTTTCCAAATTTTTAAACTGTTCCACAATTAAAACTTCCCCTGTTCCAGTGTTCCCGTACATCAAAGTTTGCCCGACTAGACACTGTTAAGCTATTAACAAATTTTCAGCTTGCTATTAATCAACTTTTTTTTGGTATGCGAGATCGAGGATTATTTGAAATACAGTAGTGTGCAAAAGAAACGGGCAAAATCGTTTATCAAAAGCGAGTCTAAAATTATCAAATTCTCAACTTAGACTGAACTATAACCCATCTATAACCTACGTAAGCATAAAGAAACAATATTATGACAGAGCAACCATCGAGTAATATAAAATATTTTTTTAAACCATCGAGTAATAAAAAAGACTTCTTTATTACTCAATGAGAGCAACTTAACAAGCACTTATCTAAATTCCCGGAAAGTATCCTATTGTCGTAACGTACTCTCTTAACAAAAAATCGCATATGACCACGTAGATAAAAATGTCTTAAAGTCCGAAAGCCGCCAGCCACTTTGAATTAAAAAGCATTCCCGGAACTACTTTATGACTACAGCTGCAAAAGGGCAGTTCATATAATAAATAACATTTTCTGGCATTTTTGTTTAGATTGTTTGGAATATTAGAGTTTATAGAAATATCTGAATCATTACTATTTAATTTTTTGAATTTATTTTCGTTTAAAAAAAAGTATTATCATCAGTGGCCTGCTTTTGACCGCCCCTATAATCGGCCGCCCGTGTGCGATGCACACTTTGCACACATGGTAGCGGCGGCCCTGGATGGGAATTGGATGCAAGAGTAACAAGATCGAAACAGATGGAAAATTATGAGGGAGATCTATGTCCAGCAGTGGACAAGCGAATATTGAATGATGACATGACATTTTCTAAGTTGTGGTCATTAATAGTTATGGGTCAAACCGGCAAACAGGTGTATGTTCTCAAAGAAATTGAAAGTGTGTAAAAAAAATTTTTTTTAATAAACAGCTCTTCACGTGAACTCACAATGGTTTGACGCAGCCATGTTGTAATTTTAAAACTAAAAGAGAATTTAGATGTGAAAAACTTTTAATTTTAAGGGTTTTATACGCGATATCTGTGGATTTTGCCCAGTATCCATGATTTTTCATGTGATTTTTAACAATTGCTCTTCTGTGAAGGATTTATAATAGGACGAAGCTCTGATGATGGCACGTTATGTGTTGAAAGTACTTAGCTGATTATTAAAATTTTTTTTTACACACTTTCAATTTCTTTGAGAACATACACCTGTTTGCCGGTTTGACCTATTTAGAAGTGATATACAGTCTATGTACAGTGATGTGATCACATCTATTACATAAACGACCAATCTGTTCTAAAAGTCGCACACCCAGCACAACATCTAACTATCATATATAATTAAAAGCTACATTAATAATTAAAATAACATCACCATATATAATTAAATTAAAATAACATCACTATTATATAAAACAAATTAGACTATCGGTTTAATGTCGTATTTCCCTACTAAACCCCTCAAGACCCCACCGATGTTTAGTTAATATATTACATTGAAATCTTTCCCTTCACCAACCATCCCTCTAGCAAAGTGCACAGAAAAGTATGATATTGAATACTACTACATTCTTCCCTTAGACCCGTTTGCCATTATACTAATTTCAGTACTGATTTCAGTACTAAAAATATTGGTTAGTTGCGCGAGTCGATTTAGTATGAAAAATGTCAGTTTGTGCCAAGTTTGTGTTTGCAACTATACGAATTGTAATCAGCATATAGGCATGCGCTCTACTAACTTTACATGAGCTTTACTCAAGGTTCATAGATAGTAGCTTTACTAATTGATATTGCAAGTTGAAATCCATTAACTTATTAACAATAAAAGATGGGAAGAAGTATTTTTGCAAAACTGGCAAACTTGGCTTTTATTTCTGCTACAGATATATCCACACCTAGTTTGGCTAATTCTGCCTTTATTTCTTCCAAAACTTTAATTCCTGCGTCCCTATTCTTAAAGAGAGGGTGCTTTGGCACATACAAACATTGATCATTGATTCGATTTGTAAAACTCTATTAATGTTTCAATCTGCCTTTGGCTCCACATGTTGAAAGTTGAAATCACTATTATTATTATGTACCTATAAACAAAACAAAAGTACCTAATATACAATACAACCTCACTTTTTAATATTGTGTCAATTTCAGTACAAGAAATTAGAACATGTTTTAATTTTTAGTACTAAATCGGCGCGCGCATCTAATTTGTAGATACAATATTTTTAGTACTAATTTCAGTACTAAATTTAGCATAGTGGCAAGCGGACCTTTTATACCGGAAAGTAAGTATATATCATATACTTGACATACTTTTGCTTGCCACTGCACATGAATGCGTGCATGTTTGTGAGTATGAGGATTGTACACCATGCGCACATACATGTGGGTATTCATGTACATGCATGAACATATGTACTTTGATATTGGCTGTATCATTAAATTTTATTTAAACCAGACCACCTAAATAACTCTGGTTTTTGTTGTTTGTAGCATTTGATTTTACTTTAACCGGACCTGATGATGCTGTATAAATTGTAAACAGCGAAACCGGTCGTCAGTGGTAAAATAAATTGTTTGTGAGAACGTCTCTCTTTTCTTTACTACAATAGTATGGACTCACACATGCAACCCATTCATTATTTTATATTAATTTCGTTTATAATCATATAATCATATAATAGAAGTATAACTTCTTACGTGCGTACAAAGTACACACACATTCTTTTTTTCTCAAAGCTGTACTATAAACGGTTCCTGAAATATGGCCGAGGGCCATTCTTATTGGGACACCCGGTACATATAATTATTAAATGAATTAAAATCTCTGGACTAAAAATGGATATTGTTTGCAATTCCGTAAATCTAATTTTAGTATTTTGTACTATATAAAGTGTTATCTTTAATCTTTGTGTAGAAACTGAAACAAAAAAAATAATAAAATAGAACAATGATTCACACCATAAACATTAATTACTCGTACAGAATTCTTCAAGACATTGTGATTAGTATACTATCTCCCAACAGATGGCGCCAAAAAATTCGATTCCGCCATCTAGTCCTGTTTCCGTTTTTTGTATATGAATGAAAAACTAGTCGTTTGAGCTTCTACATATTTAGATCGTTAGATGCCTTTCTGCCCTGTTCTTAGTGTTGTGATTTCATTGAATCGACGCTAGGGATAGCATATCTGGTTTTTAGATTCTATATTATTTTTTTCACTACCGACAGAGGGACTTAACACCTGTGGTGTGTCCGCGCAGGTAATACCGCGTAAAGTGAGATTTTAAGTGTGGAACACTATTAAAAACATTAACCAAAGAAGCATCTTTTGGCCGGCGGGATCGGGATACCAAAAAAAACTTGACTATGGCAGCTACTAGTGTAGTAGTGTTAGACAGAGGAAACAACACCACTTGTACTATTAATCTACATGGTGAGATATTTTATGAAAAATTTCATATTCAACTATCTCCATTATATCATCTTTCAAAATATTTATACTACCTAACAACATCAACATAACCTAACATTTTTTATGTTTTATAACTTTTATTCAATTTTTAGGTGCTACAGTTGTGTCTTGGAGAGTAAATAATCAAGAACAATTATTTGTGAGGTAATGAATAGTAGTGTTAAACTTTGTTAGAATTGAAAAAATAATTTGAATAACATTTTAGTAAACTAGCAGTATTTGATGGAAAAAAAGCAATCCGAGGAGGAATACCTTTTGTTTTTCGTAAGTTTTAAGTTAAAATTATTATAATTGTTCCTATTTAATACGTAAATGATTTTGATACTTGTAAATACAATATCTTAAAAGTTTGGAGGCAATATAAAGTTCAAAGTTTTTCGAAATGGAGTAAACTGAACTAAACTTAAATTGATCTAAACTAAAACTGAACGAAACTAAATACTATTCTGTAACACATATTAGAAATTCCACAAATTGATTTTTGTTTTTCATACGTTCCCTACACATAAATTCGTGGAGATATGAGGGAAACAAATCATAGGCGTAACCAGGATGATCCTAAGGGGGGTTACAACCACTGGAAAGGGGAGGGTTACAACTACTGGAAGGTCTCTGAGGGGTATGGTGTTAAGCGTATAGAGCTCAAAATTCATCCCAATGGGGGGGTTTATAACCCCCAAAACCCCCCTGGTTACGCCTATGAAACAAATCACTGGAAGTTGGGCGTTGTTGTTGGAGCTTCTTTTTCGCACTTTCCAACAAGATTTAGTTTGAGAGTTTGTGAAGATAGCTACAATGAAATTTAGTGTTTGACAGTACTGTCATGCTCTTAGAATAAATCAGGAAAGAAAATGTGATGTATTTATTAATTAATTTATTAACTGGAAAATATAAACCAGGTGAAATAACGAGAAAAATGTTTAATGTTAAAAATTTCAACTAACAGTAATAAACAGTATTCAGGTACATTCATTAAGAAATAATGTGGCTATCTGACAACCGCAAATTCAAATGTTCTGGCTCTACTGCAAAATCTATCCGCTAACGTATCATAGCAATTGCCAAAAAAATTCTAATAATTAACTGCAATTAATATTAAAGCAAACAACAAATATTTATTTCTTCATGTTTTACATAGATTAAAAATTAGCAGAATCTATAAAATAATATAATAAAAATGTACTTTTCAAAGCTTTCTCTGTATATTTGAAACATACAACATACACCTTATAAGAACATGGCAACACTGCCAAACTCAAATATTTTGTTTTGTGGAAATCACTTATAGCTATATTCACGGACCCTCAAACTAAATGTCCACACTTTCTATAGTTTGTGTATGACCACTGTTACCATCTGGAACCATGAAGTGATTCTGCTAAATAACAGTCTGGTGCTCACACACTCCTCCATCCAGGAGACCAATGCTCTTATATGCTCCCCATTCATCAGTAACAATTACTGTACTCAGTAGAACTGTTCTAAAAAGAATATTACTTTATTCTAAATATTTGTAATATTAACGTACCTTGATATAATGGGCAGCAGTGTCAGCTCATCTTTTGCTAGAACTGGTACTCAACTCTTGCTGGAACAGTTTTCCACTGTTCCTTTCAATCCCCCCAAAAACCCATTGCTCTTTCCTGTAATGACCTCTGCTGATACTTCCTGTGGAAGAAATAGGATTCGTCGAGTTCCAAGGTGTGGGGTTCTATTCTCATTGAATCCTCCTAGTTCCACAGATGCTGCTCCAAATATCTGCTGCACATTTCACAGCTGAAACTGCACCAGTTGGTACTAGTTCCAGTAAAGATACCCACTTGTGCTTCCATACAGAATAGTTTTTGTGGGAAGTCATGTGCAAACCCATAGATCAATATAATTAGCTGGGAAAGGGCCAGGTGGCTTCTTTGAAAAGAATGACGCAATGAATATTGCATGTTTTACACAGTACTATATTTTTAATTAAAATGCGCAACTCACAATCACCTCACACATATTGGTAAATGCAGCTCCTAGGAAACTAATGTGCAAATCTCTTCCCTCATTTGGTTAAAAGTTAATGTTCTTTCAGGATTAACAATAAATGTAGCCATTTTGCTATTGCACTACACTACAGTTACATTACTGCAGGTACATTTTTTTGAAAAAGATTGCCAAATGTATCAACTCACTAGCAAATAAAAGCCAGATTGCCACAAATAAGCACAATATTTAGGTGCATTTACATTTAAAAAAATTATTTATGAATGCTTCTTTATATGAATTTAAAAATTTTAGCTTCTCATAACAAACAATATAATTTTATAAAAGTAATCTAATGCTCGTAACAAAACACAATATTTAGCTTCATTGAACATGTTCGCTACCAAGGGGATATTTAAGTTTCGTCCCCATAGATAGACCATAGCTATTTAAATTGTCATTATGTGAAGTGCAATCCCTGGCTCACAGGTGAGACATTGGTCTATGGGAAAAATCGATGTGGCTCAGATATGAGTCACTTGCCAGCGAGCGGGTTAAATTTAAAAAAATATATATTTATGATTTTTTTTATATGAATTTAAAAATTACAGCTTCTCATAACAAAAAATATATTGTTCTGAAGCTATTTATTTGTGGTATTTATGTAATTTATTATTCTAAATGGGAAATAAGCCACAATTTAACTTAAAAAATGATTTTATTCACATTTCGAAAATAACCACCTCGGATCTCGTTTTCAAAATACAAAATATTACTTAATGAAACAAAAATGTTGCTTAGTAAAAAATTCTTCTAATAATTTAATTTAATCTGACTCATTATTATCGGCAAATATATATTATTATTAAATAGTAATATTATGCAACTCATAAATATTGGCAATATCATTTTAAAGTCTTCTACTTTAAAATGTATAATATATGTCTCAATTGCCGACATGAATGAGTCAGATTAAATTAAATTATTAGAAGAATTTTTTTACTAAGCAACAACATTTTTGTGTAATTTAGTAATATTTTGTATTTTGATAACAACATCCGAGGTGGAAGTCGAAACATCAATAAAATAATTTTTTAAGTTAAATTGTGGCTTATTTCCCATTTAGAATAATAAAAACATATAATTTTGTATAAGTATTGTAAACATTCTTATACATACATTATACAAAAAGTAAACAAAAAAGTATGGCAACACTGTGACACGAACATATATTCAGATGCCAAATAAATTAATGTTATGTTCATTGCATTACATGTCCAAATTATTTGACTCATAGAAAATTACTGTTTTAAGCTCAATTTGGACCATGGAGTTTTGGCCCCCAACATGGTTTTGCTAGAATTGTTAGATGGAATTTAGAAAAAGCTCCTGAAAGACTTCCCAGTGGAGATGTGGAAGCTGTATTTTCTATTATGGATACAGAGTACACTAGAACCATGTGGAATTATCCGTAAGTACTTACATACCTACTTAATGTTTTATATAAAACATTTTAATACCAACATACCAGGGGCATATAGTTGCATAACCTCTACCTACCAGGAATCTATATCCGTGAGTTCTGCTTGTTACTGATTCATGTATCATATTGTGGAATTATCCATCAAACGTAGATGTGTAGAATGCTCCTCCAGAATGCTTTACTGTGTGGATGTCTCTTGTCATCTACACAAAACGAAAACCAAACTTTTAAGTGGTTGATTAGGAAGACTGATTAATAAATCTTAGGAAGCAAGGTGCAATGAGGTATTGGAATAAGTAATAGCAGACGGTAAGTTTAAGTAATTTTGTTTTACTTTGAAGCACAAGCACTTGTATTGTCAAATTTGCAATACAACAAATTACCAACTTTAACTACTTCTCTGTGTCTTAATACGAATTGATTTTTGGTGGAGCGAAAGGTCTAAGCTTGGGAATTGTGAGTTTTAAAGACTTGAGTTATCATTCACAATGAATGATCACTCCAACGATAACTAACAGGTTAGAAATGCGAGTATGTAGGGCATGTGATGAGTGTTGTCGTCCCAACTGATGACTATCGAATGTGTTTTGTACCAAAAAAAGAAACAACATTTTGCAGGAAATCTTATCACAGGGGATTTAACTTACCTATATTTTTAACAAACTTTTTTATAGATTCGTAGTTTGGAGTATGGAAGCAATACTTAGTCTTTTTTGTGGTTGATTATGAAAAACTTTTGGTAGAATTAGAGAAACAAAAAATGCATAGGTACAGCTCAAATGACCATAAATCTAAATTTAAATTATATTACGTACTCATGAATTACCACCTTGAGTCTAAGTTTTAACAGATGGTCGCTACTTGTTTTTATGAGGCTTGAAACTAGATCAACTGTCAATTCAAATATACATACAAGCTCATACAGTGTGGAAGGCACTTATGGAATAAAATTATTTCTGCCCTTGTTTCAAAAAATTATAAAAAACGCTGAGACCTGTCGATTTTTAAATAAAAATATGCACTTTTTAAACATACATTTAAATGTTCAGGGTGATTCATGCAAGTCCAACATGGTCCATAAGCGTTATTTTTAATGGAGCACCCTGTATATTTTTAAAAGCTGCTTAACAACCTTATATCAATGAAATATATCATGTAGGGCATATTATGAATAATACAGGGTGAAATTTTGAAATTATAAAGTATGGAAACCAATTATGGAATAAAATTGTTTGTGTCCTTATTTTAGAAAATTATAAAAAACACTGAGACACATCAACTTTAAAATCCAAATGGGCGCTTTACAAAGATAAATTTAAATATACAGTGTGATTCACGCAAGTACAGCATAGTCCATGATCTTTAGTTTTAATGGATCACCCTGTATATTTTTATGTTCTTAGAAGCTACTTCACAACCTAATCTCAAAAAAGTGTATTATGCAGGGTCCATTATGAACATTCAAGGTGACATTTTGAAATTATTTATAAATTTCGTCAAGACATTAAATACAAAATCCAATAGATTTATACAGTAGAACCTCGATTATCCGTCAGGGCACCGGACCAGGGTATGACGGATAATCGAAAAGACGGTTAATAGAACATTAAAAAAATAAAAAATTTATAGTACAACTCTTAAATTTCATTTGTATGGTTTGTTTGACAAAATAAGAGGGATTTGTGTTCGTAAAATCGAATCAATTTAAAATATTCTGAAATCTTTGTTTGTTTTACTGTTGCTTCACATTTTGCGACGGCTGAATTTCTTAATCGGCATAAGATCATGCAGTCTACTTTATTGGCTTCTTCTTGTTGAGAATACCACTCGATGAATTATTGCATATGCGTTGCAGCTTCTCTAGATTATTTACGCAAATCTTTGTCAGTTACAATAGATTCATCAACATAGCCACAATCAAATTCCAAGTCTGTGTCAGCTTCTGAATCTGTCTGGTCCGCCTTCGTTGCCATTTCAACGATTTCTTTATCTGTCAGCAATGGATAGCCGTTTGTGTCCTCATCACAAACCAAATTAACTTTCTTTTTTTTATTTTTTTACATCAAAATTTTTGCTTATGTAGTCAATACAACTTCTGTATGTACCCTGACGGTTAACAGAGGTGACGGTTAATGGAGAGACGGATAATCGAGGTTCCACTGTACTTAGTTTAGAAAATGCATGTCTTTATTTAGCTAATTTAAAAATAATACCATTACTTGAAGTATGATAAATTATTAATTTCAAAATTTTATGTAGGTTTTTAACCTTCCGCCAAAAATATTTCTATTGACACACTTTCAAGCTTAGAGTTGTGCTTACTCCTTGAAGGAGTGAAATTAAAGAAGAATGATACCTATTTTTAATTTATAAGCCTTTTAAACATTAGCAAAATACCAAAGAAAATAAAAACAATTAGGTATATAACATCTCATTTGTGAAAAACAAGCTCAATTGTTCCACTGCTGTTTTTTTGTACCTAGCTTAAGCTTTCACTTCTGGCAATTGGGTTACTAAATTATCAGCACTTGTTCGTCGGTCTTTCGTTAATATAAATGTTTTTTTCATTGAGTATGTCACGTCCAACATCGGTCTCTGAGACAAAATTTGCCGATAATTGCATAATCACTTGCCACTGAAGACTCACACTTCAACACTAAAAACAGGCAGCTGCTGATGGCGGCGAAGATACACAACGAACAATTTGGATATAATCGTAAAAACTCGTAAGTGGTTCGTCTCACAGACCGAATGCTAGTCACGGAAGGTTAATATACTGACGAAAATTATACATAATTTTAAAATTTCACCTTGTATTATTCATAACAGGCCCTACATAATACACTTTTTTGACGTGAGGTTGTTTAGCAGATTCTAAAAACATAAAAATATACAGGGTGTTTCATTAAAATTAAAGATCATGTACTATGCTAGACTTGCGTGAATCACCCTTTATATTTAAAGTTATGTTTAAACAGTGCATATTTGAATTTAAAAGTTGACGTATCCTAGCGTTTTTTAGAAATTTCTAAAATAAGGACACAAACTATTGTATTCCATAAGTGATTTCCACACACTACAATTTCAAAATTTCACCCTGTAATGTCGGCAAGCATTTGTTGCACTACACATATTAACTTCACTATATATTTATGCTGGAGAGTATTGTTCATGTAAAACAAAATTTAGATTGTCATCAAAGGCATGAATGTGTATGTACACCAATATGAAACCAGGAATAAGGATGCCTTAATGCTGTTCTACAGCAGCCTTCAAAGAAGTAGAGATGTACCAAAGTGGTATAACAACAAGCTGCCTTCTGCAATTACTGAATTACCAAATGTACTATTTAAAAAATAATGAAGAATTTTCTCATCTGTTAGGCATTTTGTAGCAGTGATGAATTTTTAAATTTTAACTTTCTTCTTCTTCTTTTATATAAGCAGTACTGCCTGTTTTTCTTCAATGGTGCCTTTCATTCTGCCAATAAGTTGTCATTCCATATTTTCCTTGGACATCCTATACTTCTGCCTAACAGTGACTAGTCCCTGGCTATTCTTACTATCCTTGATTCAGACATCCTGCTCATGTGTTCATTCCACTCTTCTCTTCTGTTCTTTACCCAGGTATTTATATTGTCTACCCCACATATGCATCTGATTTCCTCACTTCTTACCCTATCCTGTAGTCCTTTTCGAGCAATCCTTCTTAAGATCTTCATTTCGTTGGTCTCCAGATGTCCTCGTGTTTTGCTTGTTTCTGGTCTTGTTTCGGCCGTGTAAGTCATAACTGGCCTGATAACTGACTTATATATTCGGGCCTTTGTTTCCAATCTTAGGTGTTTGTTTTTCCAAATTGTGTCGTTTAGGCATCCGGTCGTTCTACTGGCTTTAATTATTTGGTCTTTTACCTCTTCTTCGATATTGTTGTCGGCTGATATATTAATTCCCAGGTATTTGAAAGTCATTACTTGTATAACTCCAATTTGCATCTTATTGGTTCTTTGGCTATTACTAAGCTTTTTGTTTTTTGGCTGATATTTTTATATTCATTTCGTTTGCATTAATGTTGAATTCGTGCAGTAATCTTTCTAGGTCGTCTTCGCACTCTGCTACTAACACAGTGTCATCAGCGTAACAGAGTATTTTTATCTCTCTATCGCCCATTTTGTACCCTCTTTTTTCCTTCACTTGTTTTATTATTGCATCCAACATTATGTTAAATAGTAGAGGGCTTAATGAATCTCCTTGCCTGATTCCTGTCTTTGTTTCTATGGGTTCTATTATTATTCCATTGACTTTAATTTCTATTTTATTTCTTACATATTATATGTTTTCTATCAGTTTTATGATATCCAGTGGTAAATTTTTGTCATATAGTAGGTGTATCACATCTTTTAACACATTGCGTGCCACGCTTTAATCGGGATACTAGTCTCAGGGACCATTGATTTCCACGGCCATGAAAGTTAGTCATACTTGTATATCAAAAATGAGCGACGTGGCCCCTGGCAAAAGATCTGTGTCTCTCATATATGAGCGGCGTGGCACGCAATGTGTTAATTGGATTCTATCAAACGCTTTCTCTAGGTCTAGGAAACAGAAAAAGGCTGGTTTGTTATATTCTAATGATTTCTCCACTATTTGCCTTATCACAAAAACTGCATCTTCCACTTCTAAATCCTTGTTGTTCATCCGATATATGTATGCACGCCATTATTTTCTCCATCAGTATTTTTGTTATGAGTTTCAGTATAGTGCTCATTAAATTTATCCCTCTATGTCTATAGTTACTGGGGTCGGCCCTATCATCTTTTTTAAATAACGCTATCATTTGAGTGGTTCTCCATTCTTCTGAAATTCTTCCTGTATTTATTATTTTACTTAAAATGTTAACTTTAATTATTGAAACTTGGATGCGGATTGATGAATCGTATTCTATTTATGCCTGGGAACCCAAAGTGTAATCTTTGTCTTAACTGCACACTTAATGTGTGCATTATTTTATATATTATCCCTTATGTTTATAATTAGGGATGTTGTACTCTCTATACATATTTGTAAACCAATATTTTATACTATTGTTTGAGGTATGTAAACACTTTATTGTATATTAACATGAATAAATGAAGTTGAACTTCAAACAATGGAAGTGTCAAATTACGAATTCTCTGAATTTTTAATTTATAGCTAAATTTGATTATTTTATTAAAAATTTAAGAATAATGTGGGCAACAAAATTGTGGCATTTTTGTTGTGTACTTACTTTGTAAAAGTCTTATTAGAGTTTTACGTTATACAGGGTGAAATATTTGAAACAGATACAGGTGAAATTTTTATATGAACAAGCTATGAATCTTTTTTAGTTTCAATAACTTAGTTAATTGGGTAGTAGTGGTGTAATGTTTTACCAAAGTATGAGACAAATCGAAATTACTGTTCAAAAGTTATGCCCAAAAGATATATAAATAAAGAATGTGTGTGTACTTTGTACACACGTAAGAAGTTATACTTCTATTATATGATTTTAACGAAATCAATATAATTTAAACAGTTTATTTATATTTTATATAAATTTTAAACTAATTTTAATACTTACTACTTTACAAAAATTTTTATTAAAACAATACCAAAAATTAAAAAAATAAAAGAATAAAACACACACAAAGGAGGCCGATCCTGACTGTATGTCGGAACGGTGTGTTTATTTTGGCTCTACAAAATAGTTCAAATTAAGTGAGAATAAGTTTTCAAAATTTAACCAAACTTGGTGAAGTTATTAGTGATCAATTGAATCTCAACTTTCCAAATTTGTAAGTACAGTTTTACTGTAATTTTCCACAGAAAACATCTAATTAGTATTTAACATTATTGTAAATTTTTATATCGAAATCTGCTTGACGTTAAACAAAAACATTTAATTACCATCGACCTGTGTGTCTACTCGGCTTTTTTCCCAGCCGGGGACAGGTCCGTACTTAGAAATGTTTAAAAATCGATCAAGATGTCACAAAGCGATGAAATAAATTTACCAGGAAATTCTCAAATGGATAATTCTACACCAAGAAGTTACTCTACCGCCCTTATTCAACAAAAACATCCCTCTAAGCGCCAGGCAATCATTTTTAATTCCATTGAAGATGCGAAAATACAAGATTACCTCCTCCCGCTGGGAAAAATCATCCATCCAAAAAATATACTATTCTGCTCTAGATTATCAAACAATAGAATATGTTTGTATTTATCATCTGAAAATATCGTAGAAAAATTCATGACTGAAAATAACGGCAACATTGTGGTTAACAATCAGATTATACAAGCTCGAAGGTATATAACTCCTTCCGAAAGAATTATTCTCTCTAATGTTTGTCCATCAATTCCTCATGATGTATTAATTAAAGAACTCGAGTCCATGGGACTTGTTATTCAATCTACAATGTCCTTTTTAAAAATTGGTGCACCGTTACCTGAATTTAGTCATATAATGAGCTTCAGAAGGCAAATCTTTATCAGCCCAACAGACCTCACAATTCCAGAATCGTTTTTAATCAACTACGATAATACTTCATACAGAATATTCTTATCGAGTGGCAACTTGACATGTTACAACTGTAAACAAAATGGTCATACGGCAACTAACTGCAAAAACCCTATCAATCCAAACTCAAATCCTATCGCTTCGACCTCAGTAGAAAACATCCCAACATTCACTCCTCCAGAAATACCAACCAGCATACCAGAACCTATCAATCCAAAACCAAATCCTATTGCTCCAACCACAGTAGAAAAAAACCCAATATTAAATCCTCCAGAAATATCAACCATCACATTAGCATCTGTTTCAATTCAATCAGCTACCCCAACTACAAACAATCAACTGAACCCCAAAGAAACTGAGAGCGAATCAACTACCTTACATATGAATATTGAGTCTTCACAAAATAGTTCAAAAAGAACGATTGACGATACCTTAAGTCCTCCCCCGCTCCCTAATGATACCACTGATAAACCGATGTTCACCAATCCTGCAGAAATAGCACTTAATCCCAAGAAAAAGAAAAAACAAAATAAAGGAAAATCTCTAGAAGCATTCATAAACCAGCAGTCGCCACCATTTGTTCTAAGTTATGTTCAGATAACAGACCTATTCGAAAACATAAAGAGTTCACCCGATCCACTTATTACCGTTGAAAATTATACAGATAACTTTACAGCTCTCATCGATATGTTAAACAAAATATATCCCTATACTCAAGACAGATCTACAAAGACCCGAAATACCAAATTAAGGAAAATTCTTCTAAAACACTTACAGATGCAAATCCCACAGGACCTAGTATCCGATACAGAAAGTGACTCCTCACAAACAAATCAATAAATAAATTTAATAAATTAAAATGGAGTTTAATAAATTAATACAGTGGAATATAAATGGCTATTTCAATAATTTACCTATGCTACAGATCATTCTTTCAGAACAAAATCCAGCTTTTGTATGTTTACAAGAGACCAATTTTAAACCAAATCAAAATATAACCTTAAGAAACTATGTTTGTCATAATCAAATAAGACTTAACCAGAACATTGCTAGTGGCGGTGTATCAATTTTAATTAATAATTCATATGACTCGATAAGAATACCTCTAAATACTAACTTAGAGGCCATTGCTGTCACCGTTATTGGGAAAACTAATATAAACATTTGCAACATATATCTACCTCCTGGAGCAGTAATTTCCAGAAACGAACTAGAGGATCTTTTTAAACAAATTCCTACTCCTCGAATCATTTTGGGTGACCTAAACGCATATAATCACATCTGGGGATCAGCATATAAAGATCAACGGGGTACCGCCATTGAAGAAATTATAGATCATCTTAATTTGTCTCTCTTAAATGACGGAAGCCCGACTAGATTTAATATAAGAACTGGAGAAGCTACACCACTTGATCTAACAATATGTGACAGTGATCTTTACCCACATTTGTCTTGGTATCCAATGCAGTACACATACAACAGTGACCATTATCCATTAATTATAGAAAACAATCAACATAAACACACAACCCATTTCTCTCCCAAATGGAAAATAGATAAAGCCGATTGGAAGCATTTCGCCCAACAGATAGAATCATATATAAACAAGTGCTCGACAACAATAATTAATGTCGAAGAATGTCTAGACAATTTGACCCAAATAATTATTAAGGCAGCTGAAAACTCAATCGGTAAAACAGCTCCAACGAAACATTCAACACCAGTTCCATGGTGGAACGAGTCTTGTAAAAAGGTCATTAGAGAAAGTAAAACTGCCTTTAATAAATATAAAAGAAATAAATCACTTGAAAACCAACTAGAATATAAGAGAACTCGAGCCATAACTAGATTGACAATAAAGACAGCCAAACGTCAATCCTGGATTGATTATGTTTCTAAAATAAACAGCTCTACTCCTATGAGTGACATATGGAAGAAGATAAAACGAATATCGGGAAAAAGTTTAAATTTAAAAATCAACTCACTAAATATTCAAGATAAGGTTATTACCTCCGACAACGAAATCGCAGAAGAAATGGCTAACACTTATAAACACAGATCTAGTAATACCCAGTATAACCAGAGCTTTATTACACTTAAGCAACATGAAGAACGTAATCTAATTAACTTCGATGAGATAGATAAAAGTCCTATAAACTCTCCTTTTTTAATGGAAGAATACAACGAAGCCCTTAACTCATTTAAAGATTCGGCAGCGGGACCTGATGATATTCCGGTAAAATTTATAAAAAATTTACCTTCAAACGCTCACCAGTACTTACTAAGGTTATTTAATTTAATCTGGACTCAACATAAATTTCCACCAAAATGGTCAGAATCTATTATTATACCAATTTTAAAACCAAACAATCCAAAAAGTAATCCAAATTCATATAGACCAATATCTTTGACATGTGCTATGGGTAAATTAATGGAAAAAATTGTAAATAAAAGGCTTTTATGGACTCTTGAGAATCGAAACCTAATCATTCCAAATCAAAGTGGTTTTCGTAGAAATCGATCAACAATAGACAATATTTTAGCATTAGAAAATGACATACTTGAAGCTTTTGCTGTCAATCAAAAATGCGTCGCTATATTTTTTGACATCAGGGGAGCCTATGATGTCACTTGGAAACACCTAATAGTCAAGAAACTACATAATTTAAATATCAGGGGACACTGCCTAGCGTTCATTAACAATTTCCTTACCAATAGATCATTCCAACTTAAAACTAATGGTATGCTATCACCAAAAACAAAACTAGAGAATGGTATTCCACAAGGATCAGTGTTAAGCCCTACACTTTTTTTAGTAGCAATAAATGATGTCCTAACCAATATGAACTTACCACTGAAAGGTCTCTTATACGCAGACGACCTTGTTATCTATGCGAGAAGTCAAAATATGGAAAACATCACGAATATGCTACAAACGTTCTTACATCAACTAGAGAAATGGTCGCAAAGTTGTGGGTTTCAATTTTCTACAGAAAAAACACAATTTATATTATTCTCAAAGAAAAGCTGCCCTAATCACCCTTCACTCTCACTATATAACAATTCGTTAGTTCGGAAAAATACTGTAAAATTTTTAGGAATGATATTCGACCAACATCTAAATTGGAAAGAACATATTAAGAAACTGGCAATCGAATGCCAAGGAAGACTTAATATCATTAAATCATTGTCAAAAAAAGACTGGGGAGCAGATAGACAAACTATGCTCTCTCTCTACAGAACTCTAATCAGATCTAAATTAGACTATGGCGCGATAGCATATTCATAGGCTACTGAGTCTTCTGTTAAAATTTTAGATTCAATCCACAATACTGCACTCCGCATTGTCTTGGGAGCTTTCAGAACCACACCAATAGAAAGCCTGTATTGTGAAGCAGCTGAAGCATTCTTCTGTATTACAGAAGAATGTACTTAAAGTTAACCTATGCAATTAAATCAAATGCAAATCCTAATAACCACACCTTCAAATATGACCACCTTAACCGATTATCAACATTTTTCTCCAATAAACCACGTCTACACAAACCTTTCTACCACCGAATCAAAATGGATCTCTCATCTCTTAACACCACCTTACCTCCTTGCTATCCTGTTAGTTTTGAACCTGCTACGCCATGGATTTTGGGAGTACCAAAAATAATTACCACCTTAACTTCATTGGACAAACATACTACTAACCATAGTATAATACATCAAAATCTGCAAAACTTATTATCAAAGTATACAAACTTCTCTCAAATATATACAGATGCTTCAAAATCAACAGATGGCGTGGGAGCAGCAGTTATATCCTCGAATATGTGCCAAAAATATAAGTTGCCAATACACTGCAGTACTTTTAATGCAGAATTATATGCCATATACGGGGCACTGACATATATAATATCCTCACCAAATCAGAAATACATCATTTTGACTGATTCACTAAGCTCACCACAATCCATAGGAAAAATATACCCAGAGAATTACATTCTGGGAAAAATAAAACAAAATCTGATCGAGATACAAAATCGTAATAAGGAGGTAATCTTCATCTGGATCCCGTCACATATTGGTATAAGAGGCAATGAAGAAGCAGATAAGTGTGCGCGTGAAGCCGTCAACTCAGCTGACTCTACTATCGTGCAATATGTGACAACTAGTGATGTTTCAAGTGTTATCAAATCGCGTATCCTAAGTGAGTGGCAAAACCGGTGGCAATTTTCAGTGTCCAATCTTTGGAATATTAAACCGAACATTAAACCATGGACATGTTTCCCCACCAAAAGAAGGGATCAAGTGACAATAACCCGCCTTAGGTTAGGTCATACCAGTGCCACACACAAGTTCTTAATAACAAAAGAACCTGAACCGAAATGTGATCAGTGTAACGTTAAACTCTCGGTAAAACATATAATTGTAGACTGTCCAGTTTTCTCCACAGCAAGAAGAATTTACGGTATTCCAACAAACTTAGAGAAAGCACTTGGTGCAAATTGTTCGTTCACAAATATGTTAAACTATTTAAAAGCTATTAATTTTGTAAATATATAATATTTAATATTGTAAATCTGCTCCTCGCTAATAACCTTCGGGTTGATGCGAATTTCTCAAAAAAAAAAAAAAAAAAAAAAAAACACACACACAAACACATTGAAAAATGCAACAAAGAAATGATTTCTGAACAATAATTGTTGGCAAAAATTTAACTAAATACGTACTTCTGAAAAAATATATATACATAGTAAATAAACCTACAATCATAAAATATATATAAAAAAAATAAAAATTTGCATTGGGGATTGAACCTGCGTATATTAGGGTCGTTTTGTTTGGAATCAACGCACATAACCCGATCAATGAACACAAAACTTTACGAATAGCTCCAAAAAAATAAAGGAAGGATGAAAATTTGGGAATAGGTAGTTGAAATTGTCTACTATTATATAAGAAAAAGTTAACAATTCTACATACCCTCCATTTTACAAAAATTGGGAAATACGGGGTGAAAAATATTTTCTCGGGGATGAAAAAACATATGTTCAAAATAAGTCCGGAATTGGATAAAGTGACTAATTGTAAGCAACTTTTGTTCTATAGAGTTTTTTCACTAAGTCAATATTTTTCGAGGTATTTGCGAGTGAATATGTTCATTTTTAACAAAAATAAAATATGTCTTTGAACGGTTTTTCGCAGATAACACAAAAAGTAAGTACTTTAGCGAAAAAAATATTCTTAGCAAAAATATAGCATATAAAAACGTGAAAACAATGGTGTATGCATGAAGACGCTAGACTCAGTAGAAACAGAAATGAAAAGTAGGTTCTTATTAGTAAAATTCCAAATCGAATATTTCAACGTGAAATAACCAAAAAACGGACCACTTTTCGGGGAAAACTCATAACAACGTTTTTAAAGTCTTTAAAAAAGGTTTATTTCTGATTTTTAAAAAAACTTTTAACATTAAAAGTAAGTGAGTTACGCGCAAAATATTGTTGGTCGCTTTTATTTTTTGGTAAAAAAATCGCGAAAATCACCCCCTAATTAGCTTCCTAAATAAAATTAATCGTTACCGCTTTACAAGTTACTTTACTTATGTATTATATATATGATCTATAAGTTTCATTGGTTCAAAGTGCTCAGTTTTGAAAAAAATTGGTTTTAAAATATAACATTTTTTTTTAATTAAAAAAAATCCTTTTTTTTTCAAATTAACTAAAAATTATTAGTAATACCAATAATCTCAAAGAGTAATAAAATGTACGTTTTGCTTTTCTGAATATTTTGGATTTTTTGTTTTCTTATTAGACAAAAATTGATTATGCTGTGGGTGTTCAAAATTTACATAAACTCGTGATTAGTTACTCGTTCAAGCTATTTTAACTACAGCGTTTTCAAAACTAAGCACTCTGAACCTATGAAACTTACAGATCATATAGAGAAGACATAATCAAAGTAACTTATGAAGCGATAACGATTAAATTTATTTGGAGTGCTAATTAGGGGATAATTTTCGTGATTCTTTTTACCAAAAAATAAAAGGGACCAACAATATTTTGAGCGTAACTCACTTACTTGTAATGTTAGAACTTTTTTGAAAACAAAAATAAACTTTTTTTTTAAATAACTTAAAAAAGTTCTAATGAAATTTCCCCGAAAAGTGCTTCGTTTTTTGGTTATTTCACATTGAAACATTCGATTTGGAATTTGACGAAGAAGAACCTACTTTTCATTAGCTACAACTCTGCCCCTACTGGGTCTACAGACTTCATGCGTACATCATTTTTTTCAATTTTTTATAAGCTTTATTTTTGCTAAGAATATTTTTTTCGATAAAATACTTACTTTTTGAGGTATTTGGGAAAAACCGTCCAAAAACATGTTTTTTCTTGTTAAAAATGAACATATTCATTCGCAAATAACTCGAAAAGTATTGACTTAGTGAAAAACCCTATAGAACAAAAGTTGTTTAAAATTAGTCATTCTATCCAATTCCGGACTTATTTTAAATGTATATTTTTCACCCCCGAGAAGGAGGTATCCCCTTCATTTTTGTAAAAGGAGGGGATGTAGAATTGTAAACTTTTTCTTATATAATAATAGACAATTTCAACTATATCGTCGGTATACTGCGAAAACCAGATAAATGACAAATTTTAAAATATTGAGTTAAGTATACCAAAATTCTCAGCTTTTTACGCTCTACATACACGTAAAACTTAATAAATGATACGACTTACCATTCAGCAGATAATTTGTGTAATAAACAAATAAGTTACACCTAACCAACTTTTCATTTTCAAATAAAACAATATATCGCTACTTACTTCCATAAAATCAAAGTTCTGTTGCATGTAAAACCAACTAAGAGCACATTTATATTTGCCGGACAATAATATATTTCTACTGCTGTATATCTACCATATTCAGTAAAAAGGTGATAAGTGTCTTTAATACAGTGTGATTTATTTTGATTTACAGGTAAAACCAGGTAAGTGATTGCACCTGGATCTTAAATTTAGGTTTAATCAGCTAGGTCTCTTACCTTTTTCAAACTAATGATAGAATGTTATTTCTGATATATGCATCTTTCACTAGCATATCGAATAACAAACACAACTGGTCCGCTTAATTCAAAATAAAGCACTAAACTTTAAAAACGTCTTTTCTCGATTTCAGTATTTCGACATTTACCTGGTTTTCGTAGTATACCGACGATATATTCCCAAATTTTTATCCTTCCTTTATTTTTTTTTGGGGTCAGATTGTTCTTTGATCGGGCTAATATGACAACTTAGTCACTTAGACGCACGACTCATGTGGGAAGATACACCACCTGAACGTTAAACTTTTTGACAGTTGCTTATTATTATTCTCATTTTTAATCAAACTAGTTTGATTTTTGTGGAATTAAAATATTGAAATACAACAAAACATAGAGTAAGAAACCAATATATTAGATGAAGATTGCTAGAAATTTTGTTGGTAATCAAATTATGTAAATCAAAGCATTACCTACTAGACTAGGTAGGTACCTACATTTTACATTTTCCAAATAGGTACCTATTTAATTTTTTATTACAATACTGAAACATTTACAATTACGTACCTACCTGTTGCTTTTAAAAACTATTTAAAAAGTCACTACAATAATTATAAACTTGTTTTTGTCTCTAATCAAAACAATAAAAACTAATATACTTACACAACATTTGTTTACCCATAACCTCCATGTTGAACAATTATTGACAGGTCATTTTATCACCCAATCAGAGGATGTATAACGTTTCAGCTGCGCCCAGGACCAAGAATTTTGATGAATTCGCGCACATATACATTTACTCCCAAACGCGCCTAAAGAAGTATAACTTCAATAATCAAGGGAGCAGACACTTTTTGATGTGCATTTGATATTCCTTCATATTTCTTCGATCTGATCTATCCATTTCCTTCTACTTCCCAATTATACATGTGCCTTGTAGTTCTTTTTGACATTGTTCTATTAATATGTCCGAACCAGAATCATTTTGGTCTGTCTCATTCGAACTGACAAGAACTTAGTGTTTAATTCGAGCAAGGAAGCCATGTGGCTCTTTAAGTAGGTATTTAATATTAATCTAATAACATCGACCTAGGGTCACTTTAATTACTACAAATATTTACATAAAACCATATATTTTGATGTCACTATTACAACTAGTGTGCTAGTGTGCTTTCATGTACTTTACGGAATGCACTGAGGATGGTCTGAATCATATCGAAAACGTTCTGTTGTTTTACTCCATTTAGACAACACTTTTTTAACAAACTGAAGATTTTACTTCAATGTAAATTTAAAAAAAAAATATAACCTAATTTTTTTTAGTTTATTTTTTTGCTCGCAAGTATAGATAATCCATAAAAACATGAATTAGATTATTATGTATTTACTTTTTTTAAATAACATGGAATTTAATAGACCTTAGATTATATTGAAATTTAATTAAAAACTTAATATTAAAAAAACTTTTATTTCCTAATTCTTCCAGATTCTGACTGACTAATTATATATTATAATCAAAATTAAAGAAAGTTTTTGGTCATTTGTATTAAATAACTGGGCCAACTAGATAAGCCAATAGGAGACAGGAAATTCCGTGTAATAGGAAGCTTGATTTTGGAAAGTAAACGTAATATTGTGACGTCACATTTTATTATCTGTCACAGTCTGCATATCAACCATACTCCAAAATATCCCATTTTTTTGAGGTCCTGACAATATGATACACATAATATTTTATTTTTATAAAATATACAAATAATATAATAGTATTTGAAAATATAACATCCAAAAATATGTAAAAAATGCAAAGCACAGGTTTATATGTAAATATTGCGATGTTAAGCCCGTGCAAGATGACCACCTCGGTAAAAAATCAAAGTTAAGCAGATTTTTTTATTTCTTCGTTAATGATAGAATAATTTATTTACTTATTCTCTCGAGTGCCGTCCTTTCTTGTGGAATATTGGGCGCTTTTGCGTTTCTTGGCCAAAAGTGTAAGATGGATGGCTGGTCGGGTCAGCTTGTCTTCTTTCTTGTTCATTCTCTGGATAAACTCAGTACTAGTTCTCTTCTATTCCTTGTTCTATTGTTGATTTCACCCCATCTTATTCCAATTTTTTCGTGTTCTCTAGTTGTAGTTCTTTTCCAGCTGTTGTCTGCTATTCTTCTCCTTCTTTCCGCCTCAGGTTTATATTCAAGTGCTTGTCTCGCTGTGTTGTTTTGATCTTTCCTCAAGGTATGGCCAATCCATTTTTGTCCTTGATTGTAGAAGATATATTAGTTTTTGAAGTTATACTTCTTTAGGCGCGATTGTGAGTAAAATTTCGTATTATTGCGCACATGCGCACACAGACAGTATGGCGTTTAGTTGCTAATAGTTATGTATAAATATATCAGTGCAAGAAAAGGTGTAAAAATAATATATTAGTGTTTTTAGTAAATATATTTATTATAATTTTTCTGTCTTTGGATTTGTCTTCCTCAGGAGTAAGATGAGTATTATTAAAACATTTTATTGTATATTTATTCACCTTGTCTGTTTGTTACCGTGAATTGTCATTAGGTACGTCCGAACCGATACAGGCACAGTCCTCGTAGCGTATTTGGTATAGCATTCGGCCAGAGATCGAGAGGTATTGAGTTCGAATCCAGTGCAATACTATACTTTTTTTTATTTTTTTTAAAGCGGTAAGCACAAAATTAGTTTGGTGTTTAAAAAAAATTAAAACAAACTGTTTAAAGTATATTTATTTTTAAGAAATCATGTAATAGAAGTATAACTTCTTACGTGCGTACAAAGTACACACACATTCTTTTTTTTTTTATTCGTTCTCATAGCTTTGTATTATGCTGGGCCAGTATATTTTCAGAATCTTTCTTAAGGATTTGTTTTCAAAAGTGTGTAGATCTTTAGCCCTGTTTCCACGTTTCTGCTCTTGAAAGTAGTATACTTTTGATGCAGCTATTAAAGATTTTATGTTTTGCTGTATCCGATATTTCACTTGCTTTCCAAATTTGTTTAAAGCATTGAATGCATACTGATCCTTTATTATTCTCGTTTGTACATCCTTTTTACATCCCCCTTTCTTCTTTATATAGTTGCTCCCAAATATGTTAACTTGTCTACATTTTTTCTTGCTGGACTTTACTTATCATTGCTGTATTATTTGAGGTGTTACTATTTTTAAGATTTTGGTTTTCTCCTTGTTTATTTGAAGTCCGATGATGTCGGAGTGTCAACTTATCAAGTTTTGTATGCTTATGATTTTGGTGTTCAGCTGGCAGGCAAATGTTATCTGCAAATTCTGGACTTTGCAGATTTTTTACAGATTTTACAGGTCTGTAACCTATTTACACAGCCTTGTTCGAAGTCGGTAGAACTTATATCTATATCTTTATTCCATTAATTTGCTTGAACGATAATTCTAATGATGCAAATATGGACAATGATGATATTATTTGTTTACTAATGTCTGGAGATCTTGTAAATTTTCTCTTGGAAAGTTTTTGTTCTTTCTGTTAGTATGCAGGAACACAAAGTTTTTAAAACAACCTGTGTGGCAGTAAATAGTGTAGGAAAATTTGATAGAATATTTGATGAAACTCTGCTATTTTGGCTGTATCCATCAGCCAATTTATGTATGAAATGTATTATATATTTGAAATAATTAACCTTTATACTTTATTTTCGTGATATATGATTTTTTAATACTTTGATTGGATCTTTCAGGTTCAGACTGACATATAGGCTGATACTTCGTGAAAAGGAGTTACATTTTAATATTGCTGTATATAATCCGAGTAAGGAGTTATCATTCAGTTTTAACATGTTACTACACACGTATTTTAAAGTTCCTGATGTACGACGTTGCCAAATTACAGGCTTACAAGGCTGCACCTTTATGGATAAAACCAGGGAAGGAGCAATATATCAAGAGGTAAATATTGTACTCTTACAGTAACCTTCAATTTTTACAGTTTAATTCGAGAAATATAGTTAATACGTAGCTTATGATCTTATTTGATTTAATTTAAAAGATAATTAATTTATTTGACGTTCAGTTTCTTTATTTTTTATTCTTCTTCTTCTTCAGCCTTCAGTAATCCAACTTTGGACATAGGCCTCCCCCAATTCAATCCACTTGTCTATTTTGCGCCACCTGTTTCCAGTTGTGTCGTCCAAACTTCTTTATGTCATCAGCCCATCTCATTTGTGGCCTTCCTCTACTTCTTCTTCCTAACTACGGTCTCCATTGTTGTATTTCGTGATTCCATCTTTTATCCTTCAGTCGAGCATTGTGTCCTGCGAAGCTCCATTTTAATTTGGCAGCATGTTCTCCTGCGTCTTTTACTTTGGTTTTGCTTCTAATCTATTTATTTGTATTTTTGTCTATGAGCCTCACCCCGAGTATTGATCTTTCCATCGCTCTCTGTGCCTTTACTATTTTATCCATATTGGCCTTGGTGAGTGTCCACGTCTGTGAACCATACGTAAGTATAGGGAGGATACACTGATCGTAAACTCTGGTTCTCAAATATTGTTTTATGTTAGTGTTTTTCAAGATCCAACTCAGTTTTCCAAATCCTGCCCACGCTAACCTTATTCTTCTGGTAATTTCGGCAGTTTGATTTTCTTTGTTAATTTTCATTATCTTAATGTTGTTCTGGAGCTATTTCCTTGTGGCATTTTTATAATTAAGTATTTTCGATGGGAAATAAGCCACAATTTTACCAAAAAAATGAATTTATTAACGTTTCGACGCCCAAGTCGGGTGTCGTTGTCAAAATACAAAATAATACTAAATAAACAAAAATGTTGTTGCTTAGTAAAAAAATTCTTCTAATAATTTATTTAATCTGACTCATTTATATCGGCAATTCAGACATGTATTATACATTTTAAAGTAGAAGACTTTAAAATGATATTGCCAATATTGATGCCAACTCAAGAATATCCGCCCCAAAAAATCATAGCATGTGATCTGTCTTTAAAAAGACAACCAAATGCAACGATGGCAGTAAAATTCTTGCGCTAGAGATTCCATAGTAAATCACGAGGGAAAACCAGGAAAAAAACCTCGTGATACTATCCCGACATCGTAAGTATTTGGGCTTACATTTAGTTTACTCTCAAAACTAATACCAAATTCTGACTGTAACGTATATATAATAATAATAATAATAATAATAATAACACACCTCACAAAGGCACAAAAACACCATCCGAAAAGTGCAGTAGAAAGAACAACATTACCACGGAATTATCAATACGTCCCTGAGAGTATGCTTGAGGATGGCAACTACAAGCTATACTGGGACCGCACTGTGCTCACAGACCAAACAGTGGCACATAATAGACCAGATCTCGTACTAGTTAATAAATTAACAAGACAAACAACACTAATTGATGTGGCGATACCTAACAACAATAATCTACGTAGTAAATTTACTGAAAAGATCGCCAAGTACAGAGATCTAGAAATTCAAATACGAAGGCAATGGAGAATGGAAAGTACCCAGACGATACCGATTATTATGTCTACTACTGGAGTCATTCCGAAGACCCTCCTCGAAAGCATAAAAAAGCTGGGTCTGAATGAACATCTTTATAAGACCATGCAGAAAGCTGTACTACTCGCGACGGCCAGATGCGTACGAAAATTTCTAGGAGATACACCTGCATTCCAAGTCACCTAGGGCTCGATAACACGGAAAGAGTCCCACAAGAGCTCAATCCTTTTGATACCGTAGGTATCTGGGATGAGTCAATTTTCCCCTTAGAGGGAGTGTGAGCCGTATGGCTAAATCTGGGATAATAATAATAATAAAGACTTTTTATTCATTTGGTATGTAAAACAAATAAGCATATAGTTACAGCACATTGAAGAATATAGAACAAAAGCAAAAAAGTTAAACCCTATTGGGATAACATCTGGCGAAGTCTAGCTAAAGCTACTCTTACTTAACCAAATGTTAATCCCCGACGCTTCTAATTAATCTAAAAATAAACCTAAACTAACTAATTAAAAAGGAACCTAACTTACAAAAAAAGGCGGGGAAAAAAACTAAATATTAACCAAGTACTCAAAAAAAATATTTTTTTTTTCAAACTCATCATTGGGAAAAAAATTCTTTCAAAACAGCCCAACCAAAAATATGTCCATGAAGCTCAATGCACAACACAATTGTTAAGCAATGTTATTGTTTATCAAAAAGATATAAACGAAATTTATACTTGAATTGATTAATTGAATATAGTTTAATATTATGAGGAATTGAGTTATATAGCTTTACTGCGTTGTAGGTAAAACTCCTTTGGAACCAGGCTGATCTGTGTTGTGGCATTGTGAAAGTGTCTTTCAATCTCACGTCTCGCATATGGATTTCCTTTCTTCGGACGAGCTTTTGTTTAAGGATATTGGAGGTGTTTGGCATAAGAAGTAACTTGTGAATAAAGTTACCCAGATGATATGTGCTTCTATTTTTCATATTAAGCCAACCGCATTCTTTTATTTTATGTGAAATGTGGTCATATTTTCTAATCCCGTAAATCAGTCTACAACAGGAGTTTTGCATTTTCTGTATCCTATTCTTCTCCGCCTCCAGTAGACATGGCATAAAAATAAAATCACCATAAGTGTAATGAGACAGGACAAGGCTCTCACAAAGAAGCTTTTTTAAGTCTTTACTTAAAATGTGACGATTCATAAAAATGAGTTTCAATGATGAAAAAGCTTTTTTGTTAATGTTTTTGACATGTTCCTGAAATCTTAGATTTTCGTCAAATATAATTCCAAGGTTTCTAGCTGAGGCTGTGAATGGTAAACTAACATGATCGATTTTTATGCTTGAATTGTTTTTTACAAGTTGACGTTGGACTTCATTTGCGATACATAATAGTTTTGATTTGGTCGAATTAAGTTTTAAGTTGTGTTCGTCAGAGAGTTCTTTTATTATTTCAAGATCAGAATTAATTTTATCCAAAGCATTAAATAAATCTTCTTTATCGAAACTAAGGTACAATTGAGTGTCGTCAGCGTAAGCAACTATGCTGCAGTATTGTAAAGAGTTAATAATATCAGTAGTGTAAATTAAAAACAATAATGGAGAAAGAATGGGGGGTACACCTGAAAGAATATTTACTGGGGTAGATTGTTTGTTATCTACAGATATTTTTTGTGTTCTATTTAATAAAAAAGACTGTATTAGGTTTACAGACTCTGCCTCAAACCCATAGTATCGCAATTTTGAACATAACAACTCATGGTCTACGGTATCGAAGGCTTTGGAGAAATCTAAAAGAACGAGCAGACTTATTTGACCTTTATCAGATGCTCTTAGGATCTCATCCATAACCGTTACCAAAGCAGTAGCTGTGCTATAGTTTTTCCGGAATCCACATTGTTTATCAGACAGTATTTTATTGTTTGTAAAGTAAAGATATATTTGATCATATAGAATCCTTTCCAATACCTTGGAAAGGGCTGGAAGTATACTTATAATTCGTAAATCAGAGAAAGTCTGAGGATTGTTGTTTTTGGCTAATGGTTTACCAATAGCCATTTTCCATAAATAGGGAAAATATGTTTTTTCTATACAAGAGTTTACTATATGGAGAATATAAATATCTATGAAGGGGCTACAAAGTTGAAGCATTTTCGCTGATATGTTATCTACTCCGCAAGAGTTTGTTTTAATGGAATGCAATGCCAAGTTGATGCTATTCAGTGAGGTGAGCGAAAAAGCGAAATTTAGATTATTATTAAATTTGTTACTATTGTAAAATTGTACTTTATTTTTACCCTTATTAGAAACATTGGACAAATATTGTTCAAAATACTTGTTAATAGCTTCGGGGTCAGCTAATTTAGGAGGAAGATCGTAGTTTTTATTAGTTCGAACATTTAAATTTTTTATTGCATTCCAAGTTTTATTTGAATTTTTTTCATAACATATATTTTCTAAGTAGTTCTTTTTGGCAGTTCTAGTGAAGTTTACAACTCTATTTCTTAGTAGTTTATAATTATCTCTATCTTCCTGATCCTTACTTTTTTAAATTTTTGCAACGCCTTTGATCTCTGCTTCTGCAAAAGTGTAATATCATCCGTCAACCAAGGTGCTTTATTTTTTGTTACTCGACATCTTTTATAAGGGGCATGAACATCAAAAAGTTCAATTAATAGTGTGTTAAAGTATTCGATCTTTTTGTCAATATTTGATATTCTAAAAATGTTATTCCAGTTAAGTTTAAATCATTATAAAATTGTTGATAATTAAGATTTTTGAAGCAGCGATATTCTATAAATTTAGGTGGTGGTTTATGTGATTTAAGATTAAGCGTTAGATACACAAGATTGTGATCAGAAATATTATCTGTAGGAAGAGTACCTTTGTTAACAACAACGTCCGGACAATTTACAAAAACAGGATCAATAAGTGTGCTCGTTGTCCTTGTTATGCGGGTGGGTTCATTAAGAATTTGCAGTAGACCATAAGACTCAAAACAGTTTAAAATAGGAGAGTTTAAATTGAAAAAATTTATGTTTAAATCTCCCAGAATAACGATTTGATCAAAGATAGGACAAATATATGAAAAAATATTATCAAAATCAGATATAAAAGAGTTAGGATTTGAGTTAGGCGGTCTATAGAACGCACCAACCACAATTTGTTTCATATTAAGTGAAATTTGAAGAAACAAGTACTCCAAAATTGGATTTATTTGAAAGCTGAAATTTATAACTTGCGTTTGTAATGTATTTCTTATGTAAGCACCTACACCACCCCCTCTAGTTTGCCTATCCGCTCTAAAAAAATTATAACCATCAATTTTTACAGTGTTACTATCGATGTTAGAAGAAAGCCAAGTTTCTGTTATTAGTACTACATCATAATCTTGACTACGGATTAAATTTGAAAGCTCATTGAAGCTTGGGAGTAATGACCTAATATTAATATGTGCAAATTTCATAATATAATTTTACTAATCAACTCAAGAATAACAAAAAGGAGAAATCATGATAAGCTAATGTTCTATTCTGTTTTGTACATCTTGCTGCACGGAGAAACGTTAAGTAGGTAAAACTTTATTGTTGCAAGGTGTAAGAAACTCGATAAACATAAACTACAATCAACACTGCTGCGTAATTCAGCCACACAAAATACACAATTCGGATGGGCTTAGCTCCAAAAGAATTAAGAAGAACTAAAGAGTACTTGGTTTTAAGTGTGTTTACGTCTTAAAAGATTAAAAAAACTGCAATATAAAAAAGAAATATAAAACAACAGATCGCACTGTCCCTTATAGCACAATTAGCGGTGTTCCAAAATAGTATATAATAATAAATAAACCCAACATAAGTAATACAGACCAATATAAATATACTAAAAACAGGCAATTATGTTACGAATTATTTTGCAGATCGAACAAATGAGTTTTAATAATGTAGTGATGCAAAAAAATGTTATTTATAAATATTCACGTACAGACCTTGATGGTATTATAATCCAAACTTATACTTTATGGCACATCACTCGCGTACACCAATTTACGCACACAAATATTTAGCCACCATTGTTGTTTATATTGTTTTAGTTGCGATAAACATCAAGTTCTGGAAATTTGCGAATTAGTTTTTTCGATCCGACAGAATCTGAAATATATACCAGTCCATTATACGACCATGCCGAATTTTTAAATAATTCCCTAGCACTTTTATAGATTTCTAAATTTTCTTTTGTGAGTAGCTCCGTAATTAACATTTTGGAACCTTTCAGGCGCCTTTTGTTTTGAAATACCATGTCTATAGTGTGTCGTGACACAAACTGAACACATATTGGATCGTGATATGCTATTTTAAATTATAAATAATATTAATAATACATAGATATTATATAAATAATACTAAAATATAAAATATGTACTAACTCGATATGTTAATGACTTACTAATCGTGGTATTTTCTTTCTATTGACTTCCTCTTTTAGTATGGGTAACCACATCCTACTGCATTCTACCGAGAAATTTGCGACACAATTGTTTTCATTTAGCATAATTAGAGCCGCTTCTTTGATTTTTCTCTTTTTACTATCTGTTTCTTTTAGGACTATACTTGAATCTCTCCACTGCATATATTCATTATCCCATACATGTTGGCATATTTGAGATCTATCAAATTCTCTATTTTTAATATAAGATTGATGTTCACTTATTCTAACGTCTAATGGTCTTGATGTTTCACCTAAATAAAATTGTTCGCATTCACAAGGTATTTTATAAATACAATTATTTGTTCTTTCTTGTTCATTGTTAGGTTTAGTTTTAGATAGAATAGATCTCAATGTGTTTGTTGTTTTGAATGTTGTTGAAATGTTGTATTTATTTCCTATTGTTTTAAGTTTCTCGGATAGTCCTTTTATATATGGTATTGATATTTTCCTCGTATTACTTCTTGTGGATGTTATAGGATCCCGTTCTGCGTTGTTCTGTTCCACTCGATCCAATCTTGACAATTCCTTATTTATAAACGATATAGGATAATCATATTTTAATAAAACAGATGTTAATAAATGTTTTTCTTCTAAAAATGAATTTTCGTTAGAACAAGTAATTTTGGCTCTATCATGTAAGGATTTATGATTCCCTTTTTAACGTTGATGTTGTGATTTGATTTGTAATTGAGATATCTGTTGGTGTGTGTTGGTTTCCTATACACTTGAGTTTCATATCCAGTATCCTTCTTTGAGACTAAAACATCGAGGAAAGGCAGAGTGTTATTATATTCCTTTTCCATTGTAAATTTTATTGTCTCTTCTTGATCGTTTATAATATGTAGGAATGTATCCAACAATTCTGATCTATGAGGCCATATTGAAAACACGTCATCTACATATCTCCACCATACTGTGTGTTTTAAATTTTGTTTAGAAATGATATTAGTTTCGAAATCCTCCATAAATATATTAGCCAATAATGGAGATAAAGAAGAGCCCATTGCTAGACCAAAATTTTGTTTATAGAATTCATTATTTAGTTGAAAATAGGTATTATTAGTACATAATGTCAATAACTTCATTATAGCCGATATATATGAGAATTTTACTGCCTTCGTTGCATTTGATTGTCTTTTTAAAGACAGATCACATGCTATGATTTTTTGGGGCGGATATTCTTGAGTTGGGGTTGATTTCATGTAATCGAATGAACTATCTTTTAGTAAAGTCGTCCCAGGAACGCAACTCATCAATATTGGCAATATAATTTTAAAGTCTTCTACTTTAAAATGTATAATACATGCCTGAATTGCCGATATAAATAAGTCAGATTAAATAAATGATTAGAAGAATTTTTTTACTAAGCAACAACATTTTTGTTTATTTAGTATTATTTTGTATTTTGACAACGACACCCGACTTAGGCGTCGAAACGTTAATAAATTCATTTTTTTGGTAAAATTGTAACTTATTTCCCATCGAAAATACTTAATTTTCATTATCTGTCCCAGGTAGATGTATTCGCTTACTGTTTCTAAATATATGTCATTCAACGTTATTTTTGTAATGTTCGGTGTATTCGTCATTACTTTTGTTTTTCCAAGTTCATCTTAAGACCTGCTTTTTCCGAAGCTTGAAATAGTTGCGTCATCATGGTCTGTAATTCTTCGAAACTTGTAGCGAATATTACAATGTCGTCAGCATACCTCAAATAATGACTCAGTTTTCTTCCATTAACATTTGTTCCTTTATCTACCCAGTTAATGTCTTTGAACACGTCTTCAAGTCCCAGTGTGAACAGCTTTGTTTAAATAACGTCTCCCTGGCGAACTCCTCTGTTGATTGGTATAGCTTTGGTTTTCTGATCTATTTGTATTTTCATTGTAGCTTTCTTATAAATATTGTGTATGAGCATTCTGTATCGAGAATCTATCCTGCAGTTGTTCATAGGTCTCTCTATCCCCAAAGTATTTTTTATTATTAGTGTTAAATATGAGTTGATACGATTGGTTATATAAGGAAAAGTGGAAGAAAAAAGAGGACCGGGAAGACGACGCACCTTCTGGTTGAAAAATTTAAAGCAGCGGAGTGGAAAACAACAATAAAACTCTTCAGAACTTCTGCAGACAGAGTAAAATGGACCATAATGATCGCCAACGGCCTTAAATGATGAGGCACACGAAGAAGAAGTGTTCGGATTCACAACGTGGCATTAAGTGCGAGGTGTGATGAAATGATTCATCATCATCATCATCAGCCTCTCTCAATCCACTGCTGGACATAGGCCTCCCCTGTTTGTCTCTAAAGTGTTCTATCTCGTGCTTGCTGTACCCAGTTTTTTGTTGTCCTTCGTAAGTCATCTTGCCATCGTGTTGGTGGTCTTCCTCTGCTACGTTTATCGGCTCTTGGTCTCCATTCAACTAGTTTACGAGTCCATCTTCCGTCCTTCATTCTGGCAACGTGTCCAGCCCATTTCCATTTTAAGTTACAGCTTCTTTCAATGACGTCTGTGACTTTGGTCTTAGCTCGTAGATCTTCGTTTCTAATCCTGTCTCGCAGAGTGGCCCCTATCATTGATCGCTCCAATCTTCTCTGCGCTACTCTTAGTTTTTGTGCGTTTTTCTTTGTGAGCGATAATGTTTCTGCACCATAGGTCATCACCGGTAGCACGCATGGATCGAAAACTTTTTTCTTCATATTAGTTGGAATGTCACTCTTAAAAACGTTCCTAAGAGCTCCGTATGCTGCCCATCCTTGTATTATTCTTCTGGATACTTCGGTTGTTTGATTGTCCTTACCTATCTTAATTTCGTGACCTAGATATATATATTTGTCTACCAGTTCTATTTGTTCATTTTGTATTTCAACGTGTTTACTTGGTACTAAGTTCGTCATATATTTTGTTTTTGTTATATTCATTTTTAAGCCTATTTTATTACAGGCTGTACTAAGTTCTTCCAACATTTTCTTTGTTTGTCCCAAATCGTCTGCAATCAGGACTATATCGTCTGCGTAGCTTAGGTGGTGTAGCATCTCTCCGTCCACATTTATTCCTTTGTCACCCCATTCGAGGGTTTTTATCGCTTTTTCTAGAGCCGATATGAAAAGTTTAGGTGATAAAGTATCACCTTGTCGGATACCTCTTTGGATTTTTATTTGGTTGCTGTTAGCGTGTAGTTGTATCGAGCCTGTCGCATTTTTATATATACATTACATATTAGCCTCGAATATCGGCTATCAATGCGGCTCTCGTTTAGTGCTTCTATAACACTGTCGAGTTCTACTGAGTCGAATGCTTTGTGGAAATCTACAAATGTTAAAACTAAGGGCTTGTTATATTCTATGGATTTTTCGATGAGTTGTTTTATTGTTTGGAGATGATCGTTGGTTACAAAGTTTGCTCTGAATCCAGCTTGTTCTCTACTTTGATATAGGTCTAATTTCTTGTCTAATCTTGTGGTAATTACTCTCGTGAAAAGTTTATAAAGATGGTTTAACAGACTGATCGGTCGGTAATTTTCCAGATCAGTTTTTTCTCCTTTTTTGTGCAGAAGAATTGTTTTGGCTCTATTCCATTCAGATGGTATGGATTTCTTTGTCAAACATAGATTAAAGAGATCTTTTATTTTTCTCATTAGAGGTTCACCGCCATTCTTCACAGCCTCGATCACTATTCCATCGTCACCTGGTGATTTATTGGATTTCATTTTATTTATCGCTTGTCTAATTTCACTGAGAGATATTTCTGGCATGAGTTCAGAGCCTTGATTTAATATTGTTTTGTTTATTGCATGATTTAGCTGTGTTTGGTTCATCCGTCTGCTTTTATAAAGTTCTCCATAGAAGTCTTCTACTATTGTTAAAAGCTCCTCTCTATTTGTTGTTATGTCGCCCTTTTTGTTTTTTAATTTAATGATCTGGCTTTTTTCATTATTTAGTTTTCTTCGTAGACTTTTTAGGCCTTTATTATTTTCTATGGTTTGTTCGATTTTTAGTGTATTGTACTTTCTTAAGTCTTTTCTTATTGCTTTCTTGACTTCTCTGTTTATCTTTCTCTTTTGCTCTCCATTTGGATCATTTCTTTCTGTAATAAGATTTCTTTGTTTCATTAAATTCCTGGTGTCAGTACTTAGTTTTTCTTCGTTCTTATTTCTTGGACAGTGTTTTCTCATGCTTTCTCCAATGGCTTGCGTAATATGTTGGTTTAGTGCATCTATGTTTTCGTTGGGAGTTATGTCTGTGTTGTTTCTCAGTTTGGTTTCGTTGTCGTTTTGATATTCTTTAATATCCCTAGGTTGGGTCCATATTGGTATTGGTTTCGTATTTACTAATTTGCGTCTCTCTTGTTTTGTGCTTATTTTAACTTCTGCTCTTACCATTCTATGGTCACTACCAGTGTTGAATGCATTTAGGACCGTTACGTCTTGGATGATTTCTTTTTTGTTTGTAATTATGAAGTCAATTTCGTTTTTTGTTTTATTATCTGGGCTTGCCCAGGTCCATCTTCTATGTGGTTTCTTATAGAAAAAGCTATTCATTTGGACTAGATTATTCTGAAGGAGAAAACCAATTAAGGTCTCTCCTCTTTCATTCCTTCCATTCAGTCCAAATTTTCCAAGTGATGTTTCTTCTTGACATGCTTTGATTCCTATTTTCGCATTGAAATCACCACATATTATCACGTATTGTGTGGGTACGTCGTTTAGGGCTATTGAGATATCGTCGTAGAATTCTTCGACTTCTTCATCTGAATGGGTGGTTGTTGGTGCATAGACTTGAATTATTTTAATGCTGTATCTTTTATTGAGTTGTAATGTTAAGTAGGCAACTCTGTTCGATATGCCCTTAATAGATGTAATTTTATCGCTATGCTTTCTATGTATAAAAAACCCAATGCTTCCCTCTGATGTTTCTTCATTACCCATACTGTAGAAAAGATGCCCTGTACTTCGGGTCTTCAGACTTTCTCCTTTCCTTCCCACTTCGCTGACTCCTATTATGTCCCATTTGATATTTGACATTTCACTATCCATCTCTGTAAGTATTTCTTCTGACAACAGATTTCTCGCATTGTAGGTAGCAATATGCATCAATATGTGTTTTTTGGATTTTGTCGTTTGCGAATTTTTGCCTCCCCCAGAATCCTTGAGGCAGACCTTATGAGGTGTGGGACTTACCATTACTGATCTACCCACCTGGGGTTCACTATTCACGATTCGTTTGAAATTCGCCATGACGGGGGTAATTTTGGCAGTTAAAACACCACGCTTGCCTTGCGTGTTGGTGAGTTTCTAAATCAGCCGCCCACTCTGGGTCAGACGCTGTTTGCAACCGCCCATTCTGGATCAGACGCTGCAGGTTTGGTTTGATTCTATAGTAACCCTAAAGTCGAGGGTTGCCACTTCCGCCATCCGTACCGTACCGAAGCTCCGCTTCTCCGCCGTGGCTGCCGTTGTGGACTTCATCCGTAACCCTGGACAAGGGACCCTAAACAAGTACTAGTTTCCCGGGTCAGGAAACCCCCGGAATCTGCGGAGGGCAGGGATTGATTCAATTTCCCTGATAGGACTATCTTCAAGAATTTAAAGAGTTCCTACCCGCTACCGCGGATGAAATGATTCAATGAAATGATTCACCACCATTTAATTCGAATTTCGGAAATAAACTACACAAATTGTCTCATTGTATTAAATAAGTATTAAACTCAGTGCGTAGTAGGAAGAATAAGTATCATATCAAGTGAAAAAGCTAACCAACTTAATGGTAGCAATTGTTAAAAGCAATAAAAATATACCAGATAAAAGAGTGTTTGCCGTTTAGAGACCCATACAATGTTGACGACAAAGTCGCATCAGGGCTTTCGAAGGTTTGACTTGGGCCTCTTATTTTTTTGCGTTGGGTCTTCTTCTTCTTTGAGTGCCTCTCCTATCGGAGATTGGATATCATTAGGGCGATTCTAATTTTATTTACTGCTGTTTTGAACAATTCGTTAGTGGTACAGCCAAACCACTCTCTCAAATTTCTCATCCAGGACATTCTTCTACGGCCTGGATTTCTTCGTCCTTGGATTTCTTCGTCCTTGGATTTTTCCTTGCATTATATTTTCTAGGAATGTGTACTTTTGTCCCCTCATCAGGTGGCCTAAGTATTTAAGTTTTCTCTTTTTTATATTCAGTAGAACTTCTGGCTCGTTATTTATTCTGCGTATTACTTCTTCATTTGTAATTTTATCCACCCAACTTATTCTTACTATACGGCGGTAGCACCACATCTCAAAGCTTTCAAGATTTTTAATATTCCTCTGTTTAAGAGTCCATGACTCAACACCGTAGAGCAAAGTACTGAATACATAGCATTTTAACATTCTAGTTCGTAGATGAATACTAATATCACGATTACAAAATAATTTTTTCATTTTTATAAAAGTAGACCTGGCAATTTCAATACGTCTTTTTATCTCGTGATTTTGGTCACCTGTTTCATTGATAAGGGTTCCCAAGTATTTGTATTCGTTTACTTTTTCAAGTTGGGTACCGTTTATTGTGATACTAGTGTCATTTATTGGATTCTTACTGAAGGTCATATATTTGGTTTTTTTGACGTTCATCCTTATGCCGTAGTTATTACATATCTCATTCATACTTTCAACTAGATGTTGTAGATCTTCCGCTGTTCTTGACATTATCACAGTATCGTCAGCATATCGAATGTTTTGATAGCTTCTCCATTGACTATTATCCCTTAGTTTACATATGAGAGAGCTTCTTGGCATATTTGTTCGCTGTAGATATTAAACAAGAGCGGTGACAATATACAACCCTGTCGTACCCCTCTACGTATTTCTATTTCGTCCGATGTTTGGTCTTCTATTTTTATATTAGCTCGCTGATTCCAGTACAGATTTAATATTATTTGTATGTCTCTGGTGTCAATGTTCTTACTCTCCAGGATTTCTTTGAGTTTACTGTGGCGGACTTTGTCAAAGGCCTTTTCAAAGTCTATAAAGCAGGCGTGTACCACTTGGTTAACATCTAGGCATCTCTGTGTTGGAACGTTCAAGGCAAAGAGAGCATCCCTTGTACCTAATCCTTTTCTGTTCACATCTGTGTATCGTTAATATCAATGTCTAGTTTTTGATAGATTCGGTTGTGAATGACTCTAAGAAAAATATTTTAAGCAGGTGACTCATCAAGGAGATTGTTCGATGATCTGAACATTGCATTGCCTTAGTTTTCTTCGGTATGGTGACAAACGTAGACAGCAACCATTCTTGCGGTATTATACCAGTACTGTATATTGTATTGAATATATGCAATATTATGGTTACGGATTTATCATTCAAAAGCTTCAGCAGTTCTGTAGGGATTTCATCAGGTCCGTTTGCTTTTCAATTTTTAGCGTTTCTTATTGCGTATTCTAGTTCTTCTTTCAATATGTCTGACCCAGTTGCATTGATTATCTGAGTTAAGTTGTTTCTATCGTCTTCAAATAATTCATTCAGGTATTCTGTCCATCTTTTTATTTTATTCTCTAGATCTACAATAAGATTTCCATCTTTGTCCCGCGTTGGGTAACGGTGCTATTACAAAAATGCAGAGATCAGAAAAAAGATATTTGCATTGGGGTATAAAAAGTAAAAACCGGATAATGTCGGCCTAATGTGAAAAATGCATCCATTCCAAAATATTCAATTTTAGACTTTTGATGGCATCTGTTAGCATTATCCAAAAGCTGTGTACTGCTCTGTTTTCTTCTAATATCGTATACTAGATTTTGCTAAAATTGCGAAAATGAATTCTGTATAAGTCCATTAATGTTTAAACTATATAAAATCTGCACAAGTCCCACAAGTCCGATCTTGTGGCCAACCGTTCAAACTTATAGGTGCTTTTCTGATATTTATACAATAAAAGTCTTTTCATTGTAAACGGGTGAGTACCTACAGAGTACAGGTTAAAGTACACAACATATTGTTTGATAATTAAACTAATTGATTACTAAAACTGACTTGTGCAATTTTCATATTATATTTACTTGTGTACAAATGGAGTTATGCACAGTTAGTTTTTTGTCTCTCCTGTAAAAGTAGGTATTTTTTAACTTATGCCCTTTTCATATTAGGCCGATGGTAACAGTACTGCATTGTGCCACTGGTCTGGCAACCATAGACTGTAGCTCATTGGGGTTGAAAAGTCAAAATTCTCGCGCTTTTAAAAATATGAAGCCACAGAATCTTCCAGTTGACTATTATAACCATCAAACTGCCTGGATAACTTCTGATAACTTCCAAGATTAGTTCCATAAAAAGTTAATTCCTCAAGTAAAGTCTTACTTAAAGAAGGAACATTGCCACAAAAGACTCTTCTTCTGGATATAGATAATGTAGGTGCTCCTCTAAATGAGGCAGTCCTTAGATCTGACGATGGAAATTTCTTTTTTCCTTTTTTTTCAGCCATGATGTTACATTAATTGCTCAACCAATGGATCAGGGTGTGTAAATGTTTTGTATTTCATAGATGCAATTTTTAAAGTGGGAAATGCGTGGAGTGGAAAAAAATAGAAGACTTTCAAGAGTGCTGTTAATGCACCATCTCAATCGAGACGAGATCCGTGTGTGCTTCAAAAAAAATCCCTGCCCAAAACATGAGTCACCACCAAAAGCAACCAGGTGTGACCGAACAGCGGGCAGCTTAACGTTCCCCAGCCCTTCTGTAAACCTTATTTCGGCCATCTTTACCATAAATTGATATTCTGCACTCGTCCGTAAACAGTACTTTTTTCTATTGTCTCTTGTCTAATTAAGGTATTCACGGGCAAATGCAAGTCTGCGTCTTTTGTGAGCAGCAGAAAGTAATGGGCCCGTTGCTGGGATTGTAAGCTGCCATACTATGTTCTATTAACCTTCGTCGAAGAGTAGAAACTCTGATTACTGTTTCTTGAGCTTTCTGAATATGACTTTGGAGCATTCTAGCAGTTTACGTCCGGTGTCTCAATGCAGGAATAGTGAGAACGCGATCTTCTCTGACTGTTTTCTTCCTTTTGGCACCCGTACTGGATCGCCGTTGATGAGATCCGGTCTCAAGAAATCGTTGGTAGGTTCTCTCCATAGTTTATTGACTAATATTCAATTCCCTTACAACATCCCTTTGACATGCTCCAGTTTCTAGCAACGTAACAGCATGAACAGACTTTTGATTACAAGCAGTGTAAGCAAGTCAGCAATGTAACAACATCGTTATTAAAAAATACACTTCACTGTAAGGAGGCCAGGGTGAAACAAAAAAGGACTCGATAGACTACTCCAGCTAATCGAAATACCATTCGAAAATAATATTTCAACCAACTAAGATAGCTATCGTTCACCCTAGCTCAGCTCAGTCTCTCAGGGTGTGTGTTCGTCTTGTCCTAATCTTAGATAATGAACTCTGAAAATTTAGAATGGAAGCAAACAAAACAATATTTTAACCAATCATGTTTATTGTTCAATAAAGATGTAATAAAAATGTGACTTATTAAATGCATTAAAAGATATATTCAAATTCTTGCCAAAAACTAACAATTCTGGATTATACTTATGTATGGCTTGTGGTATTTGATGGTAGATCTTCTTGATGTCGGATGGTACAGCTGTAGACTTGTAGACCTGGGCAGGTGTTGTGGCCCTAGGTCGCTGCAACTAGAGATGTCGGGTGCTGCTGTCTGTTCGATGCATCTTGTTGTCTTGTCTTTAAAGTTACATCACCGGTGATGGAAGCTGGTGGCTTCCGAAGGTAGAAAAGTTGATTTTTATCCAAAAATTAGAATACAAAACGTGTATAATTTTTGACATCTAGAAGAAAGGTACCTTCCCAAAAAGTAGCAGGTGGCAAGGGGTAAATTAAATGGAATTAAAATTGATACTACTAGTTAAAATTTGATTACTAAACGCATATTAATAGATGAAAAGAAATATCAGAACACATGTGTTTAGAAGATGGGTTAAAAAGGTTATAAAAAATTAATACAGGCTTAGAAAATCTTGTACAGTGATGGTTAAAAACTTACCCCAAGAGAGGATATGAAAGTCTGAAAAAAATAGCTGGTATCAGCCTTGTAATTGGCTTTTATAGCAAAATTAATTTTCCACCACCATTTTGAGAGACGAAGTGTCACTGTCATATCAGCGAAACACACAACACAGAACATGAAGTTTGAAATAACGACCATGGAACACAAGATTAGATCAGATGCTAGAATGTAAGATTATGAAGTATGTTCAGTATGACTTAGATGAAAAGAGAGTTGCCTATAGAACGGGCGCCAAACAGGTTTTAAACGGAAAAAACAAGTTAAACGAATACATAAGATAATTATTAATGAAATATTAACGAAAATAAAGTAAAATAATTATTTAAAAATAAAATAGCAAAGATGTGACGTTTGTAACGTTACACACTCCTTTCACCCATCATAAAAATTTTGAACACAAGTGAGAAATTTTTCTCAAAGAAAACAGGAACGTTACAAGGGCAACACCAAGATATCTCAGAAACTCTTTAGAACACTACAATAATTCATAGAGTTCCCACAATATTGCGAAGCTTCGTTAGTTGGTAAATAATGAGTTCTGAGAATTTTATAATTTAATAGGTTTTGCAAATTTGTTTATTCTCTTTACATGCTCGGTCTACCTTCTCAATACACGTGTGATAATTCATTTAATTTAATTAGGATAAAAGAACAAAAGAAAATGACGCGCAGTGGAGAAAGATTCATATAGTGTTGTCTTGTATTGACTATTACAATTTTTTTTTAAATTTTTTGTATTTCTATCTTCGTCTTTTGCCACTCTTATCGGAGATTGGAAATCATCAATGCTATCCTGACCTTGTTTACAGTTGACCTAAAGAGTTCTTTAGTGGTGCAGCCAAACCACTCTCCCAAATTCCGCAACCATGACATTCTTCTACGGCCTGGATTCCGTTTTCCTTCTATTTTTCCTTGCAGTATATTTTGAAGTAATACGTCTTTATGTCCTCTCTCAGGGTCTTTTCCTATCCTTCGTTTTAGTTCACAGTTTGTGACTCTTTCAACCCAACTTATCTTCAGCATTCGACGGTAGCACCACATCTCGAAACTCAATATTTTTATGTTGTTATGTTTGAGAGTCCAGGCCTCTACACCGTATAATAGCGTGTTAAATATGTAGCCTCTTAGCATTCTTAATCGTAGAGGGATGCTTATATCTCTGTTGAAGAAGAATTTTCTCATCTTTATGAAGGTGGTCCAATTTCGATACGTCTTTTTATTTCATTGTTTTGGCCTCCAGTTTCGTTTATTAAAGTTCCCAAGTATTTATAACTTAATACTTTTTCAATTTGAATGCCGTTTATACTAATATGTGCTGGTTGTGTCATGTTTTTACTGAAGAACATATACTTGTATTTCTATATTATGTTAGGTAGCAAAAAAAAATTAAACAATGTAATTTTCAGGCTCGTGATGTTGTAACAATTGGAGAATGGACTGATAGGATTTACCAAAATACTCCCCAAGAACATATAATAACCAATGTCGTATCTGGTCGGAAGATGCGCATTCAAAAATATAATTTTCCTGATACTGTGATTTGGAATCCATGGATAGACCAAGCGAAGGACATGTCAGATTTTGGAGATGACGAGTATCCAAATATGGTTTGTGTAGAAGCGGGGCACGTATCAAGTCCTGTAATTCTTTTACCAGGGACAGCATTTGAAGCTAGCCAAATTCTACAGGTTATGTGAATACAACTATTGCCATGTTACTCTCAAGTTTGGTCAGTCATTTTCATATATTATTACTAGTAACATGGAAGTTTTCGTAAGACATACTGATGAGATTTGATTTAAGAACAGCTTATTTCATTATCATTTACTTATGAAGTGTTTATTCATATTTAAATTAAATTTTAAAAGTTCATTATCATAATAAATTGTAGTACCAGGTATATTAAAGTGATTTGAATGGTAGTGGTAAAGTGAATGAATTTGTTGCTGTCTGCCTATTAAAGTTAAGTGGTAAAGTATATTCTTATCAATTTGTGAAATAAATTTTGCAATAAACTTATATTTTATACTGAGTAACTGATAAAATAAATCTTGTTTGCTAATAAACAATGAGATTATAACAATGAGATTATATATTTATAAATACCATCATAATAGACATCAACATTTTAGATAACATTATAGTACATCCTTAGTTGTCAGCGCCATCTTCATAGGTGAAAGTCGCTGTATTATACTTATTTGTATTCTTCCTTCAATCTTCCATCTAATAATTTCCGTTTCGTCCCATTATCATTTAATTCTTTGTGTATACTATAAAGTCTCATGGTTGGTCTCTACATCTCTTCTTGTCCTACTTTGGCGTTCATGAAGATCCTTTTTTGTTTTCTTCGGTTAGAGTCTTCTTTTGATTTTTAGTTGTGTTCCATATCACTCCATGGTGCTTTCGTTGCTTGTTTTCCCCATGATATTTTCATTTCTATACTTTTCCCGACCTTAAATATTTCAAAGTCTTACTAGTCTTACGAAACTCTTAATAGCTTCGTCTAAACCTAAGTTGAAATCAGCAACCTCGGATCCAATACATAAGTATTAATCGGTCTTACAAATATTTATCTTGAGTCCCCATACGCTTCTTTTAATTTCCTTATCATATATTCGATGTTGTTCTGAAGCTATTTCCTTGTGGAATTTTTATGATTAACTATTTATATGGGAAATAAGCCACTATTAAATTGAAAAAAATAATTTTATTAACGTTTCGACGCCCAAATCGGGTGTCGTCAAAATACAAAATACTACTATTAAACAAAAATGTTGTTGCTAAGTAAAAAATTCTTCTAATAATTTATTTAATCTGACTCATTTATATTGGCAATTCAGACATATTATACATTTTAAAGTAGAGGACTTTAAAATTATATTGCCAATATTTATGAGTTGCGTTCCTGGGACGACTTTACTGAAAGATAGTTCATTCGATTACATGAAATCAACCCCAACTCAAGAATATCCGTCACAAAAATAATCATAGCATGTGATCTGTCTTTAAAAAGACAACCACATGCAACGATGACAGTAAAATTCTCGCGTTAGAGATTCCATAGTAAATCACGAGGGAAAAACCAGAAAAAAACCTCGTGATACTATCCCGACATCGTAATTATTTGGTCTTACATTTAATTTATTTTCAAAAACTAATACTAATAATAAAATATGTACTAACTCGATATGTTATTGACTTACTAGTCGTGGTATTTTCTTTCTATTGACTTCCTCTTTCAGTATGGGTAACCACATCCTACTGCATTCTACCGAGAAATTTGCGACACAATTGGTTTCATTTAGCATAATTAGAGCCGCTTCTTTGATTTTTCTGTTTTTACTATCTGATTCTTTCTAATTATGCTAAATGAAACCAATTGTGTCGAAAATTCCTCGGTAGAATGCAGTAGGATGTGGTTACCCATACTGAAAGAGAAAGGCAATAGAAAGAAAATAACCCGATTAGTAAGTCAATAACACATCGAGTTAGTACATATTTTATATTTTAGTATTACTTATTGTATATATACAGGGTGTCTACTTAAGTTGGAAACATATGGGAAACTTTTTTATTATTAATTTTACGAAAAAAAGTTATTCTTCATAAAAAGTTCTGCATGCTCTAAAACCTAAGATTCAATCATTAGATATCAAATTTTATCAATATTATACGAGGTATGTCAAAAAATATGAATTTCGTTCAAGGGTAAAGTACCTTTATTTCTCTGAATATCGAAAATTCTTATTATGGAAAGTTGTTTGGAATTAAAAACTCAGATCAAATATGCAATTACATGCTTCTAATTGAAGAAAAAAAATATTTTACAAATTTTTCTCAAATTTATGAATACCCAACATCATTTTTATTTATTACAAATAATATGATACTTAACTCTTTTATTATTTATTTTACGAAAAAAAGTTATTCTTCATAAAAAGCTCTGTATGGGCTAAAAACTAAGATACAACCATAATATATCAACATTTTTTAATTTTATACGAGGTGTGTCAAAAAATATGAATTTCGCTCATGAGTATAGTATGTACCTTTATATTTCACAATATTTCAAATAGAAGGATGTAATTTCATATTGAAACATTGTTTTTAATTCTAAACAACTTTTTGTAATAACAATTATCACTATTGTGACAAATAAAGGTACTTACTCCTGAGTGAAATTCATATTTTTTGACATACCTCGTATAAAATTAATAAAATGTGATATCTGATGATTGCACGTTAGGGCTTAGGACATACAGAGATTTTTATAAAAATACCTTTTTTTCGAAAAAGTAATAATAAAAGAGTTATTGTATGTGTAATAAATAAAAACGAAGTTAAGTATCCACAACGCACACATCTTATGGAAAATATAATGTCACTCAAATTCAGTAAAATTTATATGAATATATTCGTTTCAATTTAACGGTCAATTCTTATTATTGCGCCAACTCTTAATTTTCAATAATAAGAGCAGAAATTGATATAAATCAATCTGAAATCAAATAGGTAGGTAAATAAGTTAGAGAGAAAAAATATTTAAAAAAAACCCAAATTATGGGTACTTCATAAATCTTCTCGGGCTATTAACCATCTTATTATAATAGTTTCACTAATCCGCTTAGGCCCAGCGGGGTTTAAGCTGTTTTGAATAGCACCCAGAGCAATAGTGATTATAACTGACACGTTTATAGACTCCAAAAATGTGATTTCGATAAACTTTAATTGCAATTTGCGCCGTAATTAATCATAATTAAGAGTTGGCGCAATGATAAGAATTGACCGTTAATTTAAAACGAATCTATTCGTATAAATTTTATTGAATTTGAGTTACATTAGATTTTCCATAAGATGTGTGCGTTGTCCTTTGAGAAAAGTTTGGAAAATATTTTTTTTTTCAGTTAGATGCATATAAATGCATATTTGATCTTAGTTTTTAATTCCAAACAACTTTTCATAATAAGAATTTTCGATATTCAGAGAAATAAATGTACTTTACCCTTGAACGAAATTCATATTTTTTGACATACCTCGTATAATATTGATAAAATTTGATATTTAATGATTGAATCTTAGGTTTTAGAGCATGCAGAACTTTTTATGAAGAATAACTTTTTTTCGTAAAATTAATAATAAAAAAGTTTCTGATATGTTTCCAACTTAAGTAGACACGCTGTATATATGTATGTATTATTAATATTATTTATAATTTAAACATATTAAAGTCGGATTTTGGTATTAGTTTTTGAAAGTAAATTAGATGTAAGACCAAATACTTACGATGTCGGGATAGTATCACGAGACTTTTCCTGGTTTTCCCTCGTGATTTACTATGGAATCTCTAACGCGAGAATTTTACTGTCATCGTTGCATTTGGTTGTCTTTTTAAAGACAGATCACATACTATGATTTTTTTTGTGACGGATATTCTTGAGTTGGGGTTGATTTCTGTAATCGAAAGGAACGCAACTCATAAATATTGGCAATATCATTTTAAAGTCCTCTACTTTAAAATGTATAAATGTCTGAATTGCCAATATAAATGAGTCAGATTAAATAAATTATTAGGAGAATTTTTTACTTAGCAACAACATTTTTGTTTAATAGTAGTATTTTGTATTTTGACAACGACACCCGATTTGGGCGGCGAAACGTTAATAAAATTATTTTTTTTCAATTTAATTGTGGCTTATTTCCCATATAAATAGTTAATCATATACATATTCGATATCCTCCCTATATTGTGTAAAAATGACTTGGTCATCGGCTAAAAGTAGTAAATGTAATACATTCTCTTATACTGGTATTGTTCTACATTTCCATACCATTGTTTTTGTTATTTTATTGTCTAACTTTATGTGCCCCTTTGTTTCTTTAAACAGTCTTTGTGTTATATTCACCCATTTCTCTTGACCTTTTTTGAAAATGGATTACATATTATATGATAGATTCCACTCATCTGGAATCTCATCTTGCTTCAATTTTATTGAACAACAGTCGTATAAAGGACACGATCCTTGCGTCTCCATATTTCAGCAGTTCCATTGTTATGGTTCCTGGTCATGTTGCTTTGTTATTTTTGGATTTCTTTAGTGCTTTATATCTTCCTCTATAATTTCGGTTTCCTCCATCATTATTGTCACAGGGTCTTGTTAGATATACTCCGTTCTATTCTCCTGCAATAATTTTATGTTCGGTTATTACTTCTGATGTTTTTTATTTTTTCCCACGATTCCGTTGATCGGTTAAACCCTATCGTGTTGTCTATGTCCCTGCACATTATCTCCCAGTATTCGTTCTCTCGAGTTAGTCTAGTCGCAACATAGGGGGTCCCGTGGACACTTTTAGTTCGCCGCGATTTGATGGTGGTATTATAGGTTTTTGGGTCGCTGAATCCAATGGAAGTGGTCTGGAAGCCCAAATGTGGTGCGTTTAATTGTTATTAACAAATTATGGTAAAATTAGGTGTTTTTCAGGAATTATTAGAAGCTCTGTAAATAAATTGATAGCGTTAAGGTCTTCTCTGGTGTATTTTTGGTCGCTGAATTGAATGCGACTAGTCGCGATTACTCAAAATATGTTCTTATTTTGTTAATAACAAAATAATTGTTTATTCGCCGAAAAGCTCGAAAGGCGTTATCTACAGCAAGTTTGTAGTCTTTTTCATAGTATTTTTATACGCTATATCGATTATCACTAGTCGTGACAGCTTAAACCACGTTCCGACTTTGTTATTAATAAATTATTGCAAAAATAACGGTTTATAGTACGTTTACTCACGGTTTTTGCTCTACATTTTAAAAAAACCACTTGGAATGACATGAAATTTGGCATGCACGTAGCTAACATGTCAAACAAAACAAGTGATATTGTGCCGATGTGTGCTTTTAACCTGGGGCTGAGTTTCACCCCGTTTCGTGGGTGAAAGAAAAAACCTTTAAAATAAGTCCGGAATTGGATAAACTGATTAATTCTAAGCAACGTTTGTTCTATACAGTTTTTTCACTAAGTCAATACTTTTCGAGTTATTTGCGAGTGAATATGTTCATTTTTCAACAAAACAACCAAATAACTCCAAACGTATTGACTTAGTGAAAAAACTGTATAGAACAAAAGTTGCTTAGAATTAATCACTTTATCCACTTCCGGACTTATTTTAAAGGTTTCTTTTTTCACCCACGAAAAGGGGTGAAGCTCACCCCCAGGGTAAAAGCAGACATCGGCACAATATCACTTGTTTTGTTTGACATGTTAGCTACGTGTATGGTCACTTAATTTCATGTCAATCCAAGTGATTTTTTAAAATTTAGAGCAAAAACCCTGAGTGAACGTACTATAAACCGTTATCTTTGCAATAATTTATTAATAACAAAGTCGGAACGTGGTTTAAGCTATCACGACTAGCTGCAATCGATTTAGCGTATAAAAATACTATGAAAAAGACTACAAACTTGCTGTAGATAGCACTTTTCGAGCTGTTCGGCGAATAAACTATTATTTTGTTATTAACAAAATAAGAACATATTTTGAGTAGTCGCGACTAGTCGCATTCGATTCAGCGGCCAAGAATACACCAGAGAACACCTTAACACTATCAATTTATTTACAGGGCTTCTAATAATTCCTGAAAAACACCTAATTTTACCATAATTTGTAATAACAATTAAACGCACCGCATTTGGCCTTCCAGACTACTTCCATTGGATTCAGCGACCCAAAAAACCTATAATACCACCATCAAATCGCGGCGAACTAAAAGTGTCCACGGGACCCCTATGTTGCGACTAGACTAAGTCTTTGACTTGTTCTCTGAGGGTAACATATTCTTCTCGTGTTCTTGGGTTTCTTTCGTTTGGCCATTTATGAAACTCTTAATCATCTCTTATAGTTCGTCACTATATTCCTCCAAATATTTATTCTTGTGTTGTTCAATACCCAGCACTTTGTCTGCCGCTTTATTTATTTTTTCCTTAAGTGTTGTTCTGATGGTGTCCATTCTTCGTTCATCTCCTCATCTCTTTATTTTTGTATTTTCGATTTTTGGCATCTCCTCATCTCTTTGGATATTGTCCTTTTGTCGCCTTCCCGTGTATATGAATTTCTCTAGTACTAATCGGTGGTTACTTGCACATTCTGCTTGTCTGTATACTCTTACATTTTGTATTATTGTTTTGCTGGCTTTTCTTACTATTATTATATGAATAATTGATCTTGGATTCCTTTTAGGTTCCTCCCATGTATATCTATATCTTCGTCTTCGTATCCTATCCGGCTGTTAAAATCTCCAATTAGTAGAATATCTTATTTTTCCTTTGCCTTGTCTAATATACCTTTTAGTGCGTTGAAAAAATCTTCCTTTTCCGTTATGGTCGCATTGTCATTCATCATAATAAAAATTTCAGTGTATTTTTTTATGTTTCGGTGAACATATGTCTCCATTCGGTTAAAGCATAATCATGCCATATTCTAAATTCTTCAAATTAAATTCTACCCTGACTCTCGACCTGGTCCCAACGAGAAACCGTCAGATATCTTCTTCGACACCGACGAATCGCAAAGCATCTAGTTGCCTTGATCAAAAACTACATTCCATATTTCTTTGTATAGGCGGGTTACACCATACCGGTTTTTATGTAATATGTTTTCAAAGTCCGGCGCCTGTATAAGTGGATGCGTCAACCAGTAGCGGCTCGTGATTTTTACAATAGGGGAGGCTATACCTAATTGTAAAATATCTAGACAAATTTGCAGTGGCAAAAAAAATCCGCCAAAAAAATCTAATTTAAGGCCCCATTTCTTTGACCATTTTTTATTTACATTTTGTAATATCTTCATAATTCATAATTTCATAATATCATTTTAAAAATAGTTAGACTAATTATTGTAAAAGTGTATTATCAAAGTTTGTGTCGTTTTTTGTCGATATTTTGCTTTGCACTACAGATATCGGAAAAAGTTATGTGAACAAGTTGTTCCAAATATTATTCTAACCCCACATACCAAATTTCATCACAAAATTCGCACTTTTAGTTTTTTCATTATTTGTAGTCAGGATCCTAAAATTGGAGCGGAGGCTGCTGGCCCATTAGCCGCCCTTGGTAAATCTCTGGGCAGCGTGTGCGTTAAGCGATAATGCAGCGCTAAGGAGACCGGGTCTCCTTAAACGCTGCTGGGCTGCGCGGAGCATTAGCAAGTGAGACTTTCCGGGCAGCAGCCTCCGCTCCAATTTTAGGATCCTGACTACAAATAATGAAAAAACTAAAAGTGCGAATTTTGTGATGAAATTTGGTATGTGGTATTAGAACATTATTTGGAACAACTTGTTCAAACTTTTTCCGATATCTCCAACGCGAAGCAAAATAGCAAAGTAAACAAAACACTGTAGCATACGTAAAAAATGTATGGGGAGGCTAAGCCTCCCTTGCCTCCTCTGACCAGCCGCCACTGGCGTCAACTTAAAGTCTCTCAGGCAGGCAGACAATGATAATATGTGATGTGTTGAATATTGAAAAAATTTAACTATTTGAATCATTTATTTTATAACCTAACCAAAAACAAAATGATTTGTTTGATTTTTCAAAACTTGTATTTTGAAAAAGGCTGTCAACTTGGATGTAAATAAAGTAATTCCAATTTTACAATTACTTCCCACTATTTATTAATTATAAAAATACATCACATACTCTAGTACTATATAAATTGTTGAATTGTTTATTTTCGCATTTAACCCTTTCAGTCACCATGTTCATTTAAACGAACATCAACTAATTCCCATTATTTACATTGAATCTCTGTAATCGTCTCTGTATGTTGTACTAGGCATAATAATGTTTATGGGCAAAATTTGTTGTTTATAAATCTTTAAAAACATATATTTTAACCTCAAAGTTTTAAATTTTTATCTTTGCAAACAAAACTCATTACTGAAAGGGTTAAAAGAAATTGCAAATATTTATTTAAATTTTTTCACAGATAAATCAATCTCTAATCGAATACTCGTTTAGTTTAACTTAACTAATTATTTATAAACTACAAATCTTTAGTAATAGAAATTCGTATTTTTATTTTACGCATAAACGTGTAGAATATAACAAGTATTATTTTTCTATTATTATAACTTCAAGCCCTAACAGCTAAATGTTTGAACAAACGAAAATTTATTGAAACGTTCATTTTCACAAACTTGGTTATTGAATTAAACGACGAGATCAACAATACATTAAAGTCTATCATTAATGTTTTGGCCTCATTAAATTTATTTCATTCGAAGTACCTGGCCTATTTTCTTGCCCAGATATTGTACTAAATTTTTTGTTTTCTCTTTAATTACCTTTCGTTAGTACTAACTAGTCGTGGTCGTCAGTAAGTAAGAACAAATTGAATTGTTAAGTCGTTTCCTGTAGTTATCAAGTGTCGCCAAAAAACGCCGGTTTCAGTTATAGTAAAAAATAAATTAACCCTTTCTCCCTCCTTCCTTCACCTTACTAATAACTGAAGACTTCTCGACCTACCAGTTAAAATAAGGTAAGAATTTTTTTGTTATTATTTCCATACAGTCCGCTTTAAATTCGATTGCGTAATAGACCAGCATAGCCCAATCGCCACCCCAATTAATAATAAAATAATAAAAGGGGTTGGTTTCTATTAACGTTGAATTGCAGTGTTGGCTGAAAAATAAACGAAAATATTGCATAATATCTTCTTCTTCTTATACTTGTTGTAGATCTGTCGATCTGTTAATTCCGACGTTGAAGTATTTCTTGAGAGGTAGACTGCCCGCTATCTCTTCATTTTTTGGTGGTCTCCCCGGTGAACGCTTGCCAGCTGGTTTTCCTTCTATTGCAATTCTTGGTAGTCTGTGCTCCTCCATTCTCTTCGTCTTTGCCTACCCCATCTTACTACATCTTGCACGCCACATTGTTCCCTGATGATGTTGTTTCGTATTCTATCCCTTCTTGTCTTCCCTGCTATTGCTCTTAGTGTTTTCAGTTCGGCTATTCGTAGCATACTTTTGGTTTTATTGGTGTCTTTTCTTGATTCAATAGCATAGGTCATAATAGGTCTGATGCAAGTTTTATAATAAATTCTAACTTTGCCGTCCATTCTCATATATGGGTTATTCCAGACCACATCTCTCAAACATCCGGACATGATTGCGGCCTTGTTTATTTGCCCTCTTAGGTCTCTGACTGGGTCATGTTAACTTTATAAATCTACACCTACATATCGTCCTATCAGAGATAAAACTCGCTAAGGGCACTTTTTTGAGATTTTGACATTTTCATCAATTTGAACTCAATGCGCTACTGCCCAGCTCTGGAGAAGTCACCTGGGGCTCTAACCCTTCTAATTGCTGAGATAATTTATGGTATAATTCACTAAGTGCATTATTGTGAATTTCGGTTTCAGGGCGCAAAACTCATTAAAACGTATTATTGCCATTAGTGAATTTTTCCTTCCCATGTGGAATGCAATATTGTGAATTTCGGTTTTAAGGTAAAACTCATTAAAACTTATTATTGCACTTAGTGAATTTTTCCTTACAATCTGGAATTCCGAATCGGTACTTAGTGATCTTTCAAACAATACTTTAGATAACATAACCCATTTTGCGATTAAGCAGGCGACTTTTGTGGCTGTCATAAATGCCGAAAGAATTGCATTTATTTTTGAAGAACAAAACTTATTGTTCATTTTTTAAATAATGATTTTTTATAGTTTGTTTGTTGTAAGTCAGCGAAATTTTATGGAGACAAATTCATTAACTTCTCAATATCCATAATTGTGTTCAAGGAAAAACTCATAAAGTACAAAGTGTAGTTAGTGAGTTTTACCTCTAATAAAATATCAATATCCAATAATTGATGTAATATTGATTGTATCATAGTTCCTGTGACGAAATATGGCTTAAAATATGTGTTTTTATTTATTCTTTAAAGTTGCATTAAAAAAATTCCAATATTCAAGTCAGGTGAATTTAAAAACAATTTGTACCTTTAAATCGATTTTTCTCCACTTTCTGAAAAGTGTAGTTAGTGAATTTTACCTCTAATAGGACGGTATTTGAACTGGTTTAGCTGTTCTGTGGGTTTCTCCTATATCACGAGCTTGTATCTAATTAGATCTTTTGCAATGGTAATGTATTTTGTTTTCTGCGTGGATATGTTCATGTTGAGTCGTCGACATGCTTGTTAGAATCGATAAAGTTGTCTTTGTAGGTCATCCTAATCCTCATAATATCCTCTTCCACATAATATCCATCCATCCATCCAATGCACTACAGCCCAAATCGAGCCTTGGCCTCCTTCAACAAGCTTCTCCAATCATTTCGATTTACCGCTGTTCTTTTCCATGAACGCGTTCCCAGGTAGTTCCTGGCGTCCTCATCGACTTCGTCTTCCCATCTCTTTTTAGGTCTTCCAACAGGTCTTTTTCCCTGCGTTCTTGCATTTAGCAATTTTCTGGGGATTCTATTCTCATGCATGCGGACCACGTGCCCTTCCCACCATAATCTCTGCAGTTTAGTGTATTGTGCTAGAGTTGGTTCGCTATATAGCTCGTATATTTCTCTATTATACCTAATTCGCCAGTTGTTATTTTCACTTATTGGGCCCAATATCCTACGTAATATTTTTCTTTCAAACACATCTAATGCATTGGCAGATTTCTGTGTCACCACCCATGTTTCACAGCCGTAACTTACTATGAGCCTGATTATTGTTTTATTGACCCGTAGTTTTGTTTTCCGGTGTACGTCTCGCGATTTGAATATGTGGCCCATCGCGAAATAGGCTTTATTTGCCAGCACAAGCCTTCTATTTATTTCCGGTTCTTCTTCATTGCTTGCGACCAGATCCATTCCTAGATACGTGAATCTAGTAACATGTTCTATATCGTCAATAAAGTGTTGTTGCGCCGGTCTATTTGATCTGGTTTGTATGAGTAGTTTTGTTTTATTTGTATTTATTGCTAGCCCTACTGCTTCTGCACTCTGTTTCAACTCAACGTAGGTTTCTTCCGCTGCATTCTTTGTTCTGCTCATTATGTTTGCTGTCATCATCTGCCTATGCTGCTAATTGGGTAGATTTGTTTATAAGTATGTTATTTCCGCTCACCGTCAACCGTCTAATTATATATTCAAGAACAAGATTAAAAGAGTTGGAGCCAACGAGCAACAGACAAATCTGTCCTTGAATACATACCTGTGCTTCTGTTTCTGTCATTGCCGTTTGCACTAATCGTATTAATTTTGATGGTATGCCAAATTCTGCCAATAAATTAGGTAGAATTGTTCTATCTATTGAATCATAGGCTTGTTTAAAATCTACAAAGAGATTGTAAACGTCCATGTCATATTCCCATGCTTTGGCTAGTATTTGTTTAACTGTAAATAGTTGGTCAATGGTAGAACTATTTTGCCTAAACCCTGCTTGATATTCCCTATGATGTTTTCCGTGAGAGATTGAAGTCTTCTATTAAGGATGTTTGTGAATATTTTGTATCCCGAACAAAGTAAAGAGATGCCTCTATAATTCTGACACAACAGTTTGTCTCCTTTTTTATGAATAGGGCAGATTATACTTTTCTTCCATTGTTGGGGGATTTCTTCTTCTATCCATATCTCTCGTATTAGCTGGTACATCTGTTGTTTCAAATTCCTTCCTCCTTGCTTGAGTAGTTCTGCCGGTATTTTATCTATTCCCGGTGCTTTATGGCTTTTTTGTATGTGGATTGCCGTTTGGACCTCCTCTAGCGTTGGGGGTCTAGTTAATTCATTTTCTTCTCCATCTTCCCCCAGCTCTTGTTGTTGTACCTCCTGCCGTGCCTGCTGCTGCCTCTGTTGTTGTAATGGTGGTTGTGCCCCTTTGTTTAATACTTCCTTAACCCTTTCGCTGCGGAGCTACTGAGAGTATTTGCATCTCGTCACTGCAGCGCTAATAGACGTCTCCCGCAGTGAAGCAATTATTTTTGGCTTTTAGGTTACAGTTGATTTAATTGTTGGAATTGTATCATTTGTTTTACTTTATTATTTTATTTCAACTATTTATTGCCAATTCTAGAACTATTATAATATATATAATAAATAATGTAGTAAAACAAATGATAGGGTTCATTTGTTCTTATGGTTCTTCCAATTCCGTCATCGAATAATGTTTACCCCTTTTTGGTGGCAGCGGCATGATGTAATAGTTATTACCAGTATTTTTTATCTCAAACAAAACGTAATAATTAGCGACAATTTCACTTTACGGTACTAACGCATTCGCAATACTTCGCAACACCTTCTCAGTTACCCAGTTACCCCTCCTACTCATCCCGCTCGAGGCACTTTAGGTGGGCGGTTCACGCCCATTCATTAAGAAAACATCTGATGACATTATATTTTATATTTTGTTTATGTTATTTTTTGTCTATCCGCAAATAATCGCTAACCGCAGCGAAGCGGTTAGCCCTGTCGCATAAATGCGTTTCCCGCACATCTCGTGCACTACTGAAATTACGCAAATATGCGGTTCCCGCAGTCAAAGGGTTAAAATATGTCATCCAGGTTCTCTTAATTTCGTCCATATCGCTAATGATTTCAAGCTTCTTATTTTTGCAGAGGCTAGTCTTCGGTTTGTATCCCTGTCTTAAATGTTTGATAAATTGGTATGCACTACGTGTTTCGTTTTCCTTAAACTCCCTCTCTATGTTTAGTATCCGTTGGTTTTCGTACTTTCTCTTTTTCTGCCTGCACAGTTTATCTGCTCTTCGTCTTTTGTTCTCAAATTCTGTTTTTCTCTCTCTAGTACGTCTGAGTATGTAATTCTTATGTGCTTCATTTCTTTCCTGTATAGCTTTGGTATAATTTTGCTATTAGGATTGAAAACTATGTACTTCATCTTTCAATTGCCAGATGACGCTAGTCACCTAATACCTTTACTTCGGTTGCAATGGGTCGGAAAAACTCTCGGTGCTGGTCATTTAGGATATGGAGAACAGTGCCTACGTTATCTCCGATGAGGCTCCAATAAGAGCCGAAAATCGCGATTCAGAGGACTGGACTGCGCTCCGTATTCTAATTGAAAAGTAAGATTGTTTTGCCTTCGCATTGCAACTGAATAAAAATGGTATACATTTTTATTTTATAGTCGTATTACTCTGTAGAGTAACCAGGTGCATTTTCTGTTGGAACTTTACCAAGCTGCAGACGGGGGATGTGAATTGCATAGTGTAGAATTCCTTCCCTTTGTCTTCACTGCAGCATCCATGTGCTTGCAAATTGTAGAAGCCTTGGAGGTGTCACCAGGAAAGTGTACCAATAAGTTTTCAATTTAAAAATCTTTTAGTAATGTTTTTAATATTTTCAATATTATTAATTTTGCTATTAGGATTGAAAACTACTTCATCTTTCATATTTAAATTATGTTTCGGACTTACTATCGGATATTACCGATACCTCGCGAGTATTTCGCACTTTACCCGGGTAATACTAGAATTGCCCGTTTAGTTAACTTTACCCGTAACATATATACACACACCGGCAAAATTAGCCGAACACGTTAAAAATGGGACATGTTTGATGTCTCGTATTTCATAAACCAGTGGTCCGATTTGAGTGATTCTTTTAGTATGTTATAGCCTTATTATTTAAGAATATCGGTGTAATAATATTGTTGCTAGACAGGTAAATGTCATTTTATACCGGGTGTAACAAGCATACTGTGTTTTTTCTTAAAGTTCGGAACACCCTGTGGAATATTCCAGCATATATAAAATATTAAAATTATAACTCGATTTTAGAATTATGCTTTCTTAACATTTTCTTTTTTGATTCATTTGCTTATGTTGGAAAATAAAAAAGTTATGTGCTTTAACAACTAACCATGTTTTTTATCAATAAATCCTCATAGTAGGGGAGAAAAGTATGCTAAATTTGCAATTACTCGAGCGTTCTTGGGACCTGAAGTGGATTGTGAAGAGTGGGTGCTACAACCAAAAAAGTTAAGTTTTCCATAAAGTGTGGTATTCTCAATCTTTCAATTTAATTTTCCATTTCCACCAATCGTTTTTTCCGATTATAGCGCCATTTATCCATAATAGGAAAAATGTTGTGAATAAAAGTTGCTTATTTTTACGTCAAGGATCCAAATCTGCAATAAAAATTGGGGGCTCCTATTTAATATTTTAATGTAACCCCCACCCCACCTCCGCGGGGGTTATGTTTGGTGCCATTCGGTAGATTTTTGAAAAATATTGAATATGTGTATTTTGCAGTTTTACGATCTGATGTTCATTTCGCAAAATATCGCAGGGTTCGTATTTTTAATTTACCCCCCACCCCTCTCCGTGGGGTGTCACGAGCCCCCACGGAGGTGGGGTGGGGGATTTAATTTAAAATCTTAAATAGGAGCCCCCAATTTTTATTGCAGATTTGGATTCTTTACTTAAAAATAAGCAACTTTTATTCGACATATTTTTTCGAATTATGGATAGATAGCGCTATAATCGGAGAAAAATGATTGTTTCAAATGGAAAATTTAATTAAAAAATGAAAAGTCCCCCACTTTATGGAAAACTTCACTTAACCTTTTTCTGATTTTAGCACATACTCTTCACAATCCAATAGGTCCCCATAGCGCTCGAATAACTGCAAATTTAGTATACTTTCCTCCCCTACTATGAGGATTTATTGATGAAAAACATGGATAGTTGTTAACGCACATAACTTTTTTATTATCTCACATAAGTAAATGAATCGAAAAGGAAAATGTTAAACAAGCCTAAGTCTACAATCGAGTATTAATTCTAATATTTTACATATGCTAGAATATTCCACAGGGTGTTCCAAACTTTAAGAAAAAAACACAGTATGATTGGTACACCCGGTATAAAATGGTATTTACCTGTCTAGCAACAATATTATTACAACGATATTCTTAAATATTAAGGCTATAACATACTAAAAGAATCACTCAAATCAGACCACTGGTTTATGAAATACGAGACATCAAACATGTCCAATTTTTAACGTGTTCGGCTAATTTTGCCGGTGTGTGTACATTGTAAATCCCAAAATATGATTTACAAAGTTTATACATTGTAAATCATGATTCGGGAGTGCTTCTCGTAACATTCAACGTGCCTTGGTTTGTTTATTTCTAGTGATCTTTATTGTGATTTTAGTATAGATAATTCCGAATATTTAGTTGCAACGATATTATGTAATATTTTCGTTTATTTTTCCACCAACACTGCAATTCAAAGTTTATAGAAACCAGCCCATTTCAATATTTTATTATTAATAATATAATTTAATGTATTGTTGATTTCGATCTTTAGCTCAATAAGGAAGGTGGTAAAGGTGAATGTTTTCTATAAATTTTCGTTTACCCGAACATTTCGCTGTTAAAGTTCGTATTAAATAACTAAGTGAAATGTTTCTGAATGTCTTATATCATCAGTATTAAAAATGTTCCTGTAATACACAATTTTTGATATATTTATTTTTATTTAGTATTCTTATGTAAGACACTGGTGTGTCACCAGTTAAAGTGATAATTATAGACGTAGCAATAATATCAACATAAATTTAACTGAAATACGTAATAATACAGGAGGTTTAAATGTTTGTTCTCGTGGTAGATAGTTCTAAGCACATCAAATCAATATGAAGCTATACAGGGTGTTTCATTAATAATTGTCCATATATTATCTGGAGAAACCTTAACACAAAATACGGAGATTTAACCTAAAACACTTAAATAAAATGTGGTTCCTTACTGAGTTACAGGGTTTTATCTAAAAATTTAAAAACTATTTTTGCTCAGCATTTTAAAACTATTCTACGTATCCTTTTCATACTTAGCAGAAAGTATAGGTACTATACAAACTACTAAATTACGTTAAACAAACGTTTCTGGCTATTACCAGAGGCGTACGACGGGTGAAAGTGAATGGCTGACTCTTTCCAAATTCTACGCCACTGGCGGAATTACTATTTTAGTTCAATTTTTGGATTCTCCAATACTTTGTATGAAAATAATATACTCTTCATTCGTAACGGTAAAGTAATTAGTTTTCGAGATATTTGAAGTTAAAAATGAAATGACACGGTTATTTTGATTAATGTATTGTGTCGCTTCATTTTTAATTTCAAATATCTCGAAAACTAATAATTTTATCTTTACGAATGAAGAGTATATTATTTACATAAAAGTATTGGAAAATCAAAAAGTTACACTAAAATAGCAATTTCGTCAGTTGCGTAGAATTTGGGAAGAGTCAACCAACCACTATCCCCTGTCGTACGCCTCTGGTAGTAGCTAGAAACGTTTATTTATCTTAATTTAGTAGGGTGTACAGTGCCTACACTTTCTGCCAAGTATGATAAGGATACACCAAATAGTTTTAAAGTACTGGGTACAAATAATTTTTAAATTTTAATCATATGAATCATATTATAAATTAATAACTGTGCCGTTTCATATTTAACTTCAAATATCTCGAAAACTAATAACGTTATCGTGACCAATGAAGAGTATATTATTTACGTAGAAAGTATTGGAGAATCTAAAAATGGCACTAAAATAGTAATTCCTCCAGTGGCGTAGAATTTGAGAAGGGTCAACCATTCACTATCCCCTGTCGTACTCCTCTGGTAGTAGCTAGAATCGTTTGCTTATCATAATTTATTAGGGTGTATAGTAGTCGCACTTTCTGCCAAGTATGAAAAGGATACGTAGAACAGTTTTAAAATGCTGAGCAAAAATAGTTTTTAAATTTTTAGAGAAAACACCCTGTAACTCAGTAAGGAACCACATTATATTTAAGTGTTTTAGGTTAAATCTTCGTATTTTGTGCAAGGTTTCTCCAGTTATTATATGGACAATTATTAATGAAACACCCTGTATATGTACACTGGCCCGCAAAAATAACCTGCCACTAAGGTACACTTCTCCAAGAAATTAACGCAAATTTCCTAAATCTATTGTTCGATTTGTGTGATTTTTTAATATATTATAGTCTTTATTCTTTAAGAATGTCGCTGTAATAATGTTGTTGCTAGACAAGTAAATTGTCATTGTATACCGGGTGTACCAATCAAACTGTGATTTTTTCTCTCAAAGTTTGCATGACCCTGTGAAATATTCTAACTAGGTATAAAATACTGAAATTAAAACCCAACTATTGCCTCATGTTTTCTTAACATTCTGTTTGTTATTAATTATTTATATGGGAAATAAGCCACAATTAAAATGAAAAAAATAATTTTATTAACGTTTCGACGCCCAAATCGGGTGCCGTTGTCAAAATACAAAATATTACTAAAATAAACTAAAGTGTTGTTGCTAAGCAAAAAAATTCTTCTAATAATTTATTTAATCTCACTCATTTATATTGGCAATTCAGACATATATTATACATTTTAAAGTAGAAGACTTTAAAATGATATTGCCAATATTTATGAGTTGCGTTCCTGGGACGACTTACTGAAAGATAGTTCATTCGATTACATGAAATTAACCTAATTGAATTGTCAAGATTGGATCGAATGGAACAGAACAACTTAGAACGGGATCCTACAACATTCACCAGAAATAATACGAGGAAAATATCAATACCATATATAAAAGGACTATCCGAGAAACTTAAAACAATAGGAAATAAATTCAACATTTCAACAACATTCAAAACAACAAACACATTGAGATCTATTCTATCTAAAACTAAACCTAACAATGATCAAGAAAGAACAAAGAATTGCATTTATAAAATACCTTGTGAATGCGAACAATTTTATTTAGGTGAGACATCAAGACCATTAGACGTTAGAATAAGTGAACATCAATCTTATATTAAAAATAGAGAATTTGAGAGATCTCAAATATGTCAACACGCATGGGATAATGAACATAGAGTTCAGTGGAGAGATTCAAGTATAGTCCTGAAAGAATCAGATAGTAAAAAGAGAAAAATCAAAGAAGCGGCTCTAATTATGCTAAATGAAACCAATTGTGTCGCAAATTCCTCGGTAGAATGCAGTAGGATGTGGTTACCCATACTGAAAGAGGAAGTCAATAGAAAGAAAATACCAAGATTAGTAAGTCAATAATATCGAGCTAGTACATATTTTATATTTTAGTATTACTTATATATCTAGTATTATTAATATTATTTATAATTTAAACATGTTACAAGTCAGAATTTGGTATTATTTTTTGAGAGTAAATTAATGTAAGACCAAATACTTACGATGTCGGGATAGTATCACAGGGTTTTTCCTGGTTTTCCCTTGTGATTTACTATGAAGTCTCTAACGCGAGAATTTTACTGTCGTTGCATTTGGTTGTCTTTTTAAAGACATATCACATGCTATAATTTTTTATGACGGATATTCTTGAGTTGGGGTTAATTTCATGTAATCGAATGAACTATCTTTCAGTAAGTCGTCCCAGGAACGCAACTCATAAATATTGGCAATATCATTTTAAAGTCTTCTACTTTAAAATGTATAATATATGTCTGAATTGCCAATATAAATGAGTGAGATTAAATAAATTATTAGAAGAATTTTTTTGCTTAGCAACAACACTTTAGTTTATTTTAGTAATATTTTGTATTTTGACAACGGCACCCGATTTGGGCGTCGAAACGTTAATAAAATTATTTTTTTCATTTTAATTGTGGCTTATTTCCCATATAAATAATTAATCATAAAAATGCCACAAGGAAATAGCTTCAGAACAACATTCTGTTTGTTGATTAATTCGCTGATGTTGGATAATAAAAAAGTTATGTACTTTAACAGCCATGTTTTTCATCAATATATCCTCATTTTCTGCTTAGTTGAATAAACAAGACTACACACTTTCACATTAAGTTGACGATATATTTTATGTAATAATTAGAGATTATAACCTGTTTATAATGTTTTGTTTAAATATATAGGTATCTCCAATGAAGACTGTGACGACTGAAGACGACTGTCACTGTCCTGAAAATGACGCTCTGAACTTTGACCAGTTTTTTAATACTCTAACTAAAACATAATTATATCACAAGGAAAAATTCCTGTAACTGGTTGTATACCATAAATCACAAAAAATAAAACAAAATCTTGATCCAAAAATGTTGATGAAGCATCTGTACATGTTGCCAACGAGACAGATGACTGACTGGAATTTCCTTTAAACTTGGATCAGGAGCTGCAGTGAGCTTTCGTCCGATAAGGAAATGGGAAGGTGTTAATACTTCAAGGTCGTCAGGACTAGAGGAAAGAGGGACCAAAGGACGGCAGTTTAGAACAGCTTCAACCTGTGCAAGAAGAGTACCAAATTCCTCGTATGTAAGAGGAGAGTTAACCAATATTCTCCTTAAATGATGTTTACATGATTTTACGGCGGCTTCCCATAACCCCCCAAAATTTGGAGCACGTGCCGGAATAAATTGCCATTGAATTCCCTCATTACCTAATGTATTACTAATTGTTTGTGATTCACGTTCCAATAAAGTTTGCAATTCTCTTAATTCAGTATTAGCCCCAAGATAGTTTGACCCATTATCTGAATATATCTTAAGTGGTTTGCCCCGTCGTGAGATAAACCTTCGAAAACAAGCAATCCAAGCTTCGCTGGTTAAGTCCGATACAACCTCTAAATGAAGTGCTTTACTTGAAAAGCACACAAAAAGACAAATATAACATTTAACTATTAGACCACCACGACCACGTTTTGTTTTCATTGGAAAAGGACCTGTATAATCCGTTCCCGTTACATAAAATGGAGGATTGACTTCTACTCTATCTTTCGGTAAAAGACCCATAATTTGTTCCAAAGGAATAGGTTTGGATCTGAAACATCTTACACAACTGCGAGACACCTTTCGTGCTAAGTTTCGTCCCCCCAATACCCAAAATTTTTCTCTGACAGTACTTAACAGTTGCTGCGGTCCACAATGTAGCAACCTCTTATGTTCCATTTCAAATAATAATATGGTAAACCTGTGTTTCGCATTTAATAAACGAGGGTGCTTCTGTGAATAAGGAATGTTTGCCAAGTTTAATCTACCCCCCACCCTGAGAAATCCTGCCTGATCCATGAATGGATTCAAATTAAGGAGACTTTTCTTCCAGGGTACTCCCTTTTCCAATGCCATTATTTCTTCTCCAAAACTTTCTTTCTGTGATACCAATACCAATGCATCCATAGCTTGTTCCAATTCCAAAGGAGATAGTGATCTAACTACATCAAAATCTCTTGATCTGATCTTTTTAACAAATCTAAAACAATATGCCACAGCTCTCTTTAGTCTATTTAAGCAACTGAATTCTTCGAAATGAAAGAGTTGTGGGTTCTCTTCAGTAGCTATGTTTGAAACTGGTGCATGCCTTAAGTCTGGCAATTCCAATTGTTCCTCTTGACCCAAATTGGGCCACTCTGATTCTTCCAATTTTAACCATTCAGGTCCAATCCACCAATGTCGTAAGCCAATAATCTTCGACGGTAACACACCCCTGGATAGAAGGTCTGCTGGGTTGTGCTCTGATCTCACATGTCTAAATTCACCACATTTTACAATGCCTTTAATTTGGCTAACCCTGTTTGCGACAAAAACCTGTAATTTGCAAACATCCATCTTAAGCCATCCCAGTACCACTGTAGAATCTGTCCAATAAAAGTATTGTCAATTTTCACTGTAAGAGACGCTCGAACTACTGAAACCAATTTAACCAGTACCAATACTGCACAGCGCTCAAGTCTCGGAATTGTTTGTGCCTTCAATGGAACTACTCTCACTTTAGAACACAACAAACTTATTGTCACCAATCCATCTTGATCTACGCTTCTAAGGTACACACACGCTCCATATGCCAATTTTGAAGCGTCTGCAAATCCATGAATGTCCACTGTTACAGCATTCTTGCAAACCACATGTCTTCGAATTCTCAAACTATTTAAGTTTAAGAACTCTGCCTTCAATTTTCTCCATTCTGTCTCCAAATTGTAAGGCAATGACTCATCCCAGTTAAGTTTTTGCTGCCACATTTTTTGTAGCAAGTGTTTCGCCAAAAGTACTGAAGGTCCCACCAACCCTAAGGGATCAAAAATCCTTGAGACTTCTGATAATATTGACCGTTTCGTATGCCTATTGTCTTTAGCTGAAAAGTCTATTGCGAACATCTATGTGTCTTCTTTAAATGTCCATATCAATCCCAGTGTTTTATTTTTGTCCTTTTCTCCAATCTGAACGGACCCAGAACCATCCTCTGAACATGCCAATGCGAGCTGCACCTCCTTACTGTTTGTTACCCATTTTCTCAACTCCATACCTCCACTTTTTAAAACTTGATCCACTTCCTTGCACAAGCTTATTGCTTCTTCTGCTGATTCAGCACCTGTAAGTAGGTCATCTACGTAAAAGTCTTTCAAAATTGTTTGAGAAGCTTCAGGTCTGGTCTCTGCACACTGAACTCCTAACTCCTTTAAACATCTTTTTGCCAGGTAAGGTGCAGACTTTGTTCCATACTGTGTTGAGTGTATACTCTTTTAAGTCTGCATCAGGTGATGCTCTCCAAATTTTTTTTTGTAAGGACCGTTGCTCATGAACAACCTAAATCATCCTATACATCTTTGCGACATCTCCACCAACTACCACACTGTGCTGTCTAAATCTTAAAAGTATAGAAACCAAATCTTGTTGTACCTTTGTTCCATTATATTGCAAGTCATGAAAGATACGCCTGTATCTGTACTGGCTGAACCATTAAATACCACTCTCAGCCTTTTAGTCTCACTATTTTCATTAATAACTCCATGATGTGGAAAATAATATGAGATATTATCCAACGAACCATCTGATAATGACATATGACCCATGTCAATATAGTCTTGCATGAACTTGATATACAACTCTTGCAAAGTTTTATTCTTTTCTAATTTTTGTTCCAATTTAAAAAATCTGTTTAATGCTGATTGTCTAGATAGACCCAATTCTGTTACTGGTTTCTTGAGTGGAATATGAACCACAAATTTTCCACCAGGAGCCCTCTTTGTCGTTTGTTGAAAGATTTGCTCGCATTCCATATCTTCCTTTGAATGCACCTCTTGTCCATCTGGTACTTCTTCTATTTGCCAAAACTTCTCCAATTGTTGACTGATGTCTACTACACTAAGATTACAACTAGTATTGACTGATGTCTACTACGCTAAGATTACAACAATTCTTTAACTTAAAGTCCTAAACAGAAACACCCTATTAACTCGAGTTCTACTTGTCCGGGACGTCTGCTGCAGTCGTTCATGTCTCTAAAGCCTTGAAAAATACGGGAAATTGATGTATGTTTGTGAAACTCCCAACCTGCGACCGATAGCATGGTAGCTAAGTCCTTTACCATATAACAAAGGTCACTGCTTGAACACACTCATCGCGGGTCAAATTCCTTTTAGCGCGTTCTATTTCCGCCAAACAGCAAAAAACAATTACGGACTTAACTGAAACTTTAAATAATACATCTACTAATTTTCACAACAAACCAGAAACTTTTTGACTGTTTACCAATTAGACATTTTATCACATTGTTAATTTCTCATAGCCTACTTTAGGCTTGTGTATTAAACTAAGCAGAAAATGGGGATATATTGATGAAATACATAATTAGTTGGTAAAGTACCTAACTTTTTTATTATCCAACATAAGCGCATGTATAAAAAAACGTTAAGAAAACCTGAGGGCATATTTTTGATTTAATTTCAGTATGTTATAAATAGCTTTGTTCGCGCTGGACAACCCGAACGTACCCAGAGGGAGAACACCCTCCGGATTTTTAATTCGGTGTTCGCGCAGTACAGAAAAAAGATCCTGAACGTGTCCAGGACACCCTCTCGACGTTCAGGATTTTGTTTCGGATGTTAAGTTTGCACATGCGCACAAAATATTTGGGAAGAATTTCTTGACGTTCTGGCCATTATTCTGTTGTTACTCCGTCCAATGCTTAACCTAAAATATTGTTTTGTTAAACAACTTGTAGATGTAGATTCTGGTTTTTAAAGTTTTTAAATTATGTAAAGTGTTGTATCATTTCAATATTCTTCAAACAAGGTTTAATATTTTTTATATTAACGCTTTTTTAGTTGTTTTTGTCAATGTTTTCCATTTAGTATGCTTATAAATAAGTAGGTACATTTTCTAATATTATCTTATTACTTTTCATTCTATATTCGATAATTATCTATTACGGTAGTATTACAATAAATTGTACTGTTTTCACTTAATTTCTTCTATCTAGATGAGCTTATAAGTACCTACATATTCTTGTGGTTTATTTTTCAGTTTAATTTATGAGGTAAATTTAGTCTCTTATTGAATAATGAATCATAAACAACACATCAAACTTATTCTGAAACTATTTCTTGTGTCTTGTTATATTTCATTATTTTTGTCGTGTAATCAGTGGCGGCGCCTGGTGTAAAATATTGGGGGTGCACACATAATGTTAACATATAAAAAGACCTTGAGACCCTATTTCCGTAGGTAAAATTTTTTGAGTGTCTTCAAATTGTAAAAATCAAAGGACCTTATTAAAAATTACAATAAATAATGTATTTTATTGACTTAAAATTATAATTTAGTGTTTAAATGTTACAAGCAAGTTTTGTAACGAAAGTCAGTCGCCTGTTATTTTTTAGATAAATTATTCACAAACAAATTCAGTAAAATTTGGAATTTCTTGAATCATTTTTTTTTAATTGAAACATTGCGAGTGCAGCCGTGCACGTTGAAAACACGCATAAGATCACATCCAAATTGTGATCTTGTGGCCATCTAAACTTGTGGGCTATAGCGGGTAGCGGGGTGGGTGGTGAATTGTATTTTGCTGTATGAAAAGTCATTGGGATAGGAACCACTGTAAGAGCGGTGAACGCGGGGTTCTGTCTAAGGCCTCGCATCCGTGAAGTTTCTCCTTTGAAATAGAATAAAAATAATTAAATGTTACCTATTAGATACTTATAAACTCCTTGGATCTGTTATTTCGAATTTCAATTACTGTATAGTTAGATTAAAATGTTATTTATAGAATGATAATCTTCACATATATGAATGTTGGTGTGAAAATAATTTTGGGGGTTCACGTGCACATGTGCACTTATGGAGAAACCGCCACTGGGTGTAATAAACCACAACACAATGCCACAACCTACCAAATTCAATACATATTATATCAAAATTGGAAACGATTTCTTTATTAAATTATTTCTTCCTTCAGATAATGTTCAACCCCCAGGAAGTTAAAGGTAATTTTTATATCTAAATAACAAGCCGCAATTTCCAAGTAACTCAACAATCTTTTACTCTCTACAAAAATTTAAGCCGGATTTCGGCGTGGAAATACCAAATTATATTGTCGAAATAATAAAGACGCTAATCAAATTTCTAACTTCCAAGAAAGGCATTGAATAAAAAGTTAATCCTTTGCCTGTTGCTAGTGTTGCTGTTATTCTCTTTCTCTTTGTTGAAATACAAATTTGTTGCGTTTGCATTTTTTGTTGACAATTGATTTCGAAATAAGAAAGAGACAAGAAAAGGCTTCCTTCTCTAACCTTAATGTATGCAACCCGTCATTACATTACGAATTTGAAAATTGTTCGTGGAGCGAAAAATCCTGAACACGTCCAGGATAAGTTTACGTTCACGCCTGCGCCTTGGAAACTAATCCCGAACTTACTCTGAATACGTTCGGGTTATACAGCGTAAATACTACTATAGCTAGAATATTCCACAGACTGTTGAGAACTTTGAGAAAAAAACGCAGTTTGATTGGTACACCTGGGATACAATAATAATTTACCTGTAACAGCATTATTATAGCGACATTCTTAAATAATAATTCTATAACATACTATTAAAAAATCACTCAAATCGGACAACAGATTTATGAAATTTGTGTTAATTTCTTGGAGAAGTGTACATCAGTGTCTGGTTATTTTTGCGGATCAGTGTAGTAAAATAGAGTAACTTAGATTGTAGTTTTGATATAATTCAATATTTTAAAATTGGACTATATTTTTACTTTTTTTTATGTAAAATTGTTTATGGTAACCAAAGACAATATTTTGCTTCCAGTAAATTTTTATTGATTTGATGTGTATTATGTTTGCAAATTTACTAAGAGGAGCAATAGGATTTAGAAAATTAATAATAAAATGAGAGTCTTGAGATAAGAATGTACAACGTTTATACATACATTCCCAAGATATCTAGCCTTATGTCGTATACGACTGGTAGTGTTTTGTTAGTTTGGAATTTTGTGCAATAGTAAAAAGATTTGTCAAGTTATCTTTTAATGGCTAAGTTATTATTAGGTGCTGCTTTTAACTTTAAATAAATAAATTACATCGAAATATGTTGTATCATTTACTAAGTTACTTAAAACCTATAATTAAAATCGGAGCATTTATAAAAACAGAGAAGCATTAACATACACCATACACTCACTGGCACAAAATTCCGCCACCCAAAATTTTTTATTAACTTTGACAATTTATAACTTTATTATTTGTAGTCCGATTTTCATGATTCTTGCATATTTTTATAGGTACCATGTTTTGGTGTCGTTTGTTATTATTTCGGTAACAAAAAATTTTTGCTTAGATGGCATTATACGGGGGTGAATGGAAGGGTTGTATTTTCTCCTAACTTTAAAAAATTCTGTCGAAAAATACTCCTTTTGTATTATCCTGGAGATATTCATAAGATTTTGAATTATCCGAATATCTCTTTTCTTGTAAGAGCTGTACAATTTTTTGTAAACAAAAACACTGATTGATTTCTTCTTCATGTACCATGTCCTTTCAGAATGTTGGTTACCATCATAGCTATCTTAATTTTATTCACTGCCACCCTGAATATCATGCTTGTATCAACACAATACCAATCTCGCAAGTTTTTCAACCATGAGGTTCTTCTTCGTCCTGGACTGCGTTTGCCTGCTATTTTTCCTTGCATAATATTTTGCAGCAACCTATATTTGGGACCTCTCATTACATATCTGAAATTGATTCATAAACTAAACTGATTGATTCATAAACATAAATATCTTAAATATAGGTTGGATTGATAAGATTATAATGGCCCTCATGCAGCCCAGATCTCAATCCTATTGAGCATTAAGGGATGAATTAAAAATAGCTATTCGCCGTCTCCTAGGCCTCCAGAAAATTTGGTACAGTTATGGCCATGGTAGAGGAATATCGGGCTATTCCCCAGGCAAGGATAACACATCTATTCTATGCCAAACAGATGGCGAGCAGTGGTTGCTGCGAGAGGTGGAACGAAAAATTCGAAGTCATTATTTTTTATGGGGCTAGTGCGAAAAAGTTGTGTTTTGATGTGTAATAAAACTGTAAGAAATCTTTTTTGTATTGGACCCTATTCTTCAGGTTCCATATTAAATTTAAATTTTTGGGATTAACAAAAAAAATTAAATTTTAAAAATGTATTTTTTGATCAGTTCTTTGAATCTAAATAATTGTTTTATGATACAATATACATTTTAAGATTGGTAGTCTGATTTTGTGTTATAAAGCGGCATAATATTTCTGGACTGCAACCTTGAACGAATAAAGCCATCCCTTGATTCTGGTCCACAAACAGCAGCTGATGCTTCAGTTACTAACTTAACAGTTCTTTCCACGCATTTTGTATGACAAGGGCAGTTTAAGACCTCTATGTTGTTGTATATCCCAGAGTCAATCATATCCCTTACATCTTCATTGGAAATATGTTTTAGCAAAGGAGGAGCCGTAACTTTGAATCCAGAAATAGAAATTAAGTCATTATAATCTGCAGCACTAAAATTTAATGTTGGTATTTTGAATCTCCGGATCTTTTTTCTTTCTGATTTTCTCTAGCTTTCGGCATTCTGCGTAGTCCTAACTACCGTATATGTTTTCGTTCATCTTTCATCATACCATACCGAGTAATACATTTTCGGGATGGGCAAAATAAGCATTCCTTTGGATAACTGCATCGACAATTTTTCTTTGGTCAACTGGTAGAAATCGTGAATATTGGATCATCCACCATAAATGTTTTGAACCATCAGAACAGCTAGGATACAGTTTTATATAAAACCAAATTGGTGCATACACTTTTTGGATGAAACTTACTAACATAATTAATTGGGTCTGGGACATTCAGTTCCAACATACCTACTGGGGCATAATTAATTGGGGCTTTTCATTCACAGTCATTTGTTCCGAGCTTCTGTCATGGGTCGTCTAATAATAATATATCTACGTCATATATTATTGGTAAAGGCCATTCCACGAACACACGCCTGTTTTGGATTACTTCGACAACGAATATTTTACTGTGCAACATAAGAAGTACGAAAGTAAATGGCGCTAATAATTATTCCAATAACCAATAAACAATGTAATTTGCAATTTACTTTCGTTCTTCTTATTTTGCACAGTGAAATATTCGTTGTCGAAGTAATCCAAAACAGGCGTATGTTCGTGGAATAGGGTATATTGCCAATGATACAAACCAAAGACGTATGACATAGATATATTAATATAATGTGACACATGACAGAAGCTCGAAACAAATGACAATCGATGAAAAGCCCTATCGAAGCAACCGATTATCAACTGTCAGCCACCTTGCGTGTGATATTTTCCCAGGTTTCTTAAGGCTCAAATCATTAGGGCATTTTCCCGCAGCAACTGCTTGACTGATTTGGTAGAAATACTTCTGATCGGTACTAAGGTCTGTTGTTTCTAATAATATTGCTAGGTTGTTTTCTATCGCGACAAAATCGACAACAGCCTTCTCTTCACAGCGTTCCAAAAGTTTCCCTATTGGCCCTGAAAAACCAAGTGGTCCACTAGTGCGTCCATCTAACTGTTGACTTAAATGACGTAGAGGTAGCTCATTGCAATGAAATAAGCATACTAGCCATTGAAGTGAAGTGCCGCAGTATTTGTGACGTAGATGGTTGGACTGAAACTGTTGACCAAGAAGCAATGAATTCTTCTTCATGATCATTTGCATCAGAAGAATTTGAGTCAGACAAGCTGCTACTTATGAAAGGATTAGAGGAATCAACGGTACATGCTTTAAGAACAATTTCGTTACTATTATATTTTTGAGCACTTGCCTTTGCCTTCATGGTTCTTTCCATTTTGCTGGTCCAATTGTCATTTTTCGACAGGATCGTTGATCTTAAAGAAAAATTCGCTCATTTTGTGGTACTTTCTTGATTTTATCATAAGTACACACACACAGTTCCAGTCATGTTGCACTTGCAAGCCGCGATATTCAATAACTTTTTACACTCCTTTCGAAACTGGCAAATCTTTTCTATTTATGAATCAGATACTTGCTGAGTTTTTATGTACATATCGCTTAAGATTTTGATACTCTGTATAAATATTTTTAATCATATCTTGAATGCACTTATGCGATAATGTCAGAATAGAAGCTTTTATTCATATTTGTTCTACTCTCGTTTTAACGGCATTCAGGACGTCGGCGATAGATGGGTCTTTATTATTATTATTTGTCAACTTAAGTTAATTACGAATAAAGAGAAAGCACTTTAAAATGTCACATTTAGTTGGTAAAACACGATCATTGAAATTTGATCAGAGCCATATTGATTTTCTCGACAAAAATAATTTTTATGTTTTTTCAGTTTTTAAATCCAATATGGAACCTCCAGATATTTTTTTATTTCAAAATGCTCTCGCACCAATTGTTTTCATCACCTGACACAACTTTTAAACGATAGCCACAAGAATTCTTCTTTTCTTTTATTTTTTTGACCTTTTTCGTTCCACCCTAGTGGACATACCCGCTATTGAATTGTTTTGTTGTTAATTTTAGTGCGTTTGATATTTTTAATTAAGGAAACCTTCAAAGCAGTGTTTTTATTTACAGCTATTAAAAGAAAAGAGATATTCGGATAATTCAAAAACTAAAATCTTGGATACCTCCAGGATAATACAAAAAGAGTATGTAACAAAATCAGCCCTCCAATTTTTCCACAGAATTTTTTCAAGTTAGCAGAAAATACAACGCTTCCATTCACCCCCGTATATTCCCATCTTAGCAAAAAAAAATTTATTACCGGAATAATAACAAACGACGCCAAAACATGTAGGTACCTACAAACGGATGCAAGAATCTAAAATCGGAGTACAAATAATAAAGTTATAAATTGTCAAACTTAGTCAATAATTTTGGGTGGCGGAATTTTGTGCCTGTGAGTGTTATATGTCAATTTATTAGTGTTTATAGACTTCCACAAATTTTTTGGTAGAATTAAATACAGTAAAACCTCGATATAAAGGACTAATTGGGGGGACGGGATGTCCGTTAAAGCCCAAAGTCCGTTATATAAAAATAAATTTTAAAATAAGTTTAAAACTAAAAAAAATTTTTTTGAAAATATGTACTGCATTTAGATAAAATGTACAAATATGTAAGTTAGAAAAGAAATCAAGTTTTGTTTGCTACTTTTCTACTTCATCTAAAAACTTTCTGCAATATACTCGTTTGGCAGTCAAAATTATTCCATGATCTAGGGGTTGAATAAGCGACGTATTTTTTGGCAAAGCCATACAATTAAAGTGGCCATCTTATGAATGTCAAATGTTTTCAGAGAAACAAGCAGGAGTGTTGTCGAAAACCAATAAACATTTCACCTCTTTCGGCGATATTTCCAGTTTCTTGTCTTGAAATTTTCTCACTGCAGGTACAAATTCTTTTAAAAACCAATTTTTGAAAATATTTGTGGTGAACCATTCCTTATTAGAGCTATATCCATATGAAACAGACAGATGATGCATTATATCTGGGGCAACTCTAGGTTTACGAGATTTACCAACAAATATAACAGTCAAACCATGCGATCCATTGGCCTTAGCATAAAACAGTGCCGAGATCCTGTTCTTGCTAATTTTTCTTCCAGAATTCGACTTTTCATATTTTTTGTATACAATTTTTTTACATTTGATCTGATTTTTTGTCCGTTATATCCGAAGTCCGTTAAATAGAGGTCCGTTCTATCGAGGTTTTACTGTAATTTGTTTGATATTACAGCAGACAACATTTCGAAATGGCCTTCTTCTTCAAGTGCCATCTCCGCGACGGATGCCGGCAATCATCATAGCTATTCGGATTTAGAGACAACTGCTCTGAAAAGTTCGTTTTGTACATCTGTACCATTCTCTCAGGTTGCGCAGCCACGATATTATACTTCTCCCTATGCTTCTTTTTCCTTGACTCTTTCCCTGCATAATCAATTCAAGCAAGTTGTACCACTCTCCACGTGTATTATGTCCGAGATATTCCAATTTTCTTGTTTTGTTGTTATTTAAGATTTCCATTTCTTTATTCAACTTTCTCAGAACCTCTTTGTTTTGTCCACGCTATTTTCAGAATTCTTCTGTACACCCACAGCTTCAATGATTCCAGTTTTTTTCATTGATGCCGCATTCAAGATCCTACCTTCCATTCCAGTGGCGTAACAAACTCCTTCGCCCCCCCCCCGCAGAATTGGAAATGGGGCCCCCTTTAAAAAATTACTAAATGCGACATGTGTAACAAATACCTATATCTGTTACAGTCCAGTAAATCAACTTTAAATATGGCGATACCGTGCAATTTTCAGTGTCACCACCAAATTGGTCAACTCAAGACTTTTCGAGTTATTTATGAGTAAGAATGTTTATTGTTCAACAAAAAAACCACGTTTTTAGGCGATTTTTCGCAAATAGTTCAAAGAGCAAGTATTCGATCGAAAAGAATATTGTTAGCAAAAATGTATCTAGCTTATAAAAAAATTAAACAAAAATGAAGTCTATCGACTCAGTAAAAGAAAAGTTGTAGCTCATGAAAAGTTTTTCTTATTCGTCAAATTCCAAATCGAAAAAAAAAATTAAATACTTTTCGGGGAAACTCATTAAAATTTCTTTTAAGTGTTTAAAGTCGTTATCTAGTAGTCGAAGTGAGAACATCGTTCGCTGTGAGTCGAAAACCAGTTCCTGGCCCGATAACGACAAATCAGTAAGTTTAAAACACATTAGCAAGATATAGTAATTAAATTTTAATCACCATGCTAAAAATAATTAGATGTTATTTATATCCATATAAATAACAAACAGAAAATGGCAAGTGGATTTAATTCCTCTAATATGCACATGCAGCAAGGCAGTCAAATAAATTGGGTCGATCCAAACACCCAATACGTACAAACAGGACAAATTAATTCATTTATGACACCGCAAACAATACAACAAATACCACCACCAGTTATACAATACCCACAAGTATACACTGCTCAACAAGTACAACCAGAGGGAAATCAACAATTTTATCCACCAAAGTACCAAACACTACCGAGCACTTCCAGACAAGATGAAGAATGGAAAATTGCAGAAAATAGAAAACGTAACAGAAATAGTCCCGAAAATTACCAAAACAAATTAAAGCAGATGAAAATAGACAAATACTGGCTCAATCCTCCTACGTCAACGTCAAACCGGTTTAATCTTTTAAATGAATCCAATGATGGCGACGAAGAGACACAAGAAAATGTTACAATACCAAAACCTCCTCCAATATTTATTGCAAGTGTCAAAGATATAAAACCACTAAACCTCCTACTAAATAGCATAGCAAAAGAAAACCACACAATCAAGGTTCTAAACGATGACCAAGTAAAAGTTCAAGCCAAAACAATTGAAATATATAATATAAAAGCATTAGATGAAAAGAAAACTGAATACCACACATACCAAAAAAAAAGGAGAGAGATCATTCAGAGTCGTTCTAAGACATCTACATCCAACAACCAACCTAGAAGAGGTAAAGGCGGAACTGGAGAGCCAAGGGCATATTCTGAACCAAATCACTAACATACGATATAGAATAATAAAAAACCCACTTCCATTATTTTTTGTAACTCTTAAATCAAGCTCTAACAACAAAGATATATATGATATAGACTCACTACAAAATGCAAGAGTCAAATTTGAACCACCAAGGCCTATAAGGGATCTAGCACAATGCCAAAGATGTCAGAGATATGGGCATACGAAAAACTTCTGTGTCAGGCAACCCAGATGTGTAAAATGTGCGTTAAACCACCCAACAAAAGAATGCACACAGAAACATCGAGCAGAAAATGTCACATGTGTCTTATGTAATGGTAATCACCCTGCCAACTACAGAGGGTGCACTGTATACAAGCAATTGCAGAAAGAAAGATACCCACCGCTGAGGAAGAAGGAGTCCGAAGAAAGTGCAAGAAGAGCATACCAAAATTACATAGTACCAGGTGTTACATACAACCAAGTCGCAAATAATAATCAACGACTGAATCAAATCAATGATGAAGGGTCTCATGGAGCAGATGAGCACCATGCTCAACCTTCTTACCACCGTCGTAGCAAAGATGAAGTGATGACAGACAAACTAAAATTTGTGATCTGGAATGCGAATGGATTAGCCCAACACAAACATGAACTTAGTTTATACTTGACAAGTCATAAAATTGATCTAATATTAATATCAGAAACGCACTTCACAAAAAAGAATGTCTTAAAAATTCCATACTATACAGTTTACCATACCATGCATCCTGATGGAACCGACCACGGTGGCACTGCAATTATTATTAAAAACACAATCAAACATCATCTCGCAACTTGTCTTGCAAAAGAATACATACAAGCCACAAACATAGTTGTAGAAGACTGGACAGGCCCCATTACTTTATCTGCGGTTTATTGCCCTCCAAAGCACAAAATAACAAAAGAAGACTTTAAAGAGTTCTTCGACGAACTAGGCAACCGATTCATTTGTGGCGATGACTATAATGCCAAGCATCAGAGTTGGGGTTCTAGACTAGATACAACCCGAGGAAGAGAGCTATACAAAGCAATAAACAACGATAATCTAGAAGTAGTAACAACACGAGAACCAACGTACTGACCAACCGACTTAAATAAAACACCGGATCTTCTGGACTTTAGCATAACTAAACAAATTAACAGGAACTATATGCATGCGGAGTCATGTTATGAACTTTCTTCCGATCATTCGCCAGTTGTTATAACACTAAATAAAAAAATTCTCCACAGGGGAAAACGATGTGTATTGCACAACCGAAAAACAAACTGGAACATCTTTAAATAACTGGTCGAGGAGCGACTTCAACTAAACATTTCCCTAAAGACCAATGAGGAGATCGAATATGCAGTAGAACACCTAAACTTAGTTATATAACAAGCTGCCTGGGACTCAACAACACCCAGCAACAATGAAATGAAGAAAGAATACACTTCAATATCAATAAGAGAGAAAATAGCCCAGAAAAGAAAACTCAGAAAACAGTGGCAAGCAACTAGAGCGCCCCAAACAAAAACGCAGTTGAACAATGTTGTTAAAGAGCTAAAAGAAATGATAGCAACAGAAAAGAATCTACAATTCAGTGAACACATAAAACAACTAGATACAACTGAACAAACAAACTACTCCTTATGGAAGGCTACTAAAAAGACCCCAATAGAATATACCACCATTAAAAAAAGAACAGGGCGGATGGTTAAAAACACCAAAGGAAAAAAGCAGAGACATTTGCAAACCACCTAAGAACTGTGTTCATTCTCAATGAAACAACTGACCCCAACCAAGAGGAAACAATAAACCAAGCACTTGAAGAATCATACCAGCTAGAATTACCAGAAAAAAGATTCGAAAAAAGTGAAATAAAGGCCACAATAAGATTCAATACCAACCCTAAAAAAGCTCCAAGTTACGACCTAATCACAGGACAAATATTACAAGAACTGCCGGAAATAGGATATACATATCTAACACAATTATTCAATTCAATCATGAAAATCAGCTATTTTCCGCCACAATGGAAAGTAGCCGAAATAACACCCATTTTAAAACAAGGCAAACCACCTGAAAGGGTAGAATCATACCGGCCTATCAGTCTACTACCAGTGCTATCCAAAGTGTTCGAAAAACTTTTATTAACAAGACTAACGCCTCTCCTAGAAGACAAGGCAATAATTCCAACTCACCAATTTGGATTCAGGCAGAAACATTCTACCATTCAACAAGTACATCGAATAGTAAACAGAATCCATAAAGACCTCGAAGCATCCAGATATTGTCCGCCCTGTTCATAGACATAAGACAAGCGTTTGACAAGGTATGGCACCAGGGGTTGCTCTATAAGCTGAGGAGTTGTTTGCCTCTAAATTATTACACACTACTAAAGTCATACCTTACAAATAGACGCTTTAGAGTCAAATACGACAATGAAATATCAGGACTCCAACCCATAACAGCGGGTGTCCCCCAGGGAAGTGTACTAGGTCCTGTCCTGTATCTAATCTATACTGCCGATGTTCCAACATCACCTGCCATAAAAACAGCTACATTTGCAGATGATACTGCGATCTTATGCTCCAACAAGAATCCAAACATCGCATCAGAACTACTACAAAATAACAACTGAAGTCGAAAAATGGTTACAAAAATGGAGAATTAAACCAAATGAGCAAAAGTCGATACATGTAACATTTACAACCCGTAGAGGAACCTGTCCACCTGTATGTATTAACCGCAAACAAATACCACAGAAAGATGATGTAAAGTACCTTGGGATTCACCTGGATAGAAAACTGACCTGGAAAAAACACATATTTTCCAAGCGAAAACAATTGGGCCATAAAGTGAGAAACATATACTGGCTAATAGGAAAACAATCCCAGTTATCAACACAAAATAAATTACTCCTATACAAAGCGGTGTTGAAGCCAATTTGGACCTATGGGATAGAACTATGGGGAACAGCCGCAAATTCTAATATAGAAATTATAAAAAGGTTCCAATCCAAAATGCTAAGGATGATTTTAAATATACCGTGGTATATCACCAACAACGCCGTACATCGAGATGCAGAGGTAACTTATGTAAAGGAAGAAATTACATATAGGATAAAAAAATACAAGGACCGATTGCGGGAACACCCAAACCACCTAGCAAGGAACTTGATGCAGATGTGTGCAGTGCGCAGGTTAAAACGTAAAGTGACTAGTGATTTAGTGTGGGCTAAAAACAAGTGTAGTGCTTATTTATGTTTTCCCAGAACCAATAATAGTTTAGTAGACTAACATTAAGGGCGGCATATTAATGGGTATGTTCGCCACATGTCAATAGTTTAGCCGACATAAATATTACTTAATGCTTATTACTTTGTAAAAAACGGCAGATTGTAATAAATTGGGATGTCAATAAAAAAAAGTGTTTAAAAGAAGCTTTATTTTTTACAAAAGTTTCTAGCATCAAAACCAAGCCAGTTACGTTCAAAATACAGTTAATCCCATTTTTTGGTAAAAAAATTGTGAAAATCTCCCCCTATTTAGCAACCCAAATGAAACTAATCATTATCGCCTTACCTACATATTACTTAACCTTTTCATATGACCTGTAAGTTTCACCGGTTCAAAGTGCTTATTTTTAAAAGGGTTCTAGTTGAAAGGGCTTGAAAGAGTCGCCGCGCTGGGTCTAGTTTGCATGGAGGAAGAGCTCTGAATTGGGTAGGGGTTTTTCAGTACTTTGTGAAAGACAGACCTGGATGGGGAAGTACTTAACCCCAACACGGCGCGTCCCAATGGCTGATAGGGAACGTTCCTGTAGATATACAGGACAGGTACGAATAAGGCTTCGCCAAATAAGTACCGGCGGATCAACTGAGGACATGACACAGGATAGCAGCTGTGTCATTAGTGGCTCGCGGCTAAGGAATACAATTCCTAACAGGTGCGGTGCCATAAAGTCGCAGGCGACAATCAAATAATGATTTAACCGGCTGCGATACTGCGAACCTAAACCTAAATAAAAACCGAATGTGCGCCGGTCTAAGCAATCAACCGTTACCAGGAGGTACGGAAGGGCACTCTTGTCCTGGGGTTGAGAAATCGGCCCCGAAGGCGGATAAGCTGAAAATTCAGTCAACGGCAGTGGAATCAGGAAAGCAACGGGAAACTACCTGATTATAACTTCCCTAGTAACTCATGATGACAGATGTTAATAATGTAAATATATTTACTAATCATCACTCTTTGAGATTTTTCGTATCATTAATACTCCAAGACCGATTTTCGGGGGGTCCTGAACTTTTTTTATGATACATGCATAGCTTAGGTTACCCCACACTTTACCTCGTTCAGCACAACCTTTACTACCGTTCAACACAAAACTATAAACATTTTTCTCGTAGTAAGGGGTATATGTGTTTGAAACTAAACACATTTGAACTGCAAATATTTAAATTTATATTATTTTAAATTCTCAAGGGGGCTCTCTGGATCCGCCCTTGCTAATACTTTATAAGTTATTTTGAAAAAATGGCATTTTTCTAAAATAAAAAAACTTTTTTTGCTATAAAACCAATTTTTTTCAAAAATAAGAACTTCACCTTAGGGGGAGATTTTCACGTTTTTTTTAACAAAAAAGTGGACAACTTTATTTTGAGCGCAATTTGCATAGTTTTGATGCTAGAAGCTTGCTCTAAAATGTTATAAAAATAAAATTAAAGCTCTTTTTTAAACATTAAAAAAAGTTTCAATGAGTTTTCCCCGAAAAGTGCTTCGTTTGCTGGTTATTTCACGTTGAAATATTCGATTTGAAATTGAACGAATAAGAACAATTTGTCATCAGCTACAACTTTCCTTTTACTGTGTCGATAGACTTCATGAATAGGAGAATAGGTACAGCATTTTTTTTGTTTTTATAAGCTACAATTTTGCTAAAAATATTTTTTCGATAATTTTTCGAAAACCTAAATACGTGATTTTTTCTTGAAAAATAAAAATGTTGACTCGCAAGTCACTTGAACAGTATTGACTAAAGAAGCTCTATAGAACAAAAGTTGCTTATAATAAGTCAATCTATCCATTTCCGGACTTATTTTAAACATATATTTTTCACCCCTGAGAAGGGGTAACTTTCACCCCCCAAGTAAAGCAACCAACGGTACAACTCCACCTTTGAAGTGGATGATAAGTAGAATCGAAATCCAAATTGCCAAGCAAATACGTCGTGACGCTGATAATTACAATCCAAAACGGTCATTTACTGGGCTATTAGTGTATTCATGCACTGTTTTTGACAACTTACATTTTTCATCTTTATTCGTATAGAATAAAATAGAAAGAAAATTAATAAACGACTACATTATTACATAGTATTATTTTATGAGTTTGACAACTTTCTTCGTGCACTACTATCAGCGAATATATCTAAAATTTTATTAATACATACAATACATACACACGATACATTGTATCTATCTGATGGGCAACTTCATTTTCAATACTACATTGCTTAAAAAACGTTGCGTATGTATGCGCAAAATAATATAACAATAACACATTTTTACATTATATTAGGCGACAAAATGGGGCCCCCCCGCAACCTTCATGCTGCGGGGGCCTCTGTTACGCCCCTGAAATCAACTATTTTCTGGTTTGTTTATACGGGCGCCGTCCAAAACACAAAACACCTAAAACCTTGAACTTGTCAAACGTCACGTGCATGGGTGCATGTCCTATACGCTCCAACTCTTATACAGCCACTTCATCAAGAGACTCAACTCATATACACGTACATTTCATATAGGTACCAATTCACGTGAAATTCGTTTATGTTGCTATTTCTATTTGCTAATTGACTATAAAATAAATACAACCTAGCATGGAAAACAATAAGCAAATACTTTATTTTTAGTGTTTATTTATATTCTACATCTACAATATACATATTTAGAGAATGTCTACACGTCTACACGTTTATAGGTACTAAAGAAAGATGTAAAATATTGAAGATATTTGACTCTGATTTGACCCTGTGCCTGTGACGGGTCATTAGGGGGCAAATATTAGCCAATATGAAGAATAAAAGCTGTGCGATAGGTCATGACTTACCAGTGACTGAAGAAATAATAAATTACATGGAGTTTTTGGTGTCTACTGATTGTTAGCGCAACACTTTACCGCTAAATATTTCAATTTAAAAGCTTCAAAAAACACACAGCTGATTCTACGCAGGGTACCATTGCTGCGCATAAGCGCTAGAGGTACGACCAAAGAGACATTCGAAAACCGGCGAAGAATCAACATCTAAGCACCGTCCGCGTGTAACAAAATTTCTCGTCTAAAATCAATCATCGGCGTGATACACGAATCTAGTTTGGTGCATTTAAGAGTGCAGCTCTGGGGCCCCACATTAGAAGAAAACAACGACACTAAAGGTTAGTACCCAATTTTTTATATCATTTGTGTGGCGGAACATCATTTTATCTTTTTATCTATCGATATCAAATTTGGATGTTAGTGCATGGAAGTACCAATAGCAGACCTAAATTACAGTCCACAAAATAAATCCACCACTTGCGTTAACACTGATAGAATAGCATTAAATGGATGATGAATAAATACGGGATATTGCTGAAGCCACTATTAGACAGGTTACAAATTAAAAGTGGTATCTTGAAAGAAAGTTCAGTCTAACAGCAAGTACTTTTGGACAAATCGTCTCATATGCAAAGGAAACGGGTCCCCAGATAGTTTGTTGAAACTATCAAATGAAAACCCTTGTAGGTGAGTAAAAATATGTGTATTACTATACCCAGGACCTAGTAAATGAGGTACAAGAATAAAAAGCCTAGAAGTTGATCTGATAATTCGACCCCTGCGAAGAATAGAATAACGTTGTAACCAGCATTTATGATATTCTTCAAAAAAAAAGATACCAATGTCGTTTTTTATATGCATGTAAAATTTTTTAAGTGTAAGAAGTAAGTAGGTAATTATATAAATGTTGAACTCCTCTTTCAGAATAAGGTCTACTTTTTTGATTAGAGGATAGATTTTTTAACTATGGCAGTTACAGCTTTTGATATAAATATAAAGTTCATCGAATAATCTTGTAACGGCACTTACGATGATCTTATCTGACACACATGTAGTATCTACCTGCACAAAATAATTATCGGAACTTAGCAGTGAATAAAGTTGTAACAACAGTTATGCGGTGAATAAAATTGTAACAACTGTAGTTACTGTGTTATTCTACAAATAATTCAAATTTTACATTTTTACGGTATTACTTCATTCGGAATTTTTCTTATAAATGCAGTTATAACCACACCGATCATATTGGCAGATAGAGCACAAAAAGTTGTACAAGAATAACACTGTAACTCAAAATCGCCAAAAACGTTTGTTACAACGTTATTCTACGCAGGGGTCGAATTATTATTATGCTTCTGTTTTCAATGAGATCTTGATAATTGTTATACATAAACCTTAAAAGATTTTTTTCTTTGCAGGTGAATACAATGTTGATTATATAAAAACCATTCAGTGGGGCAGAATCCATGAAAAAGATGCCATAGGCCCATGGAGCACCTAAGACAAAATTATAGTCTTAATTTATGGCTAACAAATTTCGACTCCTTGGTACTACTTGGTTTCTCAAATCAACTCTTACTGCTCGTTTTAGTTGACTCGAACTAGGAATAGTCAACTCTAACTGAGAATTAACTCGAACTGTAACTATATAATATTTGTATAAAATAACATGGAAAAATAAATAATAAATATTACCTACTTGTTTCAAATGCATGTGCGCTTAGTGTTTGACATTGGAAAACATCCTAAAAACCAGTGGCGGCTGGTCCTATGAGGCAGTGCCTCACCAGTATATCAATCGACTATTTACGTTATTTCGTTATTTCATCATCAATTCTTTAAATACAATTTAACTGTTTGGAATTTGCTAAATAACTTTATTTTCGTTATTTCATCATCAATAATTCTTTAAATACAATTTAACTTTTTGAAATTTGCTAAATAATTTAATTTTTATTATAAAACTTTTTTTATTAACTTTATTTTTATGATAAAAAAAATAAGTACGGCCCTGACCCGTTCTTCATAAACACACCGATACCTACTCTACTCAAATTATATAGCAGAGGCACTGCCTCTGATGGTGCCTTGTCTAGCATATTACGAAGCCGAAGGAGATCGGCCGGCAGCGTGACTGAGAATAATTTTTGGAAGCGGGATTAAGTATCCTTTCAGAGGCAGGCAAGAATATGCCTCTAGCGTGGTTTTGCAGTTTTAGGTAGTTTGTTAGAGCAGTTTGTTCTAGTTACTTGTACTTACTATTAGTATAAGAGATACAATAGATGTTTAGAACATGTTATCATGCTCTGACTGGCTGAAAGCCATTTGCCAATGTCAATTAAATAAAAAAGAATGTGTGTGTACTTTGTACGCACGTAAGAAGTTATACTTCTATTATATGATTTAAACGAAATTAATAGGTATACTTTTTATTTATATTTTGTTTAAATATTAAACTAATTTATACTTACTACTTCTCAAACATTTTTATTAGAACAGTGCCAAAAATTAAAATAATAAAAGAATAAAACACAAACACATTAAACAAGCCACAAATGATGTCTGAACATTAATTGTCGAAAATTTTTTTAACTAAATACGTATTTTCTGAAAATACAATTATATAATAAATATACTTACAATCATAAAATGTATTTAAAAAAAAACAAAAAAGAAAGTTTCTATTGGGACTCGAACCAGCGCTGATAAGAGCGGTTGGTATTGGAATTCATTCGCCTTCTCCGCTTAGCCACGGACACTATGTGTCATTATTTACGAAGATCGACTAACTAAACGGATTAAACTTGTGATATTTTGATATTTTGAAAATTGATCAAATTATTTTAATTTTGAATCGAAATGATTTAGAATTGAAAAAATACAACAAAACATAGAGTAAAAAACAATATATTAGGTGAATATTGATATAAATTTTGATGGTAATCAAATTATATAAATAAAAGTATTACATACTATGTATTTTGGCAGATCAAATAGGTAGGTTTATACCCATGATACATTAACAATTATTACGTACCTGTTGCTTTTAAAAACTATTTAAAAGTCACTACAATATTATAAACTTTTTTGTTTCTGTCCTCACAACAATAAAACTAATATATTGTACATTTGTTTACCTTTACCTTTACCTCCAAACCACAGCTGCCATATCGGATAATTTTTGACATGTCATTTGAACATCCAATCAGAACAAAGTTATAATGCGCATGCGCCGGGCTGATAGGTTTTAACATATAAAAAAATCACCCTCTATCGCCGGTAAAGAAGTATAACTTCAATAAATTAATAAAAAAAATTAGAAATTATGATTTCTTTCACAATAATTCATTTACTTTAAAGCACGCTGTTTATAAAATAAATAAAAAACCAAAAAAATAAAATTTAACCCTTAGTTTATTTAACATAAAAAAACAATCTTATAATATAACCGTAATTTGCTTACTTGCTTGTTTCTATTTCCGTATATTCAATACATTTACAATATAATAAAATTGGTTCTAAAATTAAATGATCACGTGTTTGCAGGTATATTGTTTGCGTACCATAATTTCATTTTGGCAAGTGATTAATAATAAAAGAATCAGTCAACGGCCAAACCAGGATGATCCTAAGGAGGGCTACAACTGGTGAGTCTCTGGGGGTATGGATTTAAGGAGGATGTTAAGCGTATGGGGGGCTTATAACCCCAACCCCCCAGTTACGCCACTGGAATCAGTTGTCCGTTGTTATCATGTAGTATATAATGTAAATTTTGCTTAATATGGCTGTTCAAGGTTTCAACGCTGATGAGACCAAGGACGAAACATCTGACTCATGCTGTTTTGATATGTGGTATCATATTAATTATTATTTTTAGCTAAAAAAACAGCTACTATGAGTATGAACCTGTTAGAGACTTAGAACTTTCGTAGCTATTATTTTGCGAATAAAATTGTTATTTAATATCGTTTGCACGCCTTAAAATAAATACGGTGCCCTTCTGTGACGTCACAAAATCGACTTTCCCCTTCCGGCTATTAAAGAAAAGCTAACCATAATAATAATAATCCTCAAGTGTAGTGTGCCTCACCATCTTGTACTATCACGAGCCGCCCATGCTAAAAACTAGTTCAGTCGAAATCCATGAGAGGTCGTCGTTGTGACTTAACATCGCGCACATAAGTACAACCACAAACCATAACTCTAGAACTCTAGACGTTTCACGACCATGTTAATCTTTCGGATCGAATTAACGCCATCTCTTGATTGGAATGGGAACTAAATTGACAAATTTTAGTTACGTGGGAATTTCAAATTATAAATTTTGCGGGATGAAAATTTTTGATGAAGTTTCGCAGGAAATTAAAACAACAGAAAGGCAATTCAATGTTTTATTCAATAATTATACTATGAGTTAAAATTACCTTAAAAGTTACATCTACATAAAAATACTTACTAAAAATATTGTCTAAAATTTCTGTTAGTAGGTAGTGTTGTAATCGGGGCTGAAATACCAATATAACCAAAAATCATAGTTTTACGGTTTTACTGAAAACTTCAAATATTCCAATTTGTTTTCAAAATGCTAAACACTACTGCCATGTGTCACGTGAAAGCACTGATGTGTAATATTGAGTTGAATGAAATTTTTTAAAAGAATCTTGTAGGATGATTGTTTAGATAAATACCTTATAATCTTTTACAAACTTCCAAAAATATATAGGCCCGAAATTTTGATAACACACTTGTCTATTGGAGTAAACTGTTTCAGGATCTATTATATTATTTTTTTAAATGTCGAGAAACACAACACGGGATGATCAATGTAAACTAAAAATTCTACTCATAAAAACGGAGAGGAGGTTATTACAATTGATTAAAATTGTGATTAAATCTAATTAAAAACGTAACACCACTATAATAAAATAATTAAGCCACAAATTGTAAAATAAAAAGTAAATTATAACAAATTAATTTAATTGTCAACTATGAGTTGTTAAATATGACAAGAGAATTGACTGACAGCGACATCTATAGATTGGAATGGTAACTAATTTGCTGTCTTGACCTTGACAATTGACGTGAAACGTCTATGAGTATGCATGGTTTGTGCCACCGAGAGAAAAAAAATCTTGACATAAAGAAACTTTATTAATATTTAAGAAAGATCGACTTGGCATATTGCCTAAGAAATATATCTTTGTATGATATTACATACGGCGAAATAAATCATTCTGTTACGGTAAAATTATTCTTTATTAGATAATAAAAACAGGATATAAAACGTTAGATATTAATACATACAAATAATTTCTCCACTCTTAAACCACTGGCTTCTATAAACAATAATAAAAGGATGGAGAGGCAAATCCAACTTCCTTAATTTTTCCTTCTTTTTGTTAATAGCACTTTGTATATCAGCAATTACCTAAAACAAAACCGTTATGGAGAAAGAGTAAACTTATTTTAATAAAAAAGAATGTGTGTGTACTTTGTACGCACGTAAGAAGTTATACTTCTATTATATGATTTAAACGAAATTAATATACTTTTTATTTATATTTTGTTTAAATATTAAACTAATTTATACTTACTACTTCTCAAACATTTTTATTAGAACAGTGCCAAAAATTAAAATAATAAAAGAATAAAACACACACAAACACATTAAACAAGCCACAAATGATGTCTGAACATTAATTGTCGAAATTTTTTTTAACTAAATACGTATTTTCTGAAAATACAATTATATAATAAATATACTTACAATCATAAAATGTATTAAAAAAAACAAAAAAGAAAGTTTCTATTGGGACTCGAACCAGCGCTGATAAGAGCGGTTGGTATTGGAATTCATTCGCCTTCTCCGCTTAGCCACGGACACTATGTGTCATTATTTACGAAGATCGACTAACTAAACGGATTAAACTTGTGATATTTTGATATTTGAAAAATTGATCAAATTATTTTAATTTCGAATTGAAATGATTTAGAATTGAAAAAATACAACAAAACATAGAGTAAAAAAACAATATATTAGGTGAATATTGATAGAAATTTTGATGGTAATCAAATTATATAAATAAAAGTATTACATACTATGTATTTTGGCAGATCAAATAGGTAGGTTTATACCCATGATACATTAACAATTATTACGTACCTGTTGCTTTTAAAAACTATTTAAAAGTCACTACAATATTATAAACTTTTTTGTTTCTGTCCTCACAACAATAAAACTAATATATTATACATTTGTTTACCTTTACCTTTACCTCCAAACCACAGCTGCCACATCGGATAATTTTTGACATGTCATTTGAACATCCAATCAGAACAAAGTTATAATGCGCATGCGCCGGGCTGATAGGTTTTAACATATAAAAAAATCACCCTCTATCGCCGGTAAAGAAGTATAACTTCAAAAAAAATTTTATAAGGATATAAGTATGTACATACTTATTTTGACAAAAGGAAATACAAAAAAAAAACAAATACACGGGCCCACATAAAACTATTAATTTTTTGGTATAAAAACGGTAGGTATCAGTAAAACAGTCTACAATCCAAAAACATTTCTTGGCATTTCAACAAATAATAATCAATCATATTTAGTTCAAACATGGCTTTATTTATCCTACCATCTTTGTTAATTTTTTTCTTTTTGTATATGAAATATTAATTATTTATCTGTGTAATATCACACAGTAGACATTGTTTAGCTAAAATAAGAAGAAAAATACAACCAATGTAAAACATTGAAACCTATATTGTAATTTTATTTATTTATATAATCTAAAAGAGACAGCAAACTTAATCATTAAGAAATTTTATTACAGGAAAGTATTATTAGTTTACATCTTAAGTTATTTTATACCTATTAACTTATTCAGTTTTCGGCAATAAAAGTTCTTAATCGTTAAGATGTTTCTTTTATACTTACTAATATTTCTTTATGACAAATATAGCACACGCCATGTTTGATATAACGTTGAATTGTAGGATTGTATATAGAAGACGATAAATTCAAGAGACATATTATAGTTTATACATAAGTATACACATTTTTATAAAGGAACTTACCTGTATACAGTTCTACCATTTATGGAAGCCCCTAGTTGGTTAATAGCTCCTTTCAATATTGTTCTGAAGCTTTATATTATACATATTATGCTCTCCAAGGTGGAAGTCGAAACGTCAATAAAATCATTTTTTAAGTTAAATTGTGGCTTATTTCCCAGTTAGAATAATATCCTTTCTTTCAGAGTTGTCCATCAATATAGATATCTTAAATGCATATAAAGATACTATTATGTTTCTTTTAGAACTACATATTCGGATATGCAATAATATTATTTATTACATTAATCAATTTACTTTTATTTAATATCTATGTACATGTACGTACCTTCAAACTATCCCTTAGATTTTAAAAAATACCAACAAATCCAAAATCCATATATGAAAATGAACTAATGCCACGCCATCTTGTCAAACACTGAGATTAAATCCAAATAGTGAATAATAGTTACTGCGCAATTCTTTTTGTGGAAGAAAATCTCTTTGCAAGTAACATTTCGGCATTAATGATAAAGTTTTTATTTAATAACCACAGTTACTACACAAGGTATTTCTGAAGAATTATTTCTTGTGGTTTAAAATATTTATTTAATTGCAAGAAAATTTCTTTTTCACAAATATAAATATGGATTATAAATAAATATATAAATAATGGTTCTATATTAATGGTTATATATTAATTAAGTGGTAATATAATAAATACTATATAAATAACGGTTCTTATACTGCAAAATATTTGTAGTTTTCAATTTAAGACACAAAAACTTTAGGATAAAAAAATTAAAATGTCACCATTAATGCATTTCTTAGTATTGAAGAAATTATCTGTAAAAAATTATTGAGTTGTGTTTAAAAAACTCGTTTCTTTATATGTGAAGCGGTATGTTTAAGTTAATATGATATGGTAACTTTTAAGAAAGATAGCTCATAGAAATCAGTGTTTTAGGAGAAAAGAAATTGTTCTCTCGGTGTATAATCTAAAAGAGACACCATACCTAATCATTAAGAAATTTCATCTTAAGTCGTTTAATACATATTAACTAATTCACAGTTTTCGGCAATAAAATTTCTTAACCATTAAAATGTTTCTTTTAGGCTAACTGATTTCTTTACCACAAATAAATGAACAGAAAACATCCTCAGCGTTGCACCCGCCATGTTTGATGTAGCGTTGTATTGTATATTTTTATAGAAAACGATACATTCAAGAAACCTATAGTTGATACATAGGTATACATATTTTTAAAAAGGTACTTACATATATAAAGTTCTATACCATTTCTGATGGAAGGCCCCGCCAGGCGCGGATACAGGGGGGGTCAAAGGGTCTATAGACCCCCTATTGTATTTAGTCTATAAGTATTTTTTTATTATTTATTATTTTTTTGTCAACTCTAAACTTTAAGCCACCAGTAGAACACTAAATTAAACGACAACCGCTTCCAAAGAATTATTGAAAGAAGCAATAAAATCTAATAAAACCAGCCTTTTCTGAAAAATAAATTGAAGCCTCATTTGTTTGGGTACCGATGGAGCCATAAACAACTGAAATATTTTTCTCAATTCAAAGAATAACAGAAATGATATCTTAAAATGCAAATCCATTACACTGGGTATAAACCTTACCTCATGAAAAATCGCGTTTCAAATTTACGGTAGGTATAATAAAGATATAAAAATTTGAATTTTACTAGATAGTCCAGGGGCGCGTACCTACTCATTGATGGTAGAAACTTTAATCTTTACACCTCCACTTGGAAAAAAGTGACCAGTCAGATTAATAGTCGTGAATTGTGTTTGCTAGCGTTGACTAATAATTATTCATTAATTATTAATAGTGAATATGTCCAAACGAAAGATTCAAACCGACATAATGCAGTTCATAAACTGTATTGTATAATTCTATATTTATATTTATTTTATTGCATTACATTTTATTAACTGCATTTTGTGCGAATCTGTTTTTATTAGATATCATTATTATTTACTATTATTCTGTCATTCAAGGTTAATTCATTGTTTTTGTACCATTCTAACGTTTATTCACATAATGGCATAATATTCATTTATGCCATCATTTGACGAATTCCAAATTCGTCTCTATCTTCTGCATTTCTTAAAAACGTCTGTGTGTTAAACCCGATCCAGTCGCGAATGTTTTTAGCCAGGACATTTGTCGTCTGCCAGGGCCCATTTTTCCTTCGATGTTACCCTTCATAATTAGCTATAACAAATCGTATTTATCATTTCTAGGTATGTGCCCAAAAGATGTTGTTTTCCTCCTTTTAATGGTGGTCAAAGGTTCTCTGTCTCCTCCGGTTTTTGCAACACCATTTCGATCGTAATATGATTAGTCCATGGTATTTTCAAAATTTTTCTAAGAAGGCACATCTCAAAAGTCTCCAACTTTCTAATTATGTCAACATTAGCAGTCCAAGCTTCAGTACCTTAAAATAAGAATAGAGTAGAGTGGACATTTTACCACTCGATATAGGAGTTGCAATTTGAGTCTTTGGTTACTCATACTTAGTAATTTCCTTATCTTCAAAAAGGCTGCTTTTGATTGGTCTATTCTTGATTAAATTTCTGATTTCATATTTAAATTTTCCTTAATCCAGACTCCTAAAGTATTTCATTTTGTCCATTTGTTCAATATCTTTATTTTTTATCTGGATTCTTGTTATGACTTTACATTTCTTACTGATAACCGTAAGTTTTCTTAGATAAACTAGGATAACTTAGTTTTGTTTTCTTTATGTGTATTGTTAAACCAAACTGTTCCCAGTATCACAAATAGTGTTGCCCAAATGCAAGACCAAGACGAGACTTGGACAGTCTTGGTCTTGGTCTTGCACCAGTACACCTGGTCTTGGTATTGCACTCCCAGTCTTGGTCTTGGTCTTGCAGCAAGAGTCTTGCAAGTCTCGCAGTTACCCACTAGCATATTGCTATTTATTAATAAACAACTCACATTAGGTGGGTTTGAACCCACGATCTAAACTATCACTGCCTATACTCTAACTAACTGGGCTATCTACCATGTCCCACGGGAGTCAGTCTGTCTCTTAATAAACGTTTGCATTTAATAACCTGACATGTGCTAAAACATGGTGAAAACACAAAAAAAAAACAAACAAATGACATAAACTTTACTGTATTTTAAAGAACATTATCTGTCTAGAAAGGGATTGATGGACTCTCACATTAGGCATATGAAATGAAATGGAATAAAAGAGTTCTACAATTTGCCATTTATTCAAATAAAAAATAAAAAAAATACAAATTAAATTACAGCACAGTACGCAATAGCTTTGACACTATTATTAGTTGAAAATTTTTGTTTGCTATTAGTTGAAAATTTTAAGATTGACTTTTTTTAACAAGAAATAATACAAAATAATACATGCAGTTTAATTATACAACATTTATACAGAGTGAGTTTTATGTATGGAACGCCTCAAATATCTCGGAAACGACTTGAACGATTTTTATAGAATTTGGTGGGTAAAGGTCTTCTAATGCGGCCGATATTATAGTGGTAATTACAGATTGTTACTAGATCTTGCGTTTTTTGAAAATATAATGAACTTTAGTATTTCGAATAGAACACCCTGTATATTTTTGCAATTTTAACTATTTAGAATGGGAAATAAGCCACAATATTATTAAAAAATGATTTTTATTAACGTTTCGACGCCCAAATCGGGTGCCGTTGTCAAAATACAAAATACTATTAATATAAACAAAAATGTTGTTGCTTAGTAAAAAAATTCTTCTAATAATTTATTTAATTTGACTCATTTATATCGGCAATTCAGATACATATGATACATTTTAAAGTAGAAGACTTTAAAATTATATTGCCAATATTTATGAGTTGCGTTCCTGGGACGACTTTACTGAAAGATAGTTCATTCGATTACATGAAATCAACCCCAACTCAAGAATATCCGTCACAAAAAAATCATAGCATGTGATCTGTCTTTAAAAAGACAACCACATGCAACGGTGACATTAAAATTCTCGCGTTAGAGATCTCATAGTAAATCACGAGGGAAAACCAGGAAAAACCTCGTGATACTATCCCGACATCGTAAGTATTTGGTCTTACATTTAATTTACTCTCAAAATTAATACCAAATTCTGACTTTACTATAATTTTGTTTAAATTATAAATAATATCAATAATACATGGGTATATAAGTAATACTAAAATATAAAATATGTACTAACTCGACTATTGACTTACTAATTGTGGTATTTTCTTCCTATTGACTTCCTCTTTCAGTATGGGTATCCACATCCTACTGCATTCCACCGAGGAATTTGCGACACAATTGGTTTCGTTTAGCATAATTAGAGCCGCTTCTTATAGCGGCTTATAGTTTTGAATAAAATAGCTTCAGAACAACAGTATATTTTTGCATTTTGAACCATAATAACTACTAATTAATTTTCATATAATATTTCCTATACCGAAATGCCGTAATTTCTGAGTTATTTCTATATTTATTTAAAAAAAAATTAAACAAATTACAAAAATCAATTGTTTCAGCCCTGACAGACTTATTTTAGTTTCTTTGAATCATATGGAACAAAAAAGGTTTTGTAGTTTTTGTCTAAAGATATTCGTTTCCGAGTTATAAACAATTTAAAACTGAAAAAAATCGAAAAATGACGATGTTCAAGGCTCAAAAACACAAGTAATAGCTATTTGTATAACAAGGGAGGAAAGTGCTACTTTTCCTCCCGAGAATGAAGTTTACTGCCCGACGCGTAGCGGTGGGCAGTAATCATTCAAGGGAGGAAAAGGCACTTTACTCCCATGTTATACATATGGTTTTTCCACCTTCCTCAAATAACAAGTTATTTTTTCATTTTTACTTAATTTATTTTATGTAACTAACCAACAAAATTTATTAGAACTAAATCTAACAAGTAGGTACAATATAACTGTCAACTGTCAAGTATAAGTCAAATTATTAATGTAAACATTGTTAAATCAAAATAACAATTTACTGTTTTTTACCATTCTGCAAAATACAGAGTGTTTTATAAATAAATGTTAAAATGTATAGATACTTACGTAATAGAAAATAGATATTATACAGGGCGTCAATAAGTTATATTTCATGAATGACATACCATGACGTTACTTTTACTTTTCCTCCCTTGGGAGGAAAAGTACAACTTTGCTCCCTACAATCAGGTCCGGAAAAGTATACTTTCGGTAGAGGTAGGTGGAAAAAAATATGATTTTCGAAATCTCGAAGTACCTAAACTGAAGTTTAAACTTTATTTATCAGTTGTCGATAAGTAATTTGTTTATTTCATTTTAAAAAACATTGTTTTTTAGTTTTTAATGCAGCCCGATCACCCATCCTCTCATAAGTTCTTCATTAACAATAAAAAAACAATGGCAAAATCACATATCGGCCAATATCTTTTTATATAATAATAAATATCTCTTTTTTTGAAATTTGAAGGTTTTGCATTTTACCGTGCGCGAATGGACTATACATGGTGGCCAGGCATTATCTTATCTAGTGCTTTTCAGCAAAAAATTTTGTTTGGCCGATTGATCTAATATCTAATTGCACACCCTGCAAACAGTTTACAAGTAGGACGTTTAGTCTTTACGATATGGATAAGGAAAAACAATTGAGTGATTGTCCGTAACAGTGAATATGGTATTCGTATTATATTTTTATCACCTTATAGACGACATACTTCTTTAAAAGTTTCAATGCGATATTGTTATACACGCAACACAAGAAGATTATTTTATGAAAGGTTGCTATTCTCAAAATCTAGACAATTGCTCAATTGTAATTAATTTCGGAGCGAAGGCGTCGTCTGATATTAGGAAAGAATGAAATATTTTATTTTTACATTGTATAATAATTTATTATGACCTCTGAGTAGGTATCCAATAAATAAGTGTTCATATTTTTAATTCGGTATGTATGTTCATCGTATTGTTCATAATGCGGATAAATCCATTTTTCCAAATTTTTTTACATATTTTTTTGTATCTCATAGTCTCTAAGCATATACCCGAACTAATATACAGGGTGTAACAAAAATACAGGTCATAAATTAGATCACCTATTCTAGGACCAAAAATAGTTCTAATGAACCTAACTTACCTTTAGTACAAATATGCATATAAAAAAAGTTACAGCCCTTTGAAGTTACAAAATGAAAATCGATTGTTTCCAATATATCGAAAACTATTAGAGACTTTTTATTGAAAATGGACATGTGGCATTTTTATGGCAGGAATATCTTAAAGAAAAATTATACTGAAATTTGTGCACCCCATAAAAATGTTATGGGGGTTTTATTCCTTTAAACCCACCCAAAGTTTTGCGTACGTTCCAATTAAATTATTATTGTGATACTATTAGTTAAACTCAATATTTTTAAAACTTTTTTGGTTCTTAGTATTTTTTCGACAAGGCAGTTTTTATCGAGTTGCGGCTTCTTTTCTAATATGTTTACGTAGAGATTTTATGGGGGTTTTGTTCCTTTAAACCTCCCAAATGGTTGTACACGTTCCAATAAAACTATTACTGCGATACCATTAGTTAAACACAGTGTTTTTAAAACTTTTTTGCTTCTGTGTATTTTTTCGATAAGGCACATTTTATCGAGATGTGACTTTTTTTTTAATATGGTTTAAAATATACCTAAATATGTAAATCATAAATAAATTTTCCTATTATTATTAAGTCTCAATAATCGTACTTAGCCATATCACAGATGAACATAACATATATGTGGCCATATACAAATATGTGGTGGATTTGACAAATAATATGCAAAATATTTCGACAAATACTGACTTTTCGAAAAAGTACCAAGAGGCAAAGAAGTTTTTAAAGCATTGTGTTTAACTAATGGTACTACAATTATAATCAAATTGAAACGTACACAAAAGTTTGGGGGGGTTTAAAGGAACCAAATCCCCATAAAATTTTTATGGGGTGTCTAAATTTCACTATAATTTTTTCTTAAGATACTACTTCCTTAAGAATGCCACATGTTCATTTTCAATAAAAAATCTCTAATAGTTTTCGATATATTGGAAAAACTCGATTTTCATTTTGTAACTTCAAAGGGCTGTAACTTTTTTTAAGTGCACATTTGTACTAAGGTAAGTTAGGTTCAATCGAACTATTTTTGGTCCCAAAATATATGATTCAATTTATGACCTGTATTTTTGTTACACCCTGTATTATTCCATAAAACGACACTCAAACTGCAAGACGCAAGAGTCTCGCAGGCTTGGTCGTGTTCTTGCTCAAGTCTTGCACGGTCAGTCTTGGTCTTGGTCTTGCTAAAATAAGGCGGTCTTGGTCTTGGTCTTGGTCTTGCTAAAACGCAAGAACAAGACCAAGACTGCAAGACCAAGACCGATTTTGGGCAACACTAATCACAAATTGTGTTTAGTATAATAGTTATATTAATATATTTGTCTTTATTGTTATGTTATTCCCGACCTTAGATAAAGATATTTGTCACTTCATATTTAAAATTGTGTATATTAATAATGATTTAATATTAAATGTATTTATGATAATTCCGTTTTATTTTACTTGCAACTACGGCTTGATAATACGGAAAGAGTCCCATCAGAGCTCAATATTTTTGATACTGTAGGTATCTGGGATTATAAATATAGTGTATTTTATCGTTAGAGTAAGTGTGAGTCGTAGGTATGGCTAAATCTGGAAAATATAATATTTGAGGTACGTCTGACCCCCCTATTATGAATTTATAGATCCGCGCCTGGGCCCCGCAGTTGGTTAATAGCTCCTTTCTTATTATTGTTCTGAAGCTATATATTGTATCATTCTGTCCCAGCTTTAAATTGTGGCTTATTTCCCAGTTAGAATAATAAGCTTCTTTCTTTCAGAGTTGTCCATCAATATACCTAAAAAGCATATAAAGATACTATTATGTTTCTTTTATATTAACCATTCGGATACGCAACAATATTATTATTACATCTTAAATTACTCAATTTACTTTTATTTAATACCTATATACGTACCTATGTACGTACCTTCAAAATGTCCGTTAATTTTTAAAGAACACCAACAAATCCAAAATCCATCTATATATGAACATTAACTAATATCACGCCATCTTGACAAACACTGACGATTAAATCATAAATACCTAGTTAATCTGCGCAGGGCCGCCGAGAGGGATGAGCGAGCCCCGGTAAGAACAGAAGTGAAGAACGGGCCCTCGACAAAAAGTGAAGAGCGAAAAAATTGATTAATTTTTATAGAAATAAAATTATCAATAATAAGTAATAAAAAACATTTCAAATATAACTTTTATTAAATTTTGATTATTATATTTTTATAATAGTGAAAATATTTACAATACCGGTAGTTTTCGAGTTTTTTGATTGGCAAAGATGTCTACATTTTCGAAAAATCGCATGATTTTATCAAATCATTCTCAATGCACAAAGTTGCTAGGCCAGTTAACCGATCCTGTTTCATTGTAGATCTCATAGCATTTTTTATGCGAGAAAGAAAACTAAAAGACCTTTTCTTTTTTGCGACTACCACCGGTAATGTGCAAAATATTCTTGACGCTATAAAACGACGTTAGGAAATAATGATTCCAATTTGGGATGTTTAATTTTATTAAGTAAATCTATTGGAGAAAGTTGAGATTCACATATAGTCTCCTTGTATATCGCTCTCTCGTCTTCTTTATAAAACTCGCGCAATATATCAATTTTTTTCTTAATATTGGCGTTATCTTCATCTCAGAATGTCCATAAAATGTTAAATAGCGAATTAATTTCAATTGCCGCATTAAATCTTCTAGTTAAGTTGCTTATTATACAATATATTATATGACAATATTAAATATTTCACAGCGAAATATTGCGTCGGGCTCAAAATTATCAATCGCCTCAATACTAGACCCTATATTTCAAAATAGAGGTAAAGGCATATTAAATATAGCTGAGCAGTAACTAAACCCATTATTCACATAAAGTGAGGAGCAAAAAAAAAACGAAAAAAATGACGAATTTGGTCTGGCTGACGCCGGGCCCTTACATCGCCGGGCCCCGGTAAAATGTACCGGATGTAGTACCCCCCTCTCGGCTGGAATGAATCTGCGCAATTCTTTTGTGGAAGAAAATCTCTTTGCAAGTAACATTTCGCCTTAATGATAAATTTTTTATTTTATAACCGCACAGTTACTATAGGTTTTATAAGCAGCAGTGAAGTGAAGTGTAGTGCAGTGCAGTGAAGTACTTACCCTTACAGGGCACAGTTCAATAATTTAAGATACTAGTGGAGTCTTTGTTATCACTGGATAACAAATTAAAATTGATACATACACCCCTTTGAACAAACAACAAACATGCTTATAATTTCTATGTATTGATTGCATGTACATGCATGAAATATCCTATAATAAAAAAAAATCGGATATACCCAAAAATATTATTATTACATCTTAAATTACTCAATTTACTTTTATTTAATATCCATATATGTACGTACCTTCAAAATATCCGTTAATTTTTAAAGAACACCAACAAATTCTAAATCCATCTATATGAACATGAACTAATATCATGCCATCTTGACAAACACTGACGATTAAATCATAAATAGTTAATCTGCGCAATTCTTTGGTGGAAGAAAATCTCTTTGCAAGTAACAATTCGGCTTAAACTTAATGATAAAGTTTTTATTTTATAACCACAGTTACTACAGAGGGTATTTCTGAAGAATTATTTCTTGTGGTTTAAAATATTTATTTGATTGCAAGAAAATTTCTTGTTCACAAATATAAATATGGATTACCTAACTTAACAATATATTTCTTATACTGCAAAATATTTGTAGTTTTCAATTTAAGAAACAAAAACTTTAGGATAAGAAGATTAAATGTAATCATTAGGTAATGCATTTCTTAGTATTGAAGAAATTATCTATAAGAAATTATTTAGTTGTGTTTAAAAAACTCGTTTCTTTATATGTGAATCGGTATGTTTAAGTTAATATGATATGTTAACTTTTAAGGAAGATGACTCAAAGAAATCAGTGTTTTAGGAGAAAAGAAATTGTTCTCTCGGTGTACAGAGGGTATTTCTGAAGAATTACTTCTTGTGGTTTAAAATATTTATTTGGTCGCAAGAAAAATTTCTTGTTCACAAATATAAATATGCATTAACTTAACATTATATTTCTTATTCTGCAAAATATTTGTAGTTTTCAATTTAAGAAACAAAAAATTTAGGATAAGAAAATTAAATGTAACCATTAATGCAATTCTTAGTATTGAAGAAATTATCTGTAAGAAATTATTTAGTTGTGTTTAAAAAACTCGTTTCTTTAGATATATGTGAACCGGTATGTTTAAGTTATTATGATATGTTAACTTTTAAGAAAGATGGCTTAAAGAAATTAGTGTTTTAGGAGAAAAGAAATTGTTCTCTCGGTGTAGAATAAGTATCTAATCTATGTATATTATAGTACCTATAATAATTAAAAATTTAAAATATTTATTGTAATTATTTACAAATTTAGACGCAATTTGATCTATAGATTTATTAGATTGTAAAAATGAATTGACTTAGTAACTTGATTGATTACTTATACCTACTCTGTCCTTTTCAGAAGCTTCCAAACTACTGGCAATCTCCACTGCTCCCCAAGTCTAGATTCCTGGTTTCCAATAGTCTTGCTTTATTCTTTTTGAACATAATCCAAAGACAAATTGGTTCCTTATGGCAGATTTTAAGATGTACTTGAAAATTGCAATTTATTGCTGTCTTCTGTATAATGCTAGTAGAAATTATTGCACTGATTCTCCTTCTACTTGCTTTCTGATTTGAAATCTGTAAATTTCAGCAATTTCCAAAGGAACAGGATTGTAAAAATTGTCCACTTTAGTAGATCACATTGGTATAGATCAAACTCTTCTCTTTTTCTGCCCATTATAAACTTTTATTATCCAACAAACATAGAAGTATAAATACTGTTTATACTTTCATATTATATTTGTTGGATAATACATGTCGTTCTATACTTTTTTAGCGATATAATACATAATAACATGAACATGACATGACATCATTATTTCAATTTCCAAATTACATAGGTATGTTATACCTATAATATTTTTTCTCAATATGTATGTGAGTTGGTGTGTATATGAATAGGGTTGTATCCAACTTGGTGATTATGCGTATTCGAATTGTGCGTGACGATTTCTGTGTTACCGGCATTTTTACCACTTAGGCGTTTTGGGGGCGACCTGTACCGGGTACTTATAGTAGTTTAAATTTATTCCACCAGAGGTCAGATCTTTGTTTTTAATCGCGAATTGTGGGCGTCTATTTATGAACCTTGGGCGTGTACAAAGTATACGGGAAAGAGACTGACGTAGCACTCCGTAGCAGACAGAACAGAATTTGACCATCTTCTCGCGTTTATGCTATCCTGATATTAAATCGACTTTCGCACTTTCAAATTTATGTGGTCCTAAAATGTTTTAAAAATAGTCTATTAGTGAAACATTAAAAAATCCAACTATAAATTATTCAGATGCAGTTATTTTACTTAAATCTTTAGCAATACTTATCTTTATTTTTTACATTGTGGTAATCTTATTTTTGTAGTATCTACCTAACTACTTCCCAAAACAACATAAATAGGTACATATCTGCAAATCTGTTTCAAGTAAATGGTCGCTATAAAGGGGCCTAGGGCCCCATGATGCCTTAAACCGTCACTTATACATGAAGATGGCATTGAAACTGTTGGAAAGTTTACATACCTGGGAGTAGAAATAATATATGCAGACGGATCAGGGAGAAATACGGAACTTATTTTGCCCTCTCCTTAATATGTTATAATATATACTTATTATTTTTCGGTCTAAATAATTACGTATACATATAAATAACCATTATTAACCATTAATAACATACGTTATTATAACATTAATAACCATTAAGTTTATATTAAAGGAACAAATGGGGTGTCCAAATTTTACTATAGTTTTTCGTAAGATACTACTGTCATGACAATGCCACATGTCCATTTTCAATAAAAAATCTCTAATAGTTTTCGATATATTGGAAAAAATCACTTTTCATTTTGTAACTTCAAATGAGTGATAAAGGCACAGAGACTTAGATCGCGAGGTCACATTGAAAGGATGCCAAACACGAGGACTCCGAAAAGGGTACTAAACTACACTATAGCTTCAAGAAAGAGAAGAGTAAGGCCGGAAAATAGATGTAAGCAAGAGGTGGAAAAAGATTTGGAAAGAATGGTGCTACAGGGTCAGAAAAGAAAAATAAATAAGAGGAAGGAATGGAGAAAAATCACATATCAAGCCAGAGAAGATCTCAGTACATAAAGAAACGTGAAAATTAAGAAAAAACAAACTTTTCAAGCCATGGGCCTGTAAGGCCCTTAGTGCTATTAATATATAACTTCAAAGGGCTGTAAGTTTTATTTTGTGCACATTTGTACTAAGGTAAGTTAGGTCCAATCAAACTATTTTTGGTCCCAGAATATGTGATTAAATTTATGACCTGTATTTCTGTTACACCCTGTATATATATATATATATATATATATATTGTTTTGATTCTACTTGTTGATATCTACTTTGATTGGGCTAGCTCAAATTAATAAATTTATCTCAAGGTTTTACATCATCCAATCGCAGAAATGCAAAACCAATACTCAGAAAAAACTCATGGACAAATAAAAATAAAAAAAAATAAAATATAACCTTATATTAAAGAAAAATTAATTATACCAAAAAAATTAAAACACAAATTTTTATTAATAGAATAAACTGAAAAAAAAAAAACATACAATCTATGAAATGCTTGTGCAAAATAATGAAAACAATTCTGAAAAATACCGCAAATTATTTTGAAATCGTAATTACCCAGTATGAATACAAATTGAATTATAACTAGTTAACAAAAGTCAATTTAAAAATCACGAAAAGGTTTATGTGAAAGTTTATGTCCTATTTCACTGGAGTCTTTACGTATAGGTCGATGCAACCAAAGAAAACCAAAAGCGTGGCAAACAGAGACTATTTACGGAGAGAAAATGTATATGTTTGGATACCTTGGTACAGCTGTTTTCACTTGACATTGAATTTACTTTTGATTTTTAAAAATAACATTTTACTTTGTACTTTTTATATACGGGTGCCTATAAGGCTTTTTTATTAACGAAGACCGACATTCTTGTTACTTATTCTTCAACAGTACCTTCTATTTCAGCTCTCTAAAACACACCCTGACTCTCGTTCTTTTCTTGTAAAAAAAAATTAAAATTTCTGACATCCTTCAAACTATATCCTCCCTTCAGTTCCATTCGTCCAAACAAATATCCTTACTACGTCATATATCAAGGCCTCCAAACGCTTTTTGCCGCTAATTGTTCTTAGAAACACTGTCTATTGAATGTAACCGCACTGTTAACATGATAAACGCATTTGTCCAAAATTCATAGAATTATTTTAACATTATGAAAAAAAAAACATATTGTAGGTTATTAGCAGGTATTGAACGAAAACAATTTAATAAAATCAACACAAGCAATAAACAATACAAATTACCTGCCAATTACTATTTTTCTTCGATAGCTACTATTGGTAGAGATTAAATGGAAATTCTCATAGGTGCCATACACTTATTAATACACACATTTAAATCAATTGTTGGTGGTCAAATAGCTCAAAAAACGATAACAAAGGAACAATGGATATATGGTAAAAATACTAGGTTACTTACAATTGTTAATCAGGACGCGTCGACCAACTCACTATATTTTGCGTGTTGACATTTCAGCCGGCTAAATGCATCTCTTCGGGGGAGAATTCTTTTGGACCTCAAATGGTTGAAACGTCCAATTCTTCGACACAGGTGGATTCCGAAAAATAGGCGAGCGAGGAACCACGGGCGTCGACAAGGGTAAAAGAAGGGACATGATTTCGAACTATTTACACAACAAATCAATTGTATGGAATTTCCAACATTCTCCCCCCTTTAAAGGCCATAAGGCATTTAACAATAACTAATACTATATCTCACTACTTGGGCAACAAGCAATGACAAAAAACAAATCCAATAAACAAAAAAAAAATACTAAAATACTTAAACAAAAAATATTAAAAACTAAGGTCAAATCAAAACTAAAATTAAAATGGTGGTTTTGTCGCAGTCGTACTAACAAACCCGAACAAAAAAACTAAATCTAAAGTAACGAAACGTAAATCTAAAGTAAATCTAAAGTAACGAAAAGTTGACATCTAGTCCTCTATCGGCAAGGGACAGAGTCGGACAAGAGGCCGTTTCAAAGTTCCGTTAGTCGTACGCACGGTGGCTACCCGAGCTACCGCGTCTTTGCCCGCATGCAATTCAACAAGACGCGCGAGAGGCCATTTACACGGAGCCAAATTATCCTCCTTCAAAACAACTAAACTACCGATTTTGGGTACAAAGCCAGAATCTAACCATTTGGACCTTTGTTGCAAGGTATGTAAATACTCCTTACGCCATCGAGCCCAAAAATCCCTATGGATGCGTTGTAACAACTGCCATCGGGACAAACGATTGAGGGATACCTCCGAAAAATCAGGCACAGGCAATGATGTTAAAGGTTCGAGAGTCAGGAAATGCCCGGGGGTCAAAGCGTTGAGATCTTCAACATCATTGGTCAATGGGGTGAGAGGACGCGAATTCAAAACGGACTCAATCAACGTCAAAACAGTGTAAAACTCTTCATATGTCAAAATTTGAGCCCCGACTATCCGAGCAATATGTTCTTTTACAGAACGAATGCCGCGCTCATAAATACCACCAAAATGTGGAGCCGCAGGAGGAGCAAAAGAAAATTTAATATTTTCTTTATCAAGAGCACCCTCCATAAAGCTACGCAATTGTCGATACGCGCCATGAAAGTTGGTACCGTTATCACAAAATACTTGCGATACTCGACCTCTCCGAGCAATAAAACGCTGTAAAGCGGCTAAAAAGGCTTCTGCGGACAAATCACTAGCCAATTCAAGGTGTAAAGCCTTTGTGGCACAACAAACAAAGAGGCACAAATATGCCTTTTGACTTCTAACTCCTCGATAACGAGACATAGTTATCGAAAAGGGCCCACCATAATCTACCCCACAAATCGAAAAGGGTTTAATGGCTCCGAGACGAAATTTAGGCAAATCACCCATAGGGGGCTGTAAGGCCCTAGGAGACTGCTTCCAACATCTAATGCACTTAGACAAGACTGAATTAACGGATTGCTTAGAAGACAATATCCAAAACCTTTGACTCACCAAAAATTGAGTACTCTTAAATCCAGCATGTAAGTACTTTTCATGATAATGACGAACTAGGAGAGTCGTAAGACGAGATTTCTTTGGTAACAAAAAGGGGTGTTTTGCCTCATACGACAAGGAAGACTGCGATAGACGACCACCTACTCTTAAACACTGAGTATCATCATCTAAAAAGACTCCTAATTTGCGAAATGGTTTTGGAAACGAATTCGACTGAAGCTGGTCTTCAAAATACTGTTCCTGTGTAAACCTAACAAGAATAATCAACGAGCTTTCCAATTCTACTGAACTCAAGGGTCCTACACGTCTTGACCTTTTCAAACGAGAGTTGTGCGCGAATCGCAACATAAAGGCCAAAATTCTTTGGATAGAGGTAAAAGACGATTGGTTTTCTAACAAACAAGACAAAAAATGTTCCTCACGAGTGGAAACAAACACTAAACTTTTCTTTACCTCTTCCGAAGGGGATTTTTCCCGCAATAATGGAGGAACCTCTGGAAAGATTAATGGAACATGATACAAAAATGAAGGACCTGTCAACCAGTCTAGTTTCGATACAAAAGCGGCCGGTAGCATGCCTCGCGAAGGCGCATCGGCTGCATTACTTTGAGATTCAATGTAATGCCAAGAATAATTTTGACTATGGGTCTGGATATACGAAATGCGATTTGCGACGAAAGTTTTAAACCTAGAAGGTGAACTTTTAATCCAGTGCAATACTATTTGCGAGTCTACCCAAGCATAAACCTTTTGAAAGATTATATTCTTCCACGACTGTGACACAAACGATATAAGTTTGACCAAATGAACAGCAGCTAACAATTCTAATCGAGGGATCGTAATCTGTTTCATAGGAGCTACTTTCGATTTGGCACAAAGTAAATTAACTTGGACCATGTTCTGACTATCAATACTACGAATATAAACGACACAAGCGTATCCCTTTTCACTGGCATCAGCAAATCCATGAAGTTCTAAGATGGGACAAGAGGAAATATTCAAAAAACGAGGAATTTTAAACTGTGAAATAAGAGATAATTCACTTTTATATTGCTCCCACACACGAATAATTTCTGAGGGAGGACGATCATCCCATTCAAAACCAGTTGCCCAAAGTCGTTGGATTAAATGCTTGATGAAAAAGGTAATAGGTGTTAGATAACCACACGGGTCATAAATTCGAGCTAATTCGGACAAAAACGATCTTTTAGTACAAGGGACATCCTGCAATTTGACGGAAAATTGAAAGACATCGGACTGTGCAATCCACTTCAAACAAAGGATTTTTAAAGAAGGACCATTTGATTCTGGATCAAAATTAATAGAATGAGGATTAATATGCGATTCAGGAAATTGCGACAACAATTTGGGCTCGTTCGAACACCATTTCCGTAACTCAAAGCCTCCTAACTTCAACAAAGCGACTAATTCTTCGACTAAACTTTGTGCTTCTTCGAGCGTCGAAGCACCGAAAACAAAATCATCAATATACGAAGCATTACAAACGAGCGAGGCGGCTTTAGGAAAACGAGAGCCTTCGTCCAACACTAGCTGTTGAAGAGTTCTTAGAGCGAGATACGGCGAGGATACAACTCCAAAAGTGACAGTTAACAAACGATATTCCTGAATCTCCTCAAAGCTAGAAAATCTCCATAACACACGTTGATAATCCGTATGCTCAGGAACTACTAAAATATTACGATACATCTGACGAATATCTGCACACAACGCAAAACGATTAAGTCTAAAATTTAACAAAAGCGAGACGATGTCCTGTTGTAGCTTAGGACCGACTAATAAATAATCATTCAACGATTTACCAAGTCTGGGACTTTTCTGAGACGCATTATATACCACTCGAATTTTAGTAGAGACACTTTCCGATTTAACAACGCAATGGTGTGGGATATAATACTTTCCCTTTGTCCTTTCGCCCTCAGGAACCAATTGCATATGACCTAAATCAATATACTCCTGCATATGGGACGAATATTCCTTTTGCAAACCCGGCTGACGAAACAAGCGACGTTCCAACGAAATAAATCTGTTCAAAGCAACATCATAGCTATCTTTTAAACAAGGCGGCGATTCACGAAAAGGCAAAGACACAACATATTTTCCAGAGACGTCCCGACTATGTGTTTCCCGATACATGGTTTCGTACAGAACGTCTTCCGGTTCTGAAACTGGCTCTTCCGGTATGTTCTCCAGTTCCCAAAAATTTCCTTAACGAAGAATCTAACGAGTCTTTCACATTTGAAAGACAAACAAGCGACGAAGAAGAAGAACAAGTTGACGAAAGGTTAGGTGTGCTAGTTGGGCCCAACAAAATATATCCAAAAACGGTATTTAGGGCATCAGGTTGTCCCGGTTTACCTTCAATTTTACCCTCTAACAACACCTTCGAAAATATACTACAACCAATTAACAAATCGACCGATTGACTACAATTAAATTTGGGATCAGCTAACTTCAAATTTTTAATATAATTCCAAGCAGAAATATCTATATGGGTGCTGGGCAAATCCGAGCAAACCCGATCTGTAATAATAGCCTCCAAATGAAACACCGGTGACTCCTGATGACGAGGTTGGATAGAGAAACTTATTTGCCCCTGATTCAGTTTCGTTTGCATCGAATTGAGTCCGTTAACTTCGAACGAGCAAGGAGTTTTAGGCCATCCCAATTGATTGGCAGCCTTTCGACTAATGAACGAACTCATCGAACCGGAATCAATAAGACATCTCAAGGGTTGTTTCAAGATTTCCTTTTTGGTTTCATTTTTATTTCCTACAAAACTAGCTGCACAATGGGATACTTCAGGAGACGATTCGATTCCCGATGTCCCTGGACTATTATTTTCTGAGGACGACTGACTATTGGAACGGTTTCTCTCGAAGTGTAACAAACTATTATGGAGATGACTACTACATTTGCTACATCTGAAGGATTTAGGACACGACTTGACTGAATGATTAGCCTGATTAAGACACTTAAAACAGGAAGAAGACTCTTTACAAAACTGATATCTCTCTTTTGGCGATTTTTTCAAGAACAACGAACACTGGTTGAGATAATGGCTTTGTTTGCATAGAGCGCAACATACTGAAGACGAATTTGTTACGAACGACGAGCTACTACGATTGTGCCTTGAATCACCAGTTTGGTGTCTGGAGTTGGCCCTTGGCTCCGTGCTATTTGGGGCCCGCGACGACTTCTTTCCCTCACCTATACTACTGTCTAAATTATCATATGCGATGTATTGGGTTTCGATGAACGCTACTAATTTTTTAAATGAAGGAATTTCATTAGACTTATTTTTCAACTCGAATAGCTTAATGGAATCAACATCTAATTTCGACAAAAGCAAATTGAACATAATGAAATCCCAATGCTCAGTGGGAAGGCCTAAAGTTTTCAATGCGGCTAAATTTTCTAAAAAGGTGTCTACTAATTTAGCTAGATTTTTCGAGTTAACCGCAGAGATTTTTTGAACGCCCATTATCGCATCCCAATGGGCGGTCGCACAACGACGAACATTTGTGTACCGTTTAACAATTAAATCATAAGCCACTTGGTAAGGTAATTATCGTTGGTTATGGGCAAATTGCGAATTAAGCTAAGCGGAGTCCCGTCTAAACAACCTTTCAAATATTTGAATTTTTCTACGTTTCCTAGGGCTGCATTGTTATGCACTATCGAATTATAAAGGTCTATAAAGGATGCAAAATCAATAAAATTTCCTTGAAAATGCGGAAGATCAATACGAGGTAAGCGAATGTGCGAAGGATGAGCTCCGCCGGAAGCACAAGACGCTGGACCTGGACTTTCAGATGGTGACCCAAAGAATTCCGCGTCAAAAACTTTTATTTTGTAGAATAAGTCCAAGAATAATTCTCGGACCTTTTCTTCGTCCCCCGTATCTGAATCCGGTACCGACAAAACATTATTAATAATGCTTGTATGCTGCTTTAAAAATTCCTCCTTAATCACGTCTAACTCGCTACACCTTATTTTAAACAACGATCGTAAACTGTGATCAGAAACCGATTTACTACCTAGATCATAAATCGACTGAATGTCATTGAGCGCTGTATGCCGCTGGAATTTTAATTTTCTCGATCTATCCATTCTAATCTTTTATATAAAAAAATTTCAAACAGAAATGAAATGATCAAAATAGAATATTATTAACTGTACTATAAGTTCGACGATAAAAAAAAATGCAATAATAAAGTAATTGATCAAAATAGAATATTATTAACTGTACTATAAGTTCGACGATAAAAAAAAATGCAATAATAAAGTAATAATAAAATACTAACACGAAACGCGATTATAGTCTAAAATCAAAAAATTAAAAGTATAACACAAAAAATATTTCTCTACACCCCTGGTGACACGATCTGGATAAATACAAAATATTTGGTTTCTTAAACGGAGAAACGACAATAATATTAAATCTTTAGACCCATTCGAGGAACGGAAACTCAACACTATTTAGTACCTACTTTGAATAATAAATCACCCGATGCCAACCCCAAATCCGTCACGGTAAACAGATAAGCCTCGCTTCGACACAACGCAAAATCAAACGATAAAACTTTCCTATTAGGTACATATCCCGATATCAAACAAAACAAATATAATTAATAATTAACATATCAATTCTATATTACAAACCTATTGTAATATATAATAATAAACGAATATATGTATTATAATTGCGACGAATCAATCAAACCACCATTTCAAATTTTAAAGTGTATCAAATAATATTAAAAAATAATTCATATCAGGTTAGAAGGATCAAAAATGTAGGTTATTAGCAGGTATTGAACGAAAACAATTTAATAAAATCAACACAAGCAATAAACAATACAAATTACCTGCCAATTACTATTTTTCTTCGATAGCTACTATTGGTAGAGATTAAATGGAAATTCTCATAGGTGCCATACACTTATTAATACACACATTTAAATCAATTGTTGGTGGTCAAATAGCTCAAAAAACGATAACAAAGGAACAATGGATATATGGTAAAAATACTAGGTTACTTACAATTGTTAATCAGGACGCGTCGACCAACGCACTATTTTTTGCGTGTTGACATTTCAGCCGGCTAAATGCATCTCTTCGGGGGAGAATTCTTTTGGACCTCAAATGGTTGAAACGTCCAATTCTTCGACACAGGTGGATTCCGAAAAATAGGCGAGCGAGGAACCACGGGCGTCGACAAGGGTAAAAGAAGGGACATGATTTCGAACTATTTACACAACAAATCAATTGTATGGAATTTCCAACACATATCTTACAACACAATACTGGGTAATTGAAATCGGTATCTATTTTACAGGGTGAATAAAAAAATTAAATATTAAAAAAAAAATTTTAACGTAATAGAAATTATCATACAATTAGATAATTAGATTTTCTTCTTTTTCCTCTCTGCTTTTCTTTATCTATTACAATATATATATCTATATATATATATATATATATATATATATATATATATATTACACTTGAAGTTTCCGCGGGAGCTATATGTGCTTTCTGTTGTTTTCCGGGTTTGACTCCGCGTTGAATAATTTTGGTTTTGATAAAAACCATTATTTTGACGACGTTTCGGCAAGATCTCACTTGCCATTGTTAAGTCAGGTAGTTCCGCTTCTCACTGCTGCTTGAAGTAAACTGAATTTTTACTCACGATACCGTCGCTTATGTAGTTGATCCTGATGCTGCTTGCCCTGCGCGAACTCTGGCTCTTGTTATTGGTCCGGTGTAGGTTGCAGTCGTCGGCGGGATGTTACGCGTGGATGTTGCGGCCTGATTTATTTTGGTCTTTTTCTTCAATACCGTTTTCCAAGTTGTAGGAAGCCGTTGCGCATCATCTCTTTGGTTTAAGCCGTTGGGATTTCTTTCAATTTCTATCGATTCTCTGATTTCCCGTTTTCTTTTTATTTCGATGTTAGCTAACATCGTTGTTTGGTTCAGGTTTATTGTGTGTCCTGTATTTGCGACATGTTGAGCCAGGGATGACGTGGTTTCTCCCCTTTCGATAGCATTTCGGTGTTCTTCTCGTCTTACCTGGATTCTTCGGTTGGTCTGTCCAATGTACGACTTTCCACAATCCCCACACGGAATCTCGTATACACCTTGGCTTTCTAACGATATTTTGGTCTTTGGTGTTGGTAAAATAGTTGAGATCTTTCTGTCCGTATTAAATATCGTTTCTATGTTGTGTTTTCTCAGCACTCTCCCTATTTTCTCTGTCGTACCCTTCACATATGACAGAATGGTTTTGCCGATCGGCTTATTGTCTTCTGTAGGGTCCTTATCTCTTCTTCGAGCATTTTGAGCTTTTTCGATGTTGTATGTTGAGAAGCCGTTTTTTCTTAACGCTGTTTTCACGTTATGCATTTCTTCATTTTGATGTTCTTGGTCTGTCAGTCTTTCGGATCTTGTAATCAAGGTTTTGATGACTGAATGCAATTGTGCAGGATGGTGGTGTGAAGCAGCATTTAGATATCTATCGGTATGTGTCGGTTTCCGATACACTGTATGGCCTATGTGTCCGTCTTGTTTCTTTATTATTAACACATCTAAGAATGGAATTTGATCGTTTTCTTCCAGTTCCATGGTAAACTGAATTTTATGGTAGATATTGTTGATGTGTTCTAAAAAAGCCTTTAGTTTTTCTTCTCCGTGGGTCCAGATAATAAAAGTGTCATCCACGTATCTAAGCCACAGTTTGGGTTTGTATTCAGCTGTTTCTATTGCCCGCTGTTCTATTTCCTTCATAAACAAGTTCGCTATTACTGGTGACAGTGGAGAACCTATCGGTGCTCCCTCAATTTGTTTATATCTTTGTTCCTTATAGATGAAATAAGTGTTATTTAAACAGTGTTTGGTTAGGTTTAGTGTATCCGGTGATATTGGATACTTTTTGCTTATGATGTCCAGTGATTCATCTATAGGAACATTCGTGAAAAGTGAGACAACATCGAAGCTGACTAGCAAATATCCCGGCTCAAGAGTCACACCTTTTATACGCTCGATGAAGTGGCTCGCGTTCTTGACGTAAGAATCCGCTTCCTCCGCGTATGGTTGCAGCTGTTGGGCCAGAAATTTCGCCAGCGGTTGTAAGGGAGATCCGATGGAACTCACAATTGGTCGCAGTGGTAATCCTGCCTTGTGTACCTTGGGTAGGCCGTAAAATTTTGGGCATCTAGATGACTTCTCTCTAGGTATGAGATGGACCTGTTGTTCTTTATTGATATTTGAGGCTTTGATCTTGGCTTTTGTTATTTTCTCTAGATAGGTTGTCGGGTCTGACGAGATGCTTTGATATGTTGTATCATTTAAGATGTCGTTTATTTTTGTTTCGTAGTCTTGAATATTCATCACTACCGTAGCGTTGCCTTTGTCAGCTGGAAGCACGATGATTTCTTTGTTGTTCTTCAAATTATGTAAGGCTTCTTTCTCTTCCCGTGTTAAATTTCTTTTTGGTGGTTTACCACCAAGAACATCAAAATAAAGACCAAGAACATCAAAATGAAGAAATGCATAACGTGAAAACAGCGTTAAGAAAAAACGGCTTCTCAACATACAACATCGAAAAAGCTCAAAATGCTCGAAGAAGAGATAAGGACCCTACAGAAGACAATAAGCCGATCGGCAAAACCATTCTGCCATATGTGAAGGGTACGACAGAGAAAATAGGGAGAGTGCTGAGAAAACACAACACAGAAACGATATTTAATACGGACAGAAAGATCTCAACTATTTTACCAACACCAAAGACCAAAATATCGTTAGAAAGCCAAGGTGTATACGAGATTCCGTGTGGGGATTGTGGAAAGTCGTACATTGGACAGACCAACCGAAGAATCCAGGTAAGACGAGAAGAACACCGAAATGCTATCGAAAGGGGAGAAACCACGTCATCCCTGGCTCAACATGTCGCAAATACAGGACACACAATAAACCTGAACCAAACAACGATGTTAGCTAACATCGAAATAAAAAGAAAACGGGAAATCAGAGAATCGATAGAAATTGAAAGAAATCCCAACGGCTTAAACCAAAGAGATGATGCGCAACGGCTTCCTACAACTTGGAAAACGGTATTGAAGAAAGAGACCAAAATAAATCAGGCCGCAACATCCACGCGTAACATCCCGCCGACGACTGCAACCTACACCGGACCAATAACAAGAGCCAGAGTTCGCGCAGGGCAAGCAGCATCAGGATCAACTACATAAGCGACGGTATCGTGAGTAAAAATTCAGTTTACTTCAAGCAGCAGCGAGAAGCGGAACTACCTGACTTGACAATGGCAAGTGAGATCTTGCCGAAACGTCGTCAAAATAATGGTTTTTATCAAAACCAAAATTATTCAACGCGGAGTCAAACCCGGAAAACAACAGAAAGCACATATAGCTCCCGCGGAAACTTCAAGTGTAACATAATTAACCTCTACGGGGAGGAAATTCTACCAGACATCAGAAGATACGCAACAGCGGCCAAAAAAGAAAGAAAATCCACAAATAGAAACAAACAATTTAGTATATAACTTTTCAAATCTGACACTGGATGAAGCCACGAATAGTGTTCTTGCAAAAGGTTTCAATTTTGCTGTTGCACCTACATACATTCCCGTAGAAAACATCATTACTGAGGTAGAGACTACAATTACTAATCTCCCAGCAGAAACAGCCGAGATCATACGCCAAGACGTATCAAAAATATTAAGAACAGCTAAACCACCAAAAAGAAATTTAACACGGGAAGAGAAAGAAGCCTTACATAATTTGAAGAACAACAAAGAAATCATCGTGCTTCCAGCTGACAAAGACAACGCTACGGTAGTGATGAATATTCAAGACTACGAAACAAAAATATACGACATCTTAAATGATACAACATATCAAAGCATCTCGTCAGACCCGACAACCTATCCAGAGAAAATAACAAAAGCCAAGATCAAAGCCTCAAATATCAATAAAGAACAACAGGTCCATCTCATACCTAGAGAGAAGTCATCTAGATGCCCAAAATTTTACGGCCTACCCAAGGTACACAAGGCAGGATTACCACTGCGACCAATTGTGAGTTCCATCGGATCTCCCTTACAACCGCTGGCGAAATTTCTGGCCCAACAGCTGCAACCATACGCGGAGGAAGCGGATTCTTACGTCAAGAACGCGAGCCACTTCATCGAGCGTATAAAAGGTGTGACTCTTGAGCCGGGACATTTGCTAGTCAGCTTCGATGTTGTCTCACTTTTCACGAATGTTCCTATAGATGAATCACTGGACATCATAAGCAAAAGTATCCAATATCACCGGATACACTAAACCTAACCAAACACTGTTTAAATAACACTTATTTCATCTATAAGGAACAAAGATATAAACAAATTGAGGGAGCACCGATGGGTTCTCCACTGTCACCAGTAATAGCGAACTTGTTTATGAAGGAAATAGAACAGCGGGCAATAGAAACAGCTGAATACAAACCCAAACTGTGGCTTAGATACGTGGATAACACTTTTATTATCTGGACCCACGGAGAAGAAAAACTAAAGGCTTTTTTAGAACACATCAACAATATCCACCATAAAATTCAGTTTACCATGGAACTGGAAGAAAACGATCAAATTCCATTCTTAGATGTGTTAATAATAAAGAAACAAGACGGACACATAGGCCATACAGTGTATCGGAAACCGACACATACCGATAGATATCTAAATGCTGCTTCACACCACCATCCTGCACAATTGCATTCAGTCATCAAAACCTTGATTACAAGATCCGAAAGACTGACAGACCAAGAACATCAAAATGAAGAAATGCATAACGTGAAAACAGCGTTAAGAAAAACGGCTTCTCAACATACAACATCGAAAAAGCTCAAAATGCTCGAAGAAGAGATAAGGACCCTACAGAAGACAATAAGCCGATCGGCAAAACCATTCTGCCATATGTGAATGGTACGACAGAGAAAATAGGGAGAGTGCTGAGAAAACACAACATAGAAACGATATTTAATACGGACAGAAAGATCTCAACTATTTTACCAACACCAAAGACCAAAATATCGTTAGAAAGCCAAGGTGTATACGAGCTTCCGTGTGGGGATTGTGGAAAGTCGTACATTGGACAGACCAACCGAAGAATCCAGGTAAGACGAGAAGAACACCGAAATGCTATCGAAAGGGGAGAAACCACGTCATCCCTGGCTCAACATGTCGCAAATACAGGACACACAATAAACCTGAACCAAACAACAATGTTAGCTAACATCGAAATAAAAAGAAAACGGGAAATCAGAGAATCGATAGAAATTGAAAGAAATCCCAACGGCTTAAACCAAAGAGATGATGCGCAACGGCTTCCTACAACTTGGAAAACGGTATTGAAGAAAAAGACCAAAATAAATCAGGCCGCAACATCCACGTGTAACATCCCGCCGACGACTGCAACCTACACCGGACCAATAACAAGAGCCAGAGTTCGCGCAGGGCAAGCAGCATCAGGATCAACTACATAAGCGACGGTATCGTGAGTAAAAATTCAGTTTACTTCAAGCAGCAGCGAGAAGCGGAACTACCTGACTTGACAATGGCAAGTGAGATCTTGCCGAAACGTCGTCAAAATGATGGTTTTTATCAAAACCAAAATTATTCAACGCGGAGTCAAACCTGGAAAACAACAGAAAGCATATATATATATATATATATATATATATATATATATATATATTGATGTGATCTTTATTATTGATATGAGATAATATTCTTATATGTCATTTAATTTAATCAATGCATTAATAATAATCTAATTAATTTACCAGGTCACATATCAATATGTTTTCAATCTCAGGGCGAATTATAAAATTAATTATTTACTTACCTGGCTTCTAAGTATTTCTCAATGGTTCCTAATCGGGATAGGAAAGAAAAGAGTAAAATAATACACACATATGGGTTACAATTATAATCAAAATATTGTTTATTTTATTTAAATGGCAATCACTGCTTAATATTTGCTATATCTTATTATTCTTAAACATAACATTTACACATGGGAATCTTATTTCCTTTTGGTTTCCAATTGAAAGTTTTTATTAACATTTAACTATTATGATTTATTAGCAACAATTCTATTTAAGTTTGATGAAGCTTTTCTGATATTATTGATTATGTTCTTCAATTTTAAATGTGGTATTTAATACGAAAAACCCATACATTCATGTCCAAACAAATGAGACTGACCTTTTTCTGGTGAACTGAGAATGTCTTCACACAAGACCCGTTTCCTGCTATCCTTGGCTGCGATCAAAACCTCGTCCTGGTTTTCAGTAATGTTCTCCTTTGAAGATTAGCTCGTATAGCTCTCGTCCCTGCTTCTGTCGTGATGCTGTGTTCTACCTTTTTCGAAACTGCAATCAGCTACCGGGACACTCTTGGCTCAAGGAGGTTCTTTACTCTCAGCCTGGCCTACCTCTCGTTCCACGATAGATCTCCACACTCACGGAACTACACCGGCTTTCTCACTCTCCGTACACTACCGTCTACTACTGGACTTCACTTCTCGACAGCTCAAAACATTCTGATCTCTCTTTTCAGTCATTCACCTACTTTCTAAATATCCCTTCCAGATTCACAAATCAACCTTCCACCACCAACTCTCATTCGCAGCATTCCTCAAAACCCATTTTTAATCTTTCTAAATATGCTTAATGGATTTCCAAAAAAAATAGTTAATTCCCATTCTAAAATTACTTTCTACTATTTACAAAATTTAATGACCTATTATCTACTTCAAATGAGTCTTATTTAGCATAGGCTAATGATCGAACCTTCCGCGGACAACGATAATGACCTATTATCGATTTCAACTGAGTCTTATTTAGCATAGGCTAATGATCGAACCTTCCGCGAACTACGATAATGGTACGCGCCATTCACTTTGTTTATTCTAAGCGCATTGTCCCGAGTTTCGTAAGCTTCGTCTAACCACTTCTTAAAATTAAATATAACAATTTGTTGTATACAGGTTGTTCTAAATTTATATGCCCGTGGTTGAGAAAATTGAAAATATTTTATATTAAATTGAATCCTGTCTATAATTATCAAAATTTAATTTTCATATCAAATAGAAATATAACAATATATATATATATATATATATATATATATATATATATATATATATATATATATATATATATATATATCACTGATCACGTATTTGATTTTTTAAAAAAAGATTTTATTTGTTACACAATAAGTTTACATAATAGTACAAAGTTAAATTAATTTAAAATGACTACAATAACTGGACTGGTCGAAGTTGCAGCTAAGAGTGGTCCCGGCATCTGAAAATGGTAATTTATAGGTTTGGTATAAAGTGCTGAATCGCTGTTCCCATGAATGTTGGCCAACGGTTCGTACAAAGTTCCTCTGCTGCTTGCTCAGCGGTTTCTGTGGGAATGGTATGATGAAATATGAAGTCGGCGAACTTAGGCTAGTTCAAGGTTAATATTTTCTCATATAACAACTCCCCTTATTAGTGAAAAGTCAATGCCAATACTTTGACTTTTACAGAGAAATTGGTGTTTCTGCTTCTTCTTCGCTTTCTTGTTGGACATTGGGTCTTCTTCTGAAGGAGGTTAAGCTTTGAAGTTTTTGTCTAATGGAATTCCTGCGTGGTGCTGAAGTTGGAGGCTGATCCTGGGACAAGGAGATTGCAATTTTTGGGAATATTTTGGTTCGATATTTACAGCAAAGGTATAAGATAACTAGGATGATAATCAGGGATAAGGTAGATATGGTGAATAAGGGTAAATGTTCCTCGATGAATGATTGGCTCATGATATGGTCCAGTTCTTCTGAATATTGGTCCAATTTGTGTTGTGCAATATTTAAGTCATCTACGTTGATCTTACTGAGTTTTAGCGGTTTCAATTTTGATAGGTGACTCTTTGTCTCAAAATGGTCACAGCATCTGTAGGGTACGTTAACTGGGTGACTTCTATACGTAATATTTGTATATTTCTCGATTTGGTCTTTGGCATGAATTCTGGTACTGCCAATGAATGCAATACATTCGGGAATTAATCTTAAGATTGAATTTGTTTTGATTATTCGTGTAGTGACATCTTTTCTTGCACATTTGATTGTTACTGGTAATGGATCGGAAATGGTTAGCAACCATAAATTTCGGTCAATTTCTTGAACGTTGTAACCTTGTGCCAAGAGCATGGACATCTGGCAAGTTTTTGGCAAGTTGCTGAGAGGTTTCAAAAGCTGGGCTTCGCATATAGCATCGGTGTCTATGGGGTACGGAAGAATGTCTGTACACATTCTTTGGTTTTGACTGATTTGATTGCATTTTTCGGTGTCCATGGGTAAGACATATGAAATTGAATCATCATCTCGCGCTATGTATTTATGAACAGTTGAAAGTATATGATGGAAACCAGTTTGATTATCTAATATTGGTATTGAATATAGTTGATACAAAGTGAAGATTTCGGGATCAACTAACGGAATTTCGAGAACGAAAACAATTTTTGAATCGAGCTGATAAGCTTGTAGTTTTATTATGTCAATATACTGAGCTATATTTGACATATAAGTGGGTAGAGGCAAAACGTTATTTTGTAATGACTGTGAGATTTCTTTTAATGCTTCCATTAAGTCTATGGGCGAAATAATAGAACTATGTAAAATTTGCAGGCGAGAGAATGTGATAGAATTTAGTATATCATTTAAATAATTTTCTAAAAATACGTAGCTTTCCATTAAGGACTCACATAAATCTAGTATTTGTAATTGTGCTTGGTAAAAGGAGATGTCATTATTAATGTCCAGAAGTGTAGTCTCTATAGTTTTTAAGTCGTTGTTAAAGGTTTCTTCGTCTATTTGCAATTTTTGAATAGAAGTGTTGAAAGTTTTTATAATTGAAGTGGTAACAGATATTTGATTTTTTAAGAGATTTTCAATTTGAGTTTCATCGGAGTTTATCTTATTTATACATTTATTAAAGTATTCGCCGTCAGAGGCGTCCAAATTTCCAGTAATGGATTTCCATATTGTTCCAATACCATTTACTAAACCGCGTTTTACGCGTTTATTATAAGGTACTGTGTCAGAGGTTATTTCTTTATATTTTAAGTTAACGGAGTTTGAGATTTGTTTTAGCAGACTAACATGTGTCTGTACTTCGGCTTGAAAGGCAAGTTTTCTCGGTGTATCTACGTTAATAAATTTTTCTAATAGGTTTTCCAAAATTTTGTCATTGTTGGATATTGTAGTTTTGATAGGCAATAATTCTTTGTAAACAAGTAAAGTCCATTTGTCGTTAGATATTCGTATAGTTCCTTTTTCATGGAAAAATATTCCAATTGTGTTATTAATGGGAGTGAGGAGAATTTGGGATTGGACGATAGAAAGGAGTCCATAGAATCTGTAAAGGAAAATTATTCAAAATAAGGTTTTAGTCTGTCAAAATTTACTTTAGAAGTTTGGTTAGTTTTGGGATTTAGGATAATTGCGGAATTTGTAAAAATTTCTTGAATTTCGAAAGGTCCATTAAAAAGATTTTCCGATTTTGATTTAATTTGGGATTCTTTTACGTAGACTTTATCACCAATTTTAAAATCAGGTCTTTGTGCTGAAATATTTTCGTCAAATCTTACTTTCGCCTTTTCTTTCTGTCTCTCTGTTTTTGCTCTGGCTACTTTGTAAAAATATTCCATGCGATTATTCAGGTCTCGAATATATTTACTCATTAGTGTTTTTTGATTGTATAGAGTTTCTGGTGGTCGGCCTGCAGTGTGCCCAAATATAAGTTCATATGGTGTAAAACCGTGAGTTTTATTTTTTGTGTTGTTATAGCATATTATTGCATAAGGAAGTATAGTGAAGGGATGATCGTTTGGGTTTTCGGCTTGATTTGCTCTAATCATTTCTGAGAGTGTGGCATGAAATCTCTCTACGGATCCATTAGATTGTGGATGGTTAACACTAGAAAATGTTAGTTTGATGTCGTATAATTCGCATAGGTCTTTGATTATAGCATTCTCGAATTCTCGACCGCAGTCGCAATGAATTCTTAATGGTGTTCCATAGTGTTGAAAGAAGATTAAAAGTGTCTTGGCTACTGTTACTGCTCTTTTGTCTTCTAAAGGATAGGCTTGTGTGAATTTTGTCAGTTCGTCACGAATAGTTAATGCATAATTTCTAGTTGGGTATTCGAATATGTCCATATTGATTCTTTCGAATGGTGTTTTTGGAGTTTCTGTTATGACTAGTGGTCCACTTAAGTTTTTTCTACAAATTTTAACTTTTTGGCAAATTTCACATGCTTTTACAAATTTCTCTACATCTTTTGTTAAATTTTTCCAATTATATTTTTGATTTATTCTTCTGACAGTTTCGTTTATTCCACGGTGTAAATTATTTTTACCACAATGGTAATGATCTAAAATTTGAGGGATTTCGTCTTCGCTGGCTGTTTTAATTATATTTTGACAGATTCTTAATTTTAATTCTTTGTCAGCAAAAATATAAGAAAATTTCTCTAGAATAGGTAGTTCGAGATTATTTTCGACACAATATATTTTTGATTCATCGAATTGATCTTTATTTGCAAAAAGTACAAGAAACAGGTGTGATATTACTCGTTCGGGATCAAAAGGTAATGGTATAATAAAATATTTTCGATCTTTTACTGTTTTGCTGTGTACAATATTAATTCTTCTGTTACTATATTCCATGTTTTCTTCGAATATGTCATTCATTATTTTCTCGTGAAGTTCTTCAAGTTTATTTTGTCAGAAAAAGGTAACAATATTTTTGTTAGATTTGTCTAATAAGTCCGTATTCGATATTTCAACTTTAGAATAATCGATTATCGACTTAGTTCTATAAAGTTCGATAAACTTGTCAAGTTCTTCGGACATTTTTTCTATATCTTCTTCATCGTTGTCTTCCTCGTTTTCTTGTGTGTCCGTGTCGTCTTCATTCGATGCATGTAATGTGATTTTCGATTGAAAGTTTGCACAATCCTTAAAATGGTTAATCTTAATCCTTGAGAGGGCATCAGCGTTTCTGTTTATTTTTCCTGCACGATGTTCTATTTTATAATTGTATTCTTCGAGTTTTAGGCGCCAACGCGCTAATCGGCTTCCGGGATCTTTTATCGAGAAAAGCCATGTAAGGGGTCGATGATCGGTAATAAGTGTGAATTTTCGGCCAAAAAGGTATGGTCTAAAATGTTTGACTGCCCACACAATAGCTAGTAATTCTCTCTCTATGGTTGAATATTTTGTTTCTGCACCGCATAACGTTCTGGAGGCATAAGCTATGGGTAAATCTTTTCCTATTGGGCCTTGTGATAGAACGGCTCCAATTGCGAATGCACTAGCGTCAGTTGTTAGTAAAAATGGTTCCTCAAAATTCGGATATATGAGTATTGGATCTGATGTTAGAATATTTTTGAGTTCGTTAAAGGCTTCTTTGCATTCAGAATTAAAGATAAAAGGTACGTCTTTCTGGAGTAGTTTCGTAAGTGGTTTAGAAATTTTTGCAAAATTTGGAATAAATCTTCTGTAGTAACCGGCTAAGCCTAAAAATGATTTTATTTCTTTGGTGTTCTTTGGTTCCGGGAAGTTTTTGATGCAAGAAATTTTAGCTGGATTTGTTTTTACACCATTTTCTGTTACAAGGTGGCCCAAATATGCCACTTCTTTTCTTAAAAATTCGCATTTGTCTGGCTGTATTTTTAAATTTGCTTTTCGTAACCTTTTAAAAACTTCTGTTAGTCGTGACATGTGATCATGGATAGTGGGTGAGTAGATAATTATGTCATCCATGTATACTAGGCATCTTTCGTTTTGTATTCCCAAGAGGATGTTGTCCATTACTCTTTGGAAAGTAGATGGAGCATTCATTAGTCCGAATGGCATGCGGACAAATTCATAATGCCCATTTTCGACGGAAAAGGCCGTTTTCTGGATGTCTTGTGGCTCTATTTCAATCTGGTGAAATCCAGACGCTAAATCTAGTGTTGTGAAGTATTGGCATCTTCCTAATTGGTCTAATAGTTCTGATATTTGTGGTAGAGGATAACGGTCTTGTACTGTCAGTTCGTTAAGCTTGCGATAATCAATAACAACTCGCCATTTTTGTTTCCCTGAGGCATCCAATTTCTTCGGTACAACCCAGACTGGACTCGAATATGGCGACACGCTTTTCTGGATTATTCCTTCTTCTAACATTTTATTAATTTGCGTCTTTACCTCTTCCTTATGTATTTGAGGATATCTATAGGATTTAGTGAAGATAGGTTTAGCGTTGTTTGTATCGATTTTGTGCTTGATTTCGTTTGTGAAAGTCAATTTGTCGCCTTCGACATAAAATATATCTGCATATTCAGTACAGATATCTAAAATCAGTTCTTGTTCTTCGCAATTTAGGTGATCAATTCTTAGTTGTTCTTTAATTATTCTTGTTCTATCTACTACGGGTTCTCCAAAATCATTTCCGTTGTAGGCTAGGATTGTCTCCGAATTTTTGAAAGGTTCAATTGAAATGTCTGAAAATTCGATTGTCTTCGGCATAGCATTAGCATTTAGGACGGAAGTTAAGAATTCTCCATTTTCGTCTACATGGACTAATGCATGAGGTAATCTAACTTTTTCTATTTCTTGAGCTGATAATATGGCATCTGTATTTGATAAGTTGCATTTTAGTCTGCATATTTGTTCGGTCCGGCTGTCAATGGTAATTATGTTTTTTCCTTTTATTCGTTTTCTCTCCGGTCTTTCAAGATTTTTGTCTTGATCTCGGTTATTTACGATAGTGTATTTTTCATTCATAGGGTTTTGGTATTTTAAATTTGATTCCTGTTTAGAATCTGGTTTAATTTTTATTTTAGGTTCGTTTTGTCTTGTTTCCGTAGGGTGTGTCGGTGATATGTCTTTAGGAGGTGTGTTTGTATCGTGTCCTACCTTGTGAAGGGTGAGAGTTTTAAAATTTGTATGCAACTGTCGGGATTTGAGATCTATTACGCATTCATAATGATCTAGAAAGTCTAGGCCTATTATGCCATCGAAGTCAATGTCTAAATTGAAAATAAAGACTTTGTGGGGATTATCGTCAGTGAAAGGAATAAGGACAGATTCTGTTAATAACAATTTTTGATCGGTTATACCTTGGATAGTAACGTTTTCAGGAAATCTATTATGATAATTGCGTGCTGTGTTTTCTTTGAAAACAGTGATTCCAGCACCTGTGTCGATTAAAAGTTTAAAAGTGTTGGTAGCATCGTTAATGTAATATAAATTTTTGGAACTCATGGTATGAAATGGGGTTACAGGAACCTTTGTTCGGGAAAATTGAGATCCGGATGAAAATTGTCTAAGTTGAGTGCCTGGATTTGTTCTTGGATATTCGTAATATCCGTTGAATTGTTCGTATGGTTGGGAGGATGATTTTGATTCTGAAGTGAAAGAAAATCCTGATAATTTTCTGTGTCGAGTGTGTTATTGGTTTCGTAAAAGTTATCTGTTTGTGGATTATTTTCTGTATAATAATCTGTTTCATAGTTTTCGTAGTTATCGGTATTATAATAATTATTATCTGTATAGTAATCGTCTGTATAATAGTTAGTCGTCATTTCATCAGGGTATTCATTTAGAACATGTGCCCTTTGAAAATTTGGGTTTCTTTGAATAACGGATGGACGATTTTGATTTTGATTTTGAGATGAAAAGGAAGGTCTCTGTTGGTTGAAATTTGGATTGTTGGAGGAATATTGATTCCTATTAGGGTTTTGATTGTTTTGATAGTTGTTAGGTCCATTATTATATTGGTTTTGATAACCGTTAGGCCTAGAAAAAGATTGATTTGGTTGTACGAAACGGGAAGAACGGCATTCAAAATTTTGATGACCTATTCGGCCACAATTTGTGCATTTTGTAAATTGAGACGAGGGTCTTCTCATTGGCTGAGAGGGTTTAGGAATAGTTGTCTTAGAATTGGATTTTTGTTCTTCAAAATATGACAATTGAAGTTCGCGTCGGATACGATTGCTTGCTTCAATGAGATCTTTAGGGTTACTAGCCCTAATAATTTGTCCTAGACGAGGTTCTAAACCGGTTAAAAGTGTGTTTAGGGCCATGGTATCGATTAAGTCACATTGGGCGGTTTTTTGTTCTGCGGATAAATCTGCAATTTGGATCGAGGCGTACATTTTTGCATTCAAAACTTGTAAGCGATTAAAGAAAGTTAGAGGAGATTCGTTAGATAGTTGTCTTAGTCTTTGTAAGTCTTGTATTAAGGAGGTCAGGTCTCTACTGTCTCCGAAATGTAGATTTAGTAATTGTTTTATTTCTTTATAAGAAAGTGGTTTTCTAGAATTAATAAGCTGTGCAGCTTTACCTTTGAGTTTATTTTTTATGTGAATCGTTAAAAGAACGCGCTGATCGCCTGTAGCCATCTTAATAGCACAGTCGCACGCATCTAAAAATGTTGAAAGAGAAATCGGATCGCCTTCAAATTCTGGGATAATGGAAAAAATTTCCGAAAGCTTATATGGTTCGATTTCTTGTTGAGTTTGGGAACGTGTCTCGGGCATTTTGCGGGATATTTTTAAACGAATATGAAAAAAGAAGTCTGGAGAAATATAAAATATCTGTATGTAAGGGAGAAAAAAAAATATGTAGTGGTATATAAAGGGCAAAATGTATCAATAAAAATAAAAATGTTATATAGAGACAAAATGTATCAATAAAAATATCAAATAATATATCAATAAAATGTATTAAATATATCAATAAAAATATCAAGAGAAAATATACCAAAATATAGCAAGTAAAAATATGTCAATAAAATATGGTAGAAATATACCAAGTAATAAAAATATGTCAATAAAATATCAGTATAAAATAGTATAAAGAAAAAATGTCAATATTAATACTTTCAAATATTAGATAATCAAATTGTATTTTATTTTTTTTTATGTATCTTCATTAATAATTGACTTGCAGTATAGTCAATTTCGTAAATTATTAAAACAAAATTATTAACGAGATTATTCAAAATCCACTTACATAAAGAAGAACATCGGGACGCCTTGTTCTCTCTGCTCAGCTACCAGGGGCTTCACTAGGTGTTCCTTCCGTAGATCACAGGAGTGAGGTTGTTCGGAGATGCTTTCTTCTTTAAGGGTCGTCTTGTTCTCTCTGATCGGCTACCAGGGGCTTCACTGGGTGTTCCTTCCGTAGTTCACAGGAGTGAGGACTTCCGTAGATTCTTTGATCCGTTAAGGGATAAGAATCCGCCGCTGCCAGTGAGTATACACGTGTTCTAGCAACGTTAAACGGATCCTACTGACTGCGCCAATTGTTAGATCACTGATCACGTATTTGATTTTTTAAAAAAAGATTTTATTTGTTACACAATAAGTTTACATAATAGTACAAAGTTAAATTAATTTAAAATGACTACAATAACTGGACTGGTCGAAGTTGCAGCTAAGAGTGGTCCCGGCATCTGAAAATGGTAATTTATAGGTTTGGTATAAAGTGCTGAATCGCTGTTCCCATGAATGTTGGCCAACGGTTCGTACAAAGTTCCTCTGCTGCTTGCTCAGCGGTTTCTGTGGGAATGGTATGATGAAATATGAAGTCGGCGAACTTAGGCTAGTTCAAGGTTAATATTTTCTCATATAACATATATATATATATATATATATAAATATATATATATATATAAATATATACATATATATATATATATATATATAAATATATATATATATATATATATATATATATATATATATATATATATATATATATATATATATATATATATATAAAGTTTATATTTGGTTCTTGGTACATCAAAGTATATTTTTTAGACATTCCCTGGACATTCCAAGCCTCTCTCGTTAATTTTTTTTTCAAAGTAAAATTTTGATACTGCAAGTAATCTGAATTTAGTGCAAACATTTTATTATGAATGGTTTACAGCTTCGAGTTTCACTATATATTGGAATTATTACAAAACAAATATTCTGAGTGTGGTTAAATAATGAAAATAGAAAGGGTTCCTCAAGGACCTCTTGCTAGCTTGTGCTATTATTTTCCAAAATTTGATCCCTTATTTGTATATTTTGCTTCTTGAAAGGGCATTCAATATCAACTTGAGAAAGAAACAGTTTGATTTGTCGGTAATGACTGAAATGATTCTGTTGAAACAGATTGGAAAAAAAGCAAATCATCGCATTGATGACATTCGCGTCGACAGTATTGATCACTTGCCACTTTAGCTCAGCAAAAAGGAAGGTAAAAAAATGTAAATTTTGCAACGTGTTGAAAATTCAATGTGTGTGTAGCAAATGTGATATTCATTTATGTTGTTCTAATGCCAAAGACTGTTTTTATAATTGTCCCATAAAAATAGTTTACACCTATTCTGTTATGTTTGTTTATTTTAGTAAAAACCGTTCAAATCAATGTTCCGTTCAACCTTTATATTTTTCACTTAAACCGGCAAGGGGCACCTGAGGACCCCTTTACTTGATTTTACCTGGGAGCCAAACAAAAATTAATAATTAAATTTTAATAGCATTTCTAGGTTTCTAAATATATTATTAAACTTGAAAAATATACCCAGCTAAATAGAATAATTTTTAGAATCTTGCCAGTTATAGGGTTAATAGAAATACCTACCTACTTCATTATCTGTTGTATATTGATCTTAGGTAAATTCTTTTGCTCATATAAATACCATGCTGGTCCCATTCAGGTTCATTTGTAGAGACTCCAAGTAGGAGGTGAAACCTAAAGAGACCTAGGTAGTAACTAGGTTTTCTGATTTTATTGATTAATTTTCTGTTCACATTTTTATTAATCGACCAACTCAATTGCTAATCTGCAGAAGATGTTTGTGTGATAATTTGATTCATCGAATTAGGTAAAGAAAATATTTTTGTGGTATTTATTTTCCGTGAATGCTAATTAATTGATATATCAGCAGTTGTGTTAAATAATAATAATTATTCTCAAGTTTGATTTATTTGTTGAAAAATTTGTTAATTTTAAAGAAGTATTTGGGATTCAATTAATTTAAAAGAGAATTTTATTTTCTGATTAAGGGGTGTTTAAGTTAAATCATTTTAATTATAACTTTAGTTCAAAAGTCACTTGTAAATTTTTCTGTACTGTTGACAAGGAATATTACAGTTTTGTAGACTTGGGTGGTAGCGACCCTTCATAAATTTGTGCTGCAGGTTGTCTACATCTCTATTTCTCTTCTAGGCACCCAGGAGAAGGGCATGGCTCTAACCCTGAATAATGAGCATTAGGTACAGAAAATTAACAGTTCCCCAGGCAACCATCCACTGAAAATCTTAGAAGAATAATAGAGCCCCAAGGCAACCATAAGAGTAATTGTCGACATTACCGCAGTTCATCAGGTAACCGCATATTGTCTTATTTGGACCTACCATCTGACCCCTACTGAAGAAGATCATAAATAACTCAAGACAGCACCTTAAGAAGCCTTCAGACCATCAGCTAAGATCCTTAATAAAATATATAGCTGGCCTGTAAACATAAACAGACTATTTTTATATAAAGTAACATCATAAATTCTAAAATGTAGATCTTGAATTGTGACCATAATAAAATGAGAAAATAAAGCATTTATACTGAAGTTTATACATTCCTTTTTACTGATGCAGAACAGAATACAAGGACCCTAAAAATTTCATGCTCACTGTGTTGATGTTGGCAATGCTATGTTGAAGTTGTTTCTTGGCACAATGTTGGCACTTGGAAATGAATTGAATATTTCATCATCAATATGATCATAACTATTGAAATTTTGCAGAAATCAAATTCAAAATGTGGAAAATGAAACAGTACTTTCCAGGAGCCCTTACCAGAACCCAGTACCTCTCGTTGCAAGTAGAGATGCATCAAGTCAAACTAGTTTGATTTTACTCAACAAACTTGACTTGACTTGAAAATCAAACTTTTTGTATAAAAAAGTTTGACTTGACTTGATTTCGATATGTGTAGGTTTGACTTGAATTCAAACATCTTCAAACAGTTTGAAAAGTTTGAATATTACGCAACGTGTTTATTTTCAATTTTAAATGAGACCGCCTACGCCTTTGTCCAAAAATTTTTTTTGACAAATTTCAAGGAACATAGAAATGTATTAGGGAGCGTTCAAGTATTACGTAACGCGATTTTTGAAGATTTTTATCCCCCCTACGTAACGCACTCTTATGGGAGTTTAACTATTGCGTAACGCAATTTTTGAAGATTTTTGACCCCCCCCCAAACTGCGTTACGTAATACTTGAACGGTCCGTTAGCTGATATGATCTTTAAACCGCAGACAGACAAATAAAACCCAATAAACGCGCTAGTTAGGATAATTAAGAAAGCTTAATGCATATTTCGAGGGGTTCGAGCGAAAACCCGATAAATACCAAAATTATGAAATCCGGTATTTTTATTTCTGCTGTAGTAAAAACACGTCTCCTACCACTGGAAAATGTTATTATTTGATATTAACATTTTTAAGCACAATAACTAATAAAAACCAAACATGGTAAAAACCGTTAACTCATATTTTCAAATTACACCAACCCGATATATACCTTTACTGATAAAAATACTTTGTTGTAAACATATTTATAATATGAGAATCCGGTAGAATCATTTATCTTCTTTTTCCTGTGTAAAGTTACTAATTTTATTAGAAAGATTTCTAAGTTAAAAACTGATAATTCATTTTATCGGAGATGAAAATTACAAAATTGTTCATTTTGACAAAATATATTCATGCGAAAATCCGATAAAGAATTTTAGAATATGATAGTTTATTAAATTTGTAAACCCAGTAAAAGATGGTGTAAATTGACAATTGAATATTACGAAAACAAAAAAGCTGTTAGAATGGGGCTATATTTATAATGAAAAACAAATTCAGAGCTTCCAAGCTACCACAGCAAATCAATTGTAGTAAATTTAAATTTAAGTGTAGAAATTACTGGAATCTAGTAGTAGTAGTTTAGTCTAGAAAATTTTTTATTTTGCACAATATAACTGTTAAACTATGTCAATTAAATTATTATCAAGATTGGGCTGTGGCTAAATCTTGTGAATGAAGATTTAGGCATTATATTTAAAATTTCAAGTAACAAAGTAGCTATATTTTCTACACCTGTTATACACCCTACATGAAATATTATTTAAAAATATTATGAAGGAAAATCCCAGCAGGAATAAAAATAAACTATGTATGCCAACATGTTTCAAAAACTTTATAAGTTGTAGAATAATTTTAGACTGCACAGAAATCTATTGTAACCAACCAAAAAATAGGAAAAACAGAGAGTAACATATAGAAAAACATAGAAATACTTTAAAATGTCTAATTGGAGTGACTCCCAATGGAGTAGTTACTTATGCAAGTAAGATTCAGTGTTTGACAAGAAAATACTGAATTGAAGTAAAAAATTGTGGTATATTAGAGCAGATGGTATCAGGTGACTTAATAATTCCTGATAAATGATTTTTAGTTTCCCATTTGCTTCCTCAATAAACAATAATTTTATTATTGTTTATATTACTGAATAGACAATTGAATAACCTTTCAAATGAGCTAACACACGACCTATAGTCTCATTTAAAAAAAATCATCGATTAGCTCAGCACGCCCAGTTGAGTTTAATATACATTCGAACCTGCTTATTGGAATAGCCTTCGTGTCAGGCAAAAGTATTCATATAACTGAGATATTCTAATAACCGATCACTGGTGGCTAGTAGAAACGTTTCAGGACCTCAAATTTCTATCCCTTAAACCGAGAAATTTATATAACAGGTATTCTAATAAGCGGGTTCAACTGTACCACCTTTTTTAACAACTGCTCAGTTTACACCACAACAATTGCTAAAGCAAGAATACATGTAAGAAAAATCATAGCATGTGATTTGACTTTAAAACAAGCAATGATGACAAGAAAATTCTCATGTTTAGTGACCATAATAAATTACGAGAAAAAACTCAACGTTACTTATCCCAGTATGGTATGCATTTAATCCTACATTTAGTTTACTCTCAGAATTAACACCAAAGTCTGATTTTATATTACATGTATGATATTTTAAAATATAAATGATGTATCCTTGATATGTTGTTGACTTACTAACCGTGGCATTTTCTTTGTATTTATTTCCTCTTTTAATTTGGGTATCACATCCTACTGTATTCTGCTGAGGAATTTGCAACGCAATTGGTTTCAGTAACATAATTAGAGCAGTTCTTTGATTTTTCTGTTTTTACCATTCATATTGAAATACATAAATAAATAAATATTGTTGAATCAATGAGTGAATGAATTAATTCAATGAGTATGTTAATTAGTTTCAAGTAACATTATAAAATTAAAACTTTAAATTAAAAGTCTTTCTACACATATCTGCTAAATAAAGATATTAATATTCTCTTTTTGCTATCTTCAATATGTATAATGTTTAGATACACAAAATAAATTTTAAAATATTTTTTTCCACATGAAAATGCTATAATACACTTATTTATTCAAATAAAATGTTTTTAATAATTCTATATTGTTTTCCCAGAATTTTTCGATACTGACATCATACATGATCGATTCTGAAGGCATTAAGATCACTAAGTGGCACACCTTCCTTTTTGTTAAATTTGCCTTGAATTTGATTGTAATAACCGCACTTTGTGTTCAGTACTACTTGTATTTTTTTTTTCATTTACATATACGATATAGTTCTTATAATACATATCATTAACCAAAGATTTGGACTCCCTCAATTTGTAAAGGCACTTGGTGTTGATGGTAAAGTCATCTTTACATAATCCATCAGGGCTGCCTCCAATAAATCCACACTTATCTAGCCATATTCCTATAGAAATCTTTGAAGAGTTCATTTCAATAACTTTTTTAGCACTGCGTTCATTCAATCGATTAAACCTACAATTAAAAAGAGTTTATTTCAATAATTTTTTTTGCACTGTGTTCGATTAAACCTACAATTAAAATATTAAAAATAATAACAAGTAACCTTATCTTTTTTCAAGAGTGTTGAAATTTAATATTAATACGGTTTAGTATTAATAATCAAAATTAGGTAATTGAAAATAGGAAAAAGTTTTTATTAAAAAAATACCTCCAAACTCCAAGGCTGAAAAATAAAAATCGAGAAAATGGATTTTGTACGTAATATTCAACAACTTAATGGAGAAATGGACTGGCCAATGTGGAAAAGTAAAATGCACAACATGTTGAACTACCATGAAGGCTGCTTAGATGTGATAGATGGCAAGTTAGTGAAACCTGAACCTATTACAGGAACAGCAACTGAAGCTGAAAAAAAGTGTATAAAGCCAAAACTGATTTTTATAGAAAAGCAAATAGTAACGCAAAAAGTCTGATAACTAGTGGTATCAGTGACATTTATCAGATTCAGACGGTATCAGAATTATGGACAAAGAATTGACTTTTGATCCTTGGCTCTCTCTTAAGCAATAGTTTGAAGCCTCTTCCAAAGATCAGTTGTTTAAACTTTGCTGAGATTTCTTTTCTTTATTGTGGAATGTTGGAGATGATGTGTGTGAGATGTGGGATGTGAGATGTGAGATGTGGAGACGATGTGTCAACACACATTGCAAAGTTAAGGTACTAGTACACTTTAGAAGACCAAAAATAATCTTTTTTTCTCAGAACCTGTATTAAAAATGAACATAAAACTTTTTACATATTAATATCTAACTCTTAGAGAGTACAAGAAATGATACTTTTTTCATTTATGCACGTGCACTAATATTGTAGAGGGCGCAAAAGTCGAGGTCTCGAAAAATGATGGCGGACAGTTAATCTCAGGATTGGGATATCTGAAACCAAAAATCGTACTGCATTTGAAAAAGGAAGGTTTCTTACATGACAATTTACCACAATTTGACCAAAAAATAAAAAATAAATACACAAATTTTTTTAAAATTTCCGTAAAATCTTATTTTTACGGAATTTTTTACTAATGGTGGTAAACTGTCACGTAAGAGACCTTCCTTTTTCAAATGCCGAACGATTTTTTTGTTTCAGAGATCCCAATCCTGAGATTAACTGTCCGCCATTGGAACTACTTTTTTTCGAGGCCTCGACTTTGGCATATTAGTGACTTATTAATGTACGTGCATAAATCAAAAAATATATACTTTTTGTATTTTCTAAGAGTTAAATATTAATATGTAAAAAGTTTTATGTTCATTTTTAATAAGGGTTCTGAGAAAAAAATCTTGAAAAAATGCTTATTTTTGGTCTTCTAAAGTGTACTAGTACCTTAAAACAAATTTTCAATGAGCTAAATAACAGACTTGAAATGAAGGAACTAAGTAAGGTACCAGATGTAATGATTATATGCAAAATTATACATATTTTACCTAGTCAGTATGAAAGCTTCACTTCAAGTCTAGTTGGATGCTATTAACTAAAGATAAAGACAAAACTCTTGATGAACTAGTTTCTCAACTATGTACAGCTGGTTCCAAAAAAAAACTGATACGACTCTTAGAGCGTATTTTGTAGAAAATTGAGCAGTGTATTTTGAAGGATAATTAATTATTATTTACATTCTGTCAGTGTCACTGCCAAATCTTAAAATTTGTCACATAACTTATTCTGTTCAACGTCAAAAAATGGCTGTTTGTTTGTTTATTTTATTATTTGTCTGTCATAATAAATATAATATAATGTCAGATCAATCATACACTGCTCAAAATGATCAAATCTTACTAAGAGTCGTATCAGTTTTTTTACGAACCAGCTGTACATTTGAAAGAGATTTTACCAAAAATGTTTGTAACATAATAGCAATTCAGAAGCTCTAGTGGTTGACGACAAACCAAACAAACCCACTACATCCAATCGTTTTTGCAATTACTGTAAAAATAAAGAAGAGTGCGTCAAACTTTGCAGAAAATGGATAGCATATGGAAGACATTCAAAAACAAAGCCACAATTCCGCCAAGAAAATGCTAACAATATCGAGAAGCATATGCGGTTTCAGAAGAAGCATATGAATGAGGCAAATGAAAATATTTTTATTAAATTAATCAAGATATTTGAAAAATAAATAAATAAAATGTTATTTGGCGTTAGAGAAACGTGGATATGTCAGTTAATTGGTCGAATACCTTTATTCATTGAATAAACTACTACCTATTTGTAGTTGGTGAAACCAGCCAATAGTTATTTTAGTGTGACATATAATAATGTTAACAAAAACGTCACTATTATAATGTATATAAAAAAAATGAAGAGATTTAATTTTCATTACCTGTTTAAACTAGCCTCTGGATTAATTATCTTTGGTTTGTAATCCTTTGGAAATATTGTTGGTACATAACTGGGATGAGATGGATCATTTGATGTCATATTTCCAACAAAATGTGCACTGCATATTCTATCGGTACGTTTTGGAATCCAGTTCAATCCATATAGACTAAAATAAATCCAATGTATTAATAAATATAAGGGCAAATAATAAAAATAAAGGTAATTTAACCCTCTGGTTGCCACATCCTTTTAAAGTAACATGAATGGACACTCTGCGGTGCCTAATAAACATAGGGCATACGGCACCCATATAAAAAACAAATGCAATAGCTGCAGGTAATATTTTAAAGATAGTCACTCACACATATCTAAATAGATAGTGGTGTGTAGGAAAGAATATTGGTAAGACTTATTAAAATGCGACATGGTGTACCGCAGTGTCGAAATCGGAGGGTTAATAATAATTAAATATAATACAATTGTAATTTGATATAATTTAATAATAATTTAAATGATATACATGCAGTATACATAGATAAAAGTAAGGTTAACAACGTACTTTTGTTTCCGAATAGCTTTAATCCATTTATTTCTTTTGTCTATCCTCATTTTGGGTTTAGGATAACGAAAGAATTTCACTTCACTGTTTCTCCATGTAAGCAAACAATCAATTACTACACAAGAACCGTGATAAGGCATTTTAAAAGAAAATAAGCCTACAAACAGTACAAACTACTAATTAGACTCTAATTAAACCTAATTAGACTCTAATTACAGTCTAATGTATTTGCTACAAGTACAAATAATATGTAATTATAATAAAAAAATAATAAATAATTCACACATGACATTTGATGACATGCGTCATGCGCGATTTTGGGGGACAGGTTAGTTACAAATGTATGCCACCATGAGAAGGACGGTCGACATGTGATATCCTCTCCATGTCAACCCTCTTAGCGGATAGGCTCAATGCTCGACACTCGTGTTTATAGTATCCTCATCCTTCAGCCTGTACTTTTAGACAATTCTTAATAACTAAAATTAAATTATAAATATAGACAATATGTCGTGGTAAGGATAATTTTGAACAGCCATATCTTATATATAAACAATTTTTGTCTTCAGGAAAATAAAAAGTCCAAAATATTCACAATAGTAAAACCTATATTTTTTACAAGTTGAGATTTTTGGTATCACAAATAATTTTTAAGTTAATTTGAAAAAAAAATTCCAAAATTAAAAAAAAAATTTAATTGAAAACCAACTTTTTTAAAAAATGAGCAATTTGAACCGATAAAACTTACAGATCATATACACAATATATAGTCAAATAACTTGTGAAGCGGTAACGATTAATTTCATTTAGAATTCTAATTAGTAGGTGACTTTTACGATTTTTTTACCAAAAAAAAGTGACCACCTGTTTTGAGCGTTACATACTTAATATTGATGCTAGAAGATAAAAAATTAAAGCTTTCTTAAATACATGTTGCGATGAGTTTTTCCTGAAAAGTGCTTCATTTTTTGGTTATTTCACGTTGAAGTATTCGAATTGAAATTTGACAAATAAGAACCTACATTTCATTACCTACAACTCTGTTCCTCCTGCGTCTACCTACAGACTTCCTGTACATGTTTTTCACTTTGTTATAAGCTATATTTTTACTAAGAATATTTTTTTCGACAAAATACTTACTCTTTGAGTTATTTGGGAAAAACCGTCTCAAAACGTGTTTTTTTTTGTTGACAAATGAACATATTCACTCACAAATAACTAAGAACTATAACTATAAAGTTGCTTAGAATTAGTCAGTTTATCCAATTCCGAACTTATTTTGAACGTAGGTTTTTCACCACCGAGAAGGGGTGAAACTCACCCACAGGGCAAAAGCACACATCGGCAAATATGTATCACTTTTTTTTGTTTGATATGTTAGCTATGTATACAATGCTAAGACTGATAATACAGGGAAAGATAAGAGGCGGAAGGAGTATAGGAAGAAGGAGAGTGTCATGGTTAAAGAATTTAAGGGACTGGTTTAGATGCAGTTCTATAGAACTCTTTAGAGGAGCGGTGGATAGAGTAAAGATAGTGATGATGATATCCAACCTCCGATTAGGAGACGACACTTGAAGAAGAAGAAAAACTTTTGATTTGCAATGTGTGTTTTCATTGGGCGGGCGGGCCCGCATCCCAACTGGAACCAGGTCCCGCTGATCTATCGGTACGCCACTGCTATAATGTCAGGGTATTTTGTGAGTTTGACTGTTGCTGGTCTGGTCAGTGTGATGCGTCGACGGCTTTCGTATTCGCACTCTTCACTGTTAGTGATGATGAAGCTTAAGTAATTAAATCATCTGACTTCTTCGTAACCTGCCATGTTTCTTATCTCTATTCTCTTACCTCCGTTTGGTTGCCTTCCAACCTCTAGTAAAAATTACATGCTTATATTATTTAAGCATTTCATCTGGCCACGACCCAATACCTATCTGTTTTGTCAAAATCTATCATTCTCCCATTTCTCAAAAGCCAAAAATCTCATCTAGACGTATGACTTCTATAGACCAGGGGTCACTAATTGGCGAACTGCATCCGAACTGTGGGCTAGTTTTGTCCGGACCTCCATTAAATTCAGAATATAATAAACTATTTTCAATGGGAAATAAGCCACAATTTTACCAAAAAAAAAAAATGATTTTATTAACTTTTCGACGCCCAAGTCGGGTGTCGTTGTCAAAATACAAAATAATACTAGATTAAACAAAAATGTTGTTGCTTAGTAAAAAATTCTTCTGAAAATTTATTTAATCTGACTCATTTATATCGGCAATTGAGACATGTATTATACATTTTAAAGTAGAAGACTTTAAAATGATATATGATATTGCCAATATTGATGAGTTAATATAGTAAACTCGTCCCAGGCACGCAACTCATCAATATTGGCAATATCATTTTAAAGTCTTCCACTTTAAAATGTATAATACATGTCTGAATTGTCGATATAAATGAGTCAGATTAAATTGTTAGGAGAATTTTTTACTAAGCAACAACATTTTTGTTTAATCTAGTATTATTTTGTATTTTGACAACGACACCCGACTTGGGCGTCGAAACGTTAATAAAAACATTTTTTTGGTAAAATTGTGGCTTATTTCCCATTGAAAATAGTTTATTATAAAAATGCCACAAGAAAATAACTTCAGAACAACATCAGAATATAATGTTTGGCAATTTTGAATATGTTTGGCTATGAAATTCTGTAATATATTTGGCTCAACTTACTTATGTGTGAGAAGCCGCTTTTAGACCAGAGATATTAGCAAAAAATGGCCTCTTTCGTGACATCCGTTGATACAGGTATCTAAGAACTGCTTTGGGTAAATTTGGTTACAACAATATCCAATATAAAAATTATGCAAAAGGTCAAACGTACTTTTTAACTTATAAACAATATATAAACAATTAAAGATCGACATTTGATTTTAAATATTAAAGGTGGATACCGGTATGTGGAAAAGTATGGACCGGTATGTATATATGGAAAGCTGATACCATTTTACTGAAGAAGCATAAAAAATTCTTTAAAATGAGTGTTTGAAAAGTTATTTTTGTTAATTTGTTACTTAGTTATTTAGAAAATAGCTCCAAAAGTCGATTTTTTGAAAATGATTAATATTTTTTTTTTAAATACACAAACAACTTTAATTTGGCATGAGTATAGGAACAATATCACAAGTATTCAGCTACTAAAATTTCAAGAAGTTTCACTTAATAGTTATTGCAAAATTGAAATTGTTTATCCCAAAAAGCTTTTATCTACGGCGTTATTATGCGTAAACTATCAGGTCTACATAAATTCTGAAGACATCAAATCAAAGAGAAAGGCTCATTTTATCAAATTAGATCATTTCTTGATTAAAAAGCTTATAAAAATGTAAAATAATTTTGAAAAAGTAGTGTTATAAACAATTACAATAACTCAGCTGCATTAATATGTAGAAAGTTAATTTTTTATTCGACATATTGGTATTCTTATACAAACTGAAACAAAAACATAGTGCCCTACGACCCTTAAAACCCGAGTTAGCCACTTTTCTTCAAAAATTCATCGTGGCTTTGTTTATAAACATTAGAAAATTTGAAAAGCAACATTTAACCGACTGAAACATCATGTTTATACAAAAAAAATTCAAAACTATTCTTGTAAAAATGAGCCGTCCATGATGCGCCAAAAGTGAAGGGTTTAAAAGTAAAGCGATTCTTACACTCTTGATTTTATTATCAAAAACTTATTCACAACTACACATTTATAAAAGGCGCAATATCTCCAGTTCTAACCAACGAAAATTGATGCTCTTTTTGAAGTGAATATTTCTTTTCCCTTGGTATGGAAATTTGACGCCAAATACTAAATTCGTATTTGGCGTCATTCAAAA